>NC_134918.1:0-1200000 GCF_051014615.1 Bombus vancouverensis nearcticus | reverse complement strand
TTTAGAGTTGCTAGTGTGAGAGAGAGTGTGTGTTAGATTCGTTGTGACGAGAGTTGCCAAATAACTGTAAAGTTATTTGAGATAGATGCGAGTATCGCATTTAGTTTCAGTTAAACAAACATCGTTTTCTGTCCAATTAATACCTGTGTATTCAATTCATTATTAATAAATTGTAAGTAATCGGGAAAAAATTTATATCTTAATTTCCACGATACTACATTGTTACTGAGGTGATCGTCGGTGAAGGTGCCCACAAGAAATACTCTTGATTTTCAACAATAACGTTTATTAAACTCTTAACAAATAACAACAAATAATGATTAACCACGATTAACGATGAACAACGGTTAACGTTTAACAACGATTAATAACAAGTAACGATTAACATTGAACTCTCAAGAGTCAATAACCCGTTTCTCTAATTGTGTTGGCTTCGCTTAACCTTTCGCACTTCGCAGCTCGGGGCAGAATGAATCTTTTTGGTTCACAACCAAACAGGCTCTTTCCTTTGTTGTCCCTCGATATCCCCACTACGCGCGCGTTTATTAGAAGACCGCGACGGTTGCCGCGTATGCATTCTTCCGAATATTCGGCGAAAGAACCATAAGGATATCGATGGTACATTAGGCCTGTCGGCCTTACGCTTTGAAGATATAGCGCTTTGTGTCGCGTAGCCGTTGGAAATTTCCGTGGTCGAGTGCCGCCACATTACTTTATAATCTGTGACTTTTAGTGTATATAGATTACTTATAAATTATACATATCCGTTATAGATTATGGACAAATGATAGATAAGACATTTTAACTAAAGAAGGCAGGTCTAATAAAGAAAGCTTGAGAATGAAAGCGATTCCAGTAAACCTTCAAATTCTTAATAGAAATTGAAAGACGTTTTTATAAATCTTGTAGATGATAAATAGGCCAGACAATAACTTGATCTACATTTTACAGATCTTCCACTTCTTCAACTCGGAGTAACAACGCGAAATAACGGTAGAGGTTCGCATTATACAAGCGGGTGGTAATAGGTTCCATATCCACGAGCTAGCAGCGCATTATGCTTTACATTTCCGACGAAACACTGTTAATGGCACCAGCACCCACCATCACCACCAGCAAACCAACACGGCGACGCACTCTAAATCTACCCCCACAACGTAATACACGAGCAAACCCGCAGGAATTAACTGCTCGCTCGCGCTGCTGTACGCACTGACTTCCGTCGCCATTCTATTTCGCTCACGGCCATTAATTAATAATTTCTTGGAGAAAGGGAGATGAATTTGCATCAATGGATGGAATTTAGAGATTCTTATTTTCGATAATTTGTATTATATAGGAACCTTTATTGATTAATAATTTTAAATAAAATTAAAATATTATGTTATGCATTTATATTCAGACTATTTATTATATACTCGATACTGATAAATTTTGGTTCAAAATTGTTTTTTGTTAGGTACTTGGCGGCAAACAGCTGAAAAATTGTTCGTTAGGCGAAATATCTTGCATAGGATTAATTGTTATCTAGTCTGTCTTTTATTTTTCTCCTTATTAAGTTATTTTTAAAATTTGTTCTTGAAAGCAATACATAGTACTAATGTATTTTGTTCTTACATCATTGTACTTTCATATATATGTGGGCATTTAAAAGTTTTAGGATACTCACTAGTATTGCTTTTAGAAAAATTTTAAAAAATTTGTAGATGCAAAATTCTAAAGAATACATATATACAATATGCAGAAATATACGTATAACATACCCAATATAAAAAAACTACCTGTAATAACATTTCTATGCAACATTAATATATCTATTTTTTAATAAAAGTTAGCAACGAATTTATTATGGACTTTGATGTGGTAAAAGAACTAGAGTACGAAAATATACATTCAACTATTTTCTTTTCTTTTTAAATTCCTTGCATAATAATATTCTTGTTTATATCGTTTTATTCACTATCATGTCAACTGACATTAATTTACTCTATGTTATTAACTAAAAATTATTATAGTTGAAAACAAATAACATTCAAATGAAAAAAAGGTGGTTTTAAAATATATTTTTCATGGTTACTTTTATATTACGTTATTTTATAAATATGCTGAAAACACAGATTTCGCAGCGCACACCTCGTTCATCACGCGAGACAAGGAAAGCACAAAAGGTTAATGAATTTAGGATAATTTATTTCCATAATGGTAGTTTTTATATATGTATGTAATAAATTGCTGGACGCTCCATTGATCAATGTTAATGCACATATGTATATCATTTACACGATATTCACGGCTGCTTAACGACACGTTAATAATATGTATAGTTAACTGGCCGTTAAACGATTATAGATCTTATGGAAGCCTCTCCAGGCGTGTAAAACGATTTACTTTAATGCAATTCTAGTCTTCCAAGAGAAAAATCTCTACTTACATACGTTCTTAAAGCGTTTCTTCATTACTAGAGTGCGAACTTTTTCGTAAATTGATATTTTTACGGGGCCAGCTAAAGAAATCAAGCTTAATATATAATATCTAATATATTAAAAATTACAACAACTACTCTGAATATTCTATATTCTTTTGTATATTATCTGAATTTAATTTGAATTTCGCATAAATATATAAAAATCAGCAGTCTATTACCAATATAGTCATGTTTATCGAAACACTTTCATTTTCATTGACATTATTAGTGTGAATTCAATTTTTTCTTGAAATATTTAAAATTAGGAAAATTTGACATTTAAAAAGATATTTTCTATTATGTATTTTACTCAACAAAACTTCGACAACTTATCAGCTATTTTTAAAAAGCATTTTTACATCTTACATCATTGGTCCTAATATTTTCATTTTCTGCGATATACATTAAAATTATTCCATATTATATATTTATCATATTCTTCATTATTACATTACGCACATTCACAAGTACATTATAAACTTTCATTTATCATGTACCACACTAAACTAAAACCTAATTTTCCAACAGCAGTAACTCTTCTAAGTAACCGAGCATGCGATTGTTCGAAACAGATGGACCATAAAGGGTTGTAGAATCTCTTTCACCCTCAAATCGTACGATCACCTCTTCATATACAATCAATACACGCTGTCGTCTACGTAACGTGGTAGACCTATGCACGCACAAAACAGTTTTTAAGCGTCGAAAACTGAGAGAACCACCGCTAGAAAAGCCTGGCGAACAACGAACCCTTGACTCGAGGGAAAGGCACGTTCACAATGTGCACGTCGAATGTCACCGCGGGGTGTCCAACACTTGTACGCGAGGCATTCACCGCGGATGTACGAGACTCGTTCGCTTCACGGAGTTTATGCGTCGAGTCATGTAGTCTATTGCCTAATTACACCATAATACTGTACGAACGACGCGATGAAAGAGACAGAGAAACGGGAGCACTCAGACAGGCAGATGATACACACTGTTCGACGAAATATACAGTGGTTTACGAAAGTATTTGATCATTATTGGAGACTTTTTACGTATATATTCGTATATAATTACGTATATATTCACGTATACATTACGAAACATTCCGAAATTTCATTAACACTGTAACGAGACACGACTATCGTGAATATGTTAATAAAGTTTAAAGGATATCTGAGAATTAAAAGTGACAACATAATTGTGGAAAGCATACACTTCGTAAAAATCATTAAAATATTCAAACAGTTAATTATTCACTATTATTCACTATAAATAAGCAAAACAGTACAGGTAATAAAACTATCTTTAGCACTAGTCGTATGTTTCAGATCACTGTTTATGTTGTATACTAAATTTTTACTAAGTATATGCTTGCAATAATGTCTTGTAACTTGTAGGTACATTTTCGTATTGGTTTCAAAAATTTTACTATTATTATTATAATAGTCGTGTCTCGTTACATCGCTCATGAAATTTCAGAAAGTTTTGCATAATGGCATAATATATTCATAAAAAAAATTCTGTGGTGAGTTTTCGAATATATATTTTTGTAAACTACTGTATCTGCAGTTATTACAAAATGTATTTGCACATCACTGTATTTATCATAGCATTTACATATTAATTAATTAGGCTCAATTATATTACATTTCATGTGATAGTAATTTCATATGACCATAAAAGTTTCATATCGTGAAAATGAAATGTATTAAATCTGATAAAGGTTCGTTGGAAATATATTTTTGGGATATGTACAAAAATATTTTTTAATTCATATTTTAGCCATTGTACATATATAATATGTACTAGTTATAAATATATGTACTAATGACCAAATGTTTAGAATCACTATAGGTTACATAGAACCCGAGAATTAAAAAAGGGTATTAGAATTCAATATATTTTATCAATTTAGAATTTAATATATTTTATGCCAAATTAAAATTTTACATCGTGATAATTATAACTGATAACTGTAACATTAATTTAACAAACTAATTTGTAGTTGGATTAGGTTCATAAATTTGATTAATTGTATAGAATAGTTAAACTTCTGATGAATACAAGTTATATATCCGAAGAGAACTGTGACCGTTGAACCATATTATTTTTATGTAACGTTTGTTTAAACATCATCTTTATATAACGAATGAAATAGTCTGTTTTCAAGTGTAGATCGCTTAAAAATGGTTAATAACCGAATTTATCGAGTTACAAGGCAGATTTCTTAGTTTCGTTGAAATGTACTTTTCAATCAAATAACTCTCACCTTACCTTATTCTCTTCAGAAATAAAAACGTTTTGAAGATTCTTATGTCATCTTTGTGTGTGTGTTAAATAGAACTATGATAGATATAGACTCATTAACAAATGTATCTGTTGAAAGAATACATTGTATGTATTAGACAAGGAAAATTAGTAAAGAAATCAACGTTTTGACCAAAGTGTTATAGACAATAACAAGGCAAATTACTCAGCTTGACTGAAATTAGAATTCCATATACACATTTTGATAGCTCCGTGGAATAAAATTCTGCGTTGTGATAATTTTACATCGTTAACTAACAACGAATTCAATTTTAAAACTGTTTCCCTGTAAAAAGTAGGAAATTTCACTTGTGTTCTTCCCCTGTAGTCTTCAGTTCCACCGCTAAACGGTATCACGTTTGTGGCATCGAAAGGCGCGTGTTTTCTGACGCAGCGCGTAATCGGTTTTCAGAAACGTGACTCTCTTCTGCTCGCACGCGCGATACGCTAAATACACGCCGGTGCGGTGGCGAAAGGAGGCAACCCTCGCGCTTGTCTTGCCGCTTAATAGTCAGTATCAGCGGTGAACGCGAATACGCGGTGCGTGTGCGAGGATGCAGATTGCATACACATACCGTATAATACAGCTTAAGGCACAATACACCGTATATTCTGCGCTCTATAGGCGCGCTATATCAAGGATGAATGTGATTGAACGGTACGTTGAGTTTCACTGTCTCTATTTTGCCGTTTCTCTCGCTTACACACGCGTGTTTCCCTTCCGTTGCTTACACATTCGAACAAAGTACAGAAGATCTTTCTGTAAGATCTATTGAACTAACTGGTAGAGAGTCTAAATGCAGCCGTGGATATGAAATATAACGAAATCTGTATGAATATGCGATGTTTGTGAGATTTATGTAAGATCCTACAGATCATCGTACCGGTAAATAATATAAATGTAGGAGAAAACTCTATAAAACTGTAAATATATGCTTACAGTGGCTCACGAAAGTATCTGAACGCTCGTAGAAGTCTTTTACGAATATATTATGCGTTATACAAAAAAATTTGATAAAGTTTAACTATCATGATTAACTATTATATGTTGGCCAAGTTTGAAACAAACCTAAAAATGTATCTGGAAGCTACAATAATTCCATAACTAATTAAAAAAAGCCGACGGCCGTTACTTTCCGCCATATCAAAATATCCATCAATGGAAATTTATTGTAAAACACGCATAATGCGGCTAAATATTAAATTCCTTGGGTTTTCAAGCGTTCCGATTTTATTTACAACTTTCAAAGTGTATTATAGCACTTTGGTCATTCGTAAATAAGTTACACACACGAAGAAATATATTAATACCATCTATTTAAATTATGTTTAAAAAATTGTTGTCGATCATTTTTGCCTTTGTATTTAGTAGTAAGCAGATTGTGTTCATACGTCCTGGAACATAACCACACGAGATAAGATCGTCACGTAAAAGATTGAATTCTCAACCGCCATAAGCTGTCATTAAATCTGTTGACAGTAATAATTAGAAAACAAAGATTATCAGGCACAAAAGCTAAAGCTTGGAGAACCTGGAGAAAGAAAATAATGGTGAAAATCACTCTTACGTATACTGTTAAGATAAATATGATATAAACCAATAAATGAAAATTACGTAAGTGAATAGGATGTGGTGGATGGGCATATGTCAATTGCACTAGATCCGAAGAATTTAATGATTTTCAATATTACCATTATTAGTTTGGATAATATGGTATAATGTTCCTATATGACTTTTCCCAGACTAGGTGTAAAAATCAGGAAAAGAACAGATATTTTTTCATTTAATAAACACATACAGTTTTGATTATGCAGTTTGTTTCATAATTATAGACTTAGAATCTCAGAAATAATTTCGTTTCTCTGCGACTATAATATTAAATAAGGTATCATTTGGTAAAGAGTTGACTGAAATTTCTTAACGAGTTAAACAATTATAGTTTAGTTGATGTAGGTAATTGTTGTAATAAGGATTTTGTTTAAGTAATTAATATTGAGGGTTTAATTTTTATTTAATACAGTGATTATATGAATTATATGAATTTCATTTAGATCTTGTGGATATTGGTGTGGTAGTATTGTGTATGTTAAGAATTTTACGTTAGAGCAGGTAGTATCCAAAAAAAAACAAAAAAAAGAAAAGATTGAATGGAAGTCGTAGAAGTAATGATTAAACTTACTTGTAAAATTTCGCATTCTTATATTCATGTACACTAACAGCTACAATTAGTAATTATTTTCTAGGAGAATATTCTAAGCTAATAAAGTTTTGAACTGATTTTTCTTTAAATCTGGTATCCTATAGTAGTAATAGCGATTTCAATTTTTTCGTTGATAGTGCATGTATAACTGACGTTTATAGGAGTGTAATTTATAATTTTGTAGTACATATAAAATAAAATCATTAATTTAAATGTCTAGTGTCTACAAATAATAAAATTACCTATTTATTAAATTTATACGCGATATTTAAACAATGCAACTGAAATATTCACTTTTGTTATTTTTAAAACTGTATTTCAGCGAAGCAAATTGTTACACAAGAAGATTTATTCAAATTTCCTAATTCCGAATAGGGGTAAAAATTCAATCAACTGAACTAATACTTCTCAAGTCATGTAATAAATCAATTTAACGCTCAGATTTTCATTGCTCAATCAATTAATAACTGCTCGATTTAACATTAATGGTTTAAATGAAATAATTTTAAGTCTCAATTAGAGTTTGCAATTATTTCGATTAAGAACAAATAACTCAAATATACTACATGATATGAAAATTGCTAACTCTTTGTGGTCCTATAATGTATATCGAATTGAATTTAACACTATTTCATTTCAGTCTTCTTGGTTCTAACGTACAAAACACATTCTTTTATACGCAATTCAGTTGCGGTGCTGAGATATTTATATCCCAACCCGATCTTCGTTTTAACGAATAAAAGAATGTTTAGTTTTCGAAGAAATAATTTTGCATACACTTACAACTGGAAATGATACATATTAAAAACGATTCTTTCATCTTTCTCCAAACCTAAGAAGTTTCTTAACAATAAAGAAAATTAAAGAAAACAATACAAAAAAGAAAAACGGTTGGACCGATAATGATCCCAAGAACACAACAGGATTAATCTAACAAAAATACAGTGGCTACAAAAGGTATTTACACACATTCTTATTTTCTAATAATGCGTTTATTCGCGTTAATTTCATTTTCACAGTATGTGTAAAATTGTTGCAGTTATATGAAAATATTACCAGATGATACGAAATTTAATATTCTTGTCTGTAATTATTTAGTCAATTTGTAAATGCCCTAATAAGTACAATAATGAACAAATACTTTTTGTAGCTAATATATGTTAGTTTTTAATAGAATGCGGATTTTTATGTAATCTAGACAAATTTGAAGATATCTCCATACAAAGATACATAGCATGAGCATGATATGTCAAAATATATAAAATATCCAAAATGTAGTAGGTACCCACTTTTTATTAATTAGCAAAAATAAATGACAGAAATAACAAATTTCTGTCTAGGTCCTATTCTTTTGATTGTATTCATGAAAATATAAATTTGCATAAAAATCAGCAGAGATCCAAAAATACATTCAAGTTACGAATATCCTTAGATAGTATGTATCTCGTCCAGTATAAGTCATTTGGGATAATAAGTCGAATTTTTCTCGGGACCTAAAGGATTAATAAAAGTTTTGAATTCACGATTCAGTTCATACTTCGCGTTTCTGATTCACCACTGGCTGTAAGAACTTTAACACTTAATAAACGTTCTTTTGTTTTTTGCAAATATTTAGAATCAAAGCATATTTTGGATATGACATTTTTCTGTATAATAAAATCTAACGGAGAATACGGAAGAACTGCCAATAATATTTCATATCTTATCGAATATTTTCTTATTTACAAGTCTATTCTCAAATTAAAACATTTACTATAATCTTATACCCATGTTAATGTTCTCTCTTTCTCTTATATAGGCCCATAAAGTCTCTATATCTTTGTTATTCGCAATATCAAAAACACTTAACTAATGTAAACTTAATATCAAAAGTTTGTTCAAATATCATTTCATGCACGAACTTTCTATGTTTCCAAGAATTTCGAATTAATCGGTCATATATACAATTTCATTCCCACAAAAAATTAAAACAAAACCATAGAAAAATTACTTGATTGACTAAGTCTTAATTACAGAAGTCATGTGATTAGCAGAGTAAATAACAAACATCTCGAAACTTTCAATCTTACATAAATTTTGTCTGTCCAAAACCACAGAAGAATAATATAACGTTTGAGGGAGATAATCACAATAATAAATGAACTAAATACCAAACTTCTGAAGTCCTTATGAATTATTAACCGTTTCACATTACACGATATTTTTTACCAGTTAGTAAGAACCGAGTAAATGTGATTCTAACTTTAATGTATTACCTTCTCGAGAAAAATATAGGAGAGATAAATTATTAAATTGGTTTTCATTAATTTATCTATATATTCAATTATTTATTATTAAGATTAATATTAATATTAATATTAAATTATATTATTTATGTATTTAATTCATAAAACAAAATTACCTCTGTAGTCGGAAAAATATTAATCGATCGACTCAAAACAAGCAGACTAGGTGAGACATCGCTTAATTCTAATATCACTCGTATCAAACGAAGTCACGTGATTACATACCAAAAGCTGCCGTCGGCCGTTGCCTATCTCCCAACCAGCCTCCTTCGGACGCCGCACGAGGAATCCGGAATAAGCAACGTGGTATCGTCACACGGTGTACTTTGGCACAATCTTCACGAAATCACGCTTATCGCGTCTATTACAGTCACTCGCGTTTCCTACCACTATTCAACTCTCCCTTATCTAAGAAACCGAGACTCACGTCCCTGACAAAACTCAACAATCAACAAACACCGAAAACCGTGTTCGACAAACCTTCAACCAATCAATCTACGATTCTCTCTCCTTTATCTGCTTATGTAACCCAATCTTCTTATTCCAAAATATCGTGTCCTTATACACCAAATTCACCCCGATCAAACGAGTCCAAACCGCGTGAAACCTTGTCGAACCGAGTGAAACCGAGTGAAACCGCGTGAAACCGTGTCCTCGCGGTGATAATCGCGGAAAATTAACGCTTAGTAGCAAGTAAACGCGACGGGGGTGACTCGTACGATCCGCACGAGCGCAGCACACGTGCTGCTCTGCAGCGTGATTCTTCTGCTTTCTTGGCTCTCTCTCTGGAGAGAGAACTCCTGTGCCTCCACACACACGGGGGTTAGGCAACGTGCGATATAGAAAGAGAAAGAGAGACAGAGAAAGCGAGAGAGATAGAAAGAGAGAGAGAGAGAAGGAGAACAAGAGGCGAGGAGCGACGAGAGAGAGCACTAGCGGGCAATGCTGGCCGTGGAAATATTATTAGGTAAAGCACACGCACGGACTGGCACGCAACGACTTGCGGACTCTCGTTGGGTCGTGCTGGCGACCCCGCGATTCGTGTTGGTGCGTCGAGTACGTTGGACCAATGGGCGGAGGGCAACGTTGCCACCACCACCCTCAGAACTGGCCGACAGTGGGGATGCTGGCTCCGCTTCGTGACATCATCGATTCTGAATGGTGGAAATGCTCAACCGTGCGGAAGGCTCATCGAGGGCGCGTGGTACGGCGATGACGCGCATGCGCGTCAACGAAGTTGGGTAAAGGGTATGTGCGATAAGTTCGCGCCAGATGGAGACCGACTGCCTACTTGTGCGCCACGCTGTCTGTTTGCGAATTATTTTTTACCGAATTAAAAGCTTATTGTTTTCCCCGTTTGACATGACATTCGTAGTGGTCGGATTTTCTCCGCTGTCCGCAGATAAGCGTTTTAAGAGCACTTAAACACGGAATATTCCATGCCGTATTACTACAAAGTGTTAAGCTTGAAAAAAAAAGGAATCCCGATAAAAAGTTATATGGCATTACACGTGAACTTTTACACGAAGTTCATACATTGTAAATTTACTATTTCCCGTGGTACATGTGATTTTAAATCCCTGTCGTAGAAAGTTTTAATTTTGGTAAACGGTATAAGAAATTTTCGAATTATTTGTAAGAACTGAAAGACGAATTTTCCTAGAAGATTTTCAATTAGAATTCTTGGTTTTGAATTTGATTGTAGGTTTCGGAAGCAAGAGTTTGAGAAGTTAAATGTTTCGAATATAGATTTTGTTTCACAAGTTACTTACAGGAACTCACATCGGCTGATTTTTGTTTGAAATTATTCTTTTTGCTTTTAAGTTTTTGAAACAAAAGTTTGAAGATTGTTAAATGATTTGAGAATAGATTTCGTTATTTACAGCAACTCAGAGTGAGTCTTTTCTAGAGACATTTTCGATTGAAGTTGGTCTTCATGCATTTTTAGGTCCTTTGAAAAATGTTATTTCAGGAGAGATTGAGCAATACCGATTATTAAATGTTTGGAGAATAATAGTATATACTTGTATCATTTAGATCTTTCTACGTATACGATAATAGATACGTAATATTAAAAATTCTTTAAAAATTCTCAGTATTTCTTAGAAGATCAATAACAACTTGCATTCAAACTTGAGAAATTTTGGCAGAAACCGAGCCCTCGTAAGTTCCCAAATTCATCACCATTGCCATGGAAATATCTACACGAGTTCCACGTTCTCACCTTGGAAACCCGGGGCGAAAGTCCCGGTAGATGTATTAAAATATAATTTCCAGTGGCCCCCTTTACGCGAAAACGGTATCTAGTCACGCGTGGCTCGGTTGTGGGTGCTATGCACTCGAAAGTACGTGGCGTATACAGGGGGTGAGTCACCCTCTCTTCTTCTGTGACGGGCCCGCACAATCTACCCCGCGAGTCGCTTCGAGACGAGGGGTGTCCCGGCAGGGAAAGAAATAACTGCATCAACCCCTGTCAGTGGCGCGCACGTTTAGGTCCTCCCTTTACTAAGAAACAAGCTCGTTTCACACAAAACGCCTCGAACAACGAATTACAACCGATTTTCTGTTTCTTCCCGATGATACTATGATACATTCTATAAATCTATTCGAAATTTTGGTCGATGCTCTAAATTATGTTTCTAAACCTTCTAAAGTCTTTTGAGACAATACGATGAATCTAAAGATTTGACTCACTTTTTATTTTATTTTATTCATATAAGTTACTGTATTATGGCAAAATAATCATAAATAATACCTACCTTTTTTTGTAGATATTTTTGTTTTTTTATAAGTTAGAAAGTGCCACGGTCAAATATACAATAAAGTTTTAATATTTAGAATCTATTGTATTATCAACTTAGGTCCATTAATACATTATTGCTAAGTTACTATGTTATTTTCAATTTACATTTATGTAACATTTTGTAACATGTACGGGTATGTTAAAGACACGTTGAATTCTTTGATAAATGTTTCAACTGCAAATGAAATAATTATGAAATAAACAATTTTTCAATTGGGAAAATCTACTGACTCGAATTATGCATAGGATTCTTCATCTTGCATTCTCAGCAAAAAGCCAAAAAGGGTTTCAAAGTTAAAATAAGAAAATAGTATAATTTTATGAAATAAAGTTATAACTATCAAGTATAATAAATAAATAAACTAGATGATTATCGTTAAAAAGTGTCTAATAAAAAGGTTAGATGGATAGGTGATATTTATATTGTACTTAAGGACCAATTTTAAACTTTCCTTCTTTTGTCCGTCATTATATACCTAAATATACTCATATGCCTATAAAGAGAAGTTTGATATTTTATCTGAACACATTGATTAATGGTACTTTCGAGAAATGAAACGATAGCAAACATTTAAAGATTATAGCTCCTTATAATAAAGTATTTACACACCCGTGTTTATACATTTTTGTATAGTTATTGTTAACAAAATACATTCGTGAAATAGGAGAAGATTTATTAGAAACTACTGTCTTACTATGATATATGTGTTAAAATATTACTTTACTATTATATAAGTGTCCTACTGAATCTGGCGAGAACGTGCTATAATCATTTAACGCAGTCATTAACGAAGCAATGGTCAGCTGTCCCGACGCTTGCGCGCAAGTTAGATCAAAGACCAAATAGCTCGATGAAGGGTGGAAGTGTATATTTTTTTGAGCAATCGAAGGTTTGCTCAGTATGTTCATTGTTTTTCTAATTTTTTATAATATCTGTAATATGAGATACTTAATATTGCTACGTTTAATAAAAACGAACATAGTCCCAAGTTTTAACTATAAATTAATTATATTAATGAAATTATAGTTAAAATTACAAAGTTAAACTGTTAAAATTATAATTTAAATTGGAACAGAACCACTTAGTATTAATAAATTTTAATTATAATTTTGTTAATTAATATAATTTTTGTAATTAAGTTTTGTAATTAAGTCAATATAATTTTGGGAGCACAGCGAGGCAATTAAAATAACAAAAGAATTTTATACGAACAAAACATCGTTTGATTTTCTGAAATATAAAAAATTACATTATTTGCAAATTGTCAGAGTGTATTGATTGGAAATGTATATATGCCTAACTATAGTTTCTCAAGTTTCAGAAGCTCGTATCGTATAATAGAGGGAATTTGAGCTAAAAGTTTCTGTAATGATTGATTTGTTCGGTCTTGAATTAGAGTTTTCTTTATAGATACGGACAGTATAATCAGATCTTTATCTTTAAAACATTTATATACATTAATATGCAATATGTATAGATATATGGCCTTATTAACAAGCAAATATTATGGCTACTAAGTATTATAATTAGATTTTCATCTATGTAAGATTTACGTTTAATCAACTTAACTTCATAATTTTCTAATTTAATTATCTTATAACTTCCACCTTAATTACATGCATTCTACGCGATACAAATTCGAGAATAATAATTGCTTTATAATTTATATTATATATTATTTATATAATAATTATTTACATAATGCTTATGTGTCGTACATAAAATCGATCTTAAAATAATTTATTAGAAAACTTATTGCGTAATATAAATTTAATAAAATTCAATATTTATATATATTATTATCATTATTATTTAATAATTCAATATATTATATAAAAAGCTCATTGTGTTATGTATAGATTCATAGGTCCTCCAGTTTATACCTAAATCATAACTAAATTGTGGATTTTTACGCATATATAGTAAATTTAAAGATACAAAAATGCACAAAAATACAATAAAATAGAGCGTTATAATATTTAATAGAGAGAACAAATTTCTATTTAAGTTCTGTTTCTTTAATGGTATTCGTAGAACTATTGATTTACGTAAATTTCTACAATCTAACTATAACTAATCGCTGTAATAACTTGTAGCTGTAGCAATACATATAACACCTATCACACATCACATTCCCATTGTGATTTCTACTTATTTCTCTCTTTAATCTCTATTGAAAAGAAACTTCAATCTAATTATTTATCGAAGCTATTGATCACTAATGAGATCACAGCCTATATTAGTTTCGTACTATTCTTACTTTTTATACTAGTTTTTAAGCTTTCGACCCCTCTTTTTTCTCTTTTCATCCTCTTGCTTTCCAATTTCCTCAACCAGTTCACAACTTTTTCTGTCCCTTTCTCATTTACTGTCTCTTCTACATCTACTAATATTCCTCTCTAATCCTCACGATTTATACTATAAATGTACTGTAGTACCAGAAAAAAGGCAAATTTTGTTAACCCATTAAAACCGGATAAAGTAGAATGAAAATATTGCAAAGCATTGAATTTGCAACTGATTTTAGGGATAGTCGGTTTGGTAGGTGTTCGAGGAGGCTGTAGACTGCAAGTCACGATGTGAAGCCAGCTTTAGGAGATCCACGCCGTGGAAGTAACGCGTTTCGATTTTGCGTTAGCTCAGCTACGCGTGAATCCAGCCAAGGTCAAGTCGTTCCCCGTTTCCGAGCATCCCTCTGCCGCTCGACTAAGATCGATTCTAACGAATTTCATATCTAGGGTGGATCTGCATCAGCATGGCACAATATTTCGTCACTGGCTGTGATTAGTCACACCTTCCATATTTTCTGATTTTATTGATTTAAGCTCGTATGCACCTCTGACGGTTATTCATAGACTGCGTATTTTTATGCATTTCTGCAAAATTTAGAGATGCAAAAATGTACCAAATGTATAACATGTAAAAATATATAAAATATACAAAGTAGAGTATCTGTTACGATACTTGATAGATAAAACGAATCTCTATCTAAGTTCTATTTCTTTAATCGTGTCCATAAAAATATGAATTTGCATAAAATTCCGTACTCTAGTATTAGCGACTACGATAGTATACTATCATATAGCGTAAGTTCATACAATACCGTATTGGACTAGTTTGTTATTGAGTAATCAATATTATTGTATATAGTAGAACATAGTATTGAACAACTGCGGATTTGCATACAATTATGGAAACACGTGTAAAGATGCACAGAATGCGCATGAATTCAAAAATATATAAAATATGCAAAATATAGTAGGTAATGTGTATAACATTTAATAGGTAGAACTTTCTGTTAAGGTTCCATTTATTTAATACTATTTATAAAAATATTTATTTTTATAAATAATCTTATAAATAATGTTTAGTCTAGTCTATTACAGTGTGTGCCGTTGCTTCACTACAGCTAAATAAATTGGAAAAGTTTGGAGTTTGTCTTTTTGAGATTCTTTCTTATTTAGGATTACCTTAAGATCATTTCAGATCAGTGTTGTTTTCTTTTGGTTTGATACTTTTAGCAATCGGTTAGTATGTGTTCTTTTATTATTACATGGACGTTTTTTTTTTATTTATTTATTTACATTTTACAATTTGTCCAGTAGGACATTTGGTAAAATATCATAGCTTAGTGGTATAATAACATAACATGTGGGTGGCTACCCCCAGTGGGATACCATCTTCGAATTTGATTGATTTATTTCTTTAGTGTGGTGAGTGTTTGTTTGTTAGGTTACGTCCTTTGTGAGATCTGTTGGGTGCTTCCTTTTTAATCTTCTTTTCATGTTTGATGCGCTGACCGTTTCCGCTGCCAGCCAGTTCAGGTGCGCTGCTATTCCTTCTCTGTACCTTCTTGCATATCTGTTAATCTCCTCCTTGACCGTTGATATTCCCAGGTCTTTCCGAATGTCCTCGTTTCTAACGTACCATGGCGCGTTTGCTATTGTTCTGAGTATTTTAGATTGCATTGCCTCTATTTTGGTTACATGGCTCATTAGTTCCCCATAGCGCTATTCCGTATGTCCAGATTGGTTTTATGACCATTTTATATATTTTTAGTTTGTTTTCTATGTTCAGTTTGGATTTTCAACGTGTTAGCCAGTCATTTGTCTCCTTGCCATCTGTATTTTGTCTATTATTGCTTTAATATGCTGTTTCCATGTGAGTCGTGTATCTAAGTGGAGTCCTAGGTATTTGACTTGCCTTGTCTGTATTATGTGTGTGCCGTTTAGTACAATGTTTGGTGGTTTCTGTTTTCGCAGTGTGAATGTAATGTGTTTGCATTTATCGCGGTTTGCTTTCATTTGTTTTGCTTGAAGCCACTTTTCTATTTTTGTGATGTGTTCTTGTAGTGATGTAACTGCTGTTGCAGTGTTAGTGTGCCTGACTAGTACAGCTGTGTCATCCGCGAATGTCAGTATTTTGCTATTGTTAGTTGTTGGTATGTTGGCCGTGTATAATGTGTATAAAATTGGTCCCAGGACGCTTCCTTGCGGAACTCCTGCCTTGATTTCTTTAACTTCAGAGTACGTGTCTTTGATTTTTACTATGAAGGTTCTGCTGCTTAAGTATGATTTGATTAATTGGTATATCTGCTCCGGGAACTGTTTTCTGATTTATTGCATGGACGTGAACGAAATTTGTATGGCCCATCCTTAATTTCATAAGTGCTGTCTGACTTTTTCAGTTCAATGAATTTACGAGCCTTTCTTGGAAAGCCACAATTTAGACTACATAATTGTAGATGAATATTTGCAACAGGGTTGGCAATCTTCCACATCGAATTCCGCAATAATTTGATTTTATTTTTTATGATTGCTTCATAGTCATTGTAATAAAATTGTTATAATGTCGAGTTATGTTATACCGAATGAAGGAATACTTACCGTAGTAATCACACCTTCCTCTTCTTACAATCATCTTTGCTTTTATCATTTAATTTTCTTTCTTATATCTTCTTTTTGAAGAAATTTATTTAGTTTCAATATAAACGTTTGTTGATGCGAAGATAAGGATTACTGCATAGGTATTATACTTTAGTGTATCTAATATTTATTATAAAAAATTTAATAAAATTAAATAGCCATTCTAAATTGTACTGTGCAATAGAAGGGTTTACCAAATTTCATTATGTTTTATTTAAAAATTTCAAACGTTGAGTCTTGATTATTTATATTACAGTTATATATGTCGCAGATGAAAGAACATCGGGATGTCCCGTCCGGAATGTGGGCAAAAACCCCAATACCCTAGTCCAGACTTTTACTATAGCTACACTTAAGTAATAAAAATAAGAAATAGTTTTAACGTTCCAATCTAACTTTATGACGATGTACCTGACAGAGGTATGAAATGATTATATGACTCTCCTTAAAAACAAAGATTGCCCCAAGAAGTGGGGACAGGAGTGTACAAGGGCAGTTTCTTTTGGATCAAGAGGCAGTCAGTTAGTTGGTTAGTTGATCGTTGGACGAATTGCTGATTGAGTTATCGAGAAGTTACCCGAATCGAGTATTACGTTGATACTTGTCCTCCCGTGGACCGTGGATTCGTTATCGAACCTGAATTCGTTGTCACCATCATCTCGACCATCCTATCGCCGCTATTACTCATAGCCTCTTATAGAGCCCACATTTGTACCGATAAATATTAGCTACGTCAGCGATGGTAAAGTAAGTAAAGGTTCATCGAACGCCCCAAAATGTCAACCTGACTCCGACATATATATATTATGTATATATATATGTATTACAATTTTTATCCATAAATTTAATACAGCAGCAACTTTATCTTATCTTTAAATAGAAAAAGGTTGAATAGAGACAATAGAATAGAGTAACATATTATTAAAAAATGTTTATCTTCTTCGAGTTACTTCTAGAATGCTTATCAAATAAACAAATGTGACATATAATGTGATGTTGATAATCTAAATACAATATTTTATACGTGCAAGTTCCTGTAAAACAGGTTGAACAACATTTTCATGCCACGCGGACAAAGTGCTCACTTAGATGTACTTCTAACATGAGCATTCAGAAGAGGCAATGAATTTTATTACCTCACTTAAAGTTTCTAGTTAGTGAGCATTGAATATCCAAACGGCGTATTACCACTGTGAAGACGAATTTCAAAAAGACGATTTAAATAATAAGTTCCTCGAGATAATTATTTCATGAAGAAAAAAAGAAAAAAAAATTAACGCGTAAAATGTTAAGATTTAAATGTAACTTGGATATTGACATCCATGATCAGTTGGCTACGGAATACGAAATTTAAAGATGCAAAAATATACAAAATACATATAGCGTAGGAAAATATAAAGATACATAAAATTGGTACGCAAGTAAAACGAACCTCTTTTTAAGTTTCGTTTCTTCGGCTGTGTCTATAGGAGTATGAATTGGCATGAACATTGCGATTATCTATATCCTAAAATCATAAAGGAATCTTTCCCTCTCTGAAAAGGGAAGAAAGATAAAATTAATTTATGTATAGCTCTATGTGTTCACCAATCGTGTTCGTCGACTTTGTAAAAGTAAGGACATCGGTCGTTAAATTGGTACGAAAGTTTCACAGTAGAAATTATTTACTAATATTGACATATATTCCTTGTTTAACCCTTTTGATAATAATGTTTGTGACAAGGTTAATCATAACTTCGCATAATTATCATCCGCTTCTAATAGGAGAGAATAGGAGAGAATCGAAATTCAATCGAAATAATGAAAATTTAAGATAATAGAAATTTAAAGAATACCTATTGTTTAGTCACAAATCGTTTACCTATATACGTTTATGATGATATTTCATAGATATTTTTACTATTTTACATCACAAAATTATCGACATTGTAGACATGTATTTATATTATTGATATTATAGATAGATAGATATTATGTATATTTTTCGTATGTACAGGGTGGTTGGTAACTGATGGTACAAGGGGAAAGGGGGTGATTCTACGCGAAAAAAGAAGTCGAAAATATTGAATAAAAATTTTTCGTTTGATACTTTGTTTTCGAGAAAATCGACTTTGAATTTTCGCTCGGTGCGATACGTTATAATGGATCTCACTATAGATCGTTGTCTCGATGGAAAAATTAAAAAAAAAAAATTTTTTTCTATATTTTCGACTTCTTTTTTCGCGTAGAATCACCCCCTTTCCGCTTGTACCACCAGTTACCAACCACCCTGTACATTAAACAGGGGTTTGGAAAGTATTCATACTCAAGAATGGGTTAAGAATCTCAAAAGAATACCATGGATCTTTAGTTCTCTCGAATGTTCAATTCTTCTAAACGTTATGTTCAAGAGCATTTCTAATCAACTACTCCGTATACAAGACTATACATCCTTTAAAAAGTCTATTTAGTTTATATATAGATAAGCATATCAATTTTCCATTCGACTGGTTCGAAAGTCCTAGTAGTATATTAATTTAGATAAACATTCAACTATTTTTAAAATAAGTCATCACCGTTCTACTCGAATTTTCTGTTCAGCTTAACTTCTATTGACAATCGCTTCAAGTTGTAAATTTAGAGAAATTTATTAAAATTTACATGAATTATTATAACAGTTTTTCTTCCACCGTCTTTAGCGATTCCATCTTATTGACACAAAATTTTATTGTTTCTCTACATAAAAGTATTGACTAAGAATGCAGTAATAAAACTTGTAAATGTTTATTTTATTGTTCGATCATTATAAGTAGTAAACAATTTTAATTTTATTTTATTTCATAGAAATTAAAAATTATCACCTATATCAATAAATTTTTATAGTTTATGTAAATTTAATTTAAACGTATATATATACAATAAAATATATAATTATTAAATATTAAATATATATATTAATAATAATAATTTTAAGTTTTTAATTTTTAATTATGTTCTATATATTAATATGTATTACACATTTTTGAAGCACATGAATAGGTATATATTAACATATGTTTATATGTATAAACATCAAATCTAATAAAATTATTTTTTCCCAACAAGTTTGTTATCTTTAATTCTTGAACTCCTGAATTATCAAGTCAGATTATAAAGATTCTCTTAAACGTGTAGAAAAACTCAATTTTGACGTAAGCAGTAAGTCTAATATTAAGTCTAATACTATTTAACCAATGAATGTATGTAGATACTATTGTATATATTCTACAAAAAATATAAATATAAAAAATAAAATATAAATACTTGTAAAAAATTTATTGTTCCTATGTCTTTCAATAATCTAAATTTATGTCCCGTCAATTCCATCCAAAGTGAAAGTAGGTATGTACAATAGTAAGTGATGGATACTTCGAATTTGTATCCGAATTTAGTGAAATTCAAATGCTGTTACTTCAGGTCAATCAAGGGATCCATTAAACAATGAACCAACCAAATACCAACACCTTCCTCAACTTCCTCTCGATCAATCACTCACAACACACCTCCTCAAACCTCATCAATTCCTCCATTCCTATAATACAATTCCACCCTTGAGTTACCCATTCACTTCCAACTCAACCTCTCTATCGACCGTATTAGCCCGATCATTCCCCACTTCATATAGAGACAGTCGCGGAATTAAACGTTAACAAAGAAAATTAATTGTAGCGAAGTCGGTTTCATTTAACATGTAATAGAAATCTGTCCAAACCTAATCTATAGCCAAAAGGGAGTACTTTAACATAACATAGTTAAAAAAAGGAACAAATCGTTAGGTTTAAAATCATAAATCTTTTAAAAATAGATAATAAATTCACAAAGTTTTGTAAAACAATCAAATGCCTAACTATTGTTATGACGGTCGAAATATTTGAAATATTATCAAGAAGTGAAAGCAATTTATATTTAGAAATCAAATAGAAAAGGAGTTCTTTTCTATGACAATTAAGTTTGCGTTACTTAGATTTTATTTTATTTTATTACTAGTTCTTAGAAGGAACGTAACATAGAGAATAAAATTAAACAGCTTTAAACTGGATATCCCAAATTATTATCTATACCATCTATAACGATACTATTTGAAAACTAGCATTCGGAAACTATAATATTTGAAAACTTTACTACGGCAAAATATAAATTCTATTTACCTGTATATTAATTTTCCGATAGGATTCTCAGACATTTCAACGAAAATTTGGATCTCAACTTACAGCTTATACTTATACGCAAAGGCGAACCTAAATGTAGATTAGCAAAGTTTTGCATTTCGTATTTAGCAGTTGAGAGTTAAAAATGCTTCCCTATAAAAAATGAAGAGTATTATTTATTGCGGATACCTATGCAAACTCATATTTTTATGAACAAAACTAAAAGAGAAAAACCTAGGTAAAGATTTGTTTCGCTTACCAAATATGTATATTATATCATGACAGTTTATCATAATACACACTATACTTTGGATATTTCATATGTTTCACCTATTACTATAAATTAACTATACGTGTATAAAAAGCCATGGTCTACTTATTATGTTCGTTCTTATGCTATCTTATGCGATCTAACTCTAACGACGAGTTAACTCATCTTCCCCAATTACCAGCTCTAACGTCTGTCATCGTGTCGAACATCCAATTGGCTAATTATGTACAACGTCTCTGGCAAATCCTCTAAATCTTCGGAATCTGGCCGTGTTTCCTGAACGCTTCGAGGTTGAACCTCTCGCAGTGGTGCGTTTGTCTCCGCGCAGGAGGAGGACAGGTGAAAGGCAGACTACGGAAAGGCAAAAAGGAGAGAGTAGGTTTCGCACGGAGGAGCGAAAGAGAGCATGGAAGGGTAAAACAAACAAATTAACGTCAGAGTCGCTTGTTTATTGTTGGGTGGGGACACAGTAACCACGCCTTTGTCAAGCACGCCCTCCGAGCGTTATATTCCCCCTTTTGCCCCACTACCATCAACGCCCCTGAGTCAGTCAGTTTCCACCCCACTGTGGGTCGTGCAGCGATCGGTGGTGGAAATGACGTCAGTTCTGTATGCCAGCATGCAACAGGCTGCTCCGAAACCGTGGACGTTTAAAGCTTGTGAAACATCAGCCTCCACGATGCCCTCCACTGACTAATAATTAACATGCAAACGGTGGCTTGGTTGGACGGTATGGTGTGTTTAGACTATTTTAGGCTAAGCGAGTGAATGCTCGTTCTTTCCCCATTTTAATAAAATTTAATAACATGAAAATGTAAACGAGCACTCTTTCGGTTTATCGATTGATCGCCGAATCGGAAATCAGACGTCTGAATGCTCTAAGAATGCTCTATGTCTTTACAATGAACGCGGACGAACGTTCGTACAGAGTTTCGTTGCAATTTTCTTGAACAAATAAATGAAAAAACTTTTGGCACAAAAAATATTACCAACTTCTAATTTTTATTTTATTCGTATATATTATTTAGACATGTATACAACAACAGTTAGATTATCCGTTTAAAATGCTTCCAGTATGGTAAAAAATGTGCACTCGCTTATATATATATGTTATTCGAATCTCAACAAATTTACATTAAATAGCAATATAGTATATCATAAAGTGACTAGAAACATTTTTTGATAGTTGCCAAACTGAAAAACACCGCTTGTATCCGTGAGGATGCAAATGCTCGATGTATTAATAGTGTACCTACAGGTTAATGGAATTATACATACAACAAACTTGTTACTAACTTAAAATACAATCGTTACAATTACTGATGTTATACAATTAGAAATGGAAATAGGCTGTATATTAGTAGTATTTTTAATCTTGCGCCGCTTTAGAGAAGGTTGCAATATATTTAGTATGTCGGAGATGAAATGAAAACCGGAGCCTTCCCTATGCAATTTTGAGGAGGCCTTTTAATGCTTTAGCCCAGATCTTATCATAACTGTAATTAAGTAATTGTCATCTGTAATTGTTTGACATTTGTGAAAAGCGAAAGTGGGTTCGAGGTGACAACTGGTCGCTGAACGTAGCCACGGTCACGGGATAAACGTTTTGCCTGACGAAGGTGTGAATTGGTTGTATTGTTCTCCCTAGAAATCACATAGAATTGTACTTTAGAGATGTCGATATAATGGGACACACGTTGTATGAGGAATCAATCTCCAGACAGAAACTGCCTAGCAACGGCGTTTGGATCTTTCTCGATGTTTCCAAGGAGTATATAACAAACTTTTGACAGATATTGCCTAGCAACAACGATTGGAACCTTCTCGATGTTTCCAGCGAGAATATAACAAACAAATGCAGTCGTATTACGAAAAAGATTTTAATCAGAGAGGCATTCGTGTGATCGCCTTGGAAAGTGATACATCGAGTAATTTCTCCGAGTGATTCAGCAAACGTATTTTTGTGTTATAAAAATTGTTTAAAGTTTTCCCGTTGACCGTGGATTCGTTTGAACCCCGGATCATTGTTTATAGCGTAAATTAAATTCAATATTTGTAAATTTATCAATCGTTAATTTTCATTATTCGTTAAATTAGTAAATCGTAAGATATATTATTCGTTTCTTTTATTGTTCGATAAAACTTATTATTCTTTAATCTAATTAATAATTTAATTTATCATTTGTTAATCAATCATATCATTTATAAAAATTCATTATTCATAATATTTGTAAAACCTTGTTTATTCGTGTAAATATATTCTCTGTTTTGTAAAACAATGGCTAATTCAAACGAAGAATCGTTACGCGCCTTAAATCCTAATGTTAACCCGACAAGTATATTATTTAATAAGTAAATGTGTAATCTAATGCCGCTGTTGCATATGTGCTAAATAAAAAACAAATAAAATAGAAATTATTTCATACTTTCTAACGCTTTTCAAAGACGGTAATATTTTTTTGGCAAAAAATCTTTTATCTCACATTTTTTAGTTAAACGATCAATATTATAAAATCTGACGATTGGGAGAAAATTCAAAGTTCCCGATAGCTACATTCCGATATCTCCAGTAGTAGCAACATTTCAGGCGACGTGAGGTTATGGAGACGTTGAACGAAGAATGTTACCGCTTATGCTAAGTTGGGCCGAAATATTATTACATATATTACAAGGGATTATACCAAATAGAGCTGTCATTGGTTTTAACAAATATTTTTTAAGGTGCCAAATCTACCTCGTTGACATGGATCAAGACAGTTTAGAACGACAAGCCTATGTAGAGGAACGGACAATGTACGCTTCCAGAGGCAGTATTGTAAAGAAACTGTCGAATTTTATATCTTCCAGCGACGACTTTGTGGAGAAACGAAGAGACACAGCGAAATGAAATCGGCGAATAACAATAGGCCATTTGCAATAACAATAGTTAAAAGCAAAGGAGTGGGAGAGAATTGGCAAACGGTATCGATCGGTGAACTATCCTTAGAAGTTGCAAGAGGTTTTATCCCAATAGCTCGATCCAATCCTGAGTAATGGACGAACGCCCGTGAAAAATGGATTTTTGCAAAAAAGATAGTTTACAAAAAACAAATTCAAAAAGTGTTGTATCCGGGCCAGCGAGAAAACATGTCTCATAAGATGCAAACAGAATCATCCCGATTGATCAGGCCGTTTCGGAGAAATCGGCGCACATTCATAAAAAAGGAGAATATACTCGTCGAATTATACCTTCCTTCTTTTCCAAAGTCGGTATAAAAAATAAGATACTTCCCCTTAAAGACTACTGTCTCATCGACGTTAAACCTGCATTGTTATGTTCAGTGGAAAACTTATCTTCGACTACCAAATCTCTATTAGTTTCGGAAGTCAATGGATGGAATTTAATCGGTGAAAATGAATTTGAATTAAAGTATCTCTGTAGAGTGACACTACCTGAAGATGATGTTTATTAAATATTAAAAATAGTCGGAAGTCGTACATCATCGATTGCTTCTTATCGTCATTTACACTAAACTAAACATATGCAGGAATGCTCAATAAAACCACTTGCTCACTCTTCTGCACTTAAAAGAATCGAACAAACATTTTTCGCAGCATTGTTAGAGCATTCGAACAAACATTGAAAGAATGCTCGTTTAAACTTTCATTTCACTAAATTTTACTAGGGTACGTGGAAAACGAACATTTATAGATTTAAATTGACCGGAACATTCTCATGCAGAATTGATCTATACATTACCAATATTAAAATACAACCTAACCCCAATCGTTGTTGCTAGGCAATATCTGTCAAAAGTTTGTTATATACTCTTTGGAAACATCGAGAAAGATCCAAACGCCGATACTAGGCAATTTCTGTCTTCATCAAGCAAAACGTTTATCCCGTGACCGTGACCAGTTGTCACCTCGAACCCACTTTCGCTTTTCACAAATGTCAAACAATTACAGATGACAATTACTTAATTACAGTTGTGATAAAATCTGGGCTGAAGCATTAGAAGGCTTCCTCAAAATTGCATAGGGAAGGCTCCGGTTTTCATTTCATCTCCGACATATATATACATATATGTATGCAGAGTGGAATCTTTTTCATCCTACCTTGACATATTAAGGTAATTCGAATTACAGAAGTTTACGATATACCTCACTGATTTCGAACATTAATGATTAACATACGTTTAATAGACGCACAGGAAGAAACGTGTATTATGTAATTTGGTCAGTGTATATCCACAACTCACCCAGAATGAACGTAATTCTAAATAAAATTTCTGTGTAACTAAAGATCTGTTTTGTCTTAAAAAGCTATGCCTCAGAGAGTTAAAGGGTTTATAGTACCTATCTAATCATCAAGAGGATGATAGAGTCTAATCATCATAAGTCCTAAAAGCAATCTTTTCGACGTAAAATTACCTTTTATTACATATTAGATAGTTACATTATTTTTACAAACCTTAGATATTATATAAAATAATTTATTAGTATCTGCTAATAACTTTTTCTTATCTTATCACTTGTAAAAAATTACTAATAATATTAGTTGAATTATGTAAGAGAATCTTGGTAATAGCTTGAATTTGTTGGTTTTTATAGAATGCGAGTTTAAAAAATGCAACTTTTGTATTTATGGGATATTTAAAGGTACAAAAATACGCAGAATGTATATAATATAGAAAAATGTATAACATATCCGAAGTGGAATACTCGTTATAATTTTTAATAAGCGAAACGAATTTCTATTTAACTTTTATTTCTGCAATCGTGTATATAAAGATATTAAGTACGTCCAGATACATTAAGACCCGTATCATTTGGTAGTACCTTTATATGACTACAAACATTTGATATTATATCAATGAAATGTAGAACCCGATAAAAGAACGTTATTTTCCAATGAAAATATATGCCAATACCTTTCGTAATCACAGTATATTGTATGTTGCTTTTTTATGCTCACAGTGCAAAACCCCAATAAGTTAGTACACATATGTATATAAAAATTCGCAACAGAGAGGAGCCTTAACTCCAGTCAGAGCGCGTGAACGAAAAGTTTAACCCCTACATCGATAACAGTCGCTAGTAGGGTGATTCCATGGGGTCGGGGAGAAGGAGGTCTATCCAGGTTCGGACGTTCAGCGAGAAAGCCGGCACGGATTGTAAATTATACTGGGCAGATAGAGAGAAATTCATGCTCTGATGACGCAGCGTTAACCACTCTCCGGTCATGCGATGATCAAAGGTAACAGTAATGGCCCGTGAGAGGATATCCGCTTGTATTTCGCCTAATATACTGCTGGCTAAATGCTGACGCGATTTCGAGAGTTGCTGTTACCAGGGAAGATGGGGAAATCCACGGACATGGTAAGAGAGAGACAGACAGATAGACAGACAGACAGACGGATAGAGAAAGAGAAAGATTGACAAACTTGAATTTGGAGAGGAAGTCAAAAGGGTAAGAATAATTAAAAGAATGCCAGAAAGACGTAATATCGTATAAAACTTATATTTCTATATACATCTATGAATAATCAAAATTTACTAAGTATAGAAAAAATGGAACAAAACATTGCAACTATATATAGAAGCAGAGAAAAGGCTGTTTAAAATTGAGGATTAATTGATAATTTTTATATCAATTTATTTCATCATGTTTGTAGCAATTATTTATTTTGAGGTATATATATTATAGGTAATATAATCGATTACTATTGTCAAATATTATTTCATTTTGTACGTCACTGTACGTATCAACGATAAAGAAATAGACTTATTTCTGAAGTCTAGTTAGAAGTAGGAATAAATATAACTGTGGTAACAGGCACAAATCTTATAATTATACAAATTCTATTTCTAAAGTATTGGAAAATACAATATTGGAGTATCGTCTACACAAGGTTTTGTAATACCAAATATAATTTATCTATCATTTAACAGAAAAAAATATAAATGAACTTTTTAAATAGATAAATTAGTACAGAATTTTTAACTAACGTTAAGAATATTGGTTTCTTGCAATGTGATAATTATTTGAAGCTTCAGTTGTAATAACGTGTCGTTTCTCCGATGTATGAAAGAATTAAAATAAATATTAAAAAGATTTGATTGTATCTTTAATACCTATTGTATAATATCATGTCGCATTGCCTTAATATTGGTATTTTGCATTGTATTAAAATGAAAAATTGTATCAGAATAATACAATTCTATTACCTACGATTCTAGATAATACCTTTCAGAAACCTACTACGCAAATGAAAGATATGAAACAAATCTTCACAATTTCAAACAAAATAGTTTATCATAGCTCTGAACATTTCAATATTCTTTAAATTTTCAAAAATTGTAAGATTTAAATAAATGGAAAAGTAACGAAGGAAATATATCCAAAGCACACTTTTCCAGATTCTCTTTCGTAACCTCAATGTTAAAAAAACAAAATTCGATAATGTAAATTGACTGAAAAGAATGATAAATGAAACAATGTTAAGCCTTAACAAATTACGAACCAATCTTACCTTATAAAATGAAAAGCTTGCAATCAGCAATGATTTTCTTGATGTGCAATCAGAATTAGGAAATGATGAAATTTGATGAAAACTAACAAGAATTTGAATCTGCAGAAAATAAGGAGTATGCAAAGAGAAGAGAAGGGAGACTGGAAGATCATAAATTGTTGGAGCAACGTGTGTACCTAACGTGCACGCACGGTCGAGCGCGAGATCGCGCTTAACCTGCCTTTCAAAAATTTCACACGTTACCGATCTTCCGACTCAGCCGCTCCTCTGCAAGTCGATCCATCATTTCGCTAGTTTAGCTGGGAATCCACGAAAATTATCCGATAACGCGTCTCCTACCTCTCGTTTGTCTTTGCCGAGCGTCTATCATTCTCTCTCTCTCTCTCTCTCTCTCTCTCTCTGTTCCTCCTCTTCCCGATGATGGACATCGTTGGTTCGATCTCTTGATACTAGCTAACTTCCTCACGGACGATGGAAACCTTTACATAGTATATCGAAATTACGATTTGGATGATGTTAGATGATTTTAGACGAATTTTTCTTTGATGAATTTTTTCAGTGAAATGTGTAAATAAGTAGGCAATATAGTGAATATACTGTGAATGTTTATATTATTACATTTTAGTGAATGTAACTAAAGATATGCAAATATAAATGAATTCGTTCACTGCTTCATTCGCTAAATATTAGGTATAATGGCGCTTTGTTATAGATGTTTCATGCAATATCTTTACACATTAAGTGCATTTTGTACATATATACCTTTGTTATACTTTTAAATTTCCCATAAAATTATAAACATCGCTATCGATAAATAAGACGACTATTATCATATACTTGTCTATTACAATTAACGTAAATCAAGTTTCACAATGATCCTTAAAATGTGACACGAAAACAGTAGAACCGAAGAAACTACACAGCACTTGTTGCAACACTTTGAGTCAGGCTTGAATTTGATTATTTAATTTCAACTTATATTATATTTATATTACATATAGGGTGTCTGTTCGGAATTTTAGTTGGCCGTCCGTTTATGGCACGGACAGGCTCATTTCCCTTATTAAGAAATTCCGAATTACCGGTCCTCCCAGGGCAGTAAACGTAATGACTCGAGGCCAGGGAAAAGCTACCATCGGACAGTACACACAGGACGACAGAGTCCTTACTGAGTTCAACTACAAGCAACGAAGACTACAGACACAGGACGACAAAGTTCCAACTTAGTTCGATTAAGTGCTACAACGAATACAAACAAAGTGCCGTCTAAATCTAACACTCGAGTTATTCCATCTCCTCCACCTTAAACGTTAAGTCATTCGAGGTACGCGATATCGACCGATCGGTTTGACCTGACCGGTTGCTCTTTAGTCGATAATACGCAACAGTGTCTGATTTTAATCGATGAGAATTATTGGTAATCGTACAGAAGAATCTTCAGACAGAAATTGAATGACTTCAAGGGAGACTTGGTATGGTGTAACTACGTAGTTTCTCGGTAGATAGACACACACAGGTTATATAGAGATGAACTATAAAAAATTGCAAATCACAAGGAGAGACGTACAGTATAACGTTCGTATTTATAGGTTTTACAAAATGAAAGTTAACAAATCTGATAGACTAACGGTTTTTCGATATGTATAGATTAATAATTTTTATACAGAATGTTAAAAGAGATCGATTAATGCGCTAAAAATTGTATGATTCCATCCAATAAAACATATGTCACCTTCACATGACCTCTACTAGTCTATAGGAAAACTAATTACATCAGATTATAACTCTCTCGATACCATTCACTTCCTATCTGAACCATTTTTTATATAACGGGTTTCCTAGCAATTCGCATCTATGGATTAAAATTGGACACCCTGTATATTATACGTATATATGTATTATTCACTCTCTTAAGGCATCTGCCTATAATATATGTATGTGTACTGGTATAAATTGTTTCTAGTTTAACTGATTATTTTAATCATTCATCTTTATGTATTCGATAGCTACCAAGATACTATAAGTACATGTGCAAAATGTTAAAGGAAAAGTATCTGATATTTAAAGAATTTATAGCTACCGGGAAGAGTAAAAAATGACTAATCAACGATTCATATTTCGTTACCATCGACTGTATATTGTTTTTAGGATCTATGTTGATTAGACATTTCTTACTCGTACAAAAGTTAATAATTTTTGCTAATTGGTGAAAAATGTGTGCATTAAAAGGTATAAAAAATATAAAATGCAGTTTGAAATTATAAAATTAAATAATTCAACCCAAACTGTTGGCCAATATCTAATATCAATGGATTTCTTGGATTACTTCAAATGCGCAGGAAAATTTTTTAAACTACCAAAAACCGAACTTACGTTCGAAAGTTCGTTATTTTCTCTTATTTCCCTTTCAATCCATCTTCATTGATGTGCAGCAACGTTTCACCGTGTAACGTATAGTACTCTGATCCAGCTAAGGTCCGAAAATATCCGTAGCATCTGGCCGAAAGTGTGAGAGGGGCATTGTACCTCATGCATAGTTCACATTTTCTCGGTACATTCTCGGCCCTCGGCTCTGACCAGGAACATGATTAGTATACGCACACTTGACCTAGCCGACCTATTGTCAATGCGGAGAGAGAGAGAGAGAGAGAGAGAGAGAGAAACGCCATTATAGCGATACCGAACACGACCATCCCATTATTCGACACCCCGGGATACACGATGTACTGGCGTCTGTTGACGCTTTATTAAGGTTCGCCTTCGCTTTTGCCTAAGCGCTCAACGCGTATATGTACTTATGTATATACGTATGCATGCATATGTTAAGTTTGTGCGAAATTTTTATTGCAACTATGCTAAATTTTTAAAGATGCTTGAAAGATAATGGGCATTTCAAGTAGAAAAAGAGTGTACTTTAAGATATTCAAATGATGGAGTTGGGGATGTTGTTTCAAATTTGACTATCGCTACAGGAGATATTTATACACCATTGTATTTATTATAGTATTCACACACTAATTAATTAGATACAAGTTTATCTATATTACATTTCATACTATCTAGTAATACTGTCACATGACTATGACAATTTGACGCTATGGAAAGAAAATGTAAAAGCAGGTAAAAAAATGGTTTGTTGGAAAATAAGAATATATGCAAATGCTTTTTGTAGCCACTATATAACGTCACAAAGGTGTTTCGGCACGTATCGTAGAAAGCGCATAATGAATGTACGATATGCTATATAAAACTTATCCGAAATTTCATCACTACCAGTATAATGAAGCATTTTAAAAATGTATATAGAAGTTACAGATTATCTACTGTACACATAAATTTAGTAAAAAATTAGTAATTTGAAGAGTATGATATAGAATTTATTACATTTTACTTTTATAAATGATCAAAATCATGATTTTTGATAAACTCTATAAACTCATTACTGGAAATAATAAAATTTTGCAAAAAGGTTAGCCTAATATACCATAATACACGAAAGTTATTCGAAAGGAAAACATTTTCAAGCATCAAGAAGCCAAGGTGCCTATCTGTGCTCCATAAGTTGATGCCAGAAAATGGGTGTATGTAATGTCTGGCATTCTTCGAACGAAATCCGAGCTTTCCCACATGAGCCAATGGATAGGTTCCGAGGGAGTGGGTCCACCATACGAGATATTACAATAAACACTTTGAACTGCTGTTGCGGGATCAGTGTCGGGAAGCAAAAGTGTCATTGAGTTTAGAAAAAAGAAGAAGGTTTCGTGGATTTATGTGGAGAGACGATGAGAATGAATGTGTGCCGTCTAGTGGGATTGCGTAGGATTAAATTTGAGCGGCTGAACCTTTTGGCAAAGGGTAGATATCTATTGCTTCACACGAACATTTTTTGAACACATAATAAGCCTTAAACGGTATGTAGACAACCAAAAGGTTACGTTTTAAAGATTACTGACTGTATTAAGATTACAAAGTGCATCGTTAAACAGAATCGTATATACATTATTTTAACCAAACATATAGTATTACATTTTTAATTTTGTAACGGATCTATGTATGTTTTATTTATAAGGATGATATTTCGTGTTCAACTAACACACCAACGAGTAAAGTTAAATGGATATTTCTATTTGAAGACGTTGCTTTTATGCGATTTTTGGGATGGAAAAACACAACCGAGAATAATTTTCTATTTATTTAACATATTATATGTAAGCATAAATAGGTACGTGACATATTATGTTTATAAAAATGAAGGCTCTACATGTAATCCTAATTCAATAGCCATAAACTATATTGTAATACCTAGATAACTAACACTTCACATTCAAAACACAACAAAACATCTTCCAACCACTCACCACAAATACCCACTTATGTCTAAAAAATGAATAAATACTGACAAAAAGAAGCATACAAATGCCCAACCCATACAGTATTCACCTTGCCATGTTCGAAGATGTTTCTTAAGAGCGGTGCACAAAGATACATACAAAGAAGGGATAGAGAGGGTGCGTTGCACAATGAAACATTTTCCTCTGTCCTACGTTTAAAATCTCCACTCGAAATCGCGTTACCGGCCGCGAACGCGCGCAATGCGAAGGGATTAAATAGCAACGCAAAGTTCTCTTACCCATTTCCACAATATTCACCGCAGGGTGTTCTTGGGTAACCGCAGATGCGACACTTCAAAGTAATGTCACGACCGGGGCTGTTACGCATGTAAACAACGCCCAACGTGTACTAGGCGAGGATAAACAGCATAGAGATGGGGAGATTTCCTCGTTAGGAAACGCCTGCGGGATTTAATCCGAAATGAAGGGCTTCGTATATTTCGACCTATTCTCTGAATCTTCTTATGCGCGTGAAGAAAAAATGATCGACTTTCGTATTTTATTATAAATATATACGAATCTTTTATATCTCAATTTTTAATGCGTTGACTGTGCCGGATCGAAATCTTGCGGCCTTTCATTATGACTGCATCTTTCTTCTTAAAACTCACCAAGCCTTTTGACGTCGATTGAAAATCGCTTACGCGTGATACAAACGTCTCAATAACGATAGGCGCGATGGTCAGCTTATTAATGTTTATTGTGTGCATACGTCATATAAAAATCTTGAAATTTCATAATCACTATAACGACTGCCATTATTATAGTAGTCAAATTAGAAAACAATCTGAAAATGTATATAGAAGCTACAGATCGCAAATTTAGTAAAAAATTATTATGTATATATTATATATAGATAACCATTTTAACCGAGATTACATCGTCTCGCGGGATCATTTTCACTTTACGAATAATTCCTCTCCAATCGTTTTCTTTTCTTTGTATTGAAAACAGATCAATGCCCATTCGAAAAACATACACACACATATACTGGCGAGACTTCACCTGTGATTTTTATTGCAGGCAATAAGACGCGGAAACCTCTCTCGAGGATCCGTGTCAGGCGTAGGTGTTCGGTGTAGGTGTGATGGACCGAGCGCCGATGATCTAAACATTCCGCGATATCGAACCGTCGATGATCGTTTTAGTCAGTCGCCGAGAAAACGGCAAGACGTCCAGATCCGAGACTTCAAACACTTAAGTAAACGAACGTGACTCGTTTTTCTAAAACCATTTGGCTCTCTCCCTACATTATATTCTAATTTCACTCTTATTTCAACAAGCAAAATGACTTTTGACGTTTTACCAAAAATGTAATATCTTCAACGTAAAATTCTAACAAGAAGTTATGCGTATAAACACTGATGCTTTTCCATTTTCTTCAAATTCAAAGAATTTTGTAATTATAGAGAAACATGATTAGGTCGAAAATGGATGAAAGAGAGCAGCAAGTGTTAATGTAAAAAAGCAACAATCAGGTTCTTCTATGTTAAACCCTCCTCTTTCGTATTATTTTTAACCGTATCGTACTTTAACTTTTCAATATTGGAGAACATATGAAAGAATATTATTGCTTAAAACATTCCACACAAGTATAATGTCGAAACGATAAAGGTCCTTTTCTCTATCGAGATAAAAGCGAAATTAAAACAAATATTTCAATTATCAATAACAAATTATCAATATCGCGGCTGTATTAACCATACACACAATCTGAATTCTGTATTATTATGGAAACAAATTTTAATTGCAGATCATCCGCTCTGTTACCTCGTATGCTACCTGTCTCCTAACATACCTTCACAGCATCCTCCGCAACATAACCCTCATTCCATCGTCCTAAAAATTCTCACGGCGTCATTCTTTCCAACAAACAACGATGTACATGGTATATATAATTTTCATCACGTACATGGTGGTCCATTTCCCATCGACGGTCATCTGTCAGACTCTTTTAAAGCCTATATCGCCACCAGTATAAAGTGTCTTTGGTATCCAACGGCAGGTGACCGGTCGTCGGGTCACCTTATACGCGTACCACGCATTTTTTCGTGCAACATGTCTAGGATTTGCACGATACAAGCCGCCATTCCTGCACCGTAAGGCGCGCGAACCTTCTCCGCGAGCCAGGGCTAGTGTTACACTTCTGGGTGGTTCACGGTTTCACCGACGAGCTCTTTCTTTTTCTCCAGGACACGACCCTAGGATCGTTTACACGTAGCTAGAATCCTTTCCGCGAAAGTCCGCAACCGCCGATGTAATTACTCCTACTTTGAAACTCCTTGCGACGGATACCTTTTCCAATAACGCCAATGTCGTTGTTTGCATTGTCCTACGTCCATGTTGCTTATATAAAATACTATATCTACAAAAATGTCAATACAATATGTCCAATACTACATTTCATTTAATAATATCAAATGCTTGTAATCATATGAAAGTATCATCGAACGATACGAAATTTGATTACATTTGTAATTAACTAATCAGTAGATATGTATATAAATGCTCTGCAAAGTTAATATTTGCAAATACTATTCTGTAGATACAATCACTACTTTGTGTATTGATTGATTTATGTATCTGACTTAGTAAGCAAACTAAAAACGCACTTTATTCTTATTTACATATCGATACAATGATTATTAATGTATTCCTAAAAGAAATTTAGAAATTAAAACATCCGAGCTAGAAAAATCTTGGGATAATATTACAATAAAGATAACAAAACCTTACATTTTTTCAAAACCAAGGATATAGCAACATATCGATATGATAATATGTCTACTATTTTTATAATTTCATGAAGATATAATTAATAGCCGTTATGTAATTTTTGTAACATTGTATTATATATTTCCTTGCTTTTTTATAATAAAGATGAAGACGAACAAATTGGGCTACATTTTAACAATATGTGTCATAATGTTCTAAAAAAAAGAATCGTAAACTTCGATTCAGTTGGATAGATTCTTTCAACTCAAAATATTGTAGAATTTAGTAGTCCTAATGTTAATGTAATTTCGAATACAAAAATTGAAGAAATTGAAAATAAGAAGTCATCGGACTGTTGATTTGACGATTACAAACGCCATTTCCATTGTTGACTTTTAAAAATCGAGTTAATGACGTCATAGTATATTCTATTTCACGTAGTAGCTACGATTATAAGGCATGAAAATAATTGCAATTCGATTTTATGAGCGATTTTGTAATTAAAACAGATCTTGTTAAAAATAGCTAAATATCTGAAAAAGAAGCGTTGAAATCAACATTGTAGTTCTCCGAAACGAGGATCGATCGTAAATTTCAAAGGAAATAAATAATTGTTTGATCGGATTACACGGCGATTGTTCGTGCGGAATTGAAAGCGTCGATCTATCAGCATAGGGACTTTTTATGGAAATGACAGAATTGTGTCGGCGAAAAGGGTGTCGAAGCAAATAAGTGCAGTCGCGATACGACGCCTGTTCGGTCGCTAACAATAAGTGATCGATGGTCGGGTTCCTGACTCAGCAGACATTCGCGAAACCGAACACCATGGCTGAATTTTTGCGCGCAAATAGTATGCACGCGATAGACACCAACAAGCATGTGACCTAACGTGCCACGGCGTGTATTACCTAACTCGATTATATTCATAGACTTAATAATATCAAGGAGATTAAGACGATTAATTTACAAAGTCACATTTACGATAAACATAAAATATCTACTCAAAGGATGGCAACAATATATCTGATACAAGATTAATACATACATACATATATCGAACATTATATATGATATAGCTAATATTTATAGATAAATATTTACAACGATACTTGAGCAATTATTTTGGTATATTATAGTTTCTGTTATAATAAATTGCAAGCACTTTGTTCGTGTTTGTCATTTCTATTCGATGACGTTTTGTCAGTTTGATGCAGAATACATAATGCTCGTCTACTTTTACAAACATTCGTTTTCTAAAACATTTAAAAAAACTTTTCCTACGTTTGCTTCTTGTTTGCAGTACGACACCTGTTGTTAATGATTTTATGAATTTGTGAAAAATTTAAAGATGCAAAAATGTACAAAATGCACATAATGTGCAAAAGTATAAAAAGGTATTAAACAGTGGAGTATTAAAATGGAGTGTTAAGCATTAAAAAATATTAAAAACGGAGTACTGTAACATTTAATGGGGAAGTAAATCATTATGTAGATTCGAAATATACAGTGACTACCAGGTTTCTAATCAAGTTCGACACTTCATTTTTGCAGTATCAAATTTTCGCAATCGTACGAAAGCATACTACTAAGTGATACGAAATTTAGTATTCTTGGAGATTATCTAATGAATTAGTCTATAAATGGTATAACAAATACAATAGTATGGCAATATCTTTTCTGTGCCCACTGTATAATATTTCACCGATTTTCACGTGCAAAACAATCTTTCAGCTGCGCGAACGATTCGTCGTGGCTTCAGTCGGTCCCATAGCGAACAATGAACGGAATTATCAGGATGGCCAGGCAACACGCGCCACAAATCGACTCGTCGCGTCGTCGTCGTATACGTCAGCTCGTGGACGCAGCCACATCCGACAGCTCTAGCGTGAATCCTAAATGTTCATTGCACGCCACTTCGATGCCTCGATTCTCGACAGCGGTCCGAGACGAATCGTACAAAAGTTGACGTCTCCATCTCTCACGATCGAAACGAGCTACGACATTACAGTCACGCCCATAGTGATCCTTTTGACGACAGGTTATGTTGTTGGCTAGAGATTTATTGTTCGTACAAGGGTGCCTTGTTATTATCCACGCTCGATTCCGGTCGTTTGGGGTGCTTGTTGGACTTGATGTGCCTCTGTTTATTCGAGTTGGGAAATGTACATATACGTAGATAGATAGTATTGCATATAATACGCTGTTTTTTATGGATCAATTAGTGAAGAGATTTTCGATAGATAATTATATTCAGTGGCTACAAAAAATATTTGCAAATACCTTTATATTTTAGTGAAGTATTTTATACCTTTTATAGTCATTGTTTTAGAAAATTTGAATTAATATTAAGTAAGTAAATACTGGATAGTGAAAGACGTAAGCACGTTCGTAGATTAGACCAAGATAGCACTTATTGTCAACCGATTATATATATATAACAACAAAATGCGAATATTTAAGAGACATTTGTTAAAAGAATCTTCTTTTAGAATATATATATCTACTTGTATAGCATGAAAGTTTGTTCTTTAATCATATAACTGAGGGAAACATGATCAAATAATAACTTAGACGATGAAGAAGATTACACAAATTCCATAAATAAGCAACAAAAGTTCAGTTTTTTTCAAAATAAGTAGCCAGCTGTTATTAATAATGCGAACGAAAAATTATCTATAATTATTAATTATAAATTATTTGCAATTAATAAATCCAATTTCCAAACATAAACAAATTAAAAAGATCTTGAATACAGAGTTACGCCTTTTTTAAAAATGAACAATTTCAAAGAAGAAAAAAGAAAGAACAGATTAAACTGAAAAAAATACTGGAATATATAAAAGTAGCTTTTACTAATAATAAGTGCATCATGGTACAGAATTTGCGATAAAGAAAGACCGATACCAAGAATGTCAGTTCCGTTAGCATCAAAGCAGATTGAGAATATCGATTTGCCAGTTGCATGTCCTATTAAGCTACAAATGGTAACGCATTGAGTTTATGACGTTCAAAATTCTTTCTAGTCTTGAACTTTATTTCATTGCCATTTTTAAATATTTCATAATTACCTGTGTTTTGTATCTAAAAAAAAAACAATTTTTTCACAGTATTAGAATATGTGAGGTTAATAATTGATTTTAATTTCAACAACAATTACATTCCATATTACCAATTATATTTTCATAGATATCACTAAATAAACATTTTTATAAAATTGAATTAATGTTTCGACACCAATAGTGGAACTGTCAGGAATATGCTGGTGAAATTTGAAAGTAATCTACGAATCTATATAGAAGTAATAAAATATTTGCTGCAAAATATTAAGCATATACTAAATGTTAAAAATATCCGCCCTGAAGATTCAGGCTTATTACTATAATGGATAATTTGACCGTTTAAATACTTTTGCGATCCCTGCGAAATATACGGTTGTACTAAATAACTTTTAATTTCTATGTTATATTTTCAGATTCGTTTCAAAATTTACTAATACGAGCATGATAATACTAATGTCTCGTATATCACATATAATATATTCATGAAAGATTTCTACAAGTGTTCGAATACTTTCGTGACCAACTGTACATAATCCAACAACTCTCAACTTTCTGACTCAACAGCAACTCCAATCAACAGCCAAATCTCACACCTGAAAACAACCCCCTCACGCTTGCGCCTTTCCATTCACCACACGAGTCTTCTCAACCTCAGCATACTCGTCTCGGAGGGTGTCCAGCCCGTATCCTGTCGCGTGTTATCTAAACACCCGGTGTCTCCGCGTGCCTTAACGATAAAAAGAAACGGACAGGTCTAAAAAAAGAGGCCTGGGAAAATTGAAACGGGGACGAAACGAGCGAAACGAAGTAAGAAACATACTATCGGCATTTGTGCGACAAAGATACGACAAAGGGGCGGTTGGTGGCTAAGAGGGGTGCCGGGGGTGTTACATGTGGGGGTGGCGGCGTCGGTGGTGGTGGTGAGGTAGTCATGACGACCGCAGCGACCAATCATCCGGAAGTAACGCAGCGCGAGATAACTCTGCATCCAATCAGGTTTAAAGCGGGGACGGGGCTGGCCATCCCCCGCAGAAAATCACCCCCGTAACGAAATTTCCACCGTACGAGGGTAGATATACAAAACGACAGACGGCCCTCTCTCCTGTCCTTCTTTTAGCTGGTGAAAGTCTTTGTCTGGCTTTCGTCGCGTTTACCCTCGTCGATGTGGCTCTCGCACGCGTTATACTCTCGAATCGAGGATAAACGGGGATGATGTTGCCTCTTATCCACCCTCCTCAACCTCTCCTTTTCTTTTAATTCATAATCTCGGACCTCGCCGATAACCTGCAGCTAGTAGATAAGGATACTGAGATGTCTTTCGAAGAGTGGAAGGATGGTTCAAGGGGTAGGAGGTATCTTGGGGTTACAGAGTGACGCCACCGGCACTGAACATTTTTCTGTGTGGATCGTAGTAACTGAAAACCTTAAATTACTAAGCTATGAACATTTATACATAATCGCACGAAAGACAGAGGGTATCCCAGTAATTAGAATGCAATTGGTAAGGAGATGATTTTACTTGAGAAATCATCAGAATGTAGAGTAAAATTTGTTCATATAGCACTTTGATTTTGAATAAATTAGGCTTGACGATTTATCAAATATTTGAACTTGACTAATTCCGAACTGAACACGAGCAAATAATCAGCAGGAAATTATTCTACGTGTGAAAATAAGTCAAAAATTTAACATGAAACTTCCTCATAAGGCGTTTCGTTTCCGAGAAAATAGAATTTGAAGATTTATTAATTATGCATATGCATATGCAAATTTTCTTTAAACGCTATTTCATAGAAAAAACATTACTCCATACTTTTACATATCTATGCATGTCAAATAACTTTCAGCTGTTTATTGTACTCAATTGATAATTATTATCGAAAACGAAATATTATATGAAAAAATTTGTTCTATATTTCCGATTTATTTTTCCATGTAGAATCAGCTCTTTCCAATTGTACCACAATTACTAACACACCATGTATATCGCACATTTTCTGCAATAATGACATAATTAAAAAATTACGATTCGCATGTTTCAAATATGATAAGTTTGTTATATAGATATTATAACTAATAAATAAGACTCGCATATGAAGTTTTTCATATTACAGCAACTTTCAAATCCAATACCTTGTCAGCTTTGCCTTTCCGTTAAAATTTATAAAAATATATTTATAGTTTAGATATTATGTGTTATGTCTACCATCCCATTATAACGATCGTACTTAATCCGCAATTTTTACATTATTTTATATATATAACTAGATTGCAAATCTTTATGCAAATTCATATTTTTGCACATATAATTAAACGACTGAATTTCATATAGAAAATTATTTTACGTATTATGTATTATAGTATAGCACCTTAAAATTTTGATAAGTGCATACAAATGCAACACAATTTTATTATTTTATCGTTGTTATTATTATCTTTATTATTCCTAATTTATTACTACTAGTTTCCAGTATTTCTTTCATTCAACATATTTTGACCCGCTATTTTATAACACAACATAAACTGAATAGCAACCACACTAAACATCCAAATCTTCTTCGATGTGCACGTCGCGTTTCTCTCGCGAAACATTTCTCGCCGGCTGATAAACCTGGTATTATGCGTTCGCGAGGTACTCGATAAATACACACTGGGTGACATTCACCACGTAAATGCGTCAGAATGCCCTGTATATAGGAAAGATGCGTTTATGGGCTGGCAGCAGCCCGATAAGAAACCTCGTAAAACGAATGGTGGCCCATAAGTGTTCGAAGCAACTTCGACGTTGCCTTCGATGCGATCGGTTGTCGAACGTGTACCCTCCGCATTTGTCACGTTTATCGACTTTACCATGTACACCGCACGCTTTCATCGTGACACACTTTGACATGCGAACGGATGGTGTGTTTCCATAGATCGCGAGGGGTTGAAGGGAGTTTGCGCAAATTGTGAACAGCGAATCTTGAAGTTTCGTCTGTTCTTGAGAAAGGATAAACTCGAAAATATTTGCTGCATATTTTGCTGATCAGATACGCTTGAATTAATGTTAGATTATATATTATAGTCAGAATCTATATATATATATACTGCGATAATCTCATCGATTATAAATAATGGAATTCAATTTTTGAGTTTGATTGCGTTATGTTAAATATTATTTTAGGTAAAACATTTCATTTCTTGACACGACTAAAGGAAATATAAATAAACAAAAAGAGCATATTCGTTTGTCCACTATAAACGATAATATAAAGTATGGCTATTTGAGTCAAACTAATTGTAATTTGTTTTGTAATTTGCCAAATTTGGTTATGAACAATTTTCAAACGATCTGTAATTTAAAAACAAACTATTTAACTCGTCATTCGCCGCGTGATAAACATTCAGATAAACAGAACTTGCTACTTTTCGTTAGTTTACCTTCAATCCGGAATCTAATGAATGAGTAAATACTCTATCAATCCAATTACAGATTTTTATGAAGATACTGGTAACATACTCAAATAAAAAAAAAAATATATTAAAAAAGAAAATCACGATCAAAAAGATATATATATAGTTAGTAAAATTTAGTTTCTTCGTTTTTAATTGTATTTAATTTCTAGGTAAATAAATGTTATAACACCTATATACACTTTTTGGTTGATTCGAAGCTTTAGATGTCAATAGTAATAGTAACTTACGCAACACGATCTCGTTATAATGCTAATGAGATCTCAACAGTTTTGTACGACACACATAATACAATATATTCATAATATCATTTCCCTTATATAATTAAAACATTAGGATATTCAATAGCCTGTTTCAAGAAATAAATTCATCTTTACGTTTATGTTTAATAATTGCTAATAAATTCTATTTCCTATTTTTCTTTAACTCTTCTAATCATGAGAACATCGTCTCGCCGTCTCAAAAATTCAAAATGATCACATCATTAAACAGATTGAAACGAAACCGCGGGAATTGTAGATAGAGCCTGCTTGCGCGGAGATCGAACTTTTTTCTCAAATCAAGCGAGAGAATATTGTTTGGCCTCGCGGAAAATTTCCTTCGGTCAGGCTACTCTGAAAAAACCTTCCGCGATATCGAATCGCTAATCCACCTCGCGCCTCCTTGATTACGATACACGTTCAGGCGAATGGAAGGAATAAAGGAAAAAAATAATTTTTCCTCATCATCCCTGTCTACTCTCTCCCCCCATCTATCCTCCAACCTCATCCCCTTCGTTCGTTCGAGAGTGTGGGTGGATGAATTCCATCGTTATCGAGTCGCACCCCCATTTTACAAACGGGAAAGCTTCTCTCCCGTCCGCAAAATCCCTCGACCGAACGTGCATATTTCCATTTGACACGCCTCAACGATCGCCTGATTTTATTAAAAACCCCCGTAACCTGGTTCCGCTCTTCGCTCATACCACTCTAAGGACAGAAATCTTCCTTCTAGATGCCTTTATTGCAACATCGTACCTGTTTGCGTCCTCTCAGGTATTCAACAGCTTAGGAAGTACGTCTTTATGATTCGCGTGTATGTGTATGACAGGTAAACGAAACGCGTGGGTTGGAAGATGAAAATCATTTGCAACTGGCAGAGTTTGTTCAACAGGAAATTTCTCATAATAAAAATATGATAATTAGACTGCGGATGTTTATAGGAATTCAAATGTTTGTTAATATAAATGAAGTATTTAAACCTAAATGGAGATTTATTTTATTCTCTAGATATTATAAATATTATAACAAGAATTATTTGATTATGGTTTCAGTTTTGTCGCTTTCAAAGAATTGCTATTATGAGTTTCATTCATTGATGTGGAAGATTTCATTGACAAATATATCATCTATGTCAATGGTATAATAAACACAATGGTGCGTAAATATTTTTTGTAACCACTGTACATAGCTCAAAACAATCAATACGGTATAAACACACAATACACAGTACAGAGATAATTCCAATAATAGAAGGGCCGCTTTAAATATTTGAGATTTGGCCATATTCAGGCATCTTCGGGGCAGAGGAGCATAGATATCTAAAGAACACGGAAGAAGGTGACGACGCGACGCCTGGAACAACGGCGAGGAAACGAACGAGCTCGCTTCATTATACACGACGCTCGCACGCTTCGTTTGCCTCCGGAAGTCGTGCTTTAGGAGGGTCGTGGACTGGTAGGGGGTGAAGTGGATGGGTTGGTAGGAGGATGTGAGGGCCATCGCGGAACTACAACGGAAGAGAGAGGAAAGAGACCTGGAAAGAGATCGTGGCAACCAGCGGGCCGAACCAAGGGAGGAACAAGGGGAAACTGAGAAGTAAATGGGAGGAGAGGGTAGTTTGAATTAATACAATCACAGAGGGGTGGCTCACCATTCGCAGTCTACGTAAAGAGACAGAGACAGAGGGAGAGAGAGAGAAATATAACCACCCCTTTGCTTGTCATCGAAATTATACGCTGCCGACACTCGACCTCGTTTACGACTTCTATCTTTCTCTTCCTTTCTCTTTCTCTCTCTCTATTTCTCTGTTGGTTCTTTCATTTCTGTCTACACGGTGGATTCCTCTTCAATAGTCCTACGCGCCACGACAAGACAGCAGACGAGTTTGAAAATTAGGATCAAGAGAGGAAAAGGGTTAAATATGGCGGCACATAACGAGCTGTTGTCGTTACTGTTATCGAAAGGGTTGCGTTCTCCAGAGGGCACGAGAGATCTCGAAAATATAACGCGATTAACTGTGAATCCGCATTTCGCGCACGTTGTCTTGCTTAGCCAATCTGAATTAATATCTTCCAGAATTTCTACTTTTCTTAACGAGCGATCAAGCGCCGCCCGCGCTGTTCACTTGCACGCCCACGCGTTTTTCTTTCGCGAGAGCTTGCTTTTCGACGGTTTTAAGCTTTTAATGGCTGAGATACAGGCATTGCAACACGAACTTTTTCCTGTTAACCAGTTAGCTGTTGCAACCTCTTTGAAAAGTGTGCACCTAAAATGTGCCGCAAAAAGTAAGCGATGACGAGTATACTCATCAAGCACAAAGTACGTGTGGCTGTTATAATGTAGAATTAAGTTGTGATGAAACGATTGTTTTATTTTTTAATTTTATTACTGACAGTACTCGTCATAACACAGAATATTGCCATTTCTTCGTGACGAGTATACTAGTAAAAAACAACTAACTGGCTAATTCCAGGATAATAACATCGGATTTTGATTCTTTCCATGGAAGTCAATGAAGGTTGAATAAAAAATAAATAATTATTCAAAACAAATAACGAATAAATCTGTTTGAGAATTATTATATTATTATTAATATATTATTATATTATTTGAAGATAAAGGATGACAAATTTGCAAAATATATCGTATATATTCGGTAAATTATAGCGGAGTTTCAAAGAAGTAACACGTAGATGCTTCCTCAGCAGAAAGTAAATGCCTCTAAATAGTGCCTTTGTGCAAGAGTTTTAATATAGTGTTTTGCTGTTGGGGAAGAAGGTCCTTGGAGTTTTCACTTGCAGTGTTCTCACAGTTAGGCTCACTTACCATATACAGTGCTTTAGCCGAATTGTTGAGATGATCACCTATTCTACTTTATATTTGCTTCTCAAGCATATTATTTCTTTTATTACTGACGAAGTTTTTAAATCTATTTGGAGTTTGCAGGTATCACGGAGTTTGCGTTAACTATGGTTCTAAGTACTATGGAACGTAGTGCTTCAAACTTTGCGATATAACTTCTTCCGGGCATGCCCCGTTCAGATTGGTTTGATGATTATTTTGTAAATTAAGAATTCGTTGTTTACATCTAATCTAGAGAATTTCCTGATAAGCCAGTACATATTTTCCTTCTAATCGATTTGATCGATCTCTTTAACCGACAGTCTAGATGCATTTCTAGCTAGCTATTTTTCTGCGAGATATCATAACATCGTTGAGTTATTTTGGAGGGGGATTTCCTTTCCTTAGTGTGAAGGTGATATGTTTCTTTTGGCTAACCTTTACTCCAATTTTGCATTGGTTTGACCACTCTTAACACTAAACTTACCGGTGCGGTCAAATTGACCGCTCTCGCAACTTCTACACAAATTTAACCATATTTAAACTTTATGATATCGCTTCATAATTTCTCACTTTTCCTAAAACATGCATACAGTACATTTTTCGGTAATTAATTTTAGTTTGCTTTTTTATTTTCTGAGAAAAATTTGTACTCTGTCTTGCCTACCGTGAGCGGTCATTTTGACCGCCCGACAAAATATGTACATTTGATAATAAGATAATTTGAAAAAAATGCAACAAAGTTGAATAAGATATCTCTCTATATAAATAAAAGTGTAATTCTATTTAAGTCTATAATTGAAATTAAAAAAAAGTAAGTTTGGACGAAATTTTATGAAGATTCATCATTTTATATACATTTAGTTATAAATTAACCATTATCTGAGTTAAATCATAAAAACTATTACTTCTTTAATCACCGGTCATTTTGACCGCACACGGTAGAAGTATGTATACACGAAGTGTCTGTAGCTTTAGTGTTAATCCTTTGCACATAGTGCTGCAATACGGAGAATTTGCATTATGATCTTCGTGAGTGATTAATATGATGGTACTTTCAGCAAATATGAATAGATTTGTTTTTTAAGTAGTAGATATATTGGCAGTATAAAGTGTTTATAGAATAGGTTCCAATACAATTTCTTGAGAAACTTCTGCGTTGATATCGTAAATGTCAGAAACTATGTTTTGTATTTTAACGAAAAATGTTCTATTTTCCAAGTATGATATAATGAGCACGTAATAGAATGAAGGGAACATTTGTTTAATTTTATATAAAAGGCTCTCGTGCCAAACTTTATCCAATGTTTTTTTGTGCCTATATTATTGTTTGCATTCTAGAGCGAATGTAAGTTTATTTGTTAGCCTATTAGTTTGTTAACCAGATCTATTATATAGTTGCATGCTTATTTCTGTAACGAAATTGATGTGATGGGATTAAGCCGTTTTCTACTATTCTCTTTTTCATTCTGTTGTGAATTAATTTCTCTAATAGCTTTAACGTTATAGGAAGTAGAGCAATTGGTCTGTAGAATGACAGTAAGATTCACTGCTTATCGAGTTCAACTATCATAAGAACTTGAGCTATGTTCCTTTTGATGGTAAAATATTTAATAATAATAGTGAGCATTCTTGTTGTTTTAGTAAACAGTAATGAGCGTTCTTGAAATGTATCGTGGAGGTGTTCGGTAAAAGTATTGATATTTTCTACTGTGCTTCTCGTGCAGCTGCCATTTACTTTAAGGCCTTCTGAATTTTGCAGCTGCTTTCCATAAAAAATAATTTGTGTCTTCATTAGGGGAGAGGCCATATAGCTTCCCTAAGCGTCATAGATATTATAGAAGGGAATTTTAACATAGTCTTTAATTGCAAGATAAGCTTCCGCAATATGGATTATATCAATTTTGTCAGTGAATAAGAAGACTTTGAACTCCTGAATTCTGTACTGTAGCCCGTTAACGTCCCAAATTATAATTTTCAGCATAATATTCATTAGTATTCATTCTTATTGTTGCCAAATACACATGTGAGAAGTTCAATCATTGTGTTAATTTATTAACTTAAGAGTTTAGCTTGTTAGAGAAACATGGTCGTTATTAGTTCAATATTTCTAGCTGATTGTAATAACAGATTTTTTATCTTTATCGTGTTCAATCATAGTTTCTTGTAGTAAGAAACGTTCCTTTTTCAATTTTCTGAATTTGAGCACAAGGCTTTGTATTTGTGTTCTACCGATGCCTTGTAGTGATATTGTTGTTTGAGGGGGCAGATTTGAATTATCTGTAACCGTTTTTGTATCTGTAACTTTTATCTTCTTATACAACCTTTATAGCTAGAAGAATGATCTTCCCGTAAAAAATAATTCCAAGTTAAGTATTTGCCCGCACATTTGACACATGCGGGAGTTCTAATTCCTGGTATGACCATAAGCTTGACGGATAAGCATTGAGAATTGTCCTTTTTTATTTTAGGCGATTCAAATGATACTATGGCATTTTATTAAATCACCTAAACTATTGAACTATTGTTTATCGATTTTGTAAATTTCTTTGCTGTTGTCACTAGGCTCCAATTCGACGAAGAAAAGTGGTAGTACCTGTTTTACTGTTATCTATTTAGTTATCATTATTTATCATTATTTATGCCTTACCGGATGGTTGAATTCTTTTAATTCGTTAGTAATTGTGTCAGTGTTTATCTTAGGCTCCATTGCCCTTAAAACTACCTTATACTAATTACAACTTTATCTTATATATTATATTTATCTTTATCTTATACCTTTCTTTAACTATGTAGTATATATGAAAGTCTTCTCTCTTAAGGCTGGAATAATCTTATCATAAATCGGTGCTGTTAGCTCGCATTTTGATGATTATTTTTTAGTTGTTTTAAAAGTGAAGATTTTATTTTCTATTTCTGTTAGGAGACCCATAAGAGACTCTATAATTTGAGTCTTAATATATATCAGTGGTGATTTGAGACTTTTTGATGTACCATTTTCTAAAATTTCGTCTGTCAACCACTTATCGCTACCTGTATCTATAATGCTCATTGACAGATTATTAGGGGAGCTGCTTTTATTTCTAGCGTGTTTCCGATCGGTATCTAACGGTTTGTCAACTTTCACTAAATTTGCCATAGTTGCTGTATTGATATTGTTTTGGTGTTTATTAGTAGCACAATTTTCATCAATTTTAGTAATTTTTAATCGAAGATCCTTTGCTTTTGCCATTTGGAACTTAAACTTGCTGAATGGCAAGTTTTCTTGACCTCACACTTATACTGAGGATAACAGATATACTAACACTGAGAATAACAGATACACTAACACACACAGTTAACTATTTACTTCACGTAAAAGCATTTTATCAATCTGACAGCTGAAACGAAACTGAGCCAGAAAATGGTTTTCTAAATTAAATGTAATTATTGCAATCATTAAATGTTGTATTGTTGTAATCAAATAACTTGTATAAATTATAAAATATACTTTCTTCTTTTATTAATAATTATTAATTTTTTGAACTTTAACTTTATCAATTACTAGATATTGTTGTTCTGGGATATTTACAATATTATATTGATAACTCGTAGCATGTAACTTATAAAAATAATATTGGTTGAATTACTTAGGAGAAGTATGTAGAATTTGCGAAGTTAAGCACCTATTACAATAAGTATTTAATAGGTAAAACTAAGTTCTATTCTTTATTCGATTTTCAACTTCCACGATGATTATTAGATAATATATTTGTCGTTCTTCGATTGTCAATTATGTTTTTAATAGTGCGTTGCGCTTTGTTCCAACGTTTCAAGCCTAACTTGAAAAAGTGAACTGCAATGTTCTCGAAACATAGAAACAAAGCGTACTATTAAGAACACGATCGAAATTCGAAAAACTACAAACATATCTACTATTCTTCTATTACTATTATCTTTATAAAAATGTGAATTTGCATAAATATCCACAGCCTAGGTATGATTTTCAAGAAGGATCCAAAGCCTTTGTAAGAAATGATAGTGATCTTATCTGAAGAGATACAGTAGCTATAGAAGATATTGACACATGCTCTTATTTCCAAATGAAACCTATTTTTATCAGTTTCTGTACATTTCATTTTCATAATATCAAATTGTTGTAGTACTATGAAGGTACTGCGATGCAATGGTATGCGAATGCCTTATATAGTCACTGTACGTACATATACCCCAAAGCAGAAGGAGAAAGCAGATAATAGAGAAAGAGGAGCGATATCGAAGTAGGAGAAAGGGGTACAAACCGTTTAGCGATATTTCACGGGGCTCTCGTTCTCGTAAGGGGTTCTAGCCCGTGCACGGTATTACTGGAAGCAGTCTTGCAAACTCAAGATAAGGGTAGACCGGTTCTCCGTTTCCGACAGTGCGAACGGGAGCTAAGGCTCTTCACCTTAGCTTCGACTTCTCGTACGCAGCAGAAGAGAATATCCGGAGAAGAAAGCCACCAGAAGCAAACCACCCCTTTTCGGTTGCCACGCACTGTAATCATCTCTTCTTCACGCCACCCTCTATGAACTCCGTTAATATCCTTGGCTTATCCATTGTCGCCATTCATTTTCTTTATCCAGTTTACTTCTTTCTCTGGCAAGCTTCCGATTTCTCGTTGAAAATATTGTCACCTCTCGGATTTCTTCGAGTAATATGTCTGTTATATGGTTGAATGAGCCATCTATTATGGTTTAGGTAAAATTATGTCGCGAATAGATAATTATATTTCAAACATTTGTAAACTGGCTGATGAATGGTGTCTCATTTAAATTTAGAATAATTTTGTAAATATTATTGGAGTAAGGAAAAAAATAGTTTATGTATTGCCCAATATTGTACAAATATTGTACATAATAACAAATTCATAGTATTTAAATGCATGGTCCATCCAACCATGTAACAAACATATTACTCGAAGAAATCCGAGAGGTGACAATATTTTCAGCGAGAAATCGGAAGCTTGCCAAAGAAAGAAGTAAACTGGATAAAGAAAATGAACGGCGACAAGGGATAAACCAAGGATATTACAATAATCAATTATATATTACCGAGACTCGATATATTTAGTGTTACACTATTCGCAACTAAACCCTATATACTATATATCTATATATTTTCAGAAATTACATCAATGTATATTGCAATTTTATGACAGCGCAAATGTTATTGTAAACATCTGACCTAACGCCCTATTAAACCAAATTTCACGCGTTGATGTTCTTATGAATTAATGAATTCAAAACTTTTAAATTCATACTCATCCAGAGATCGTATTATTATAACTCGTCTTGATATCAGTTGCAGTGCTATGAAATCAAAAATACACCGTGCCATTTAAAAAGATCAAGGTTACCTTGACTTAAGTATTTAATTTGTATATTATTAAGTATTTTAGTTTACAGCTGATTCAAAACAGATCAACTTCTGTTCGAAATATTATTTTACATTATATTATCAGAAGAGCTTGAAAAATCGAGCATGCCATTTCACTGAACGCTCTGTATATCCTTTTATTGACAGAGATTGACGATTCATTATTATTTGTTAAGAAATTATGATAATAATGTATAATTATATATTTAAAAAGATATAGCCTATATACAGGTATTTTCCGTAACAATACGCCTGCAATACGAATTCGCTCTTAACACGGATTGACAATTGGGGAAATTCCCGTAGAAAATGGCATATAATGAGAATCTGTAGAGAAGATTCAACAAGACAAAAATTATGTAGCGTCTGGATATTGAAGCTGCATACTGCACATGTTTAACACCACCCTTCATATGGTATCAAATATTGTACAATTTAGCTTTCTATGTATATGTACCTGAACATATACATACGACACGGATGCTTCTATCACAGAAATAACAGAGACTGAAATGTTAAATTGATAATTATTACAGATCTACTCAAGGGATCGATCAATATAGTAATATATTCAATTGAAAATAAATGATCGATCGAATGAAACGATATCAATAAAAGAATGTTACATAAAATTTAAAAAGATGTATTATATGACAAGTAAATTGTTAGAAGCTTCTGTAACGAGTATAATACATCTTTTTTCGAAATAATCCTGAACGCTCTTATTACTGAAACTTAAAGAATCGATTCCCCGCTCACACTCGGGTAATTAGCGACCATTTAAATGCACGTGCACTCGAACCAACGGCTAAACCCTGCAATTTTGTTCAAGGGATGGTCAGCGTTTGTACCAATTAAAAAGAAAAAACCTCAGAGACACCCCCTCGTCGACTCGTTATTTACACCGCAAAAGAGACGCACGTGCTCGTCCAATTCCGAGCCTATAATCCTCTCTTAATCACTTGGCTGTACGCTAACAGGTGCAAAGCAATTGCCTCTCTTTCTTTTGGTCGCAGGAAGTCACGCGGCTCTCCGTATTCTGTTTCATAATATATCAGAAAATTATTTAAACGTGAAGATTTAAACAGAAAATATACAAATTATAATATAATATATATACATTAAAAAATTTCATATGTTGTTAAACTAACCTATATTATCAAATTTTACCTTTCCGTTTTGAGACTAAATATACGTTTTTGTTATTTCTTTCAATATTTAAAAAATACTGATTGTTATACGTTGTATTATATTTCATAATATTAGTTATGTTCTTAGACATTTATAAAACTAGGTATAGATATAAATATACCGCCTATTTTTAAAATAGTTATTATATATCATCATCTTGATCATAAAAAGTCATATGATACTTCTTATTTTGTTGGTAATATATTAGAATGTAAATACTATGAAGATTATTGGAGAAAAATATATGACAAAATATATTTTTCGTGTTTTACGAATCATGTATATGTGCGTATCATTATACGGGGTGTCTCGTAGCATCAGGAAACGCTTCAGCGGTGGATTCTGCACATGAAAACGATAAAAAAGGTTCGCATAAACACATGCCCTATTTGATCTTGTTTTCGAGTTATAGCGACATCTTTAACAAACTACATGTATTTGCCTACCTTCGCAAGAAGTGTCCAAAATGACTTCCTTGCGTCCGAACACGAGGCTGAAGGCGTTCTATCATTGACTGCCTTACTCTCACCATTTCTTCAGTTCTTCAGATACTAAATTCCGCGAAATTAATTCAACTACTTCCATCTTTCGATAGAATTATTCCAACATAACTCAAAAGCAGAATCAAATAGTGCATAAGTTTGTATGAACATTTTTTATTATTTTCGAAAACAAAATCCACCGCTGTGCCGAAGCGATTCCCCGATCATATGGGTCACCCTGTATTTCAATCACTCAACTAATTAAACTCATTAAATCAATCACCAAACACTTTTCAAAACCTAAACAAATCAATAAAATTTACGTCATACTATTTCCTCACGAATACACTTTCTAAGTCATTTCTCCATCAAATTCGTAAAAACCGTTACGAAATATTTTCCGAAACCCTAAAAAAGTCAACAAAAACTTGCATCATGCTAATTGCTCCTAGATACTGGAATTCTAATTCCTTCTAATTCATTTTTCCACATCAATCCGTAAAACTGATCAAGATAGATAATCAGCTAATTTCTTCCAAATCAAAAAATGTCAACAAAGCTTTATGTATATCATAAACGCAGATTTTTTAGATGAAATTTGAAGGTGCAAAAATGTACAAAATGTACATAATATATTCACAGTGAAGTACTTCCAATAATATTTTATGGGTAAAAGAGATCTCTATATATGTCTCATTTCTTCAGTTATGTTAATAAAAATGTAAAATTATATAAAATTCCGTAGTCTATACGTCCGATTGATTCTTTTTAACTCTTAGCATATCGAAGATAAATCGAAATTGTTTGTCAATTTTTTTTCGTTATTGATATTTGTTATGATAACTTTTATTCCTGTATATTTATTTACCAGAATTACTACTTATTCGTATAACGAAAACACTGGCAATGACTATTGATAAGCAGTAAAAACAGCACAGAGATCTTTAAATGACCCACCTTGTTATATTAAAAGTTAAGTACACTATTTATAAAGGTTCAAATCCCTTATAACTAAACTGCGGATATTTATACAAATTTATACATTTTTATAAATACGATTAAAGAGATAGCACCTGGAACTGTGTACCTACTAGATAAACATTATAGAGACTACGATACCATACTATATATATTTTGGATATTTTATATATTTTGCATATTATATGCATGCTGTACATTTTTACACTTTTGAATTTCTCGTGAATGCGTAAAAATCCGCAGTCTACTTACAACTCATATTTTCACAATCAATCCACCAAACTCATCGACCACTCTTCCAAACCCTAAAAGAATCAACAAAGATTTATATCACGTTAATTTATCCCAGAAACTCTAAATCTAATTCCTTCTAACACATCTCTCCACATCAATTCAGTAAATTCATCGAAACGATCACAGTGTGTGAACGTTCTTCGAAACCCAGAAAGGACAAACGAGGTCGGTCATTTAAAACTCCCACACCACCCGTTATATTCTCTGGTAATGAACGCAACCACCTTGAACTGGCAAACGGATGAACGGGCAGCCAGAGCCAGAGTCTGCAAGAGCAAACTTAAGCTGAAGAGAGACAAATAAAGAGAACAAGTGAGAAGGAGAGTGAGACTGAAGGGGTGTGAGGTTGTTTAGGGTAAGAGGGAGCGAAGAGACGGCGTGCTAGCCACTAAAAGGGGTTGCGTCCTCTCTCCAGTGCGACGGAAGCACCTTTCTGTGTCCCATCACCACCTCCTTTTCCCTTTTGCCCTTCGAGGGAACTCCCACTCATAGCCAGCCGTTAACTCCAGCATTTGTACGCGTGTATACACGCGTCCCTGCATTCGAATGCCTTTGCATGCGTGTCCTCGTCCTTCATGCGTATCTGATAAGCCATTGACGGCTGAATGATCTGACGCGATTACGCGTTGCTTTGTCCAATTGCTTCGGTGGTGTCTTCCATCTAATGGAAAATTCAGTATCCTTTGTCATTTTCTCTTTATTTCATTCTTTTCTTGTTTTTTGTTTTTGGATTCATTTTGGATGGAAACATCTCAACCCTTTGGAGCATAATGGGATAAGTTTCAACTCTTTGTGACACAGTGGGTATGGTTACCTAACTATATCTTATTAGCTGTTAAAAAACTACATTGATCAATTCCATAACTTAAAAGTACTGAAAAAGACGATGTTACGAACTTCGGTGCATAGTGGGACAAAAATATGCCGCCCTTTTAATACTTATACAAAATTAATATCAAATCAGTAGGAATGTAGAAAACTTCCCGCGCAATTTACTTAATTCACCATTTCGTTTTACGCGATTTTTTCCTCAATTTAAAACATTAATAACGTACCTTTCTTCTTCTACGACTTATATCTGTAAAATTAAAAGTTTGGGTTAAACTTGGATTTAGAAACTGTAATATGTGAAATATCCATTTTTTAGATAAGTATAAAAACAATTGAATGATGAATTTGTTAATACGTAATATTTAACGTAATTTTCATTTACATATTTTGGCTTTTATGGCTCTTTGGCTCTAGGAGTTTTAACCTTAATACTAACTTGCTGCAATCACATTTAGTTGTAAAACTTTATTATAACTAAAATTTGTATCATTTCTTATCTTTGATTAATATCAGGAAATCTTCGTTTTATATCTATCAACATGAATACAATACGAAAACAAGATAGTATCATGACAAAGTCACATTTCTACTTCTTACAGGAAGACAATTTTAAAATGCTAATATAATTTCAACCAGTCTCAAAATTGTCTTTTTATTTCGTTTAGGTGCTGGATACCTACATGTTTTTATTAGCCTCTCGAACATATCAAAAATGCTGAAAGCTAGATTTAATACCATATAATGTCACATCGGTTATAAGTATTATGGATCTTTTTATCATTCGCTTTTCGTGGTCTTCGTATAAATTTTTCCAAATAAACATTTTCCATATTACAATTTTATAATTTTATGTCATAATATACCTGCTTCTGAAATATTCGGCAATCAAAATTATATTGACAACAATCAACAGAGACAAGCCTAAAATTAATTTCCATTTCAGCGTGCCATAATTGTTGTAATGTATCAGAATATACAGAGTAACTGGAATAATGGTTGATAAAGTCGATGAACAAACAGCTCCTACCACAGCGATGAATAAATCCAATTTAGGAATTATCGCTGCCAACAAACCTGTAATTTTGATTTACGTTTCGTCAAATTTATACGATCGCTCAAAAGTCTGACTATATTTATAGAATATGTACTCTATAATACATCGGACTACAAATTTCAGAATCTAATATCTTACACAGTAGTTCGATTTTTATTTTTATATATACAAAAATAAGGATAGGAAATTTTCTACACGAAAAATTAGTCAATGCAAATGAAATATTAACTCGTTTGATTGGCGTTAAAGTGCCATAGTGGACTCGTCTTTTATTTAAAGAATTCTCAAAAATATAACTGATATACCGCAGATGTTCATAAAAATGCAATAAGTTTCAAAACTGTTTCAAAAAGAAATGGAAACCCATACGAAGCGAAAAATATGGTGAACTTGAAGAATCGTGTTGTCCTCTTCGATTTCGATGATTTTTAAAATGTGGGTAGAAACCTCAATATTTTAAACAACATTTTCTTATACATATAACCGTCGGCCACCCTTAGTTTCCGAGGTATTCGCGAAAAACTGTGAATATCACTACACTATAGTTCTGTCTATGATTGTACGTCTATGGATATGCTTATAAATCTGACCCTAACGTCCCCTCCCACATGCATATGCGGGACAACAAGAATGTAGGAAATATCTGTTATAACGTATAACTCAACTAGAAGTGAATATCAGCAAAATATTAGGTTTGAGTTTAGGATAGTATTTTCAATCCAGCCGCTGCGAGGCGACCGCCAACGTTTGCGTAAAGCGATAAAAATTATTCTATTTCGTAACATAATATCAATTATTTATTCGTCTATTATTTTAATATTAATTTCTTATTATTTCACGCAAATGTTGCTGGCCGCCTCGCGACAGCCGTATTGAAAAACCTGACCCAAACCTAAACCCAATACATTGATGACATTCACTTTTAATTGAGTTGAGTTATAACAGACACTTCCTGCATCCTCGCATATGTACGTCATGCACGGGGTTTCTAAGCTCGGCTGACCCTCGTTTACAAACTCAAGATGATCAGCCGGTGGCGGGCAACTAAACTAACATACGCTGCCACAGACGCACGACTATATACAGAAATACACTGTTGTAGTATCTGCAGTTTTGTGCGAATATCTTGTAAACTAACCGAGACCGATGGTTATATGTATAGGAAAAAATTGTTCAAAATGTTGATTTCTGTAACATATTCAATAATCACCGAAATCGGAGAGGACGGAACGGTTCTACAAACTCACCAAAAATATTTTAACCTTAAAAAGCAAATATATAAGAATTTTCGACAATTGTTGCAAATATTATACAGGGTGGTTGGTAACCGGTAGTACAAGCGGAAAGGGGGTGATTCTACGCGAAAAAAGAAGTCGAAAATATAGAATAAATTTTTTTTTATTTTTTTTTAATTTTTCCATCGAGACAACGATCTATAGTGAGATCCGTTATAACGTACCGCACGCGCACCGAGCGAAAATTTAAAGTCGATTTTCTCGAAAACAAAACCTCAAACGACAAATTTTTATTCTATATTTTCGACTTCTTTTTTCGCGTAGAATCACCCCCTTTCCGCTTATACCACCAGTTACCAACCACCCTGTATAACAGGAAAATTCACATTGAACAAAATCGTAAATACAGTACTTGTTTATTTCTTATTCGATTAGTTAAATATCCGCAAAATAATCATCGAACATATTAAATTAAATCCCATTAACAATCAGTGTCGTTTAATAATCCAATTGTCTGCCCAATGTCATTCGCAGTAAGAGAAAATAATCCATAAAATATATATTATTTGTAGAAAGGTTAAGATATTATATAAATATTTGCATAAATGTTATAATATGAAAGTTTTCTGATTTCTTTACTCGTTCGCTTACTGACGAAGAATCAATCACAAGATCGGTAGTTAGCCCAGCGAAGCATCCTTTATTAGAACGATGAATACTTGCATCAAGAGTTCCGCTATGGCGCGCCACGAGAGAAACTGGGCTATCTATACTAAATTTCACGAAAATAGATTCTGGAACTTTGGTAATATCTAGCTTGTGATGGACTGCCATCGGATCGATTGATCGATTTCGCGAACTTGCCTCGTGAGAAAGAGGAGATTCAACCCGTTGCAACCGATCAAACTTCCCTTTGAGTTTACCTTGAAAATATAAAAGAGAAAGGAAACGAACAGAAGAAAGAGAAATTTTCTCTAAGATTGTTTTTTCGTCGTATTCGTTCGTTTTTGTTGGAGCTGAATATTGAATAAAATTTAGATCTCTGTCAAATATTAAAAGTGTAGCATTAATTCTGTTACAGACCTCGTATTTTTTATTTCAAAATATTCTGAGTGATATCTGAATCATACCCTTGTTTTGACAGACAAAAAGATATTTAACAAAACATTTTGTCTTTGGCAAAATGTTGCAACGAAAAATTACACATACAAACAGAAATTGCTTTTAGTAACAAAGATATCCTTTTCTTTTAAACTTAAGAAATTTATACTTAATAGAAAAATAGAATTGAGTAGATTACTCGAAAAACGCAGCGGGATTAGATATGTATAGTGTTAAGTATTTTGTAAAATTAAGCAAATGCAAAATTGAAAGAGTGAGGGGAATGAAGACAATTATACGATAGTGAGATTATGCGTTACATAACTTACTACAAACGCAAACAGAAAGGTTTTCTTCTAAAAGGAAGTAACGTATGCGAAATGAAAGAAACAAACGTGAAATACTTAAAGAGAAAAGATCAGAATTCTAAATGAAATTGTTTTCCATGAAACACAAATATTTTAAACAAAAAGAAGATGAAGAACTATTAAAGATATTTTTTGCGCCATGAGAAAGATTTTTTTATTTAAGAAAAAGAAAAGAAATAAAGGAAATAAATAAATAAAGGAATAAAAGATGCGAAAGATATGAAGTTATACATCACGATAGAATTATGTTTGCTAAAGGTAAACTGAGAAAAGCTAAAATATGCTGCTTGAAACAATTATTGACACTCATCAACCGTAGACTCAGAAAAAATTCAATAGTTTCTGTTATATGACAATCATATAAGCTTATTAATGTTATACTTTAAACAATCATTAAACAATGATTACAAAAAGTATTTGCATATACCCCTAGTTTCCTGCGGAGAATTTTCTTTGTAGGGTTCTACATTTTATAATATCAAATTTTTGTAATCATATGAAAATATTCGATACTAAATAATATATAGTGTAATATACTTTGATCTAATTATTTAGTATGTAGACGCTATAATAAGTTCAGTGGTTTGTATATACTTTTAATAGCCACCGTATTGCCTTAAGCCTTAGTGAGTTACCTACTCATAAACTTTTATATTCGGAATATCAGATATTAATCTATAAATGCGAATTAATGGTAAACTATCTACTGTATAAAAAAAATGTTCAAAGCTGTGTCTCGCTATTTTTCTTGTATTTCATAAAAATCGACTATTTGCTTTTTTCTTTGCTTTTTTGTCTTCTGTACGATAGGTTTCACAAGATAAAAGTTAAAATACCTGCTAGACCAATGGTTTTTCGACGTGAATAGATTAATAATTTTCTATAAAGAATATCAAAACAGATCGATTAGTATATCAAAAATTATATGATTCAGTTTAAGAAAACGTGAATCACAATCTCTACGCGTTCATCTCGAGAAGAAATAATTATATCAGATTATGTTCTCTGTAAAACCATTCAATTTCTGCTTCCCTTTATACAGCAGGTAATTTACCAGTAACTCGTATTTGTACATTAAAATCGGATACTTTGTATATTACATGATTAATATTAAATAAAACTGAGTGAAAATATATAAATAATTTCTAATGCCAACGTAGTCGAAACGTAACTATAAGTGGGGAAAAAATTTAAAAAATCCAAACAATTAGAGAATTGCTGCTATGAAAGATTCTATTAAAACATATCGACATAAATAAGATTTACATGGTACTGCGATAGAGATTAACTTTAAAGCAACCAATAAAAAAATGTACAAACGCGAAAGATAAATATGAAAAACAGAAATACAAGGAGAACGATCCTCTAATCGTTTTGAGCACAATAGGTATAAGAATTTCTTTACACGTAATTAGGCTGATGCCCAAACGAACTGTCAGATTCCAACCACATGAAGTTCCGTAGATTGACTTTTTATTAAGTGCTGGAATAATATACTCGTCCAATAAGATAATAATTGGCATATAGCATTGTAATCCATATATGAAATATATCGATAGACCCTGCATCACGAATGCAGATATTGTTCTCCTAACAAAATAAAATAATAATATCGTGTTATTGACTATATTATAGAATACACAAGCCTTCATAAATATTCCGACACTTTGATTCATTTGTATTAAAATGTATAAATTAATGATAAACTAATAATTGAAAACAACGTAGCCAAAATACAAGGTAGCCAAAAACAATAATTGGATAAAAAAATGTTACAAGTATCAGACAAAATCAGATAAAAATCTATTTTTTTGATAATACGAAAAAATATGGGGATTAATAAGCCAATAATTTAAAGAGTTCGTCATCATCTAGCATGACATACTTTACCGCGCATACTTTACTGTTATCCATCAACATCTTAATTTGATCACGTTTTTTACGAAAAGAAATTCTCGCTTTTATTGGATATTCCAACATGATCAGAGTTTAGAACAAATTACAACTAAATAATGCAAAAAAGCATCAAAATTTCTTTTGACAAACTTCCAGAGATGGAGCTTCTATATGACTTAAAAATATTAAACAATAAAAATTAGAATCAGTCAAGTAGCCTTCTGATCATCTTGTATATTTATTATTTAAATATTAGTGTTCACAAAAAATGTTTTTGTTGGTATAGAAGATCTTCTTAATCTACCTCTTATAATTCGTACTGCAAGAAACCTATTGAAAGATCTAAAGATAAAGAATTTGTCAATTAATAAAATAATTTTACAAGACTGTATAATTACAAACTCTAGTTTTCTTGTTGCATATTAATTTTGAAAAATTAGGTTAATGACCTCATAATATCCTGTTATATATAATGCTTATAAGGAATAAAATTATTGCAGTTCAATTTTTTTATCCGTAGTTGTATAATTCAAATATATCATGTCAAAAATAAACAAGTGTCCTGATACCTCTGAACAGTGGTGTGTCTCGTTTGAAAGAATAAAATATACGCAAAAATTTGTACAGATCGTTTACTGGATGATTTCGAATGAAATTGCCTCCTGAGTCGCAGCCCCATTTCAGGTAACCAACAACATCGATAAAAGTATGCAGAAGAGTTATGTGCATCATTTCGTGGTTTAATACTCCGCTGAATTTCGTGTAATTCCATGGCTTTTGCACCTAAGAATAATTATCCTCAATTGAAAAAACAAACATTTTTTGATTATAGAGCAAAGAAGTTTTGTACAAATTATTTTACTACATAATTAAACTGTGGATTTTTATCTATTTATACAAAATTGAAAAATGCAAAAATGAACAGAATGCATATAATATACAGAAATGTAGTAAGTAAGGCAAATTTTTGCTTAGATTCCATTTCTGTAATTGTGTTCATAAAAATTTGCATAAATGTCCACAGTCTCGTAGTAACAAAATATATACTATTTCATGTAGTATATGATACATAATAATATAAATTATATAAGATGTTAGTTTTTAGTCATTTAGTCTAAAAATTGAACATTAGATTCACCATTGTTAACTGAATATAGGTGAAAACTTACTATTCCAGGAGAACTCATGCTGAAGAGAACAGTTCCGACGAATTTCGGATACAAATACATGTCCGAGCCAATCATGACCCACTTTTCGCCAATTCCATCTTTCACAGTGTATAGTGCGCCAATCATGGCAGCAATAAAGAGCAATAAATTACCAAAAATGGAAATAACCGCGATGTCGTGCAAATATTTCATCGTGTTTATTACAAAGCAGAGTGGGAACAGGAACAAGGCGTAATACTCTTGATCTAGGATTCTTTCAGAATCAAAATATTTTTGTATTATCCCAGATATGAATACAACGTACACTGCGCCGATCCCTATATAACACATTAGGATTGTTGCATCGACGAAATATCTGAAAAATTCGAATGAATTGTCCAATGAAATACCATACGAAGAATTGGTCCTAAAAAGAATTGTTTTTCTCTTGAATTCTTTTATATCATTATGGCACGAGGGGTGAATGAACCAATTATAACGTGACCAAAATATTGATTACATTACTTTTATCTGACACACTGAATTTTATTTTTTATTTTTCTTCTTTTCTTGTTCGTCTGAATTTGATATAGATTTGTAGCCTGAAAATTTGATAGAAAAAAGGGGATAACTTTTCCAAAAAGTACTTAAATTTATTTTCCATTAAAATTGCTAGTATTATTGGAATGACTAACTTATAATCCTACATAGAAATTTTATAAATTTATAACTATATGTTTTTAATATAGTCATGAATCAAGGTTTATCTTTTTCCTTTGCATTAAGAAATTTTTTTTTCTTTGGCAGTCTTATATTTTAGTAGTCAAAATCGTATTATTATGATATATCATATTAATATTATAATTATGTTGAGCACCTAATGACTTTGTTGTCTTCCATCTTCGTATCACTTAATCTCTCTCTCTCTCATAATCACCCTATTTATCTACTGACAATGTTTCTTTATTAAATATCGTCAATAATCAATAACCTCGAATATTAAAAAATGTATTGATGTCTCTTTGTAAAATAAACTACAAAATTACTAGATGCAACGGATAAGGTTAAAGTAAATTTTTTTAGAAATAAAGTTTCGTGTGAAAAAACATTATTTTATGTTTTCTATTTCTTTTATCACATAAAACCATTTGACTGGTTTCATATCAGTTGCAAGATACCCTATAGATTATCAATCTTCGTTATAGATTGGTCCATACATCTTATATAAGAATGAATTCATATCTTTCATTCGCTGCAACAATAACATAATTTAGGAATTATGTTTTTATGAAAAATGAGTTTGAATCGTTATAATTTTCTGAAAACGCATTAAGTTGCTAAATTAGTATAATAAGATGTCGAACTTGTATGTAGAAAAATGTTATAATATTCTCATTTAATTCGATAAATTTATATGTATCTTTAAAACTATTCCGATTCTGAACTGTGACATTCTTGATACGAAATTAATATAAAATAATCAAAAATGAGAAGGATCTATTAGATCGGAAGATATAAGCCTTTTAAAAATAAATGATAAATTAACAAAGTTTTATAAAATGTTAAAGATATAAGTATTATGAAAGAGATACTTTAATATTTTCAATATCTTAATATTATGGCGCGCAAATATTCTATTCCATATATTCTAAAATTATAAAGGAGGTGGGAAAACTTATTTTAATCTTAAAAACAACTACAGTCACTTTTGGTAATATGGGATTTATTGATATATTGAATTTTTAAGCTATTCCCTTTTAGAAAATGAAATTTTTTTAAATCATTTATTATGTTTTTTTTCTTGTACTCGTTAGATACAGAGTGGTGGAAAGTAATAGGTATGTTGAACTGAACTGCAAGATTTCTTTAACTCTACTATGTTTCTTGAATTAATTTTAATCCTTCACATGTTTTTTATTCTCCATAAATTTTGCAAATCTGTAAATTTTTAGGTTTGAAAATTGTTCTTTTTATTCTTAAGAAATTTCTTAAACTTTTTTTAAGATTCTTTCAATTATGAAACCTTTGTTAATTTATATGACTTCTCTCGTTTCAATTTTACCAAAAAGGTTCTTAAAACATTAAAATTGCTTGCTTTACTTACCCGTGTACTTTTACTACTACATAGATTAATCACAATCAACAAAACACGTTCTTCGGAAACTCCCACCATCATTCCACCCCTCCAAAAAGAAAGTATCATTCTCAGACCCAAAGCCAAATAACAGAAGATTAAACACCTTGTAACAAAGTTACACTAAAGATTTTCTTTGGAAACATTTCCGGATCTGTTCGTCACGTTGGCTATTTTCTCACGGACTACTGCGGTCGATTGCTCGACATTAACATGAATTTCTCGGACAACTAATTTCCAGAGAGGCCTGGGACAACGTCGAAAGACAGAATAAGGATTGGATACCCGATTCCACGGCCTGGTATTGTGATCCTTTCACTCGGCTGGACCGAGCTGACCGACTTAACGGGAACGCGAGTTCAGTTACGGAGATTTTCCCGGGGGATTTAACGCCTCGCGGCTTCTCGCGGATTGGATAAAAGGGATCATCGGCGTGAGCTTGAACCGTGAATCGTGGTTAAGGCCACGACGACAAACCGCTTTCTTTTCGAGTGAACTACCCAAGGGGGAACGGGGATCGGTTGGAGAATTCACGTTAAAACGTTGACACGAAAACGTTCGAATTACTGTTTTGGGCCGATTATACATTGAAATTACTTTTTTAAAATTAAGATTTTTAGGAATTACCTTTCCCAAATTAGTATCTATCTATTTATATTACTGTTTTGGAAATATTACTTATAGAAATTATTACTTTGTAATTATTATTTATCAGAACAACAAAATAACTGTTTGGAAATTACTATTTATTAAAACTTCTCTTTCCAAATTGTTATTTGTAGAAATTACTCTTCGGAAGTTATGATTAACCTATTAAAATTACTGTTTCCAATTAATTATTATACTTATAATACTTGACCGATCTTCAAATATCGATTTTCAAATCTCTTTTTTCTCGAAAACGAAGCGTCATACGAACAGACATTATTCTATGTTTTCGATTTACTTTTTCACTTAGAATCACACCCACTTTCCGATTGTATCATGATTACTGAGACACCTTATGCATAAATGATAAATCCGGTTTTGGTATCGCTTCTTTACCATTTTTATATTCCAGCTTTCTTCTTTCCAATATCAAATTGACACCACCATATCTGTTGTTCTCCATTTCACCTTCGATCTCAATGATTCCATCTCCTCAAATCTCCCAACATCTCGCATTTACTAACAATGGTAATTGCGTTTCTTACTGCTCTCTGACCCGAGCCTAATCGTTGAGTGAGCCGGAAATCCTACCACGTGCTCTCCGTTACGTATCCCTGCAAAACTTCTGTCCTATGACCGGCTGAATCCACAAAAAAAGCTGGCGGCCAACCTAAAAGAGTAATAGAGAGAAAAGTGCCGATGGACGAGGTGAAAAGCGAACGAAAGAAAGGGAATCAACGAATGTAACGTAGAAGGGAGAAAAGGAGAGGGAAACGCAGCGAATTCGTACCATTTGGTCCGGATTCGACGTCGGTTAACGCAGCAGGGTTGCGCGGACGCCTCGGCGGACACATTGAGGGCGCCCGCTCGACTTGATAATCGTTTGCCATTCATACACTTTTCATTGGATTGCGATTGAGCATTAAGAAACCGGAGGAGAGGCTGCGCTGCACCGCGTATTAGCATTAGGAGGCATCATCTCGAGTGTAAACACTGCATGGGTACTGCGGATTTAGTCACAGTCTAGCGCCGCGGGACGTCTCCCTGACATTATAGTTCCTTCTCTTTCTCCTTCTCTCTTTGACGCGCGTGTACACCAGTCAATGTGTACCTTCGATTCCTATGTCGATTCTTATGTCGATGCCTATGCACGGCGACTGTTCCGCTGCCTTCGATTTCTGGTCAATACCTTCCACATATATGATGGATAGTTTTTAATAGTGAATGATTTTGCGGTTTTTCAAATATTCTTAATTTCTGATGCCTTTCTTAAGACAACTATATCCATATGAAGGAGTTTTGGCAGTGGTTTTAGTTCTTGTTCTATTTTTAATATTTTCCTATCTGCAATGGACAGGGCATTATTAATAATGGATGATTTCAAGGATTTTCTGGTATTTTTGACAAGATTTCCTTTAGGATTATTAGAATTCGTAGTGAATAGGAAGGTTTTAGCGTTTGTTTTGTGTACATTTCGTATCTTAAATTGTAATGTAATATCGATATTGTATATATCGCTGTACAATGTGTACCGTCGATTCCTGTTTCATTTCATAAATATCCACTCAACAACATTTTACATTTTAATTTTATACGATGTAAAACATTCCACCGATCACTCCATCTAAATCTTTGAAGTAAAATTCATTTTTCACACAAAGAACATCTCACATCTCCTTCTGATTAAATCTCTCAGATAGTACCAGTCTGATCCTTAACAAAAAACTAAATTCAAACCTATCAGTACCGATTCAACGTATTCCAAGCATGCGGTAATTACAAGCTCTTCCAATACATTACCCAAAGCTAATTACTCATTAACATAACGTACGATCAAAGATGTAAAAATTACCAAGAGAAAACCATTAGCAATCTTTTTTCCACATCAAAACAAGAATCAATGAATTAACAATCGCATGCCCCTGCGTTGCACAAACGGACGCAACCAAACGCAGTCTCTGTTCAAAAGTCTCATTCGTCAATTATCCAACGTGTATGCCTCACTTTTCCATACGAATGGCCGACAAAATGGCTGCAAAGATCGCGTTCAACTCCCTCCATGCGATTCGCCGCCGGCGAAACAACATTTTGACACGAAGCGTTTATCGGGAATCGAGATTTGCTGAAACGGAAAGCGAAACAGAGTTTCGGGACGCGTTCAAAAAATCGCTGTCCGCGAAGGTTCTTGCCGCTGACGTTTTTTGGTCGCGTGCAACAAGCCCGTCTACGATGAAAAACAGAAAAAGAGAGAAAGGCAGAAAGAGAAAAACAGAGAAAGGCGGAAAAAGAAGAACAGAGAAAGGAGAGAGAGAGAGAGAGATGGCCGGAGGCTTGGTGCAACGGAACCGTTCCAGCGAACGATTCTGTTTGCCGACACGCACGTTCAACGAGAAAGATCGTTTTTCGGAGTCAGTGATTCGAATCGCATGCTTCTGCCCGATTCCGATGTCCTGGAGGGCGCTTGAAAATTTTGCACGTGCCAGCGTAGAAACCGGGTCGACGACAAAGTGCCGTGAGAAGGGGATGTAAAAGGTAGTGAGAGATGGTAAGCAATCTAACTTCTCAAAGTCGAGTGGTTGTGCGTTAGTTTAGTACGGATTTTCACTTACCAAAGAAGATTGGTCATTCGTTTGGATGCTCAGGTACAGCGACTCTTTTAATTAAAGTGCAAATATTTATGACATTTTATATTTTTATGAATATAACGAACGAAATAGGATCAAGATAGAAAGTTCTTAAATACTTTTAACGAGTACTACACTTGAAATATTTTATATATTTTTATATATACCATACTTATTTTTGCACGTCAAAATTTTTCACAAATGCATAAGAATTCGCGGATCACTTAATAATATTCGGATATCGCAGTGTTTCACAGATTACTGCTCTATATTATTTATCGAAGAGATTAGGAGAGATCTTGGAATCGAGCCAAATGAAAAAGTAAATTGTACATTACGCCAAAAGATGCAAAAACAGACTAGTTAATCTTTCAAATATCTTACTCTAATTTTACTCTATTCTATAACTCTGTTCTTTCAAGAAATGCAGTTTCTTTCTTTATATGTATAAATTTAATGTTCGCGGAAGAAAAAGAAACAATTGACTCCCTTTCTGCCATAGCAATCGCGTTCCAGAATCTTGTTTGCCGGACAACTGATTTAACCAATGGAGTTATTCGGTTCGTTGACAAATTATCTCTGCTTAGTCTCGGAATCATATGTGACCTAATCGAGCAAACGAGCGAAATTACCATCGGTCATCTATAAATCTTAAAATATAAATAACGTAAAACCAAAATCGTAAATATAAAAATAAAAATTCCGGATGAAAGATAAATATGAAAGTATAACGATAGAACTCGTACTACTACAAAATCAAAAGTTCTTAAATACAAGAATCTATTTCTAAAAATTACAAAAATCGACAGAAATTAGTCACTTAACCCCTTAACCTACGATTTACGTTCGAGAAATTTGGGCCGAAAACGCAAACAAGCTATTATATATTATATTATATATTACATTTGGCCCGATCATTGTACTACGGGCTATGCCCGTAATATTTACGTTTGGCCCGATCATCGTACTACGGGCTATGCCCGTAGTTGTAGGTTAAGGGGTTAAATTTGTTACTTAGAATCCCCATTAGAACATTCTTATTAGTTGAAGGAAGCGCAGAAAAATAGCTCTGGTAACACGGAATTGATTAATAATAACGACTATATTGCATTTTATTTACTATTTTGTAATATAATCTTTTTTTTATATTTATACCACATTATTGTTCTTAATAAAAATAGTCCATCCACAATATTATTTATATAATTATAATTTATATAATTTATGAAATTTATAGCTACTATAAATATTTCTTTTCTGAAATTTCAAGAATTTAGTATCAAATCACAATAAAAAGTACGTACGACATTTAATTCTACAATGGCGCGCGACACGAAAAATCGCGAGCCAAGTCAGATGTTCCGAGTTATTCTTCTGTCGAATTACGCACAGAAACTGATCGAGGACACCCGTCGGGTTCACGTTCCGGAATAATTTAATGACACGACCCTCGAATGCTCCGTTTCTCCACCTCTTGTTGCCACGGGCCGAATTTGGTTAAACGCTTTAAAATTAAACAGGAAATCGGCGTACCGACATTCCGATCACAGAATTGAGCTTTATCTCGCCCTTGAATCGTAGATTACAAAGAGAGTGGATGAAGCAGAATGAAAACTTTGAGGACGTGTTCCTATATTTAACATAACCATTGTTTAACTTCTTCAGAATTGAATTTTTTTCAACTGTAGGAAAATTTACCTTTTTGTTTATTGTTAATAGTATACGTCTAAATATAAAGTTCTGTGACTCTAGGTCATAATTTTATCACAATATATGTTGTGCATATCTAACTTCTATTAACTGATTTTCATCTTTGACGATAAAGTAAAATTATCTCAATAATAAATGTCTACTTATCTAAATAAAATTCATTTCTTATTGTATACTACAATATTAGCGTCCACCATATCAAGGAATATGTACATGCTTATATTTATAAAATTATTAGACTTCTGGTATTTATGCAAATTCGTATTTTTATAAATATAATTTACAAAATGGAGCTTAAGTAGAAAATTGTTTTATCCGCTAAAAATTATAACGAGTGTTATACTTTCGATGTCTTACATATTTTCGAAAATTATATGCATTCTGTGTATTTTTGCAACATCAAATTTCCCATAAATGCATTATAGATTATTATCTATAATCCATTTATCGCAAAGAGATGACATATAAAATAATATTTGTAATATGAAATTAATTAGTGTAGATCATACATTTTACTAAAAATACCGCATGAAAAAAATGAATGCTCCAAACTGTCAAAAATCGTAAAAAATTACAGAAAATATCTCTGCTACTAAAAGACACGTTTTTCTTTGTAATATCATCTAAATACTCTGTACAATGTCCTTCCAACTAAAAGGCCGCTCCATTTTATTCAAACTCATGCCGGAAATCTAATCTCGTATCCCAAACCTGACCTAAACTCTTGGTCAGCGTGGAAGCTTCAAAAACACGCGGGTTCGGATCGAACCGTGGAACAATTACGCGACTTCTCTCGGTTGCTCCTTTCATCGCATCAAAACGTCGTCGGCTGAATTCAGCCATGACGTATTCGCTTTGTCTCTCCACAGCTTTGACGAAGAGCGTCAAAACCGCGGGAATTACGAGTGTACCGTCGAAACAAAACGAAACAAATTAAAAAAGAGAGAGAGACAGAAGAAGAAGAAGCGAGGAAAACGAAAAAAAAGAGAAAAACGAGAAAAAATATACACTCAGAGAGAATAACAACGGTAGGATGAGGACGTGAACGGAACGAGGCAGACAGTAAAGGAGGCAAACACACAGGGACTGCGGTGGCGTCGAAACCATAAGAGTGTGAAAATGTTTTGCAATTTCGAAATCAGCCGTGGTCGCCAGTTTGCGCCAAAGCGCGTTACCGGAAACTGGCAACCAGTGGGCCAGCTCGACCAGTGGCCGCCGCCGCAAAAGCGGATTGCGGTTCCGCCGGGTAACACGCATTAAAAACGCCTCACGCACACGCTATCTCGTGTCTGCCCGCTCCTTCCATGTTTTTACTCTCTTTCTCACTTTTTTAAAGAGTGAAACAGAGAGAGAGAGAGAGAGAGAATTTTCAATTCTAGCCCTTTTTATTAGCGATGGGATCAAGTTCGATTCGTATGGAAAATACGTACAAAACCGTATACTTAAGAGTGTATGAGTTTTGAATTTATGTAACAAATTATGTGATCAAAATTGCATTTATTAAATGCCTTCATGACACACATAAAATAAAAACGCAAAACTCATTTTCATTATTATTTGTTCTAGGTTCGTTTGCTTTAGATTTTTTGTTCGTTAATTTTTGTTTCTTAAATGTTATTGCGAAAAGATTAAACGATCTTTTATAAATAATATATTAGATTATATGCATCATGTAAAACTGTTTTTTACTTTTTTGGCAGTGTAATGGGATACCATAGTCGTCTTAATAATATAATTGACTAATATAATATTTTTGTGATCTCTGTGAAATATATACATATGCACTTGCACTAAATATCTTGTAGTCTCTATATCGACTGGGCTACAAAAAGTATTGGTACATGCTCTTTTGCGTTCTTTTTTAAAGTTATGCGTGTACTTTTCATAGTATAAAAATGTAGTTGTGTGAAAGTAACACTAAATGATACGATGTTTCATATAACCATTAATGAACCCAATTAATTAATATGCAACTGCTACAATAAATACAATGGAATATCAACACCAATTCTATAGGCATTATACATACATGTTCAAAGTTTCAAACTCTACCAATATAATCATAAGAGTCGAGTCTTGTTACTGTGTTAATGAAATTTCAAAATATGGTTATAACACACACGATATATTTCTAAAATATTTGTACAAATATTCAAAAACTTTCGTAGATTACTGATCTTATTTGAAACACCTGAAACAAGGCATACATCCACCTAACAACAGTGGTGTAACTACATAGCTACTTGCGATGTACTTGGACCCATCACTATTTTTTATCACACTCGTCCTCTTTCTCTGTTTGTTTCCGCTGCCTGTCTCTTTTTCTTTTTTTCTTTTTGTTTTCAACCGGTTGTGTGGAGTAATTTCTGCATGTTGCGAATGCCGCTCGTTCGCACACGATCTACTGGAAAAAACAATGCGAATAGGATTAATGCTGCCGGTGTAAACCAGTTGCGGTAAATGCTCTGTTCTCTGGTGAAATTTACTTGTGCGGATTAGCGGTTTATCCGTGAATACATCGATGCGAAACGCAGGATAGATTTCGTTGATGAATGCTGTGGTTTTTGTGGTTTGCTGCTGTTGTTCCGAGCTGGGGCTTGATATATCGTGTTTGATGCCAGTTTCCGTTTTTTTGTAGTGCAAAAGATTATATTATAAAATAGATCGTTACAGAATATAAAAATACGGTGTTTTAAGTATTATACAGTTCTGGAAACCTTCTATGAATATATTATGCGTGTTATACAAAACAGTTTGAAATTATGTTACCATTGGAATGAAATACGAATGTGTCAAGATTCATGGTTATATAGGTAAAGCTTGAAATAAATTCCAAATTTACGATATTTCGTATCTTCGTATATCTTATAAGAAGGATATTTTTATTTAAGCAAAGAACATATATAGAGTATCATAAAATAATATATTTATCTTCTAATCTATAAAACAGAACTTCTTGTTTTTTAAATGAAACACGCTGACCTTGCGATGAATTTCGGTAATATTTTATTTGAATACGAATGCCACTTGTATAAAGTGTACTAATTGCAAGACTTTTGTGGCTGATGGTACGTATACATTTTCAGATTGGTTCTCAATTTTGTTAGCGTAACATAATAATCGTATCTCATTACAATGCTAGTGAAACTTCAGAATGGCTTGTATGAGGCATATAATTTATCTATGATAGTTTAGAATTAATTGGTCTATATAATACTTCATTTACTTCAATTACTCCATTCAAATATATTTACCTCTTAAAATATATAGTATAGTAACAGAAAGTAAGACCTAGTAATATAAAATCGACTAATATAATAAAACAAATTGTTTCATCTTTCGGGGACAGAAAATGGCCAACTCGAAGACTCGGAAACGTACTTTTCTCTTCATACATGCAAATACATATCTATGAAAATATGTGCAAAGCGAACCATAAGGACGTATCCGAAGATGTTGTCGGCGAGATGAAAGGATCATCCCTCTGTACGAGATCGTCGTCAAAGGGACACGCGTGTCTGGTCCCCCGCTGTGATTTTCACTCGACTGCTCGTCTTGCCTTGGTCCCCCGAGCCGATGTGTCGCGTATTATTGCCGCTCCTCGTCCGGTTAATAATACGTCTCTTCGTCTTTCTACACTACTACCGACCGTCAGTCTACATGTCCCTTGCACAAAGAAAATTCCTTCTCTTTTAAACACCCCCGTTTAACGATTGCAAGCACTGTGCACGCGATCCGACACGACACTGCACGGCGAGACATGCAACCCTTTTTCGGTTTCCACATTTTTACACGTTCGTGAATAACTGAATAATATCTGTGTTCTTCGAGATTCGTGATTCTGTTGAAGAATGGGGAGATTCATTTGCGATGTTGTTTAAAAATACATATTTGGATAATTAGGTACTTATTTTTGACTAACGTTGTAACGTAACAACTTCAGAACCGACTATTTTTCAGTTTCCCATTTGAATTTATTAGCGTGTAATGCACTAAAATTTGAGATCAGTTTTACCCAGAATAAATACACTTATCCTTTAATTTGTCAATGATTTACAAAAACATAATGTTGTATATACGTAACATCAATTGCGCAAAGGTTGAATTAAAAGACTTGCAAAGATTTTATTTGGTTATTTAAGAATTTTATAACGGAAGTTAAGGAAAATTTTTAAGTACTGATTCTGATCGATTGATTAAAAATATACAAAGTTGATACAAATTATATTCGATATAAACACATAGTTACACTAAATCTACTTTTCGTATATTCTTCTTAAAAAACATTTAAGAAATATTATACTCAACGAACTTCTACATCAGCAGGAAGAATCAAGAGATCCGGAAGAAAGAGGTAAAGAAACTTTGACTTACAGAGATCACCGATTGAAAGAGAGATGATTATTGTCGAGAATCGGTCTTGGAGCGGTACGCGACACCGCGTACCCACGATCGGGTGGTCATGTCGATAATATCGGCAAGTGGAGTGGAAGATATGCCAAGAGAAAAGCGTGGAACAAAAAATCACGTGCACCGAGTGACGTCCAGGCAGGGTGTCCCCGTGCAAGTTTTCGTGATGCCCCCCACAGAGGGCGAGCCTCGACGGGGGCGCCGTTTCTGAACCCTGTAATTTGAAATCTTCACAGGAAGAACTGGCTCGAGGGGGCCAAGGAGACCGTGAAAAATAACTGGCACCCCTCAGGCCGCAGTGCCTCCCCCTTTATTCTTCCGCGACAATGCAGCAAACTCACGAGAAATTCACCCTGCAATCAGAAGTCAAACGTTCTCAGGAACATGTGCGATGAAAAGTGTTCGCATGCCTAAGAACGCGCAGCAATCGAGTCGTTTATTAATCGAGGAATCAGTTCTGCTGATTGTTAATTTGATACTTGCTGGAAGATTTAGGTGTATTACGAGCTTCTTAGGCCTTGTTCATTTATTGTTAAACATATTGGTTTGTGTTGTTTTTGTAAATTGTTATCGTAATGTTTGTTTATGTTTATGATATTTTTTCCAGTGCTAAATATACACTGTCACTTACAGTGGCTACAAAAAGGTATTTCTATGTATTCTTATCTTACAATGAAATGTCCTTTTGTCTTTTTATTATGTTCTAAATTTCATTTTCATAGTATCAGGTTTTCGTATCCGTATGAAAGCATAATTAAATGGAACGAAATTTAATGTACTTGGATCTAATTAATTAGTATGTAAATACTATAATATATACAATGGCGAGCAATTATTTTATGTAGCCACTATACTCTTCGAACGATACATTTTTTATAAGATAATGTAGGATTATTGAGCCAGAAGAATATTTGAGCCATGTTAAGTAATTTGTCTTGTAATTCGTCGAATTCGGTTACGGACAATTTTAAGTGAAACATATTTGAAAATAGACTACGTATTTGATTCGTTATTAGCAGCGTGATAAACAGTGAAATATATAATATCGTATACTGTATATTGGCAGCTCAACAATAATTTTCTACGAAGACACAACTTGTATTAATTTCAAGGATAGAAATTTGTTTAACTAGTGTTCGTGAATTTCACGCACATTAGCAACGAGTAATTACATGTTTCTGGAGACAAGTTTTGATACAAATAATTTTTAATTTCATTTAAATTTCTGTAGAAAAGAAATATACTTTGCATGTAATCTTCTTAAAACGAGTTTTATTTTATTACGAAAACATCTTAAAATTCATGTAATACAATTATATGTAACTATAATAATAATTATAACAGAATCATTTAAATATATGAATCAACGTAATACATGCTTGAGTAGCTGAAAATGTGTTAGTGAAATGATATAAAATTTAAAATATAGCAGAACATGATAGACAATATTGCAATAAGCAATTGATATACCAAAGGATAATCGTTAAGTAAACAACCCCATAGAACTGCATCAATATCTCTCCCAATGCCCACATCGTTCCAAACACAATTTCGACTGCCAATATTTCAAAAAATTCGCATACAAATGTATCATCCATATAGGGTGTCCTACCCACGCTGATACCACGTGCAAAGTTCAAAATTGAATCTTAAGATGTTGAAGCTCAAAATGACTCAAATAACCCTACCTTATTATATATGTACGAGTAACGTCTTAAAATGCAATTTTAATATAAATATTGCCACTTTATCTCTATGCTTTATCAAACAAAAAAGAGAATTTGTTACTATTACGTATTTTTGCTATAACCTTTGAATAAATCATTTGGAAATCTATGTTTCTTACTTTTATTCAGAGAATATGCTGACATTATTTTACGAAAAAAGCCTGAGACATTCTACGTTTAAACGAAAAACCAATTTCTTGTTATTTTATATTTATGTTATAACTTTTTAACTAAAAATCTGTGAGTATGTGACATTTTATTTTTACGCGTGGAATTTATTGGTATCAGGCGGAAAAAACCTGGAACACTCTGTATACACCTGCGTTCTCCACGTTCCCCAATATATATACACAGACACATAGACAGAGGCGAACGACGATATTACAAAATTATCGGTATACGTCAATGTTATCGGTGCTAGGCCTGCAGAGCGGAGCACGTAGATACATGGCGCGATATGCTCGACTGGTATAATAGAGCCGATCGGACGGGGTCCCTACGTGAAATGCAAGTTCCCCATAGAATAGATTTCCCTCGTGCAGGTCTCCGGTGTCCGAGATAATGCGATAACCAGGTTTACTACACGACTACTGCCGCCGTGTGTATTCGCCAGCCGATCGATTGATGCCGCTGCCCGTTGCAAATAAATCGTCGGGCCCGGCAAAAACTCTACCGTTCCGATGACGCCTGACCAATTTCAGCGGTCTACGTGGAAACCAATTGAAAGTGAAAATACATATCTGCACCGTGAACGCTTCAAAATTTCATTCGTTTGAGAATCTTTTGCATTAAGAGGTTTAAACGAGGTGTAAGTGAAAGTGTATTTAATATACAGTTGCTCACGAAAGTATTTGTAGATACTCTTTATGAATATATTATGCGTGTTATACGAAACATTTTGGAATTTCATTATCACTATAACATACTTAATGATATTACTGCAGATATTTATGTATTTATGAGAAATTTGAAGATATAAAAATACACATAATACACATAATAAACATAATATGCAAAAATATATAAGATATCAAAACTCTGATATTCGTTGTACATATTACTTAATTACTATTTAGTTATTACTTAATTATTTAATTAGTAATTGAAATAAGTCTTTATTTAGTTTCATTTTTTTCATTTGCACTCACGAAAATATGAATTTGTATGAACGTCTACAATCCAATGATAATCGTATTCGTAAAATGTACATAAAAGTAGCAAGATATTTAATGCAAGTATATATGTATGTATGACGCAGGGTTTACATGAATATATTAACAGTCAATTATCCACTATATTAATAAACCTCGATATTCATGCTGTATACTAGCACAATTTCAGATCGATTTCCAACTTGATCAATGTAATTATGGCAGTCCTATTTCATTATAGCGCTAAAAAAATTTCAAAATCTCTTAAATGACAATATACTAATGTATATAAGCTTTTTTATGATAAGTATTCAAATACTTTCGTGTATGTAATAAGTACGATAGATAGAAATGTATTTACATTAGAAACGTGTTATACTATTAACAGAACTTAATAGTGTATCATTAAAGATCATATAGATATATGTATAATGATATAGTGTTTAAAGTATTGAAGTTAGATGGAATATCCTGTATATATCTTAGTTTTAGTTGTCTTCACAAAAATATGAATTTAAAATCTGCAATCGAATAATTACATGTTTAAAATCATATCTTAAACAAGCGTAATACATATATTACATTCAAAAGTATTATATTACATTCAACAATTCTATATTCAATGCCATATTTTTTGTATATTTCTTTAAGTCTATTGACTCGCAAATGGTGCAAAAATGTCGTATACAAACATGACAGTCGTTAGACATTTTTACAATATTCTATAATTATTACTAAATGAAACACAAATTCTGTAGGCTCGTAGATTGTGCAAAAGCAACATTTTTCACACAAAATTTTAAAATGCTTCTATACCCAAATTTACCTATAGATATAATCTTTCATTAGACTGCAGATTTTTAAACATTTATGGAAAATTTAAAAATTCAAATATGCACAGAGTGGATATCCTAATGTACAAAGATATATAAAATATCCAAAGTAAATGCTTTTTAATAAACAAATGGCATCTCTATTTAAATTTATTACTTTGGTTGTGATCATAAAAATATAACTTTGCTTAAAGAACCGTGGTTTACACCGTGGTTTACAATATAAAGATTTTATATAATATTCGTGTGATTTGAGCAATTTTAAATCAGTAGATCGCGGGATCTATTATAATACAGAATCATTTGTGTGAGTTAATGCGATGCTCGGAATGACCGACACGCGTAGCCAAGTATTTAAGATCGCAGGATAAGAGAGTCACGTGCTGGCAGGATCCATGAGATATTTATTGAGAGCTCTCTCTCTTTTCGCCCTCCGTCGCCTCGACGATGTATTGCTTTTTAAAGGACTTTAAAAGCCGCCTTATCGGATCCTCAACACTCGACGATGAATCGTCACAGGATGGCAGCTCATGTTACTCATGTTGCGCCATTTTTCCTCTTTGTTGGTCCATCAAAATTGTCGAGTGCTCTTCTTCCGCCATCCATCTCGTGCATATAACTATTTTCTAAGATTAATTCTGTTTATTATGTTTTTCCGCTCTGAGAATTAGACTTTTGAAATTTTGTATTATAAAATTATGATTTTATATAGATGGTTATACAACAATCTAATGTAAAAATGTTTGTTTTTAAGAAAATTATATAATTCTTACCATGATCATTTTTATTCCTATTCAAACACTTTTTTTTTTCTTCAATTTGAAGGTTTTACGAAACTTTTTAGCCTCTATTGAAACAAAAAATCATACATATTAACAAAGATATCATATTTGGAAGGATCTTAAAAAAAATTTGAGAAATTTGTAAAGTATAAAAAGACAACTTTCGAACTTAAGAATTTACAAACTTAAAAAATTTGTTGATTATAACACGGGAAGGAAAATGATTTAAGAAATACAATTGACTGAAAGAAATCTTGTAGTTTAGTTTGACACACGTTACTTCCATGTGCAAAGTAGGTACCAGAAAAGAATATAATAGATTAAATTTTCCACTTTTTAAAAGGGAACTGTTTCAAAATTCAATATATCAAATATCAAAAATACCGTATTGGATACCAAAGGTACCTTTATTCGATTTCAAAACTAAACGTAAGTTTTTCCACTTCCATTTTAATTTTATATTATATAAAGTGGAATATTGCACGTTATATTATTAAGATATCGAAAATATTAAAATATCTTTTCCGTAATAGTTACATCTTTGACATCTTACAACACTTAAATCTAATAAATTCTTATCATTTTTTATTATTTCATATTAATTTTGTATCTAGAATTTCACCATTCGGATCAGATTAGTTTTAAAAGTAGTGCGAATTTATCGACTTAAATGAGAAATAAACTGTCTTAAAAAGTGTACCTCTTCATTACAAAAGGAATGTCGTCGTTAGATTCTAACACACTAACAACTTTGTAACACGGAGGCTGAAGGGCAGAACGCGAAACTGCGGCGTGCACCGACAGTTTCCAAAGATCCCTAGAGAACGTGGAGTGCTACGGTTTCAGACGAGCAACGCTAACGCCCGTGTTATGGGGTTGTCAAAGCACAGACAGAATGACATCTCTATTATCACACGAACAAACCATAAAGGAAAGAGAGAGCTTCACATATGAGTAGAAGAAAGAGAGAAAGAGAGAGAGAGAGGCAGAGAATATCACACAGAAACGTGTGGCACTGAGATAACAGATCTCCCTGATGACAATCCTCCTTGGTGGCATCCTAGGGTACATATGGATGATCCCCATGACTGTTAAACAGATCCCGGAGCTACTGTTGCAAGACTTTATCTCGAAAGATACCACTGATAATTTCGATTCCCTCAAATATTTCAAGGTTGATCGGATATAATGCTTCGATGACAGTTTCTGGCGATAATCGTAATGGGTTTATGGAAGAGACGTGGGGTGAAAAACATTTCTATTTAGAACAACATAACAGTAAAACTAAATATTATTCTGGTTAATATCATAAATTAAATTTTATAGATTTTATAAATTTTATTCTGATTAATTAGGACAAGGAAATTAATTTAGAATATTATCTAATTATTATAAGCTCCATGATGTGATAGTATAAACAATCTGTGAACTTAAACCTTGATATATAATCTATTCATAAATTTTTCTATATGTATATCATGTGACTAATATTTTGCAAATATGCGAGAATGAATAATGCGAGAAAATGTAAAATATATGGAATGAGTGAGAACGTATGCGTGTATCTAAAATAAGTAGTTTTTAATATCAACCTAGGTAAAATGCAGTTATAGATCTTCGTCTAAAGTAAAACAAGCATCTATACATTAAAAAAGAAATAAAGTATCAGAAACCCTGACAAGCATACAATATGAAAAACAAGTTTTAATAAAAAAAGCAAGGTAGGACGACATACAATCGATGACTGTTATTCTTGACGATATGAATGAGAAACATTCGAAACAGGACAAGGAGAAAACGTGGCCAGTAAGCTGGCCACAGCTTCCGGTTCGCTGCCACATAATTTCGTTACTTTGCACGAAATTGGATTAAGGGGTTCGTTAAGGGCGCATTAGCGCACGTTAGCACGTTATACGATGACCCTAGACTGAATTACATTGTGACGTTTGGTCAACTTTCAATGGGCCATGTCGAAAGACCCCGCTGGGCTCCGGAAGTGCTACAGATTTCCACGTTTCCCCTGCTTTTCGATGTCTTATTTTCTGTAGCGCCGCTGGTTGAAAGGACAACGTACTTACTTATGGAAGCTTTTTCACACCGTCCACAAGTGTTCACCCTCCTTTAGCACATTTTCATTGTTGCTTATTGTCGAAATATGTTAAATTTTCTTCGTATATTATTGTTATAGAAATGTTTGAACAGATTTGACAATTGAAAAGAATTTTATTGTACTATTAAATTATGAATGTCTAACATTAAACTATATATTACTATAACAATAAGACTACTTAAATTTTACTTTTCTATACTATTAAATTCAGAAACTTTAAAAGTTTATAATTGAGTCATTCTCAATTAACATAATTTCATGTTTCATTGTTGTATCTGATACACAATTTTGTCAGCTATAAATAGAAATGATCAATTAATAATGTAATAAATTAAAAGGAAATATCTCAGAATTAAGTGATGTAACTCACAACTAATCTCTTATAGTCACCTATGATCCGACGATAGCATTTACGGTTAAACGATCGAATACATAGAAAATTGTCAAAATTCCCACAGTGTATCAAGGAATAAGTCGCCCAAATGATGAAAGTTCGTTCGAAAAAAGTGACATATCGACAAAGGAAAGCAAGGGCAACGTCTTCGTTAAGGGATGCCCGTGGGGCAGAGTTAAAGCGTGTCGGAGTCAAAGAATCGATTAGAATCGGGCTTCGCCGCGGGATTCCTTGCGTAATTCGGAGGGAACCTCGTGACTCGCTGCAGAAAATAAGAAGAGGGACACGTGTGAGGAATAAAGAGAGAACAGACCAAGGTGAAAAGAGTCACCCTCTTTGTTACGCGACTTCTTATATCCTCGATTTAAAGGCAACCATGTCCATCGCCCCTTTTCCACCGAAATTCAATATTTTGGCTATCGAGTTTCCACGAACAAGACCAGATTCATCTCTTTCTTCTCCTACCTTCATTCTACTTCTCTTGCTTCAATTTTTTTCTCTTCTTCTTCTAGAGCAAAGTCGATGAGGTAATTTTTAAATTGGCAACTGATTAATTGAAACGATTGATTCGTGAAAAGTGAGGGACGCATTTAATTGTAAAGTGACTTTACGAAGACTTTTGTGAATAGACATTAATAAACGCCTTCTGCTGTGATCTTTAACTTTGAATTTGAATGTTCTTGAAGTTTATTATTTCCAAATAAAAAGATATAAATTTATTAAAAAAGATAAAAGTATTTTATTTGGGTTTTCAAGCAGTAAGATAGAATTTTTAATTATTTTTCTATAGTTTTATGATATATTAATTGATAATCCCAGTATCTTATATATCGACAAAAACAATAAAAATCATTACCTATTTCAAGAAAAATCATCCATTTAAAAATTAATGCAAACCAACCAAACTATTTACATATTTATGAGTGGCAGTATATGTAAATACATTGTGTATTATTAACATTACAAACCAGTATTTACTTAGAAACATTTTTATCAGGGGTCAATTAATACAAACTCAAACGTGCCTCAGAAAGTATTCGGGCACTGACTACAGAACATTTTTAACACTTAAATCATTATAATATGTAGACTGCGGGTTTTTATTCGTTTGTAAGGAATTAGAAAGTGCAAAGTTACACAGAGTGCATATAGTATGAGATAATATATAAAATATACCAAGTGTAGTGCTTTCTATAATATATAGTAGATAAAACAATTTTCTACCGAAGTTGAACTTTTCTCATTATATTCTTAAAAATATGAATTCGCATACAAATTTCCAGTCTGAAAATAAATGTTAAAGATGGTCCCACTGAATACTGAGACTTATTGATATAACAGGTAATTAACTGTGTAAATATTTTTGTGTACACTTGTACTAAAGACCTTATAATCTCAAATTTTCAAATTTGTTTCCGACTCTACCAACATAATCATGATCATCGAGTCTTATGACAGTGCTAGTAAAATTCCAAAATAGTTCTTGTAAGACACGTAATATATTCATAAAAGATTCCTCTAAGTGTTTGAACACTTTCGTAAGCAACTGTAGCTTCCAGTCATAAAAGAACTGGTTCTCATGAAAGATCGACATTAGACCAGTAGGAGTTTAAAATCGGCCAGAATCAATCTTAGAATCGGGATTCCGGTACGGTTAATAAAGATCTGAGGAGGCATAGTCCCACGGCAGAATAAACACGGAGAAAAGAATCGCCCGCTGCGACGAACACCGAGAAGGGCGTGGCGGGAAAACATGCAGTCAAAATGTTGGTCCAACTACACGACAATTATCGATAGTGCCCTTTATAATTAAAAGAACTGAATCCCTTGGGCCCCTTTCTGGGCACGAAACGGCAGTATATCTAGCATCTTTTTGATATCCCATGGTGACGATCCGGTCGAATAATAAATACTTCATCGAAGCGACGACTTTTCTTCTTCAACCGCGAAGGTGAAATCTAGTTACTGTAACTATGCGCTTGTTCGTTTACTTTTTGTAAGACTCGACAACGTGCTGAGACATTGTACTCTATCTCAGTCATTGTAACTAGCAGATTTTTTTCCTTGTTGTTGTCATTGTTACGTAAAGTTATATGTGTATGAGAATTTGATGGATTGAGGGAAACATGGAGATTTATGGGAATTTAATCATCAAATAGTATCGTTGTTTATACATGACTATAATATAATTTATGTTGCATTATTAAAAAAAGGTATATTCGAGGAAAATATGGAAATTTATGAAAATCTAATTATCGAATAGTATATTCGAAGAAGATATGGAAATTTGTGGAAATTTCACCATCTAATAGTATCACTATTTGAGTAATTTATGTTAAATTACTCAAATTAATGGTATACAATTTTATTGTGTATTTTACATTCTCCGTGATACAGATTAATAATAAAATTAAGTTATCTTAAATTGTTATATATAGTATGGGTCCCAATGGCTGAATGATACCAGTTAGAGATAATATTATACGCTATAAGTAGATAATTTCGTACTATGACATGGTACATTGCGCGACAAAAAATAACACATACCAAAAATATAATATTTCCACAATTTATACATAATATATACCTATATCTATTTTTTACTTACAGATTTCTATTATATAATACAATCTGTTGTTATAGAAAATAAAAAAAAGTGACCTCAAAATAATTTTACTGTCTTTCATATTTTTCATTCATCAAATTTTCGCTCATTGCACGGTAAAATTGCATATACATGATCCTTACTTACATAAATTTAATGAATGGAAGCAAGTTACTTCCTTGGTTAGCAGAGCAGAAAATCGTAAATTACTCTGACAGCATTGATTCGCAGACCGTTGTTAACTGGACAGATATTGTCCACTTTTATGAATGCTACAGGTTCTTAAATTCTTCCATAATTTCATTGTAGTCCACAACTTGATGCTGAAGCTTATAAATATATTAGAAAAATAACAATTTTGAAAATATTATCCATGTTAACTCACGTCTTCTCCGTCAGTTCATTGAGAGCCAATTATTTCTTATTTAGCGAAAATAATCTGCATATGTGAGATAAATAAATGAATTAATATCTTCATGCAAAATAATTGTTTAACCCATAACTGTTATCGTTGGGTTATAACGAGCCACGACGATAATAATTTACATTAGAATACTTAATATTATAATATACATACACATATTTCGGTTTTTATTTAATATTTTATGATTTACACGATAAAAATTAGCAACGTGAAACAAATATGTAAAACACTAAAATAGAATAACTGCTTATATAGAACAAAACAAAATATTTTAAGGATAAGCGTTCTTATATGTATGTATATATAATATAATGAATAACAAACGCAAACAATTTATAAAATTATTTTGCAATGCAGCTCTATTATGTTACATAACTTTCGAGTTTTTTCTTGTATATTCGTAAATGCCTAATCTCTGTTAGAGGCAGCTCATTACAACTTCGTAAGTTTCGAAACTATGGTCAATAATAATTTCCAGTTCAAGCTCTCCAGAAGAAAAAGAAAGTATTAAAGATCAAAGGAAATTCTTAGATAATCTACCAAACAAAATTATTGCGTCACTATGAATATTTTGAATGAATTTATGATTATGTAGTGATACTGAAAAAATTAACAGTTTACACAAAAACTATATTTAAATAATTTGAAATGAATACGAACTAAAAAAAGATACTACATATATCATGTTCGGATAGAGTGCAAAAATCACTAACACTACTATGTATTTCTCTTGCGCGGCATTATTTTAATATGATCTAATTACAATTAGATTTCAATGATAGCTGATAATGATAACAAAAAAGAAGTAAAACCGTGGCAATGTCAGGATTACGCTACATTCCGACGTAGACAGTCACCTGACGGTAGCCGCATTTTTATATAGTCCAACCTAAATTTAACTCACTGATGATAATCATATTGAATATTAATATCCAGCTGCCGCTAAACGCTAAAGTGAAATAATTTTCGATGAAACGGTAAATATATGGAATGTTGTTCTATATTCTAATTTTCAGATAGTCAAAAATGTAATAAATATAGCCGCTGTTATTGAAAAATTGTTTACAGAACAAAAATTTGTGAAGTGGATTGTTATATTATATAAATTATTGTACATTATATATGTAATATCAACAGAAATTATTATTCTATATCCTGAAAACTAAAACCGAGCAACGATTATGTGCATAGGAACAAGTAACTCAGAATCTTGATTTTGACAACATATTTCAAAGTCGTCGAAATCGCTAAGGTTCCCTATTCCGCCAAATTACTAAAATCGTTATCAAAATAAGAAGGTCAGATCACGGAGTGAGACACGCACAATCTACTTTTAACCCGAAGTAGCTATCACGTGTGAGACGTTATTCCGACCCAAGTATTTAAAATAAACAGAAAGAGGAAAGATGTGCAAAAAGAGTGATTCTTTCTAGTTGCAGTAGTTGGTTGATCGCGCGTGAATGCATCGAACGAAACGGATTGTTTCGACCGTCGAGAGTAATATTCCATTCAAAGGGTAGAGAGGGGGGTATCAACCTCCTCGATAGTCCTCGAGACTGCAAGTAATTTCGAGTGATTTCAATTTCAATTTAACCCCTCAAGCCGATTTCATGAGTTCTCCATTACCTTATTTCGAAGATCGACAGTAGAGACGCAATTATCCGATATCGTTGACGGAATAGAAAGTCTCATTATGAATTCTCTTGTTCGTTCCATGGGGGCCATTATGACGACGCAATTCGATTTCAGCGAATGTCCTAAGTGTATATAGTTTAAGAAACCAATATCGCCATTCTTAATATCTATTACAGAAATAGAGTCGAAATAGAACATCGTTAGTATGTAGTGACTTTAGAGAAGGTGTAATGCGAAAAATTGGTAGCTGAGGACAAAAAATAATATTGAAAATGGACAAATTTTGGTCTTTCTCGGAAATGAAAAATTGTTTCATATAATAGTATAATTTTGACGATACATGTCAGAATAAGGGGACAGATATAAATATACGTTGTTGTTATTATTCATAACAGATTAAACATTGGATCAAAGAATAATAATAATAATGGAATAATACAATAATTTTATAAAAACGATATCCAGTTTCTCGTCTTTTATAAAATCAAACTCGATAAGTGATATTGGAATATAATTATTATGACACAAATTAACAGTAAACCTACCGCGATGACTGTTTTTTAAATTTCATTTAGAATTTCCCACATACGTTATTATGCCGCCATTTAACTTCACGACTTTTCTTATAGTGTACGTACAATGAATTTGTTATTGTTCACTTCTTTTCTTATCGTTTGATTTCTGAAAAAAATATGTAGTGTGCCTTACCTACCGCGACTGGTCATTTGACCAGTTGAACGATTTATATCTTTTTGTAATAGTAGTCTCTTGAAAACTCAATTCTGAAACTAAAAGTGCACGGAAACAGAAGCATTCCGAGTATTGGGAACTAAATGGAATGTATATAGTGCAAAATTATATGCATTTATTGTATTTCTGTATGCACTCGGTTAAAATGTAGATATATCGCTTCTATGGAATAAAACGGCATTTTTCTCAAACGCTATGAGCAGAAATAACTTTACAGAAATTATGGAGTTTATTCGGTTTGATAACAGCAATCAAAGAAGCCATAACTTACAAACAAAATTTATTTTGACTTCAGAAGTTTGATGTAAATTCCATATATTAGTATCGATGAACAATTGTTTCCAACATAATCAAAGTATAGACCTACTCATTACATGCCCAATAAACCGGACAAATTTGGTACCAAATCCTGGATAGCGTCCAATGTAAGTAGTAAATATATTATAAAGGCTTTCCATATTTGGGAAAAGATGAAATGAGAGAACCTTCAGTTTCGTTTGGGGAGTTTGTCACTTTGAAATTAGTAAAACCGTATACAGGACATGGAAGAAATATAAATGAACAATTTGTTTACAAACGTGTCGATAGCGACTAAACTTTTAGTAAAAAGAACTACGGTTGTCGGAACAATTCGCGCAAATAGAAGAGTGCTACCCACAAGTGGCAAAACTGACAAAGGACAATATGACACGCTTTTCAATAAAATTACATCATTCAAATGTCATCATTGTATTCTGACAATTTAGAAAACTAAACTAGGTAAAAAAGTACTAGTCCTTAGTTCAATGTATACATCCATAGAAAATGAAAAAAATAATGCCAGTATACTGGCGACAATTAGATTATATAATAGCACCAAATTCGGTGTAGATGTGGTCGGCCCAATGAACAGAAAATACACTGTAAAATCTAAATCTCGGAGATGCCCTTTACAAGTATTTTTCAAAATGCTTAGCTGGGATAAATGCATGGATTTTATAAAAAGACATCACGGAAGAAGGAATTTGGGGGCAAGAATTTTTATTTCACTTGGGAGAAGAACTTACCATCGAATATGAAAAAGAGCAATAGCTAGGCAAAGAAGATCCAGCAGAACCAATCACAAATGTAAGTATAGGTTCACATGAATGGAAAAAATGTGAAATAAAATATTACAAAAACAATAAGACTAACAAAATCTGTCTAAAATGTAAAAAATATGTATATAGAAAACGTGCAATCGAGAAATCCATAATTTGTAAAAATATTTGGTGAAAAAGAATAAAATATACATTATTCATTCCTAAATAAAAGAAATTATATTTTTTTATTATCAAATTTGCTATTATCTTTATTCTATATTAAGAAATATAAGTTGTTTTAAAGACCGGTCACGGTAGGAATAGGTATACGTAAAGTGACGGTAGAATTAGTATTAATGTCATAAACAATAATATAACGAATGACCGTTACTGCATATAATTATACGATGCATACAAATTTTGCAAAATTACGAGGTATAAAAAATACTCAGTATTGCAATCAAAAGTTTTAATATTTTGGTAACAAGTTTAACAACGATATATTTAAATCTACATTTAATGTAAAATTATAGTCTATACATAAACACTATACAATACTAAATACATGACGAAACTGCTTACGCAATTATTTAGATTAATAGAATCGATATTGTATTAAAATTTTAAATGTATACTATTGTTTAATAAAAAATAATTCACTTACAAAAAATTGTTTAGATATACATACATACATATATTTTACTTACTACCGTAGCTTAATTTATATTCGACAGTTAAAAGCGATAATCTATTATAATTTTCAGCCATTTATGGTACAACAAATCTTGATTTGTTATTTATCATTAACATTTTTTTACTAGTAATTCTAAAAAAATTCAATTATTAACCAAAAAATTCCAAATTCTAATTACCACCTCGATTATTTATCTCGTAGACAGCAAAATGATCAATGTGAATAATTTCCTCTTTTCTGTCTTTTACATAACAGAAACTTACATCGTTAGGGTAATTGAGGATGAGATGCTATATATTTTAAAAAATTGATACTGTGCCTAAACTTTATAACAGAAAATTTGTTCAGAAGCAAGTATCGTTAATAAAACAGACTATACAAATGTATATTTTGCAGGAATCATATATTATTCATTATATTGATAAATAATATTCAGTGGGTCGATGTTTAGTTATTATATATTTATTTCTTATTATATTATTATACATATACTTTTATGAATCATTATATAATACAAAGGGAAGTATACTGTTCTCTATGGCTCACCGTTACGCTATATAGTCTTATTTCCATATGTATGTAACACTATCGGCGTACTTATCTTTATGATTGTATTGGATCTATCAGAAATAACCAATGAGATCCGCATTCACACGAGAAACTTGAATTTTGCTAGAAATGTGCCTTGATTTGACGCATAATGAAGAATCTACAATAAAACTATCCACTATCTTTACTTACACTAACTTACTTTACTTTACTTTAAACTTTACACTATCCCGATCCTACTTACGGAAAGAAGGCCTTAGTTACGGAAAGAAGGTGAAACAGGTTAACTTACACACATTTCAATAGAGCAAGATTCGCTCCAAAAAAACGAATTCCAAAGAAAAGGACGCCGATGGAACTGTTAAGGGGGACGGTGTCGCAGAAGGAAGAGGCGAAGGAAGACGAAAGGGGCAGTGAAGAGGGAAACTCCAAGAGGTAGAAGATCCAACGGCTGAATTTTCGGCGACGAAAACTGAGCGGAGGATGAGAAACGACAATAACTTCTCGGCTCGGCGTACAATTTGATTTTATGCAACGCTTGGCACGCCTCTTAGCGCGAGATATCCTTATAACGTTTAACTAGATTGTTATGATTGTTGTCCCCGGCACCGTTTCTCTCGCTCCTCTCCCTTCCTTCGGCTTTCTTCCCTCCTCTCATCCCTCTTTTGCCTCGTTCGTTACGTATTATATATGTACGATCCACACAGCAGAAATAAACACATACATAAGTATAAAAGCGCACACAGAGACTGTTGGCAGCGAAATTCCGAGGGAATTTCAACCTTCTCATCCACTCACCTTCTTTGAACATGTATATACAGGGTGTCCTAGATTTTAAAATTGAAACTTAATCAGTTTACTCTATAGATCTAGCTAGGAAAAGAAACATAAACGTAAATCGTATAAAACATTATTAATTAAGAAATTATGACAAAAATATGAAATAGAAAGGGAACAGTAACAGATATGCTACTGCGATACAGTGTAGGAATATGTCAGAAATATTTACGAACTATGTTGACTATTTATGGTGGTCAAAGTTAACATACTTCATCTTAAAATATCTACCGTTCTTGACAAGGCAAGATTGACAACGATCAAAAGTGAAATTGATTACTCTGTAAAGTTCAAATTTTGCTTCATTTTATTAAACGCATCATTAATTTTTTCATTAATTCATCAAGCGAATTCGTATTTTGGATTTTTATTTTTAATAATGTTTCAAACGACCTATGTTATATATAGACATATATAATGTAGATAATATATAGACGAAGTTTTACCGTTAAAATCCGAAATACGCTGGCTAAAGCGCTTCAGAGGTTGAGTTTAATTAAACGGAGAATAGTAGTTTCCCAGTCGTTTTATTACTATTTAACGGACAATTGTCAATGGATAAATGTAATTGATATAGAGAATAAATAATAAATTAAATTAAAATATTGACCACCATCCTATCGTATTTTTTTATTTCTCATAAATGCATAAACATTCACTGTCTGATCATCATTTATTGTTAAAATTTTGAAACATGCTATACATGTACATATGTAGATATATAAATATATTCCGATCTCTCACTTTCTCTTTATCTACGTACGTTCTTGCAGCTGATATATACAAAGATATCGCAGGATACTGCCGCATTGCAGCTGTTAATACAATACAACCTGTTAAACAGCGTAACTTGGTATGTACATGAAAATATCTCGTGACGTTGGTAATTTCAGGCAATTTCAAGAATTGTAACCGCTCATGTAATTGTACTAAATCCCGAAATTTTCATATATACTATTATTTTAATATAACATGCATAAAATTAAAATAACTATATACAAATTTATTTTGTTTTGAATTTACAATTTTATGTTGTTTTAACTAAGTTATAGAACTTCAAAAAACAGGATCTAGAGCAGTTTTATGATTTGATTTTCAACGTTCAAAGAGGTATAAAAACATAGAAATGTTTATATAAATAGGAGGATTTGATATTTAACGAAATATAGGAACTTGGAACTATACAAATATGAAAATTGGAATTTAAGAATGAAACATCAATGTTCATCGGAATCCAAAAATAAAAACTCACACAGAGTTAATCCAATCTCCCGATAAGCACGCCCAACCTCCACTTACACCTGCACTTCCAATCACCTCTAATAAAAGGTGCGCGAGGCAAGCGAGTAGAAATCGGGCGCGTATCCGTAGGGTAACGGTGTGATATTCATATTCTTGGCAGCAAGTCCGCCAAGAGCAAAAGGTTGCCTGTACGAAGAGAACGAGAACGAGAAAGAGACAGAGAAGGGGAACAAGAGGACAGCGGAGGTTGCCGATGGTTGGCAGAGCGTCGAAGCCAGTGGTGCAGACCAGTGGCCCGATGGAGGCAACTCTGGTATTCTAACCCTACAACCAGCCAAGGGGGGGCGCCGCCGTTGCTGCTGATGCTGCTGCTAGCTGCTCCAGGTATACTGTCTGCGGTGCTGGTTGCACACAGCGACAAAGAATGTTGGTAACACGAACGTGGGGATAGAGAAGAGAAAGAGAAAGGGGGAGTGCTGGCGATGGTAGGCCCTGGATACCACTCTAGATATTTCTTATCCCAGCGCACGTAACCCTCTAACAAGCTAGCAAAGTTTACCAATAAATTGTATGACGGCAAACGTCGACTGGATCCTAGCGAACCGAATATCGCTGGTACCGCGCTGTTTCCGCTTCCAACAGCGTACTTATGCCCTTCTACTTTCTTCTTTACAAGCTTTAACGTTGATCTTCATCGTAAATATTTTAGAAAGAATCTACAATCTATGGAGTGGGTGGATGAAAGAAAATTGTGGGTTTTGGTAAATTGAAGTAGCCCTTTGAAGATTGGTTTGAGAGGAGAATTATGAATTATATGGTGTGTTTGAAGTAGTTTGAGGGGAGTTTGGAGAAGTTTGCGAGTGATTTCATGGGGTTTGGAAACTTTATGAGCAGTTTCGTAATATGTAACATGTGACTAGACTACATGTATTTATACAGATGTGATATCTACCCACATAAAGTATGCAAATATAGACAAAAGATATGCAAAGTAGGGGAAACCTACACAAAACCTTAGTTGTTACAAAATAATTGCTACAAAAGGTATTCGCACACCATTATATTTATTAGAACATTTATACATATATTAAATTATATTAAATTTTGTATCATTTAATAGTACGTTCTTTGTGAAATTATTAAAAACTTGATACTATGAAAATTAAATTTAAAATCTGATAAAAAGACGCTTCATTTGAAAATAAGAGTATGTGCAAATATTTTTTATAATCACTGTATGCACCCGAATAAAATCATATATCATGCTTATCTCGATAACTAAGTAAAAAACACCCAGCGACCATTTGGCCGTTACTTTTCGCTATATTGAAATATTTATCAATAGAAAAATACAAAACGCTAGTAAACCGTACTACACTGTGTTCGCTTCCAACAGCGTACCTTTGCTTTACTACTTTCTACTTTGAAGAGTTCGATGTCCATCTTCGAAAATATTTTGAATATTTTAAGAAGGATCCACGATCTATAGCGGGAGTAGATGAAAAAAGAGATGCGTTTTGGAGGACTGGTTCTTTGAAAAATGGCTTAAGATATTCTGCGGTTGTGTTTAAAGTAGATCGAAGGTATTTGGGAGAATTCGTAAGTGCTTTCGTGAAATTTGGAAACTTAGTGTGCATTTGATTCGAAGTTTGAGTAGTAAATTTGATTGTTTTATGTGTATTTTAAAATGAAAATTTTAACTATCTGGACCAACTTGCTTAGAAATTGAAATTGGAGTACTAACGAAATTATTACTAACGAAATTTCACAAGACACGTGTCACCAATCACCAGTATGTATTATTAAATACTTTTGTATAACATTAATTATTTTAGTAATAAAATAAATCGCAGATTTGCTTCAAGAATTTTTTGAATCAAGTAATTATGATTATATTATGGAAATACTCCTGAATCGATTATGAAAATGTTTTATTTTATCTTCACAATTTCTTGTATTTTCTGAAAATCAAGCTGTGTCTACTGAAACAAGTGACGATATATCACATAAGTACATGATATGCAGTATATTTTATATAAAATATATATTATATAAAATATATGTTATATAAATATATTATATAAAAAATTAAACTTGAGGAGGCATTGTTATACTGTATTATACAAAAAAAACATATTCTCATAATTTCTTAGTCATAATAAATTTTGATCTAGCCTTCGCTTCTCTACTTACACTCTACAAATATATGGCTTTGCGTCAATATTTGTAGTCTGACCATGGCATACCATTTGGTACTGAATGTTATACAGTAATTAAACTGCGGATTTTTATGCTATTTCATACCTCTATTAAGTAAACTAAACGTTATAATTAAAGAAATGGAACCTAGATAAAGATTTATTTCAAAATGTTATAACGAGAACTTCATTTTGTATATTTCTTATACTTTTGCATTTATAGCATTTTGTACATTTTTGCACCTACGAATTTCTCATAAATACATACAAATCCGCATTTTAGTAATAATTTTTCAAATGTTTTTGGTGAATTTTCCAAAGGAAGAGATAGTACGAATTTTTTAAAGTAAAGAGCCTCACTCGCTACGTTTTCAACTTTTTCAACATTTTCTTTCTTTTTTATAGCTGATGCGTAGCACACGAATTCAATGTCAATGAGCGCCAAATGTCGGGACACATTGGCAATGAACGAAAGACAGGGAAAGGGAGCCGGGGCGATCATATTGAATGGTATTTCGTTGACATAATGCGACACGCGTGAGCACACTTTATAATGGAGTCACATCACGTCGGTTACACAATCACAATACTAATCCGACATAATGGCTGCCTACTTTCTTGCCGATTGCACGAAAAAATCGCAAGCAGTATTCTTTTACAAAGAAGGATATAATGAATAGAATGTTAGAAATATAATAAATAGAAGATATGTGTATAATAGAGTACGTAATGAATAAAATGTTACTTCATAAAGAATGTGAAATTATACAATATATCTCGAAAAATATTATAGTATTGTAGTATCGTGGAAATACTATCTAAGAAAGATCCAAAGAAATATATACAACGTCGCAAGAAAGCCTAAATGCCGACAGGCCGAAAGGGCCGAGAAACTCCAATAGGCCAAGCGGCCCATCAATATATCCTCGGTCCTTCAGTCAAATTACATATTTACTTTTATTTAAAAAGCTTTCAGAAAATTTTTGAACGCGAATGAATATAATAATATTCCACGGACTAAAAATGAATTAAAAGTGTCAATATTCCAAAATTTCGTACTCAAATCTGAGATAACATACATGCTTGCACAAATGAAAAATATCAAATAATTGTAACAAGCGGTGCTTAAAAATTCTTATTACGTACTTTTTGGTACAGAGATTTCCCCAATTCTCGAACTGTGTTAGAGCGAAACCATGCTGTAAGAATACCATGTTGTACGAGGACTACCCCAATTCTCAAACCATGTTAGAGCGAATCAGTGTTGTAAAAGTATTGTGTTCTATGTTGTACGAAAGGTACTGTATTTCATTTTCAATCGAAAAACTTAAAAATTAGCCGAAATTCGATATTTTTACGCTCTACAAACAACGAAAGTTTCTTGCTGGTCGTCCGTCGATCGGCGTGTGTTCGCTTTCGAGCGCGAAACAACGTGCTCAAATATATCTTGAATCGTCAACGAAGCGAATCCGTTTAAGTGAAAATCACTGAGCGGTTTGCGAGCCCGTAAATATTGTACCGGTGTAGCCACGGGTGGGCAGAGCGAAATGAACGTTTGTTTGGGGGTGGTTACTCGTCGATCTCTCTCCATTCTTTCTTTTTCTAGCCGGTTGCAGCGTTCACGCGTGCTTTCTTGCCCCTTGAAGTGGTCCGTGTGATATACCGGAAGAATCGATTGCACACGAAGAGACCAACGAAGAAACGGTTAAACCTTTTCCAACTACATCGCGTTTTCCTGCTGAACTCTCGTTGAGGACATTCTATCGATCATTCTTCCGGAAACGAACCTGCCTCCGGTAATTCTACGATTCTTTCGCGCTGGACAGTTGAAACAAGGACACCATATTCATGCTTCGCTACTAGCTTGTTTATTGCATAGAGACACGGTTTGCAATTACTCTTACAAATATTCGAACAGTAAGAAAAATTCTAGGTCTGTGTATGTATGTTTCTAGGTCTGTAACTTTGTAATTTAAGAAACAAATTGTGTTTAAAAATTGTGGTTAAAATTGTATTTATCAAATGCTTTCATAACGAATATAATGTATCGTGGCAGAGAATACAGGTATAAGTTAATTAATTATGAAATTAAACAGATTATGTATTTAAAAGTTAAAATACGTGATTGAATTTAAATTCTCAAAATGAGAAAAAAATTTTCCCTTGACAAACTTTTCCCATATTGAATGTATGTTTACATAGTACATAGGGAAGTTTATATAGAAATATATGTACAATTAGTAATGAAAATATTGTAACTTCTATATACATTAATACATTTTCTGATTGATTTTAGATTTTAACGATGTAATCATGATAATTATGTCTCATTACAGTACTTATAGTACTAGTGAAGTTTTAGAAATTTTTAACCTATAATATATATATAAATATAATATATATTCATAAATTTTCTTTTCAATATGCAATATACACATCTTTTCCATAAATACTAAATACTTTCATGAATCACTATACTTGTAACAGAAAGATTAAAATTAAAAGTAAGATCAAAACTAAAATTATTCGATGGAACAATTTTGTGCAACACGATTTCAGTAAATCTGAAGTTAGTGGTCAAAGGAGCAAACACATGGAAGGTCAGAGGAAGTGGTATATAACAGAAGGAATATGCTCACCACGGACTTTTCAATGTGAAATATCTTCAAAAGAATGGACTGTCCTAGATCGGGCCCACATGAAATTTAATGTCGAGCCAAGTGCTTCGTCTTCTTCGAATGTTTCATTTCCTTTTTTTCGTTTTACTTCGCACAATGGAAGAGAAAAGGGTGCGTTAAAAATAAACTTTTTGTTCGAATTCCTATTATAAGCTTTTGTAAAATTTATATATACTGTTTATAAAGTATACTTACATCAATTTGTTCAATTATGACACTCGTTTAGAATAAAAATAGTAATAGAATGAGAAAGAATATAAATTTTTTAAATAAATACTACGTACCTTATTACGTGAACTAAAATTAATTTAACACAACAGACATTACTTAACTACGTTGCGTGATTGACTCGTTTCGTGTCTAGTCGCCTAGTAGTCACAGAACAAAACGAAAGACTAATTAAAGCAAAAAAATAATTTCAACGGCACTCTCAGAAACGTTCTTTAACACTATATTCCAGGATGTTCAGGAAAGCACGCTAGATCCTACATTTATTTTGTCATAAACCTATTACTTTTTTTATACGCATCATAATTATATACCTTATAATGTAAAATGCTAAGTAGACTAAAATTTGTTAGAGTTTTCCAATAATAGATCCATTTCCAGAATCCAAGAATCGAGTATTTGTAGAAGCTGTGAAATTCACAACAAAGGTATGAGTATGCCCATTGAAACAGGGTATATATGTAAAAGTATTGGAACGTCTTGAGATCAAGCGAATTATCAATGGCTCTGTAGAGATACTGTGAGAAAGATTGGTAGATTCAATTGATGTAGAGATATTGTATGACAAATTTCACTGTGAACAATATTAGTTTATTTAGCGACAACGAGATTCACAAAATCGGAAACGCAGATATGTGAAAGTATACGCGAATTGATATTTATATTTCACAAAGATGTGAAATTGAATAAACAGATCGGTGAATTGATAGCGAGATACATATATACAATACATAATAAATCAAAATCGGGAAGTAATTACAATCAGAATGTATATGATCAGCGAAGTATTTCAACTCGTCACAAGATCAAGTTCCACGGTTGCTTATACAGGTGAATTCGCCCCTGAATATCGGCCCACTTTGCACACAAACGCGTTGTTAATCTCGTGAGCGCATATTTTCACAAGACACGTTCTTCAAGGCTTTCTCTGTCGGCGGTGCTCGCTCATTAATTTTTCACGCTCGTCCCAGTCTCATCCCGAGTTGCGGTGCTCTCGCGAGCGCACGCGTTAGGACTTGTTCAGACCTTGAGCGCCCAACGAGGCGAACTCGCGCGAACGGGAATCGCTCGCTCGCACGAGCAACCCCATAAATATTGTAGCGACGCGAGCCGCGGGAGGGTTTTCTGACTCGTTGGCGCTAATACGAGCACCACTCCCGCTGCTTCTGAAGCTCCGAGGGCTTTTTTCGCGTCTGAAAAATACGCGAATACCGGCACAGGCCCCCGAGGGTGTGTGTGCAAAACGAATTAAGCGAAACCTTTGTGTGCCCGCTACTTTGACACCTTCTTTCCAGGTCCGGGCTTTACAGCACGCCTTACGTCCACGCCGTTTAACTTGCTTGCTAATTCGGTCGCGTATATTAATGTGCTGTCCATAGCCGGGGCCCTTTACGTGCTTTTGTCCTCCTCCAAAGGCGTCGTCGGTATAGATAGGAAAAACAGAGTTTAACCTCTTGAGGGATAAGTACTGATACATATACATATGTGTTCTTTAGTTTTCGAAAATATTATTTAAACTGATAATGCTCAGTAATAAATACACAACAATTAATAACGCTTTTCAAATCATTAGTATTATCGAATTAACAATATAGTATTTCTCAACGACTGCAGAAAATCTATGGAGATTCGTTCTTGTCATGTAATTCTGTTTTTTCTATTCTTTTCTTTTATCAACAAATTATTTTCTAACACTCCCTTCGTATCAAATGCGAATTTCAATTTGAGATAACATAATTTTATATAAAATTTTTGTAACACGTTGTATGTCTTTGCTATGTAGTAAGTTGCATGTTTCCATCGAATGTCGGTGGAGTTTGAGAGATCAAAGGAATTTGTAGGAATATGTATATGTACATAAATACAATACATATTGTAGAAAAGATGTTATATATTATCTTTAATTTTGTTTCTATAAAATGTTAATCTTTATTATTATAACTTTACTATGTATATGTATAACATATTTTGCTGTATATATAGAGTAGGCGTAGCTTTATGCTAAAGTATTCGAGATGTTTGAAAAAGATTAATTTGCAGGATAAAAAGAATGTTATCTCTACAGAGAATATTTATGTAACCTAGCAGCCAGCAGAATATAAGATTTTTGAATGTTGAAATAAATTGATAATTTTTTTATCTCTGTTTGAAGGAAATTTAATATTAAAAAAACTGATTGTTCTATTGCATCTTAGCCTACCTATTAATTTGGATATGACAGGTTTTACTGCAATATCACAACAATCTTTCCAAATTAAATTTCATTTATTTATTTGAATAACATAAGTTACGTAACTACTTATACTTTTACCGTTCGTATAGTACATAATAATAAAATAAAATTATTCTTATTCTTATCTAAAAAGAACAAACCATCACAATATCAAAAGAACTTAAAATTCTTCCCTGAGTACAAGAGAATAAGATCGAATCGACTCATCCAAGAGAATTCTTCATTTACTCCCTGAAAAGCTATAGAATAAAAGATACGCAATCTAAACGAACAACATTTTTACCTTATTTCGTTGATTCCTGCTAGAGGAATTTCTATTATCGTCGTGAAACAAGGATGTTCGTCAGGAACGAATAAGGAAAAGAAAAGAAAACGGACGAAATCTCGCGACTAATCAGCGGACCGTCGCGTTGCGTCGGTTTACGCCTAGCACCTCGTTCCACTTACTTTCATTCCTCCTTTCTTTCGCGCATCTTCTGCTTAACTGTCGCCTACAAGAGTGGCAAAAGGTGTAAAAAGGAGGTGGCAGGAGCTTTTTCACCCTCCGTCGCTCGCAATCACGACCAAGTGTCGCCTTCGTTCGAAGGTATAAGTACCGATGCTCCTCGTCGAATACATTCAAACAGCCGAAACCGGAAATGGCTCCCTCGAATTCTTGGAAAATTCTCTCTTAACATTCTTGATCCTGTTATCGATCAATAGACCATCGTCATTCTTACAAGTGATATACAATAGACATTAGAATATACTTAGATAAGCACAGTTATAACGAGTATTTTATTTTGGAAGATTTATGTATTTTTGCATATTATATGCATTCAGTGCGTGCCTTCACTTGTAAATTTTCCATAAATGCATAAGAATTCGCAACCTACTAATGTCATACAATAAAACATGATAACTGATCTAAATTATTAAAGAAAGATTAGAAGGTCGAATTTTTGTATGTATATAAGATAATGATTCAAAATACAAATATTTGAAAAAACAATAATATTTGCAAGCATTATAAGTAGACTGCGGATTTTTATGCATTTATGGGAAATTTAAAAATGCAAGAAAGCATATAAAATATCTTAAGTATAATATTCTTTATAATATTTAATAGCTGAAACAATTTCTACGTAAATTCTATTTTTCTAATTATATATTAGTGTACTTAATTTTAATATATTTGTCATCGGTCAGTCTTCAAAGGAGAGCTCTGATTTAGAACATCATTTCCGAGATATTTTTGAAAAGTTTCCAGTCATAAAACATTTTTTAGAAACCTTTTGCGTGCATATTTGTTAGAATTTGAAAAATATGTATAATCTTTTTTAAATGAAAATAATCAAAATTATGTAAGATACATATCATTGCGTAAATCGTCTTTAAAACGCTGTTCTACTGGCTGATGCGGTTCCCCGGCCATTCTGCTTATCTGAAAAAACAAATAAGAAAGTACCTTGATTAATATGACTACGTCTGTGGCGTAAACAAGAATTTCAAAAATATAATTTCGATTGTCTTCGCTTGAAAAAATTAATGAATGATGTGTACAAACAACTGATACAAAAAAGTCTTATGGCTTCTCGGGAAAGAATCCCCAAATAATACGTAAAAATGGGATTTCAAATCAGAATACCACCTTACATAAATAATAAAAATGTATTGTATATGTAAATGTATTGTATGTATTATATATGTATTGTATATTGTAAATGTATTGTATTCTATAAAAATATAATAAATATTGTTTTCGACTACAACTTTGTCATTAATTTATGCGTTTTACTGATATTCGAATACTATTACACTAAAAATCAGTTACAGTGTTTAGATACCAAGATTATACTCTCATTTCCCAATGAAGAGGTCATCTATCAAATTTTCTAATTTTATAATGTATATTGCATATAATGTATTGTATATATTAATGTACAACGTATATGTATGTATGTATGTATGTATGTACGTATGTATGTATGCATGTATATACATATACACATACACATCATGTCCAATTTTCAAACGAGGAACCATACTTCTTTTTGCGCTCCACACATCTATGTTTCCCACAACGCGACCGTAACCAGCAAATTCATACGAAACTTACCGACAGAAGCAGAAAGATCGCCGGAAGTTTTTCACGAGTGCGCCAGAAGGAAATAAGGAATAAGGAGAGAATCCAGGGGAAAGAAGTCGAGGAAGGAGGACGAGGAGAAGGAAAGGGATGGCGTTCAGCCAGCGACGCTCCCAGTGTCTGCCTTAATATCCGCCACTAACATTATTTCATAAAAGTATTACTATAAATCCAAACTCGCGTTATTTAAGCACCGTGCCTTCCACGAGGGCCAGTTTCTCTCGCTTCCACCGGCATCGCCCTCGTCGTCGTCGTCTCCAACTCCCTTCGTTCTCCTTTCTCCTTACATTATACCGGGCAGAGGCAACTTTTGCCACCCTCTTTTCCCTCCGTCACATTAGAGATATATTATGCAGATAGTGGAGGCGCCAAGAGAGGAGAAACGCGAAAGGAACTACGGAAATTTAAAACTTTATTTACCCTGCGTTGAACGATTTCGCCGCTCTCACCCTTCGTTCGAGCTTTTTCTTTTCCATCGTTTTTCTTTTCTGGTTCCAGACGATGTGTCCACCTTTTTTTTGTTTTTCATTGTTCTTCCTGAGTTGCCGCAGGTCTCTGTGTTAAAGTTTGATTTCTCGGTATTCTTGCATAGTTGAAATAGGTAATATCATTAGTACAATTTTACAAGGCACAAATTTCAGGCTATTAATAAATTCTTTCATACACCAGTTCACAACAGTATTTGAACACTTGTATACCTTTATGAATATGTGTATTAGGTCACAGGATTTAGGAATTTGGTTATAAGAAAGATGTACAAGTTTCAATAGCATTATAATAGGCTATTACGATACTATTGACAAAGTTCGAAACAAATCTGAAGATTTATATAGAAGTTACGAGATATTTAATACAAGTATATATTTTGCAGAGGTTACAGTAGTTACAGTAGAGTATTTGAACAGTTAATAATAGGCATAAAAAATGGATATTAAATATTGACTTAATAATGTTTTAAATTGTGAACAAAAGCTATATTATCTGTATTTTAATTTTAAATAGAACAATGAATCTCTTCGTTTAATTTTATTTGCCTATGTCAAAATTTGACGGAAAATGGGGATCCAACATAAGATGAAAGAAGTTTTTTGCAAAAATGTCATTGTCTATTATTACCTTTAAAAAACAGTTAAATATCTGTATCGGTACTTTTACTTTATTCTTACAAATTAGTATTAATATATGAATACTTATCTACCAATTAAAAAGTCAAAGGAAGAGACATTGAAACAATTTTACACATCATACAAATCAACCTATACGATCACTATTGGGTAATCAAAATTGACTGATAATAAAAATTGTCTTGCTATATCATTGTAGCTATTAATTTGTACGATTCCGACATCATTCATAAGACCCAAAAAGAACAAAATATCATTCAAATACCACCTCCAGTATCCTGATCGACCTTATACCTATCTCTGTCATCTCAATAATACTTAAAATCCTTAGAACCCACTACCACCCTTAAAGAAAGAAACCAATAGAAAAGAAGTTCAATCAGCTCCAACCTAACGATTCCTACACATTCTTCCCAATCCAGTTCGACGTGTTTTAACGCATGTCGTTCTGCTCCAAATCCTCGTAATTCGTAACCAGTGAGATCTCGCGAGACGAGACGCGGTTCGTTGTTCATCCAGCCTCCATTTTTCTCCCCGTTGTTCCCAGCTCCATCCTCTACCCCCGAATCTACGCGCTGCGAATCATTCTTTCTTTCTCTCTCTTTTGAAATTCCCTCGTTCCTTCGCTCTATCATTTCCTACCGCTGCGGAGTTTGCTATAACACGTGAAAAATATTTTAGAAGATGATTTAGACGCTGAGAGCAATAACAAAAGTCGGTATAATTATACATTAGCTAGAAAAAATATTGATTCACGAAATTTTATTTCTCTACTAATATAAAATTATTCTATGTTATCGAAGGTCCCATTTTTCTTTAGAAACAAAATTATTAACCAAAGTTAGAGCATCATTATACTAGGTTCTATATATATTTCATTTTCGTAATATCATCTTTTTGTAGTCATACAAAATAAAGTTTAATATCCTTTAATTAGTTAGTATGTAAATGATAGTATAATAAATGCAATGGTATGTAGATGCAATCAACCTTCTCATAATACATATAATAATAATACAATAAACCTTCTCGCGGTTAATACGTTGCGTGTTGTATAGAAGCCACGTTAGAAGGATATCGTGCAATAGAAGCGCTGTTCAAGTTATTAAGTCGTACTGTATTGAAATCATATTATAAGATTCTGGTGTTATAGGAAGACCGTCGCAATTTTTACACTGTATCATATCGAAACCATGTTTTTAGAGTACTATGTTCTGGGATTGTGTGTACCTTTTGTAACCATTATATACCTTGCTTGACCAGATTTACGAGATATAGTAAGGATTTAACATTTTAAAAATTAATTTTCAAGTTTTCGTAATCAGTCGAGAAGCGTTTCTGCTACGTTTTTATAGTCAAAATTCCGAAAACGCAAAAAAAGACAAGTGTGCGATTTATTTCGTCGTTTACATGAATTCGAGTTCTCTGTAGTCATAATCTAGATTGGCTAATCCTGCTTGCTTTGAAATAATGTTATACAGTTATATTGTAAAACTCGCCATATATTTCAGGAACAAAGTCAAACGGAATATACATTCGTTCATAAAAATTAGGATACTTGCTGACTTTACTATTTAGAAACCTCATTTCTTTTAAGTGTCCTAATACTTATAAACGGGAATGTTCGTTTGCATGACCTGTCTTTAAATACTAAATCAGATCCTGAAATATTGCCAATCTATGTTTCATTCCTTGATTTTTCATCCCATTCTGTCGTCCTCTTTCTCATTTCTTCGCCCTCCAACCTCTTCGATCCCTCGTTTCTTCTATTCCTTGTCTTCATAACCCCACTACTGTTCCCTTGATCCGTAAATCCGCCTCGGGAGAAGCACGATCGGTCGCGGACGGAACCGAATCGAAAATAAAATGTGGCACAAGGTCTCCGGGGTATTGCTGGGGTTAACGGAGGCTGTGGAAAAGGGTGCCGGGGCAAACGGGCCGTGCATAACGAACCGAGAGCCGCGTAAAATTCGTAGGCGAATGCTCTTTAATTAGCACGCCGCGCTGGGCTCGCTGGAGAAGCTGTGCGCTCGCAACTTCTACGGAGGATGAGGAACGGAAGAGGAAGAAGATGAGCCCGGTGGCTGGCTGTGGGAGTATGTAGGAGGAAGTGGAAGAGGATGAGAGGGATGGTGGCGGTGAGCCGATGGAGGCGAGGAGAGAGACTTAAATAATTATCGTTTCGAAGCCGCCTCGCACGGAACCGGGAACGGGCTGAGGCCGCATCTGTTTCTGATTATTAATTAATATCAACCAACCCGGGGCCGTGTTCGCATGAGCGAGCTCGCTGCTCTCTCATACGTAGCCGACACCGGCATGGAAAACCGAACCACTTCGTGTTTGCAAGTGTGTACGTGTATGGCCCGTACACGTATGTACATATGCGTGGGCTCGTGTGTGTACAAGGCGTTTCAGAATTACGGGTCGATTAAGCAAAGAATACATAATGGGAAACAAGAACCGAAATTGACATTTACAATGAGAGACAAATCGTTCTAGCAAATGCCGATTAAGAGGAAAAGGCAGGCCAGGGAACTCTAGAGCCGCAGGCTTCATCTTCCCGAAGGCGACGCTATTTGAAAAAAATACATTTCGATTATTTATATTTAAAAATACATTATAACGAGTGTATTTTCATAAGTAAAATAAAATGAAAAAACAACTGTGTTTTAAAAATGTATACTATAAACTTTTTAATATGATTTGTTACAAAATAAATTTTATTTCACATTTACGTACATTATTTCATTCTTACCACCCCTTATTCTCTTATGATTCTATGAGGAATGCTTCCACTTGCCCAATAGTTCAAGGGCTAAAAATTCTTAAGCCGCCTCTGATTCGCATCGTTGGTTTGTCGTAAAAATAAAAGAAAATAATATTTTTTTAAATAAATATTTTACATTGAGGGAAACTTATACAAGATCATACATCGTGCTAAACTAGACTAATTAAAATAATTGACGATCATTCGGCAGTTACCCTTCATCGTAGTAATGTGTTTGTTAATAAAAATTTATTACAGAACACGTATACTACAATAATTTATCGAGTTTCTTTTGTTTTCAAGTACCCAAATCTTACTTTTGACGTTTCTCAAAAGTGTATTATAGTATTTTGTTAATCAATAGATAAGGTACACTAGGAAATATATTTACAGTGTTTATTTACAGTATATTTCGAAAATTGTTGCCAATCATTTCCGTCTTCTCATTTAGTTGTTAACAGTTCATTATATTCCTACATCCTGGAGCAAATCCATATAAAAGATAGTATTGAAAAATTATTCATAAATAACCATTTAATATTTTTGGCAATGACAGTTAAACAATAAAACTTGGTGAACAAACAAACTTGGAAGAAATGTTTTTACGTATGCAGTAACTACATTTATTTATTGTAGTATTTATATATTAATTAATTAGATCCAAATATATAATAATATTTCGCATTATCTAGTAGAACTTTTATATGACTATAAAAACTTGCTACTATAAAAATAAAACATAGAACCTAATAAAAAAGTTCATCATTTGAAAATATGGATATGTGCCACTAATTTTGTAACTGCTGCATCTAAATACTATGGTTGATTTGTAGTAATAGCGTTTGAATATTAGTAATAGTAAAATGTATAAGTTAATGAGAAAGTTTTAACCAAAAACAATATTTATCATATTTTTAGAGAATCAACATACATATAACAGAGTTTTATTATTCATTTAAGATAGTGTTCTGGACTAGAATTCAATTTTTTACGCATTACTTTAAGAATTTTTCCAAAGAAGAGATAAGATCTATCATTTCTTGTTTTATTGACCTGTAATTCTGTACCAACCTGTAGTTTCTCCTGTACACACTGATGAATTTCGTCTGTATATTCTGCGCGCTATTCGCCGATAAACAGAAAGAGAGAGGAATATAGGCGAATCCCATATTCATATGTTGCACAGAAATGAACAGAATGCTCGGCGGGCATTAAAATTAATGAAACGAACGGAACACGCGTTTTAACGAAAATGTATGTGGGCGATCAGGCGGAAGCATGCTCTCTCGGACATGGAACCAGAAACATACAAACGCCTCCGGGCTTCGAATATAGGTACATCTACGTATGTACAGTCTTTGCTCTTTCTAACGCAAGTTCAATAATCTACATCGCGACACCCACCATTATCATTAGCGAGTTCTTAGCGAAATCCTATTCTATTTTATGTTATTTTATTTCATTTTATTTCACTTCATTTCATTTCATTTCACTTCATTCCATTTCATTTTATTCTATTTTATTCTATTTTATTTTACTTTATTTTATTTTATTTTATTTTATTTTATTTTATTTTATTTTATTTTATTTTATTTTATTTTATTTTATTTTATTTTATTTTATTTTATTTTATTTTATTTTATTTTATTTTATTTCATTTCATTTTATTTTATTTTAGTTTATTTTATTTCATTTCATTTCATTTCATTTCATTTCATTTTATTTCATTTTATTTTATTTAATTTTATTTCACTTTAATTTTATTTCGTTTTATTTCATTTAATTTTGTTTAATTTAATTTTATTTCATTTTACTCAATTTTATTTAATTTAATTTTGTTTATTTTGTTTTACTTTGTTTTATTTTATTTTATTTTAAGAGCGGAGTTGAGAACTGAGGATAGGAAAATGGTTTTTAGAGAACTTTATTTTATTCCGTTTTCAATATAAAAAGATTGGTATATGGGAAATAATTTGCAACGATGGAAAATATCGGCCATTTTAAGTTATTTTATCTCTTCATTTGCAATTTCAATTATTAATATTAAATAATCAAATCAAGCAAATATCTAGCGACAAATGTCGAAATGCTAACGGTGCAAGAAATTACAAATAGCATTAATATATTACATTGGTAATAAGTTCGTTTGCGTATCCTTAAAAGAGCATAAGTTATTGTCAGGTATATACAGGGTGGTTGGTAACTGGTGGTACAAGCGGAAAGGGGGTGATTCTATGCGAAAAAAGAAGTCGAAAATATAGAATAAAAATTTTTCGTTTGAGGCTTTGTTTTCGAGAAAATCGACTTTGAATTTGCGCTCGGTACGCGTGCGGTACGTTATAACGGATCTCACTGTAGATCATTGTCTCGATGGAAAAATTAAAAAAAAAAAAAAATTTTTATTCTATATTTTCGACTTCTTTTTTCGCGTAGAATCACCCCATTTCCGCTTATACCACCAGTTATCAACCACCCTATATATAAGATCTGTCTAATCAACGATGTATGCATTATTGCGTTATATTATCCTCCAGAAATGATTAAATAATTTCACACCTCATCAATCCACAGCTTTTGTCTTTTATTTAAAAAAGTCAATATATATATGTATATTTTCATATTCTTTAAACTATTTAATGATTACTCGTAAACAACTTTTTTTAAATATTGAAATAACTAATATTTTAATATTAATAGTATAGTAAATATATATATATATATATTCTAGTAATCTCAAATATCGTAAACTCGAAGGAACTGTATTAGGTAGGTATTAACAAATAAATTCACAATGTAAATTATAAGTATAGAAGTGTAAAGTCTCTCCATGTTCGATAAAAGTATTCTCCAAACATCTACTTTACATATTAAAACCTATGGAGTAACGCGCAATTGATTATTCTGATTATCTTAGTTCGTAGATAGATGTTCAATTGATTAGGGCAGTTTCCTGCGTTTTAAGAAGCGACTGTTTAAAATAAAAGTTTAAATTCTTTTCGTCTTTGTTTGTTACTCGATAGAATGTGTTATATTGCAAAATTATTAACTTGTGACATAACATAAATATATTATAGTAAGAACTAATTAAATACAGTATGCATAATATTTATTAATAATTTTGTCAACTTTGCAAGTAATTTGTGAGATGCAACAATAACATACATACATACATAACTGTTATTATGTACAGAAGGTAATTTACTTTTGCAACGCAAATAGCTTCTTGTAATAGTTTCTTGTAATTATCAGTTACCGCTAAATACAGTTTATCACAGACAAGAAAGTCAATGATAGAACACTGCGATCAAGTAGTTAGGATTTTATACATAACGCCATCCTTTGGTGAAAGAAATAACTGTGTACATTAAAGGTAAAGAATATAAATCACTGAGCTTACTCAATAACTAAACTACTTCTCATAATTTTTACCATTTACTTAAAGTAAGTACGTATAGAGCATTTCATTGGTACAGAAAGGTGTTCTTTAAATGAATATTGATTATGAACCATAATTAAATATGTATTCTTTGTATTTCCAATAATCATTACATGAAAGTGCTCACGCTCGTAGTTATAGTAGTTTCACAATACGGGTGCAGCACCATACGGCCAAATGCTGAGGTTAACTAAAGTTAGCACATACAAGAACCTATGTATTTAAACTTAAAGTTAGGGATCTGACTTGTTTGGTTGCACACTAGCATAGACAAGAACCTATTGAGTTCCATGCTATAAGAACCTATTTAATTGTACAGATCTACCTAAGAAAGAGAAATTAATTGTTTATTATATTTTGAACGATGACACATATAAAGCAGGATTAGAAATACTATAAAATATCAGAATATAATAATTTATTAACAAAAAGCAATACATTTTATACAAATATTAGATATATCTAATATGTATGTATATCTCTATACCCATAGACCATTCCATAAAGGAGAACCATTCAAAACGTTTGAGTCAGACATTTATATTATTCAGGTGTAAATTTCTGTCTTCGAGGAAATCTACTTTTCATCCTTTCTCTTGACTCTTGAGACTTGCGTCTATTCTTTTTGAGACTACTTTTTTGTGTCTTCTCGGGCGCGGATCTTCCTCAGCTTTAACGGAAAACTCTCTTTTGAATTCTCCTAGAATCATTGCAGGAATTAATTCTTCAGAACCAGTGGAATTCGGAACAAGATTGTTTTGTATGCTGACTTTATAATGATGTCCGTACTTGGTCATGTATTTTGGCCTTATATAAATACTTCTACTTCACGTAACTTTTTAGACAATTCATCTCTGGATTTTTGGATTCTTTCGAGGTTTTGTTAGAGATATTTTATTTGTGCTGTAAGAAAATACGAAGTCTGAGTGTCCAAGGGGCCGCTTATTCTTCATCACCTTCAGTTACGTACAATACGTATTGAACACTAATCATAGAAACACCAACACCTTTTGTAGTCGAAGTTATGCACAAGTAACCAATCGCCACTCTTAAACAATCAAAACCAAAATAGCAGCAATAACGATGGTACAGAAATCAAGGGAGTCCTCAAACAATAAATAAAAAACATTGAAATGTTAATAAAAATGATAATTGAGCAAAGCGCAGTACTTAGAGAACAGGGTAACAGAAAGTGTTGATGTGGCATTGCATTCTTCACGCCCACCACTGTCAAAAGTCAACTCCTCCTCCAAGTCGGCGAGGCCTGGTAAACATTGCCAGTAGCTAACGGAGCAATGGCTAAACACCTTTTTCCATCCTGTTCCTTTACCACACTCCTATCCTTAAACTTTGACGTAACGTTCCGGGTGACGATGCCCACTATATTAGGAAGGCGACGTGGGAGTAGAAACCTACCTTTCCCGAGGAACGGAGCAGGGCGGCGACATGGACTAAATACTCACATGGCGTGGGCCGGGGACCGTCGCAGATTAACAATTTGCCAGATCTGCGTCAGCTCCGACTTGAGTATGGATATGAATTGGTCCTGGCCGCGAGACTAGGGGGGAGCATCTTGGCTAAGAGCCGGGGTCATGGTTTCTCCTTTCCTCTTTCTATTACACCTTTCCATGTTCCTCCCTTTTCAATCCCTCAGGGGCTACAGATTCGCTGGCGAATGGCAATACGGGAATGGAATTCCGAGAAATCCGAGCCAAAAATCGTATCCCATTGGTTATGTCTCAATAGGCCAGAGGTCCTACCTTTACCGGCAGGACCGCGAGGATGACAACCTCTATAAAAATTCCTAATCCTAAGCTGAGGTGCGCGGCGATAGTGTACCTCGCAGTCGAGGGCACTGGAAGGTAGTTGTTAGGTGCGTCAATCATTAGCAGCCAACCCCGGGGTACCTGGCAACCCTCCAGTGATATTACCCTTCCCCCCGTAAGCTGCTCTGTCGCGGGTGACCTCATTCCACAGGAAGTGGAGGCCCCCAGAAGCTTCGGTGGATAGGGGCCGAAAGAACCAGATAATTCGCACTCTTGCCAAATATAAACATAAACACAAATATTAAAACAAACGGGAGGAGGCAGGAAGAGCCCATGCAGCTACGCACGAGGCAGGAAATGGGCGGGACCCAACCTAAGTAATCACTCCTCCGCTCACCGATAAAGTCAGCACCGAGGAGTCCGCAGGCTGGGGCGACGTAGGAGTAGGAGGAACCCATTGTCAGTAAGGTGACCTTTGCTGCGGATATCGAAGGGAAATTGATCCGACGTGTGACTGAGACCTCGAAGGTGACAACCACGTCGAATAATTTAAAAGGTATGAATGTTAAGCTACTTAGGGAGGCGGCGAGTTCCACTACCGCTGGCGCGACTGATCTTGTAAAGAGGATAGTTCCCGCCAGCTACGTTGGAGCTTCGTTGGTGATGGAAGGATGAGTGGCGGTACTGCATAGAAGACGGAAAATGAGAGAGAAGTCTTCGGAAAGAAATCTCCAGAAGGGCCTCTTGCAGGACCGCAGGACAACAATGACCGGTGGCGTCATCCTCGAAGTCCCTGGCAATAAGGGGTGAGAAATGACTGTCGCGCTTGCTGCACGATTATCCGAGGTCTTCGACGCGGCTATAATTCCAGTAGCAGCACTTTTCCGGACGGCGGAGTTGAAGGTGGCCGGGATGGATGCCTCAGTTGCCAAGACGGAATTAAAGAAAACCTTGGCACAGAGAGGGGGATGGAGAGGAGAGAAGATACAGGCGAAGGACATCCGCATCACAAGAACCGGTCTTGGAATCGTATGGGCACGATGCCCACTGGAGCCAACTAGGAAGTTGACCCAGAAGGACAGGGTGACCATCGAGTGGTCAACAGGAAGGACCGAGCTATCGGACGGATACCCTTGAGGTGAACAGGTCATGGTAGGTACTGCTGGTGTATGAGATTTTGCCTTCATCGGGGTTGCCTTCTTCTGAGTTAGGAATTGTGTAAAAACCCAGACTGCGAGTGTCGGAATTCGAACCTGGTCTTGAACGCTCGTAACCAACTGCGCTAACCACAGCTCTGCCGTCGTCCAATCAAGGATAGGGTCTTTGTGTAGCAAGCCACGGAAAAGAACCCGTTGGGAAGTTTTTGCTATCGAGTGCCGCTACACCCTTACAATGCTTCAGGTCGAGATGGGGCATGTAAGGAGGACATGCACCTCAACGGAGAACAGAGGGTACTTATGTTATAGGTGCGGTGGCTCTGGTCAGCGAACGAGGGGGTGCCCTGCCGCTGCCCTGAAATTCCCACTTTGCGAGGTGCTCTGGGTACCTGCAGCTCATAGGATGAGAGGCCCGGCGTGTGCCCCACCAAGAAAGAGAAAGAAAGGAGATATTCGTGGGGCCGTCATGGCAGGGAAACCGTCTAATGGTCCCGCGAAAGCGATCGAAAGAGATACGGCGCATTTCGAAGGACAGACGGAAATTCCTGCCCTTAACTCTGCGAGGAAAAAGTGTGGCGTGGAGGAGGCCCTAGATCTAAGAAAGTAGATGCAATATGCGCCTCCTCCAAACTAATCTAGGACTGTCGAGGTGGATGCAAGACCTGTTCTTCCAAACCATCCGGGAAAACACGGTCGCCTTGGCGCTGGTGGCCGAGCCATATCGGGTCCTGGATGTTCCGGATTGGACTGGAGACATAAACGGCTCGATCGCCATGATGTGGATGTCAACGCCAGGTGTGCCCGCCTCTGGGGTCTCGTGCCAACGCGTCAACGGATACGTTGCGCTCGAGTGAGCAGAAATAGCAATGGAGGGTGTACACGTCTCACCGCAAGCAGGCTGCGTTCGATTTCTTGGGCGGAGTTGGAAATTGCGCGAAGAATTGCGTGGGAAACCCCAAGACGATCGTGCGTGGCCAAACGCTGTCGAAGTGACCTGCGGGACACAGGCGCCTGCTAGTAAACAGGGGCTCGACCAGCACTTGCGTGGTGTGGAGAGGATGTTCCGTTGTGAACATCACATGCCCCTGCCCCTCCCCAACGCATTTAGTCGGGTCACAGGCTAGAGAGTAACCGAGGGGCCTGAGACCCTTTCGGACAACCTCTATATATTTATGGAGGAGAATACTTCCAGACCTGGGGAGGCGTCCGCAGGTGATGGCCGTGGCCCTCCGAGAAGACGACGTTCATGCCCACTGGCAAGGTGGAAGGTCAAGGACAGAGATAAAGATCTGTTCCAGGCAGTCACTATAGCGGTGACCGATAGCTGGGCGGCCATGAGGGCGTGGACGAGGAGGCTGAGAGCCTCACGGCATGGGAACGGTATGCAATGCATTCACGTCGCGGATCCACACCTGGTGTAAGATGTGGCGGGTTTATTGATGGACTCCTGATATCCCAGAGCTGAGGACGGGTTGTATTCAGGCTTGAAGGCGATATCAGAGGATTCGCCGAAGACGGCCCCGCAAGGAGATCTCCGCTGCTATGAGGCGTACCACGAGATGCGGCGCTCCTTGCAGCGGGAAATCAAGATGGTAAAGATCCGGGCCTGGTCAGACCTCGTCGAATCAGTCAATCAGTCAAAAAAGACTGATCCATGGACGCGGCCATATATGACGGTGATGAGAAAGCTCCGCCCGAGGGTACCCCCGGCAACAGCGAAGATGGATTCAGCGCTGCTGTTAGAGGTCATTGGGACACTGTTTCCTCCTCGGAAGGATGCCTCTTTCGGACGATCACCTTGGTAGGGACGGTAGAGTAGAAAGAGGACATGGCGATCTCTGAGGAGAAATTCAGCGATGCGGTTAGGAGAATGACCTCCCGCGACGTTGCTCCGGGTCCGGACACAGTGCCAGGCCGGATCTAGGTGGAGACAATGAGGATTATGGCTCCCAAACTTGAGTGCCTGTTTACAAGATGCCTAAAGGAGGAAGCCTACCCCCGGAGGTGGCGGATTGCAAGGTTGTCAACGCCCATTAGCCACGCTGGAAACACTCGTTCCTGGCCGATCACGAAAGTTAAGCAACAACGGTAACGGGGCGGTCTAGGATAGGTGACCGCTCCGTGAGGTGTTGACCAAAACGAGACGCGCCGAAGCCATTTTTCGCCCTTGGAGTGGGACCCTCTGGGGCGCTGGATGGTCGAAGCACACACAAGGCAGCCTCCCTTGAATATGTGGCGGATGAAAAGAGAGTTTGCGTTTCGTCCCGGCACTACCGGTGGACTCGTCAGTAAGGCTATGCCCGGTAGTCCCTGCCTTAGACGTAGAGGGAGTCTCGCTAGGTGCGGTATTTGTATCATTCGCCCGTATATTCGACCGCTAGCGAGATAGACAGACTCGTTGTCGTCGTAGCCCTCTGGTGTTGGCGGTTGGTACCCGCGGATCGCCCGGGGATCCGCCACAAATATCAAAAAAGAGCGACAGCGCTAGGGGCAATGCCCCCCCCCCCTAACGCCAATTCAATAGTCAGGAAGTATTAGGACTGGCCCGAACAAGAGGACGCGGGAAGGGGGTGCAACAGAAGTTAATTCATAAGAGGTTCCTGGAGCACTCCTGTCATACGCGTAGGATGGTCATCGTAGAGTTTTAGTCGCTAGGAGTCCGACACTACTCTGCTGTTACGTGATTATTGCAATAGCGGAGTGTCCATGAGGATTTCTCCAGGTACAAAAAAAAAAGACCACGCTCTGGGAAACCCCGATGAATCTCATATTCTCCTATAGCCGGGGTAGGGTGCGAAAGAGTGAGTGGCACCAGGATGGAAACCCTTTTTGACGACCTCGGCGATTCCTTATGAATTATTATGGACAGTAAAACGAACCAAATTACGAACGAGCGGCCACGCCGGCGTACAGCCGGCGCACTCCGACGTCGGGTCCGCCCAGCCTCGACAGCAAACGTCCTAAGGCGTTCGCCGTCACCTCAACAAACGGCGCCAGACGCTCGAAGTGAGTGCTGAAGGTCCAGTGGCTGTCGAAGGTCAGGCCCAGATACTTCATGCTGGTTCCGACCCCGATCTCAGCCCCCTCCAACCTCAGGCGATAACCCGCTGGAGGCGTCCCGTGATCGGTCCTGCGGCAAAACCACATTGCCTCGGACTTCTCAGAAGACACCCTTAATCCCAATTCCTTGATCTCGGCGACCACGCAGGCCACCGCCAGCTCCGCCAGACCGACGGTTCTACTCCATACCATACCCCAGACCAGCACCAATGTGTCGCCGGCGTAGCACATCAGTGTCGAGTTCGGAGACATCGGCGTCCGAAGCACTGCGTTGTACGCGATGTTCCACAGCAATGGACCCAACACCGAACCTTGCGGGACCCGCGGTGTACAGCCCTCCCGGTCACCCCTCCGCCCCGGACGGTATAGACGATACTCCGGTCCCGGAGGAATGCCCGGACCACACCCCGCAGGTACGCTGGCACCCGATGTAATTCGAGGGCCCGGCATATCCTGTCCCAGGGGATGCTGTTAAAGGCGTTGACCACGGCCAGCGCCACGTAACTATGTCGCTTGGCCCCCTCGACAAAGGAGCTGACGCGGGCGACAGCGTCGGTCGTAGACCGCCCTTTCCGAAAACCGAACTGGCCGTCGTGCAGTCCGGGCACACTCCGGGACAGATGCGACTCCAGGCGGGCAGTCACCACTCTCTCCAGCAGCTTGCCCGCCTCGTCCAAAAGGCACACCGGCCGATAGGCGGAAGGCGAGTCCGGAGAGCGCCCCGGCTTCGGCAGCAGGACCATCCGTCCCTCCTTCCACGACGCGGGGAATTCACCCCGAGACAGGCATCCGTCGAACAGACGCATTAGTCTCGGGGCCAAGACACCGGCGACGTCCTTCCACAGGCGGGCCGGGACTCCATCGAGACCCGGTGCTTTCCGCGCTCCGATCCTCCCGACGGCCCCGGCCAGTTCTTCCTCGGTGACCCTCGATTCCGGCCTCCAACTTCCCGCAGTGTCACGTGGTTCTTCTTCTGGCGGTTGAGGCTCCTGCTCCTCCTCTTCGGTAGGGCTGCCATCTCCCTCGTTCGCTGCTTCCGGGAACATGGTGCCAACGACCTCGTCCAGGAATCGAGGGTCCATGCTCTCCGTTAAGGGAGGCGCCCATGGACGGAGTTTGTTCAATACCATTTTGTAAGGGCGCCCCCAGGGGTCAGAGTCGAGGCTGGCCAGAAGCTCATCCCAGGCCCGCCTCTTCGCCTCCTTGATGGCTCGTTGCAGGAGCGCTTCGCGCTTCGCTGTAGGCCTCGTACAGATGAGCCACCGTGTCTTCGTCCACCCGCCGCCTACGGCGGGATCTGGTGTACCGGCGCCGGGCGCGGATGCATGTCTCGCGGAGACGAACTATCTCTTCGGGCCACCAGTACACAGCACCGGCGCGGCGCTGGGCTCCAGGCCGCGGCATACACGAATCGCAGATCGCGTGCATGTCGCGCCTCAGCCGGGTCGCTCCCGCTTCTGCGTCCTCGTCGGTCCTGGATTCTTCTAACCAAACGACGGCTATAGCGGCCGCCGCCATGAAGTCCTCGTCGCGGCGGGTCACCGCCCACCGCGGGAATCTTCTTCTCCTTCCCGGTGGGCCGATGGGCCCGCGCGCACCCAACGGACGGTCGCCCATCACGCCAAGGCCGGCGCAGGGTGACGGGGAGCCCCACAAGAAGGTGAGGTGAGTGGGTTTGGCAGATACGGGCCCACCAACTTCTCCAAAGTTCTCCGCACCGGATCGGCAAACTGGCGGGGGCCGAAGATGCCGACCAGTCACCATCCGGCTATAGGAGAACGTCAGATTCATCGGGGTTTCCGAGGGCGTGGTCCGACGCCCAGAGATCCTGTAGCCGCCTCGTGCCCCCCCCCCCCCCCGTCTGAGAATAACTAGCCAACTGTCAACATTCCATAACACTCACTTATATATTCTGTAATTTTGTTTAATAAATATCACTTATTATTTCAACATAAACATTGTGTCTTCCACAGATTATTAATCTTAACTTCGAGATTAAATTCTGACATGATTGTTGCGATAGTGCGCTACTGCTGGTGTAGAGGCCGAGATAGGTTCGGCTGCCGGTGTAGATGTCGCTGCTAGGGTACTACTGTTTTTCTTCTCATTTTTGTATCGTGAAAGAAAAATCGGACTACGGTCGCCGGGATCTGAACCCGGGTTCTGAACGTTCATAACCTAAGGCGCTAATCACTGCGCTGCCGTCGTCCAACACTAGTTGGTGTCGTGTGCCGCTACAGACTCCAACGAAGAAACGGATGATGAACGGCGTGACAGTAGAACGGTTGCGACGCAGATGACTCCAACGGAGCAGAATGAGATCAGTCGACAAAGGGTATCGGTGGCAAGCCAGACTGAGTTTGGTCAGTCGGCTAAGCGTAAAGGGATATCTCCCTTGGCTAAGAAAAAGACAAACTGTAGCAAAACACCTAGGAGGCTGGACGAGATGACATACGCGGAAATGTTAAGAGATGTGGAACCTGAATGGACGCGCTTCGAGGGACGAAGGAGAGTCCGATGCCAAATAGCGAGCTCGACGGGCACAGGGGGGCTTAATGGCAGGACTTCGGTAAGAGTAACCAGAGAGAGAACGCCGAGAAGAAGAAGCGAGGCGATCCTCGTTAAGGTCGGACAGGACACCAAGTGGATTGACTCTTACAGGGAGGTGGCCAAGGTGAAGAGCGCCATTGAGGAGACGACAACAGTGAGGAAGACCAGAGCCGGGCATATCCTGATCGAGCTCACCAGTAAAGTGTGGCGGCACTCGACAGTACAAATACCACCACTCGACACTAACTAGAGTCGGACGACGACAGCGCAGTGATTAGCGCCTTAGGTTACGAACGTTCGGGACCCAGGTTCAAATCTCCGCACCCGTGGTCCGATTTTTCTTCCATGATTCTTAAAAAGGAAAAAAATACAGCAGTACACCAGCAGCGACATCTACAGCCAGCGGCTACAATTATCACGGACGACACTTACACCTCAAAAGTAACGACGGGCGAGGTCGCTGACAGTCTCAAGAAAGCTATGCGGCAGGGTACGGAGATAGTTCCCCTGGTTAACAGAGAAAATATAAAATTAAATTAAAAATATAGACCAGATAACTATAAGGGAAGAACTAATGCAGGATATGGCAACGGGATTAGACATTAAAAAGGAGCAATGTATACAAGTGAAGTCCTTAAGGATGACGCCATGAGGAACGCAGCAGGCGGTAGTTGTGCTGCCGGCGAGCACCGTACCCAAAGACAGGCCGATTAGAATTGAAACAGGGCTGACAACAACGACGGCTAGGATTTTGTCCACCATAGTGAGATGTTATAGATGTCACATGTTGGGACATAATGCTGCCAGGTGTACGGCGGTAAGCCCAGGTAAGGAGCTGTGCAGGCAGTGTGGTGATAAGGACCACACCATTAATCAGGTATCAAGGAGCCTAAGTGCGCTATTTGCGCCAATGGGAATAGAAGAATCCTGAGGCATGTCACCGGATCCCTGGCATGCCCGGCCGTGAAGGATAGAAGAAGTAATGACATAATACGTGCAAGATAAAGGTACTAATAATTTGAACTGGTGCAGACTTGCAGAAGAATTAATGTACCAGTATTCCTGCGAAGCCAGAGATGGCATAGTGTTCATTATGGAGCCATATCACCAGATACTGGTTCAACGATGACAAGAGCAACGCATCGCTATTGGTGACCCTCTTCAAGGGAAAACTAGCTGACGGTACTACATTGATCGCTAAAGATGGCATCGTCAATATCAATGTGAGTATGGAACAGTTCAGTTTTTACGTCAACGAACTGGACACATTGATACGTGTAGCTAAGAGGAGTTATCCAACGATGATGATTGCCGGCGATTTCAATTAAAAGGCTACCGCGTGGGGTGGCAGGGTGAATGACCGCAGGGGAACTTGCCTCCTGGATATGATAATGAAGAATGGAATTGTACCAATTAGGATGACGTGCGTGGATTAGACGTTCTCTAGAAACGGAGGAACAAGTTTCATTGACGTAATTAGCGTGAGCAAGGGACTAGCGAGGAAGTATGTCGGTGGGAAGATGCTGAAAGTCTGGTCAGCATCAAACCACAGCTACGTTTTACATAATTTTAAGACTACAAGGACAAGGCGTAATGCCGAGAACTTTAAATACTCAGCAAAGGACACGGACATGAAGCAATTTCTTTTAGCATTTGACGTTAATTATAATAATTTATTAGAAGGCAATAAGAGGGACTAGGAGGCACATGGTGGTCGTTTGCAGAAGGCATTGGAGATGACAAGTGCCTTGGAATTGAAAAAGGTTTATCCACCATTAGGGAAGAGATGCATCAACTATTGGTGCAGTGGCGAAATCGGCAATTTTAGAAGAATGACGATGAAGAGCAGGAGAAAGGCTCAGAGAGCCTGGATGAAAAGCACAAACGACGTGGCCCGATTGAGCGAAGAATTTAAGGCGAACAAGAAGAAGTTAGCCAGGATGATCAGGAACGCCAAGGAAAGGTGTTGGAAGAAATTCTGTGCGACACTGGATCGGGATCCATGGGGGAGATCGTATAGGGCTATCATGTCCAGAATGGCTAGGAGTACGAGAACGGACGGCCTCCACGTGGATAAGACCCGTGACATAGTTGACGAGCTCTTCCTGACGGGGGCCACGGGAAGTAATGACGCTAGGTCTAAAAATCTGAGCGAAGGTGATGATGTTGATGACGATGGCTGCAGGATTATGGTGGAACATTTACGGGACGCCGGCAAGAAGATTAATCCAAAAAAGGCGGTCGGTGTACATGGTATACGAGGGACGGCGATCAGACGACCTAACGGTAATACTTGGACATGGCTAAACAGGAAGAGGCGAACACGAAGTTATCCGATGCGATAGGCGTGTGTGCGGGAAGGCCGACGCCCTTATGAGAGCATTTAGATCTTTGCTCCCCAATGTCAACGGACCCACCGGGGTCTGGGAATCGGTGGTGTTATATGCGGCGCCTGTGTGGGCCAAGGTATTAGAAATTAAAAAGAATAGGAACATCTTGAAAAGGAGCCAAAGGGCCGCATTGACAAGAGTTTCGACGGCCTCCCGTACAGTGTCCCATGCAGCACTGTGCATGCTTATGGGCATTATGCCCATTTATTTCATATTAAAAAGGAGGATCAGCAGGAGCAGTACAACACCCGTTCAAGGGCTGGAGCCACCTCGGTTTATCAAGAGAAGATTATGGCAGTGGAGGAGCGTATCGTGGAGAAATGGAAGGAGGAGTAGCGATTTTATAGAGAAGACAATTGGACGAAGCGACTGGTAGCGGATGTATGTTTATTTAGGAGATATAGGAGGAATATTGATCACTTCGCCATGCAGATTCTGACAGGGCATGGAATTTTTAATGTCTATCGAAAAATGATTAATAAGGAGGACCACTCCAGATGTTGGGACTGCAATGGTGAAGGCGATAATGCTGAAGATGCGCTTTTCCATTGCACAAGGTGGATACGTGAGAGAACGGAATTAGAAAATTACGTCGGCACACCACTAACAACAGAAAATTTAATGGAGCTAGTGGTGAAGAAGGAAGACAACTGGGCAAAATTTCAGGTCTTGTGCAGAAAAATTATGCTAGCAAAAATGACGCAAGAGAAATTCGAAGAGAGGAGGAGAACTAGAGAAATAAAAAGAAGAAATGAGACTCAAGTATGAGGGAGCGGTGCGTAGTTAAGCCCAACCCTGAAGTAATGCCGTAAGGCGGTTCCGGAGTTGATGCTTGCTCAGAAGAGAAACGGAGAGGGGAGGGGTTTTTAGTGGGTATGGCAATGCCATCGGCCGAGTCCCACATAGTCCAATCTGGGCATGCGTAACAGCATTTTCCCCTCCTCGATTAAAAAAAGAAAAGGGACCTTCCTGATGCGCTTCGGAAGGTCATCGTGGAGGTTTTAGTCGGTATGAATCTGGCACTACCCCACGCTGTCTCCCCGGAGAGCGCGGGGTGCCTATGAAGGTTCTTTCCACGTAAAAAAAAAGATTTTATAGATTCGTGCATATGCTACCTTTAGTTAACTTCAGCACTTGGCACTTCGCCGTATGGTGCAGCACCTATAGAACAACTGGAACTATGGGTGTGAGCACTCTCATTTCCTCTTCATTAATTTGTTCACATGCCCATATTGATATCACGTAAATGATTTTGTGTTGACATCAAAAAAGTTGTCCGAGGGCGTGACTGTGTCTATAAGTACTGTCAGAAATGAAATTTCCTCTCTGTTACTATATGTACGTGTCTATACATATATGTACCTATTTATATAGTTAAGTTTTGAACATTACTTTGAACATCTTGTTATTTATGTTTGGTCAATAGTCATTATATTTTGTGTTCTGTAATGTTTATACGAATGTTTTATACAAGCGAAGATTTCCTGTTTAATTCTAATGATGGGTAAATGTGTATTTTGCAAAAATTTTAGTGCAACATTACACAAGTACGTAAAGATAACATAACCTCTATTCAATTTTCAATAATCATGATATTTTCTGTTTTAATTTCTATACAATTATATGTAGATTTCCACAAGATGAAGCATTATGTAAACAGTGGGTCAAACTAATAGGCCTGGAAGGATGGAAGCCTAAAGATAGTAGTTTATTGTGTTCTGATCACTTTCCTGAAGTTAGTTTTGTAGTGCATTATAGCAATAGAAAACGTTTAAAACCAGGAATTGTCTCTACAATTTTGATGAAGAAGGCAAAGTTTAAAAAACAAGGGAACGCTTTGTTGGAAAAAAATTACAGAAGTAAAAAACTGTTTATTTGTTCATAACAGTTATAAAAGCAGTATCTGTTATGAAAATATACATTGAGAAATTGATAATTAATGTACTTCAATGTATTTTTTCTATAATTCCTCTGTTGTTTTACATGTAGATACTCTCATTGATACATCTACAGCTGTTCCTATGTTCAAGCTGTGCCTATGATTTTTGTAAAAGAAGAGAACTATGAACCACAGAGAAACATAGTACTGGGAAGTAATTGTAGAGGTGAGAAACTGTATCTTTGTTGATGAAATGTAAAAATGACAGTTTCTTTGTTTCTTTATGTTAGCTTATATATGTCGGAGATGAAAGAACACCGGAGCCTTTGGAATTTTGGATAATCCCGCAACATTGTAACCTAGAGTCTACTATAGCTGTAATTGAACAATTGTAGTTATTCAACCCGATTGTAATTGTTCGAGAGTCGTGATAATGAGCTTGGGCTCGAGGCGACAGTCAGTCGCCGAACGTAGCCGCGGTCACGGGATGAACGCTTTGTCTAACAAAGGTATGGAGTAATTCTATAGCTCTCCTTAAAAGAAATATTCGTGGCGACACGCGACAGTAAACATTCCAACGGTTTCTGTCCTGTGGCTCGCCACACGCAGACCCTATTCTTCGAGTAAGATGATTGCCAGATGTCGATGCGTCTCCGCAGTACATGTTCGGCTAGCTCGAGGGCCCGTTATAAATCTTAAGGTTTAGTTAACTAAAGTCCTTCAAACAGACAAACAATCTTTGTCCCAACTACGGGAAGATAGGGGAGACATATTTTTCAACGAGCGGCGTCTCCCACTAGCAACTTTCCCTCGAGGGCGGCTAGCATCTTTTTCTAACCACCGATATGGAGATTGACCAATTAGCAGCAACGCCAATTTCCCTTACTTTCTGAACGAAGGCTTTTCTCGACAAATCCGATGATCTCGTGTCCTTAGATATACCCCATTATAGTTTTCCTCTGTGGCATGATCGGGACGGGAAAGACATTCTCGCTCACGATCTCATTGATGAAAGGAGTAACTCTTTACGACCAGTGAATATTACGCGTCCGACTTAGATTTTGTGAGTACGTTCATCTATCATCCCGTCGACCGCGGATTCGTTATTGAACCTAGGATCATTGTCATTAGTTTCTAGAGTACCTAACTACCGCGGTTACTTGTCCGGTTCTATAATAATCGTATTTGCACTAGTCAATGTCTTCTCTATTGCATAACGACAACGTGTAACCCAAACGAAGATTCGTTTCACGCCCCTAACCCTAATTCTAATGTAAACCCGACATATATAATAAATATTTTTTTATATACATTTAACTTAACATAAAATTAAATATAATTAGTGCTTAAATTCGGAATTTATTAATGTAGTTTAATACTTATTTAATAGTAATATATATTTATTTAGTGTACATATATATGTATGTCGGGTTTACATTAGAATTAGGGTTAGGGGCGTGAAGCGAGTCTTCGTTTGGATTACACGTCGTCGTCATGCAATAGAGAAGACATTGGCTAGAGCAAGTACGATTACCATAGAACCGGACAAGTAACCGTGGTAATTAGATACTCGAGAAACTAATGACAATGATCCTAGGTTCAATAACGAATCCGCGGACAACGGGACGGTAGTCGTACGCACTCGCAGAAATCTAAGTCGGATTCTGTGTTAATATTCGCTGACCGTAAGGCGTTAATCCTTTTTGTCGATGAGACCGCAAGAGAGAATGACTTTCCGTCCCGGTGATACCCCAGAAGAAAACTATGACGGGGTGTGTCTAAGGACACGAGATCATCGGATTCGTCGGGGACATCCTACGTTCGGAAAGTAAGGGAAATTGACGTTGCTGCTAATTGGCCAATCTCCATATCGGTAGTTAGAAAAGGATGCTAGCCGCCCTTGAGGGAGGGTTGCTAGTGGGAGGCGTCGTTCGTGGAAAAATAGGTCTCTCCTGTCTTCCCGTAACTGGGACAAAGACTGTGTATCTTTTTCTTTTTTTTTTTTTTATTTATTTGTTGAAATTACAATCAATTCTCGCGTTGAGAATTTTCAGTAACTTTCTGGCGTGGCGCAGTGACATGGCTGTTTATTTACAATAAGTTAATACTTATTATAGATAGGTATAATTTATAAGTATTATAAGTAAGTGCATATGCTTAATTTGGATAATTAAATGAATCTAACGTTTAGGTCTAGCGGGTAGTGCCTCTTCAGCCTGCGAATCTGGTCCGTCGTATCGAGTAGTCCAGTGATTAGGGGGTTTCGGTGTTTGTTGACTCTTTTGCTATATCTGTCGCTATATTTTGCTATTTCCTCTTTGACTGTAGGTATCTTGAGGTCGCGATGGATGGTTTCGTTGGTAACATACCAAGGTGCGTCTATTAAGGCTCTTAGCGTTTTCGATTGGAATCGTTGTAGTATTTCGATGTTGGAGTTACTTGCTGTTCCCCATAGTTGGATTCCGTAGGTCCAGACAGGTTTTATTACGGTCTTGTAGAGGGTAATTTTATTCTGTATGTTTAGTTTGGAGCGTCGGCCCGTGAGCCAATAGAGTTTTTTTAGTTTGTCCTTTAGTTGCTTCGTTTTATCTGAGATGTGTGTCTTCCACGTTAGTCTCCTGTCCAGGGTCATGCCCAGGTATCGGACTGTGTCCCTGCTAGGAACTGTTGCATTGTTGATGGTGACCTGGGGGCAGGTTTGTTTTCGGAGCGTGAAGGTTACATGTGAGGATTTCTTTTCGTTGACTTTGAAGCCCCATTTGTGAAACCACTTTTCCATGGAGTCGAGACTTCGCTGGAGAGTGGATGAGGCTATTACCGGGTCTGCGTGGGTAGCTAATAGCGCTGTGTCGTCTGCAAATGTCGCTATTGTTATATCGTTTGATATAGGTAGATCGGCAGTGTAGATGGAGTACAGTAGGGGTCCGAGGACACTACCTTGGGGTATGCCGGCTTCTATTGGGAATGTTGCGGAAGTGGCGTCTAGGCATTTAACCATGAATTGTCTATTGGTTAGGTAAGATTTTAGGATGGAGTAGTAGGGGTGAGGTAGGATCTTTTTAAGCTTGTATAGTAGCCCTTCATGCCATACTTTGTCGAATGCCTGTTGGATGTCTAAGAAAACCGCTGAGCAATATTTTTTCTTTTCGAGTGTTTAAGACTGTGTATCTGTTGAGAGATTTTAGGTAACTAGATCTTAGTGTTTATAACGGTCCTCGGGCTAGCCGATCACGTACTGCGGAGACGCGTCGGCATCTGGTAAACATCCTGCCCGGAGAATCTGCGTGTGGCGAGCTACGGGACAGAAACCGTTGAAATGTTTACTGCCACGTGTCGCTACAAATCTTTCTTTTAAGGAGAGCTATAGGATTACTCAATGCCTTTGTTAGATGGAGAGTTCGTCCCGTTGACCGCGGCCACGTTCGGCGACTAACTGTCGCCTCGAGCCCAAGCTCATTGTCACAAGTCTCAAACAAATACAATTGGGTAAAATGACGGCAAATCGTTTAATTACAACCGTAGGTTTTAATTACAATGTTTTTATGGATTTTCCCGAGGTTTCAGAGGGAAGCCACCAGTGTCCTCTTATCTCCGACATATATATATGTCGGATCAGGATTCGAATTTTGGGCGCGCGACGACTCTTCATGTGGACTAGCCATCGTCTCACAAAGCCGAGATTTTATTTACACGTATATACAGGTCTATCACTAAGCTTAACAAATAATAAGTACAACTAATAATAAGTCTAACAAACACTAAGCCTAATGAATAATACGATCTACGAATAATTAAATTAAATAATACTATTAGCAATGTTTGAGTTCAAACGAATCCACGGTCACCGGGATAACTCCTTACTAAGCGAAACTAACTTAGACGCAAATGCGATCGTCGAAAAAGCTCGATGTATCACTCTCCAAGGCAATCGCAAGAATGCCAGCCTCGTGGAGATTTTTCTCCCTGTACGATTGCATTTTGTTTTCTATACCCGTTTGGAAGCATCGAGAAGGTTCCAAACGCCGTTGCTAGGCACACTCGTTGGAAGCATCGAGAAAGTTCCAAACGCCGTTGCTAGGCAGTTTCTGCCTGGAGTTTTGGTTACTAAATACAATGTATGTCCCATTGCATCGGCACCTCCGAGGCAACATCACACGTGGCTCGGCCCGCTCTCGAGGCCGCATGCCGCCACAACCACATTTCTCGGAAAACACATACAACCACTCCAGACCTCCGTTAGATAAAACATCCATCCCGTGACCGTGGCTACGTTCAGCGACCGATTGTCACCTCGAACCCAATCTCGCTTATTACAAATCTTAAACAATTACAACTATAATAAAATCTAGGCTAAGGTACTAGAGGATGTTCCCAAAATTTCCAAGGAAGGGCTTCGGCTTTCCTTTCATCTCCGACATATATATACACATATGTATGATTTTTGTTTCCAGATAAAAGTGAAGGTGTCTTCGCATGATCTTCAACAATTAAAAAAGTTCTTGAAACAAGTAGGGCTATAAAATGATTGATTTTCCTAGAAGTGGCAAAGAGATACGTAAGTTGAAATAAGTTTCAAATATACTACTTACTTCGATTACACACAATGCCCAAAGTATGGATATATCTTTCTACCTAGATGCACTATTGTAAAAACCAAGGTTCTATCATTTATGGGAGATGTTAATGAATGATCCAACTTGGTGTGATATAAAATGTTAATATTCCAGGACTAAAACCTCTACATACAATACTGAACATTATTTCTTATTGCAGTTAATGAGAATTGTTTCTCATATAATACACTAACGGGCGCAAATCCAATGGAGAAGGACCAATCTCTAACTGCGTATGAAATAGTTCTCCATGATCATAACTATGAAAACACCCCACAAAATACAAAGAAGAACTTGGACAATCTTAAAATAAAGCTAATCTCTATAGTAAAAGAAAACAAGGCATTAAAACAACGAGTTGTACGTCTGAGAAAAAGGGTGGAGACTTTTATAGAATGTAGTAAAAGACCTAAAACAAAGAAAATATTTACGCGATTCTGCGTAATATTACTTTCCGCGCATGAAGATGCTTCATTAAAATTGTTCAGTCGCATGTTAAGAAATAAAAATAGTAGAGGCAAATTTATTCGAGATAAGTATCCTCCATACTCTCCTATTTGCTCAGCAGTGGAATGTTGAAAGTAACTGCAAATACTTCATCTGTGCTACAATCGACTCGAATCTATGTGGATTCCCAAAAGAAGAAGCATGCAAATGAAATTGCAACAAAATTAATGTTAATTATATATATAAATTTTATTATTTCTATTATTTTAGTCTTTGTATATTATTATACATTTTTTACATTATTTATTTATTATTTAGGAACTTTAATGTTTTTCATAATTTATTAATAAGCTACATGTAAATTATTTATTAATTCTGTACGATCAACATTATGTTAATTCTGTTCAATTATACACACAAAATATTTCAATTCTACATTGTATTTCATATACGAGTGTGTTATACTTCATATATTAATATGTTGTAAATTGTGAAAAGACTAATTTATTTTTATATTATTATTAATGTTATTTAAGTTCAAGATTAATAAATTTATGTTAATAATATTTAGCTGAATTTAACTTTGCTTAATGCTTTTGTTAAAACGTAAGAAATACATATCCACATCTTTATACATAACAATAAAGCACATGATAAAAATGTTTGCAAATATTTTAAATTTACTTCTCCCTTTTTGCGGATTTCATTAATCATTATTTTTGTATGTACCTTCATAATAATATTAAATAATGCAAAAATTTTCATTACTGTGAAAATAAGAGTACTGTATCTTGAAATTAATCTGAATTTCTAAAAATCGAGCGCATTGAAAAAACGTTGCCAGATTGCAGATTTTATAATCGGAAATCAATCAGATTAATTTTTTACTGAGTTTTATAATAGTATTAACTAATATGTTAGGTTTCATCTTTTCGAAAACACGTAAGGACGTCGTTCCTGTATTTTTGATTCATCGATTCTATTCTATATAATTTTATAACAGTATTGACTAGTATATCAGGTTTTATCTTTTCGAAAACACGTAAGGACGACGTCCCTTCATTTTTATTCATGGATTCTATTGGAAATCAATAGCCAAAATGTTGATTTGTTAATTAACATCATTAACTATATCTAGATAACCATAAATAGTGATTGCGAAAATAAGAGTCAAAAAATGTTTCTGTAATCTTGTAATACCGTATACTGTACATCTATATTTCGTCTGCTATATCACTGGTATCATTGATGAATATCATATGTATATATATATATATATATTCAGTGTGTAATGTATTCCAGTGTATACATATTTATATGAATGAATTTTTGTAGTTTAAATTAAAAAATGTCTGCTCTAAGCTATCAGTTACGTAGCGCCATCAGTTACGAATTAGGAACTACATGCGGTGAACTAAGTATAACCTATATCGTTCAAGAATCTTTGAATGCACGTGTATTCTTTTACAAGTATAATTTGTAAACATTTAAATGACTTGAATTACAATATCTCTTTACAAAACGTACTAATATAAAAGTATATATAAAATATAGTATAAAAGTAATATAAAAACAAAATGCAGCACGACGACGTGAGTACATTAAAAACTGCTTATATTTTTAATATTTCATACAATGATAAATTGTTTTAGGTCGTATGGAGCGTCATCAATAAATCCTTCTGTTCTTTTAAAGTAAAGTATGTATGACTTAAAAAGCAGAATAATGGTTTTGTGTGATTGTGATATAATTTACTCTTTACTTTTGTAGTACAAAGTCGCAGAGGTTTTGTCGCAATGAATATAATCTTACGGGTTTATGCAGTAGAGCGTCTTGTCCTCTTGCAAACAGTCAGTATGCTACAGTTAGGGAAGAAAATGGTATTATTTACTTATACATGAGAACAGCAGAAAGGTAAAAATTTAACTTAGATGTTATATTCTTTCAAAACTGTCTAATATTATTATTAATTGTACATTCTATTCCTTATAGAATACATTTCCCAAAGAATGCGTGGGAAAGGGTGAAGCTTTCCAGAAATTTTGAAAAAGCAATACAGCAAATCAATGAAAATTTATTGTATTGGCCTGGTTTCATAAAAGCAAAATGCAAGCAAAGATTTATAAAAATTACACAATACCTCTTACGTATGAGAAGAATAAGATTGAGAAGACAAAAACAAATTGTACCAATTCAAAGAAAAATTGAAAGGAGAGAAAGACGCAGAGAAGAAAAGGCTCTTATAGCTGCCAGATTAGAAACTGCAATAGAAAAACAACTTATGGAAAGATTAAAACAGGGCATGGTACACATTCTTCTCCTTATAATTATACATATAAATTTTAATATCTAAATTTTCTTCTTCATCGTCATTTTTCTTTCAGTATAATGATGTTTACAATTTCCCACAAAAAGTGTTTGACAAAGCTGTTGAAGCTGTTGAAGTTGAAGGTGAAAGTGAGGCTGAGAGTGAAGGAGAAGAAGAAAAGGAACAAGAAATTGAGAAAGAAGTAGAGTTAGAATTAGAAGCAGATGAGAAGGAGAGAGAAAGAGAGGCAAATACACCTCATTTCATAGAAGCAGAAACTGATGACGAAGATGAGGACGATAATTTTGATATTCAAGAAGTATCTATGGTAATTTGTCCTTCATTTAGATATAAATATATGTATTATCCTCGTTTAAATATGAATTACTGAGTGTTACATCGCCATTTTCTGTTTAATATTAATTAATCCATTTTAACAGGATGAGGACAGTGATTCAGGACAAAAAGAGGAGATTGAATTATCTGACGACTTTGTATCTGACAATGATGATATTGAAGTAACTAATATTATAATCTTTTACTTTTATTCTTATTTATAATACGATTGCATTTAAAATTATCGTGTTATTATAGGATCTGGTACCTACAACCAGTAAAAATGCGAAGAAAGTAATTGTCAGGAAACAGAAATCGCAAAAGAGAGTCCGTCCAAGGGTCGAAATTGAATACGAGATGGAACAGGAACCATATGAAAGAGATCAAGCGAGATAAATTTTCAGTTAGGATATTTGTAATTATATTTCTAATAAAATTAAAATTATTCTATACTTTTTCAGTATATAATATCCCTATACTTTCTTAATTTCTATTATTAACATAACGTTTTTATGATATATTTATAATATATATTATCTTAATATATATGTGGTTATATATATATATACATAATATTTTCATATAATTGAGGAATAAAAAAGTTTAAAATTGGCGCTAGCTTAAAGTAGCATCCAGAAGCATTTATAAAAATCATAGATGGCATCCTTTCGAACAGAAATTCGCAGGCTAGCAGACGACACGTTTGTACATACGGAACAAGGTAAATTCTTCTGATTTTCTGCATGAAAAACATAAATGAATATGAATGAACAAGTCACAATTGACAGAATCTTGACTCAAATAAATTGTTATTGATTAAAAAACGTGACATAAATGATACAAATGCAGCATTGAAATCTCATTTAATCGTGCATTATATGTGCTGTTTATCCTTTATGTATATACTTGAATACATGCTTTTCAAACCAGAAATCATAAATACTTGAATAGGACCTTAACAGGTGCTCACTAAATGAGTTAACAAGTACGCTGTCAAAATGGATATATAATATACCTGCATTATTGTGTAGACCAGATATAATCATTTAAGTGAAGTAACTCCTCATACACTGTAGAGAAAAAAAGAAAGAGGAAAGAAAGATTGGTAAAATTATTGACAGCTTTCAAATAAATTCAAAGAAGTTTCTATCACTCATCAAATCATTGGTCGCGTGAACAAAGTTGACCATTGTTGCGGATTCCGTGCAGGAGTGTCATAGTCATAAATATAATAAATCGCCTCCAGGCAAATGTCACGAACAACGCGTTATCCGTGGCCCGTGACAGTGCCTTTGTTTGCTATAAATAGAAAAAGTAGGTTATCCGCGAAATCAATTCTGAAAATAGAGTAATTAACTAAATATACTTATCATTTTGTGTGTAACATTTGTAAAGAGAATCTGACATATTACGATTTTTATTGTCTTCCAGAATTATTTTTGTTTTATTTCATAAATCTTACTGCAATTTATTTGTTTGAAACGTTTATTAAAATGCATAAATAATGTGATTACAAGCAAATTTTGTTATGATTAATATATATTTGTATGTGATATAATAGTGTTAAGAGTAGTTGTTAAATATTGTTAATGGAATGTTAACTTTGCTTTGTGTAATGTATGATAATCTGCATGTATGTATTGAAAATATTGATTACATTTTAGTATGCTTCTTTGTGGTATGCTGTTTCATTAATGTAAAATTTGTTTTCTATTTACAGGCATATTATGAAACTTTTAAAAGAACGTTTTGATTTTTGTAATGAAAATTGAAAGGAGAAATGATTTTAATATAGATTGATTCAGATCTTGCATCCTTTTAAACTTACTTTTTATTTTGTGCGTCAATGCCAAAATATTAGATAATTTCACTATGGAACTGAACAATGTGGGAAACAGTAAAAGTTCCATATATATGGCAATATCATTTAAAAAACTGTGTTTGGCAACAGTGTCTTTACCTCTGGTCACACTTTTAGTCTGTTTTGTTACAGCATATATCTTTCAACAAGATGATATCCATGAAACACACTGCAAGGTATGGAATTCACATACCTATTATGATTGTGATCAGTATATTAAATTTTATTACCTCTCCTAATTTATCTATTTTTTATTTTAGGTTTATAATGTACTTCCATCGATCTCAGCTATCACTGGTATATCTCCTCAACGATATTTGTGGCGCATAAGCATAGCTCTACACATAGGTCCTCGCTTAATTATTGCTACTGTATATTATTCATATTATTATAAAATACTTAAAACAGTTGAAGATGTACCTTCCAAAATTATGGGATTTAGACTTTTAAATCTATGTTATTGGTTAAGCATGGCAGAAGTGGCAGCACTATGTGGAGTCACATATATTTCTAACAGAGAAAATTATTGTGAGTAATAATATAAGATATAATAGAGACTATTTGTATACTGAAGGGTAAAAGATAAAATACTAGAATTTATTAATAACATGTCATAAATTATGTATATAATCATCTAAAAATTGACTTAACAAGAAATGCTACCTTTCAGATGTGCATGAAAAAATTTTCATTATCTTTATGATCAGTTCTTTAACATATATGCTAGCAGAAGTGAGATTGGGTCGTCTTGTAACACCAAATGCACCAAGTCTTCAATACAAACAGGCACTTTTTGTAACTAGTCTTGTTAGTACTGTTGGTCTCATCGTTTTCTTTCTAAAGCATAGGTTACTATGTCATGATCTCGGTAAGAAAATTAACATATTTTAAAGAAATTTAATAATTACAAATATTGATATTATATACAAAATTTAGATATAAGTATTTACAAAATCTTTAGTAATGCATCAAAATATAAATAAGTCATAGTTATGAGATACATACATATAATTCGCTACATATAAAAAATTTAGTTGCACTGTGTAAAACTTATAATATTTTTCTTAACAGCATTTAGCTGGTTTTCCTTTTGCGAGTATGTGATTGCCTCTGCAAATATGGGTTTTCATGCAACCGTAATTCTAGACTTTCCCAAGGAGCAGCTGGTTGTTGGAAATGGTTTACCTGCCTCAAAGGTGGATTAACTTGTAACATTTTATATTCATTATTATCTTATTATTGTCATCAAAGTGCCTACTGCCACTGTCTGGAAGTGCTATTGCCAAAAGTGAAAAAGTATATAATACCATACTATATATAGCTGAGTATCCACTAATGAATATTGGTAAATATTTCTTAATAAAATAATTATACATTATATGAATGAAATCAAAACCTTAATGAAATCAAATATTCAATATTCTTATCTTAAGGAAAACAATTACGAATGCAAGATCTATATAGCAGTTATAATTTATATTTCTCCTTTTTATAAACTTATTTTGACTGATTATAAATTTATTTAAATTATAATTTATACTCAATAGTACTTTTAAAAATATTTATTTGTGACATATTTAAATATTTCAATAAATATATCACAGATAATGATTTTTATTAAAAGATATTTTATATATTTGGTGGATACTTGATTTAAAGCACAATACTTTTTCTTCTAGCAGATTTGATCAAAATAGTATTAATTATATTCTTTTATGTAATGCTGCAGATATGTAAGATACTTTTTACTTTAGCATTTCTTAGTTACTGATGACTTTTTTCATAAATACACTTTCCAATTATTTCATATGAAAAGGCACAACTGAAGATTAAAGCTAAAAGGGAAAAAGTATATTTTAAAAATCTAGCGCTTCCAAAGTATGGCACTGGTATCTTCCCAGGCAATGAGAAAAAATCTTAAATGGCCTTTTAGGTAATGAGAATTTGTAGTGATACGGGACAAATGTGTATCCTACATACAAACAATATTAAGCTTAAAAGTCCAAAATAATAAAATTTCATATTTTATTTGTGTGCATCTATTGCAAAAAGAAAAAAAAGGAATTATTATTAGCACAAAGTAAATGCCCTTTTATAGTGAATATTAAATTGCTTCTCTGGAAGTTCTTTAAGATGTGAGATTTCTAGTCAGTATTTCATTCTAGTCCTTTTATAACTTTTTCTTTCCTTTTTTTTTCTATCTTTTTTTATCTGCTTTAAAAGGAGCATCGTTATCATGTCATGAATTTTTGACGCATTGTTAGCATGTAGGATGCATTTACCTACGTTTATGAAATAACTGTATGTAATTTTAATTTAAGATACAGTAGAGATATTATTCATCATTGTACAGTTGTAATACCATTAATATATTTTATCGTATGCATATAATACACAAATCACACATCATATAAAAATGAAAGGAAAAATATAACCAAAAGAGATATAAGTTACTCAATATTCACGTACCATGGATTATAGCAATACTGTGTTATGAACATAAGGATGAATTACCATGTTCATATATGTAGCATATAATCTTTAAGTGCAATCGATTGGTATTCAAGTAATCTCAACGAAAATAGAAAATGCTGACAGAAAGTGAAATTGATGACTATCTTGTACGATATGTTCCCGACCAAAGCATGAATATTACGTCCAAAAACCACGGAGTAAATTGAAAAAGTTAATTCAGATCACTGTTTGTACTTGTACTAAATTTTATAATCACATTACACCCTTTCAAGATACTCACGTTAAATATTTCACAGAAAGTATTAAATAAGAAAAAGGAAAAACTGTTTGTGATGAAGTGCACTATTATTGTTATTGGAATCAGTTGTATAAATCCCAAACATTACACATATAATTATGAGAATATTACTTAAGTAAGATCATGATTGCGTTTCTTAAAAATTTTGTTTCAAATGCAACTAGCCTGAAGTATGTTTACATCGTACAATTTGATATAAGGAATTTTTTCTTATATTGCTTTTACTCTTTTGTTGATGAATACATGTCGTCAATGTATTTCTGTATTATTTACAAAAACGATTACATAACATTTCTTTTTGTGCTGAAATATATTAAATTATTGTTTTATAAATTCGATTGCCAAGTGTTCAAAAGCATGTGAAAATTGTAAGTCATGTACAATCACTCGAGCAACATATATTGGTGGTTTTCATTGTAATACAAAAGCAAGCGTTTGTACTCGTTTAGATAAATATTTATAAAAAGGGAGCCATCTTCGATTTCGATAATCTTTTAATATATTGTCAAAATCACCATCCTAAATTGTATTGTGAAACCGTATTCCGTAAAAACCAAATTTACCGTATCTATTCATTTCTGTTTAAGTTGAAATAGGGGTTGGATTAGCTTAGATCTTTTTCGGGTGAGAGTGCAGGGGCTGGGACGAAGTCCCTTCCATGCCCACACCTTTACTGCATAACATACGTCATTTTGTAGTAACGAAATTAAATACAACGAGCTGTTCAATACTGATCGTGAGTTATCTTTTTTTTGTTGAAAAAGTTTAAAAAGTTGGTTCTGTAGAAGTTATAAGAAATACCAATAGCATAGTCTTCAGTATGTAAAGATAAAGAGGAAAGATAAACAAGAGCATTCGATTTACATTTATACATTTTATTAAATACAAATGGTGCCCAGAAAATTACGTATTTTTGAGTAAACGTTTTTTCATAATAACTTTTTAATAAACAGTGACCTCCAACTAAAACCTTCACGACACTACCTAGGATGATGACACTGATAATATATTAACAAATTATCGAAAGAGGGGCTGCCTTTCTGTAAATATCTACCTTCGTTCGTAATCGTCACACAGAAATAATTACGGGCTATTACTAATTAATTTATCGGTACAAATGTTAAAATCTGTGCCAAGTGATGTATTAAAGATACTGTATGTATATGTACCATATTACATAAATTTTGATTTGACAACAGAATATCTTTAATGAATCACTTATTCATGATTAACCATTTTTATAATTTTACTTTGTTTGAATATATGTACTATTTCGAAATTGAACGAATTTCTATACTTTATGCACACAAAATGAAACATACACTGTTTTTCTATGATAATTGCAAAAATAGTTTATTTCGCTCTATATAGGGCGTTTCAAAGAGGATGTACAAATTTTTGGGAGATTATAACGGATGATTTTATATATGAAGATTCTGTTCTTAATGTATGTTTAGTTAATAAATTACAATTTTATCGATATCGTAATAAACTTATACATTCAATGAAAATATCAGTATCAATGTAATATTTGTTACATGAAATTTATAAAACTACTAATGCAATGTTTGTAATATTCGAGGTTTGTGATCTTATTATCATTGCGATAAAACGTTTTAGAGGATTATAATTGATATATAATATTTAGAGGATATAATTCTATAATTATTTTGAAACTTTATTATGAGTATAATACATTAGATATTATATAATATAGACGGGATTATAAATAAACGCACGTAAATAGCAGACTAATAAGATCTAAATTAAGAAATCCAATCTTAATTTTTCTAAAGTTCTATTGAATTGTATTATATGTAAAGTCATTATATAATAGATAAATACTAGAAATCGACATTTGTGATTTAATTTTATATTTTCAGAATATTGAAGTATTAAAATATAAAAAATTGCATTTATCTTCCAAGAATAGAATTGTTAGCTCAAAAAATAATTGCGTTATTATAAATAAACAAATAATTGAAATTAAACTTGGATTTCTATCGTGAAGTAATTAAGAAAATTATTTTAATTATTATAAATAGAAAATTTATATAAACCTACAAAACTAAAAATATTTGTGTTCACACAATATAGCTAAAACAATTCTCAATTTAATTATTAATTAGCACAATATATTTTTTATTGAAAAAGTTATTTTTCGTTAAAATAATCTCCCAAACAATTGTTCAGAATCTTCCTCTCTCTTGCGTACGACAACTTACGTGAGAATATATTCGGAATTACTATAAATATTGACACATACATTCAACTAGATAATATTGTATCCATCGCTATTCATTTCAGTATCTGATTTTATAGAAAACTTGTACATAAATATTATCTTTATATTATATAAACAATCACTCGCTGGTTCAAGCGGCAGAGAAAGGTACCGCAGTTCATATAAAATAGGATCGTCTTTGTCGATGTCAGATTGTGACTTGTAGCAACCTTAACTTGTGTCGAATCTCTATTTAATTATGTCAGCCAGTTGGCATGATAACACTGTCATGAAATAGGCTGAACGCCTCCGTGCCGCTGTTCGAACAAGTCTATTCTGTAAAGTACATAGTTGGAAGCGGGTTCTGGAGCAGAGTGATACCTGCACTATAATTCTAGCAATTATATATTAAAACCGCCACACTTACACTTTGCTCTCTCTGCCTCATGTGTACATAGAGCAAATGCACATATACATATATACAGATACGAACATAGTCGAAAATATTGAAAACACAGTGAGAGAAATTTTTTATCGCGATTCATACTCGGATCAAGAGAGTTGATGGTAACAGTTGGCATATAGAATCTTGATTGATCGAAGATTATGAGGGTATTCTAGTTTAGAAAGCTTAAAATTCGATTTTTGGATCTTTTCATTGCATAGGTGATAAAAATGTGTTCCTAAAATATTTATGTAGGTATATGATATGCATAAAATTGAGATAGCGGTACACAGGTTTAACAATTCATAAGTATTAGGACACTTACTGATTTTATGTACCATGTAGTAATTGATCCAGATTATTAAGAAACCGATTAATCGGTCAGAATTATGCATTTCGAGTTAAGAATATGTGAAAAATGTTTATAAATGTTATTTATGCAGAAATTGTGGAAAATAATAAATTGTATATTGAAGTCCGCAATTTGTTAATTTAAATTTCATTTCAGAGTGATATATTCATGGATGATAACGATTTAGAACAAGCAAAAAATATTTGTAAAAGTTATTTACAAAAATTATAGAAAACAATTAATCGACAATTCTATACTGACACTCCGAATTCTTTGATTTGACCACTTCATTGAGAATATTTTAAATAAATTAAATATTTTTATTATTAATTTTTATTAATATTTTTTATTTTTGAAATACATGAAACCAAAGATCAATAAATACGGTGGACAATCTAATAATATCAGAATCCCGGGAAAATAAACGTTAATTGCATTATTTATAATTGACGACATTTTTATACCATATATATACATTATACAGTTGCTCTATATTATAAAATTTTAAACCAATTATAATAACTAGACTGCGGATGTTTATAAACATAAAATATACAGATATATACATAAAAATAAACAAAATATGTCAGAAATATATTTAATGTATGTTTAAAATTTCAAATATTTAACAATTGAATATCTAGCAATATCTAATAATAAATTACAAACAATTTGTCCAAATTTGCCGTTGTTAATTGATGATATTTGCGTGTAAAATATAACATTCGTCAGTCTTTTCAAATATTTGCATTTCACAAAATTTAAGAACAGTTCTCAGACATTTCCATCCTACTCGCCACACGGCTCACGTTGGAGGTAACGATGCGAATTAATTAAATCGAACTATCTTAATTCGAAACACGTGGTATTACATCTGACGCTTAACCAACCATACGAAATTTCAAATACACAGTTTAACGTAGTCCATATTTAACATTGATTACATATTATTGTTACTAACACAGTTATACAGTTATACAGTTATGATAAACTAAATCAATATAATAGGATAAATACGTCACATAAGCATGTAATATGTTTTTACACATGTGTTTAAACATAAATGTGCAAAATATCCGCATTATGCAAAGAGTGGAAAACAAAAAAAAGCACATTTTTATAGTCTTTTAGTTATATAACAAATTTCTATCGGGTTTTCGTTTTTCTACTTGCATTCTATAAAAATATGCACTTGCATAAACTTCTGCAGTCTAACAATAACTCCAAAGGTTTTAATCTGATGTTACTGATGTTATTAAAATAAAAAATTTAATAAAATTAAATTTATTAGGTTTATCTCATTTTCCGTATTGTGTCCTAATACTTATGAAGTACTTAAGGTGTAAGCTAATTAAAGCTAATTATAATGACGCCGAAAAGTTTGAATGCATTCTGCCTAAACTAGTATTTCTCAAATTGGTGGCACAGTTCTCTCGAAAACCATCAATTAACTTGCGCTTTTGCACGTATATAGAATAACATTGGCTATTGTTTGAATTAGAATTATATCGTTACCTATGATTTCTTCTTTTTTAAAATTAAAAACAGTCGCAAAGACCGACGTTTTGACAAATATTGTATGTACATTACTTATAATAGTACAGACGATATCTAACTTATGTAACTTTAAAATAATACTAAAATAATTCATTTGCGTCATAAAATGTTCAATCTGTGCCACCATTTATCTAAAACTAATATAATCTCTATTTTGCTATATTGTGATATTGACATGAACTATTCGAAATATCTACATACAATATCATTTTTTGTCACGTACCAAAAATCAATAAAAACTAATCGTCTAAATCGGAATATCCCATAAAGTTTACGATTAAAGAGATGAAAACTGAAAAATGTCGGGACAAATTTTAGAGATATACATATGTATTATTTATTTAATATCTCTAAATCGTTGCATGCATGTACGCACGTTAGTGTTTTCGAGAGGAGCTTTTTACCATTTGACGACGCAAGTTTCAACAGGTATTTAAAATCTCATCTTCGAAAGATGGAATTTGTAGAATACACGATAAAAAAAATTGTAAGAGACTTTTATTATGATAATACATTCGCGCTCTCGGAATGATTAAAGAGAGAAAAATACAGTTGATGAAACTATGATGAAATTAATTAAAAATATTTGCTCTGCTCGTAGGATATTATTCGTGTTTTTTGTTCTTTAGGCCGACAATATTAAGTTTAAGGTCAACATTTTACGTATAGTTATTTGCAAGCAGGATACGAGACGTTGTCTCGTAACTATAGAATCATTCTAAAATTTTATATTCTGTATATGTTATTAGATTTCTAATCCTTATCAACAATAAAAAATAATGAACGAAGCGTTCCATGTTTTAAATCATATTAAGAAACTATATTTCGTTTAAAATAAACAAAAATAGATCAAATTTCACTGGCAAAAAGGCAACTACAAGTGAAAACGTAAAAAATTAGATTACTTTTTCTTTCATAACTGCAGAACCAATATAACAAAATATTTAATTACACAAAAATTGAGATCGTTATCAGAATACAATAAAATGAAATTATAAGAGTAATCTACGTAATAATATGTGAAATCCCTTCTATTTTCAATACGTTTAACTGTTCGATTCTGTATACTTTTGATCAGATTCTGTCGTGTTGTATCTTTTACCTCGTACTTGCATCGAAACTACAACTTTTAGAATGGTTTTATAGTTGTAAGACACAGAGTATATACATATATATTTTTTCTTGTTTTTACTAAAGATTCAGGAATTCCGCACACCAGAAGCTGTAAACTTGTAAACTTAATCGAACGTATTAATTAGCAATAATGAAACAACCAGAACATATCGATTCGATACAATGGTCGAAACTTTGATTTCTGTATAAAAATGTGGATTTATTGCCATTTACAATAAAAATAGCGGGAAATTAGAAAAGATTCGCAATTTATTGAAATGAAAAATTTTAAACATGTTTTATTTTTACATAATTTAGATATCGAAAGTATTCTTTTAATTCAATAAGCAATACGTTCAGAAATGGAAATCTTAATAATTTTTCTTTCGCGATACGCCAATTATTTAAATAATCGACAATTCTGTGATAATCGGCACAAATATATAGCTGTTTTGCTATAGTGCTTTTGCGTTTGTATAGTAATTCGCGAAGTATACGTATTGTTATTTATACAGTATCTAGTTAAGCTAGTGTAGTTAAAAAATATATAATTTGTTTACAATTTTTCCAGAGCTGTTCTTTTTTAATTTCGAATAGCGATTTTGTTATATATAGGTTGCGGATCTTTGTGCAAATTTATATTCTTATGAATACGATTAAAAAGATGGAACATAGGTAGGAAATTGTTTTACCTATCAAATCTTATAAGGATTATTATAATTTGGATGTTTTACCTATATATTTTTTCATATTCTATACAGGTTTGCATTTTAAAGTTTTTCATATATGTATAAACATCTAAGAATACGTAGGTATTATCACAGAATTTGCTCATATTCTGATCGACCACCTAATTTCATGAAAGAGTTTTGTAATTCATGATCATTATGCCTAAGAATATAGATTCACTTTATGCATTGGGAAACCATATAAAGGTGTCTGCGAACTTGATATAAAATTATTATTTTCGGTTTTTTATGTAAATACAACTCTAAAAATATGTTTCTATGTAAAAATTGACACATATTGTGTGCCATAGTGTGATACACCCATGAATAGCACAATATGCATATTTGGTAGATATTAAAATATTCTATAAATGCAGTTTTAAACCTTGCTTATTTTGTAGTAAAGTATGTATATTTTATGATAAACTTTAACGATGATAAAATAACAATAAACACTAGTAATATTACAAATTACAATAAACAATAAATTCACCCTCAAAAAAAGTTTTCGTGGTTGGTACTTAACTTTTTAAGTTAAGTTTTAAGTTTTATTTAAATATATGAAATATTTATTAGGTTTTATTTATTCCAGTATTCTTCCGAAGAAGTAATCAATTTATTGAAAAATTATGTTTCCAAATATAATGCAATGGATTAATTTGTTACGTCAGTTTGAATTCGTATCATTTTAATGAAAAATCATGAGCAAATATTGTAACTTACTAATGGAAATGAAATACGATATTGAAAATGAAAGATGATACTACCGAGGCGTGATTTCATTACACTTACCATCACGAGTACAATTAAAAAAGATACATTGTGTTTTTTTATGAATAAAGGTAATCAAATCTATCGAATTACAATTCGATTAATATTATTTTCAAGAAAGTCATAAACGTTGAATATTTTAATACAAATACACGAAATTAAAATGTTTGATCCCAGTAAAAAACTCATAATGATAAAAATATATTAATCTAACTGTACGATACGATTATATGGGTCATTTAGATTCTATAAATCGACTACGACAGAATGGTGAATTCTTAAATCGTACCGTCGCGTACTCACAAAACTTTAAACAATTTTGTTATGTAAAGTTAATTTAATTTATTAACGATACTCTGTTACTTCATTTTGTAGTAGTACATTTCGATCTATATTCTATATTTTACGTGACGAAGACTATCAATGACACTTACAGTGGCTACGAAAAGTATTTCCCTACCATTGTATTTATTATGCCATTTACATACTATTTAATTAGGTCCGAGTATATTGAATTTCGTATTATTTAATAGTACTTTCATATGATTAGGAAAATTTAATACCAAGAACATGAAGTGTATAACCTGATAAAAAAAAACACTTCATTGGAAAATAAGGGTCTTATACCGTTTATAAAATACCTTTTGTAGCCATTGTATTACATAAGATGTAAGATATAATTTAAAACCAAGAAACTTAAAATTAAACAACTTAACTCCAACCTAAACTGATTTAACAATAGTAGTAAAGGATTAACATCAATTAAATAAGAAGTAACTGGAAACAAGATGTAAAGAAGAAGAATGGCGATTTATCACTGGACAAGGTGTACTCGCGGCACTCGCTACTCTCTGTACTTTTCTGGCACCTCGCGCTCAATCTTCTCTCATACGCACGATTAATGAGAGCGAAAGTGATCGAGCATCACATCCGATTCAAACTTCAGCATGGCTGTTGAAGGTAACTGAACTCCGTTGACCTTAATATAGAAAACGAATGAGTATACGAAATGAACCGCGCGACGACAGATAAAACTCGTAAATTACCAATATACTGCGGATATTTATACATTTACAGGGAATTTGAAAATAAAGAAATGCATAGAAATATAAATATAATCTAGTGATAAAATCAAGTACAATATATACTTATAAATTTGAATCAAATCTAGTATCCAAAGTTCACTTCAAATACTAGCTGTAAGGTATAATGGTTCTTGCCATTATAATTGCCAAGTATTCGACATTTATAAGCTGGTGCCGAACCTCTGAATGATTCTTCGTAACTTTCGAAAATCTACTTATAACTACGTACTTCGATATTTAAATGAATTGAACCCTTTGTAAGTAGGAATCCAATCAGGAGAGTCTTGTTGAATTCTTCTATTTAAATAAATTCTGTAGAATCATAGACGATAAACGGGATTCCTATAAATTTTGTTTGAACATCCACAGTTGTAACAATTTAAGAACGATATCCAAGAAAAGTGATTTTAAATGAAGTAGAACTTCTGTTAAAGCGCCGATAAAGTTTCGAACCTATACGAACAACGTTCGATCCTCTTTAGGAGTCCTTTTTTTATTTGTAAAAGTATTCGTAGGGGATTTGTATCTGTCGCATTTACATTCAAGTTTGTTTAAAGTTCTCTCTATCGCTTCTTTTTTCGAAATACTTATGAAGAATATGAAGAGCTCGTAAGGTACGAAGGGCTTGAATCTGCACCTACTTGAGTCCAATACTACATATAATGTGCAGAAATTATATAAAATATTGAAAGTAGAGTATTCGTTGTAATATTCAGTAAGTAAAACAAATCTCAACTCAATTTCACAAAAATACGAATCTGCACAAATATCCGCAGTTTAATTATTAAAATATAATGCGATAGTCCAATAGTGGATTATCATTGATTAATGAATAATCAAATATGTGTTGTTCTTTTCGAAATCCGATTTATTTCGTTACTTTTATTTTTGGAGAGATTTCTTGGTTTGGCTGAGTTGGTGTAGTGTAGTGTAACAAGTTACGTCTGTAATCGGCTTAAATAAGGCATCCTGTACCGCGACTGAAGCGTTGTTTCGCTAGAGTGAAGTATTAATTTGTGTGGATTGATTTTTAGAGAGCGAAAGACGTTCGAGATAGATTTTCCATTGTACATGTAACAAGCAAATAATAAAGCGTACCTTGTATGTACCTTTCGGCCGTTCAATTTTTTCTGCTTTTTATTTTATTTTAAGTATGTGTATGTGTTTGAAACACATAAATAAATTATTAGTAACATGTATATAATACTAATAATTCCTATTTACTAAATTAATTCTATGTTTTCAAATAAAATATCAAATAATTTTGATTGTTAACGTTAATTCGAATTTTAAATATTGTATTTTGCATGTGTTTGAGTTATGAGCATAGCCAAGTTATTTTACAACGTAGAAACATTTCTCTTAGAATTGTTTTAATTTTAATTATCCTTGAAAGATACCTATGCACGTGATTAAGCTTGCGTACGTTAGACATTATGAAGAAATCGATATAATATCTCAGGAAACATCTAATCAAGTACAATATACGAAATAAAATAAAAAATTTTCATTTAATAACTAAATAATAAAATAATTCAAGAAAATGTTATTTGCCGATTCAAATAAACTAAAAAAACTAATGATCAAATAAGATGATATATCACCAAAATAATCATTTCTCAAATATTTTGTTTAAATAATATCCTGTACCGTGGTCCAATTAGTTTAAATATGATATTGATAGACATTTTTAACGTTCTGTTAACCTTCCAAAATTTCATATAATCAGTTTAATTGTTAATTTAGATTGAGAAAATAATTATAATAAATGGTGACAAAGTTTGATTTATTTACACCACTATGAATTTGATAAAGCAAAATAACAAATCTGAAATGAAAACTTAAATGTTTAAATTACAAGAAGTTATAATCTCAAACCAATAATCATTTTTATATATTTATACATAAAATATCAATCCAATTTAGATTTATTTATTGAAAACTAATAAAAGACAATTTGAAACATTCTTAATTACTAACATTACAAATATCATTTTACTATGGATCGAATGACTGAAAGTTTGGATCCAATTCGTTTTCTTAATTGAATCGACGATATTGTCCTCGTCTTTTGGCTCGAAAAGATAGAACCTTTTGTAATCGATGTATCTTCGCCAATACAACCAATTTTTTGAGAAACATCTAAAGTCATAAGTATTCTCTAGTATATATGAATAAAACTAAAGAATAAAAAGGTAAATATACAGGGTGTCTTATATCTAGTAATAATTCCTGTTTCATTGTGCGTTTTGCAGTATCTATACATAAAATGGAACAGTAGAAGGGTTGGAAGTCGAAAGAAGCAAATTTTGGAACCTTTTTGTTTGTCTATTTGTTCGTCCGTTTGTTCGTCTTTTTGCATTCGCATCACATAAAAACTACTGAATGGATTTTGATGGGGTTTTCTTTGTTGTGTGGTTTAGTTTCCAAGGAAAAAAATATGAAAAAATATGTTTCATCCCGATCCGTTTTGTAGAAACTGAGAAGTAGCCTGGCTTCTGAGTTGTATGCGCTTTTATGTTTGGTATAGGTCAAAGAATAATGGTTATTGTTTACGTCGTGTTTGTTTTGAAATTGAACATTCTATAATTTAATATTTTTAACCAAGGAGAATAACCTAATTGTTAACATACATAAATATTCATCTGCTTACAAATTGTTCCATATATTAGTAATCTACGCGAACGAAGTTGCTGGCAGAAGCTGGTTTAATATTTAATATACAAACATAAGTTGAAATATTAGTTTGCTTAATTGCAATTGTGTATTCTGAAGAAATCACAAGTATCATAAGTATAATATTGAAAAAAGATGAGTTCAGCTTTTGATAAAATGAATTAACAGAACACACTAGGCAGTGTTTATAGAAATTTCCACCGACACGAAAAGCAGGACCGTGTATCCGACAGAATAAAAAATGTTTTTAAATTAATTAAAAAGTGCTCATAAACCAACCTAAATTTGTGATACGTCAATCGAAGGAGTTTCCTAGAAAAAGATTTCCACCAAGTTTTAGTCCTTACTTCTATTATTAGCATAATTATTAACCTAAACATGATTCATATCTTTCATTTATCTAGGTTCATGCTTGATACTTTTTGTTCTATCCTATAAAGAATTATGAAGAAAATCTCAGATACCATAATTAGAGTGTTACATTTTGGAAGTTTTACAGATTGTTTTTTACTGTAAAACGTATTTTTAAGAAATTAGCAATATTTTAAAAATACAAATTTTTTATTAAAATTATTGAGTGACAATATCTATGTTTTTACAATAGAAGCTGCCTGTCATGTTTATTTCTTACTCATAAATTTTTCAACTTTTGTATAGCTTTTTACCCTTCCATGTGTATAAAGTAGAAATTTATTGCACAAATAGATATACATGAGCGTGTATATGATAATACTGCATAGGTATTTTGACTGTACAGGCGTACTGTACACAAATCGCGTATACTCAAGTATACTTGAGCGTGTGTAGAAGAAGCACAGATTTGTACAAGTCGAAAAACTAAGACGAAAGAAGCGAAAGCGAGTACATCGTCGTCGTCCATCGATTACAGGGTATACTAACGTATACTAACACTATTTAAATATACTTGTGTCGTATGGAGGCTATATGACCGTAAAGTATATTTGTTCAATAAATTTGTGCGCGTATACCGCTTAAGTATGTACTTGCGTGTATAGCCGATTTAGAGAGTATGACATTGCTTGTGGCAGTTGGTAGTATCCAGTAAGTGGTAACATTCCTCGTACAGCAGAAGCATTTCTCGTATTATATTATCGTATATTAATCGTAGAGATATTTATTTTAACAGCTGCAAACTACAGAAGGAGGAATATAATACTTTTATTATAAACATTGATAGTTTATATTCTATACCAAGAAGCTCGATTTTTAACACTTTGTAGTTAGCTCTGGATGAAATCTCAAACAATGCGGATTTTTCAAGAATGACGGGGAAATTTTAGAATCTTTCTTACTGAATTTTACTAATTATCGCAAGCAATATCGTACTTGGCGGAAATAATAGATTCGGAAAATAATATTAACCTGCGTTACTTAAGAGAAAATAATAACATAATTTAAATTTAACTTTGATCACTACATATTAACAGTAAAACGTACAAGCACTATAGTATAGAATATACGTCAAACTCGATTGGCTGTTGAGGAATAAAATGATATTTTTATGAATGTGTAAACGGTAATCACATTATTATATGTTAGATATGTATGTGATACATACATATTATAAGCCTTGTTGAGATACTCGACAAAATCTTCAATGTTGGACGAGTAAATTCTGCAATCAATCATAAAAGCGACGAAGATTGTAAATACTATATACATTTTTTACTCTAATAATAGGGATAGAGGACTACAGCTTCGTCGAAATGGTTTTCTTAGAAAGCTTTCTCGATTAACGTATCACAAGATTAATTTGGTTTTGGAGCACTTTTATCATGCTTACTCTGCTAAATTCTTTAGGATGAATATCTTATTTCGTTGTGTTTTCTGCTTCATCCAATGCAATACATATAAACATAAGTGGAAATACTAGTCTATAGCGGGATTCTGCCAATAAAGACATGCAATGCAATGACAAGTAACAGACAAATATTCAGAAAATATTTTCACATACAATAATAATATGAAAAAATGTTATGCTACACTTTTGATTTATTTCTTCATCTAGAATTACCCTCTTCTACTATCAATTACAAAACACCCTGTATATAACGGTGGGATACATATATTTACCGGATGAAGTTTGATCAGCGGTATCAGTTTCATCTTTCACAAGATACCCATTCAATTTCCCTGACTTGGTCACTTTTGTAGAAGGTTCTTTGACTTTGCCCTCGTCGTTCGGTGGACGAGGCCTTTTCACTTTCTTTTCATCGGACGCAATGACAGAGTTTAGAGAGTAGGTATCCATACATTTTCTACACCGCCATACGATTCTCGGATCGTAGACGTCGATGTCGACGACAGGGGGTTGATGGCACAGGGGGTGATAGACTTCTTGACATTCTTGACACTCCAGCAGTATCAGTGGACCTAGCTTCGCTCCGTTACAGATCTACAGATTTCATAAAATGAAATTGTAATAAACATGTTAAAGCAGTTATTGTGCAAATGCTCTTTTATACATTTAACTTTTGTCTGTAACTTGGTTCGCATAGATTACTAATACACGGAAATACCTACACATTTTTTATGCTAACGATTAGGTTAATCCCTACAGCTAAAAATATTAAATTATAAAAGATTCGATTTCAAAACAAATACGACATAAGCAATAACCACCGTTGTTTGACTTGTACCAAACATAGGAGCGAATATAACTCAGATGCCAGGCTACTTCTCGATTTTTATAAAACGGATCGAGATGAAACATATCCTATTTTCTTTCCCGGATACTAAACTATACATACAGACAATACCCCATCAAAATCCGTTCGAAATTCATTTTATAAAATGATGACAATTTAAATTATTGTTATTAAATTATTTGAATTTAAATAGCGCAGAAACCTTGCATAAAAGTCCATCTCCAGATCCTTCATCAGGAATAGATATCCTCGGAATGTCCCCTTTTTCGCTACAATCCTCGATATTCGCATTAAATATTTTCATCGGTTTCCAATTAATTTCTGTTGTATTATTCGTAGAAAGCAATAGACTGTCGGTTTTTCTCAAGGCTTTATCATTACCTCCTTTACGCCAAGATATTTCGGATTTCTCGTTCGAATTCGCGAACGACTTGCCACGGATTTTCGTATTCTGCAGAAATTTCTTCGGGATCTTAGCCATCAAAGTTTTGTCAAAGCCATACCTACTCTGGATGGACGTATCCAGCATTTTACGAAGTTTCTCCGCACTGTCGTCCTCCGTCGAATGTAACAGCGCTAACGCGTTGAAGAAATCTTGGTCGATGCCAGATGCATCTTCCGCATCCTCGTACATGATGCACACGTTACAACTTTCCCTTGAGACTTATTTTCTTTTTTTGGGGGGGGGGTCTTTTTAGATTTCAGATAAAGTATCTTGCGCTTTCTTAAAGGTGACGAGTAATAACTTTACTCACAGATTGTAATAGTCACAACTAAATTGTAGATCTTTATACATCTATACAAAATTCAAAGATGCATAAATGCATAGGATATATATGATATTTAAAAGTATATAAAATATTCAAAGCAAAATAAATAAAATAAATTCCATTTCTTTACTTGTATGTATAAAAATATGAATTCGCAGAAATATTCGCAGTCTAGTTATAATCTAAATTAAAAACAAAGTATAAGTTAACGAAGAATAAGTATATAATCGGATTTATACTTTTGTCCTTATTCAAATATGTCTTTCGTAGTTTTTTACACGGTTTCTGATAGAGCTAACGTTTAGCTAACTAATTAAAGTATAGTTCGATACTGAAAAATGAAACAAGGTTATAGCCGGTCAAGGCAATAATATAATTAAAATACATGACGTTTTCATATTTACCTTGTCTTAAAATCTTTACAAGTTTCACAAAACTTACAAATTTTTGTTGATATGAATAGAAATTCAATGTGAAAGGATCTTTGTAAGTTTGAAAGTAATATCAAAAGTTCGCACAAAGGGTGAATACTTAAGCAGCCCGATTACACGAATAGTAACAATACAAATACAAACTTGAGATGGGCGTACATTGTGAAATGTGCCGAAGGAAAGTAGTTGATATTTATCAACTCGAGTATCGACTTGCTCAACCGATTGTACATCGATAAAATTGCGCCGATGCACCATTGTTTTCTGAGCTGACAAGCTGCTAACCGGTCTACCGCTATTACAATATAATACGATCGACCAGCTATAAATGTCAACAAAGATTTTTAAGAAAATTACAAAATATTTTATCGATTTGTTTATGTCGATGTCATATAGTGACTAAGATAGTTGGAGAACGAATAGCATTTAAAATATGTGATAAATCCATGAAATTTTATAAATGATTAAGGATATATTTAATATTATAACAATCGGCATTTTTCAAATGTTTAATGGGATGCAAAAATACATAGTTAGTTCCATAATCGAACAAAAGGACAGTTTTGGTAACATAGGATTGATTGTTATTGCTATTGTAATCCCATCTATACAAAACCGAGCCATGTCCGTGTTCCGAACCCGAATCGGCCCCCATAGTTTTGATTATAACAGTTTATACATGATCCGTATCGTGCCACGCATGCCACGGACACATTTGCTAGTCTTCGACATTTTTTCTGTTTGCCTCGTCTCGTCCCTGCATGACGTTATTTTTTGTAGCGAAAAACGCGAAGACTGAGTACTGTCTAATCAGTTATAAGAATACTGTGTCATTCTGGAGTATTTATAAAATTTTAATCCATGATCTATTAATTACTTGTAAAGATGAAAATCTCCTTTTCCTTCGCGGTTTTGTTATGATGGATATACACCAAATCGTCTTTTCCTTTGTTACTTCTTTTTTCTCTTCATCCAAAAGTGTAGCCATTGCAGTTAGTCTATAAATGTAGCTATATATTATAAGCTATTGCAGTTAAAAAGACTCTAGCAAATTAATCTCCGATGAGAGAAAAGAGGTCTCTTCAATTCGTTGGGATTTATATCGTCACACCAGTTAAAAGAATTCTTTTCCTAACAGCTCATTTAAATATAAATAAATATATAGTTGGAAATGGTTAATCCCGTTCGTGTATAAATTATAAATATTGACACATAAATGCCTGGACATGGAGCGGATACGGGACGGATACGGAAAGGACATAGCACGGTTGTGTTCAAATGGATCTTAAATTGGAAAATCGCTTATCAAAAATTTGAAATTAAAATGTATCAAATGCTGTATTATGCAGTATTCATATAGCATTCCATTATTTCTTTCCATTTATTATAGGTATATAATTTATAAGTAGTATATAATAATGAAGAAAAGTATTGGCACAGATCTGCTTTTCTTCCATAAAACAAATTCTGCATGAATTGGGTGAACAACATCTACAATACACATAATTATTTTGATTCATTTTATTCGACATTATGAGAGCTAATAAACATATAGATTCTCGATCGATTTTAATTACAAGTAATTTGAACAATGAAACTGTTATCATTAATTAAGTTTATTGGTTTCAACCAATATATCGAATAAAGCAGAAATGTCAAAGCAGTAATATTCTAGCAATATCGTATAAACGAGACAATCAAGATTGATATTGCGATTAAGACCTTTTTTTATCATGTGTATATATATTTCATTCTTTCGATAATCGCTTCAAATACATATCTACTTACGTTAAATATAAGAGTAATAAAATGGCCTTTTTTCAACACAATTTTACAGAAACTTTTCATGTATTTAACTACGTCAAATATACGATGAGAATAAGAATAAAATAGTTAAATAATACCTTTTTCACACAAACCAAAGTACAGTAGAATTAAGATAGATTCTAAAAATTATTTTTCAATAGTTTTGTATTGTAAATTGAGATTCTTTGAATGTTTTATTTGGAAAAATCATGCATATAGGGGTCTATCTTTATTGATTTCTACTTCCAAGTAAAATATATAATTATGTATATAAGTATGATTTGATAACGTATAAATTAGCAAAAACACGTGTTTTATTATATTTAAAAGAATCATGCACCTAAGGGTTCAACAATTTCCCAACCCTCAAATTCCTTTCCGCTGAGAAATAGTTTCGACATCACGAAATATTGATCCGATTTCGGTCGAGCAGAATGATTTATTAGTAGGTATTTATCTTTTATATGCAGTTTAATTCTTTAATTAATAGATTTAAATTTAAGAAATATCGTATGACAACAAAGTTTTATGTAAAAATTGGTACATAATCGTATATTTCAGTTGCGTTTAATTTGGTGCTGAAACCTTCGCAAATAATGAAGAGAAGATATTCAAATATTTCTCATATACAACTGTTATATATACAACTGTTAGGAAAACCTTTATATAAAACATTATCTTTTTATTTTAATATCATATATTAAATTGTGTAATAAATCGCATCTTTTAAAGGAGTGTTAAAGATCATTATTTTTATACATATACATATATGTAGGATCTATTCACACAATCAACGATCTATGTATTATTTTATTTTATTATCCTTTAGTTTATTATATTATTATGGACTAATTACCTTATTTACCTCATCATAGTAAAGTTTTCAGTTTTTTATCAAACAATTTCAATATATATACGCATTTATATATTTATATTTATTAAATCATTTAATGATTATCTGTCAATAAAAGTGTTTCAAATGTTGAAACAATGACATCCCTGATCAAGTTACATTGTCACGAATAAGAATAGGTCACATCAAACGGATACAATCTTACCAAAATTAAACCAAATATCTGTGATGCTTGCGATATACGAAACTATCCATCATATCCCAATCACCTGTCATAAGTATAGCACGAAAAGAACACAGCATGGTTTATCAAATTCGCTAAATATGCTACAAAAAGAGACCCATGCAAAAAATTTCTATTTTTTCTGAAGGATTTTGATTTTATTATCTATTATAGATAGATATGTGTTTGTTCCACTGACTATCATCATCGTGGTCACTAATACTCTTGGAAGGTGCATGGGACCTCAAACTTATAATTAAAAAAAAAAAAAAAAAAATGAAAGGAAAATGAATATTCAAAATTAATAATTAACAGGGAATGAGTATTTCAATTATCACATATGTTCCAAATTCAAACGAAGCTGTAATAATTTCCGCTATGCAATGAAAGAAGTCCACAATCCACTGTGTATATTAATAAAGAATTCTTTCTCTAAACCATGATACGATTACAAACAATATTTATTTATATTGCATGTTATATGTTTGTCCATTGTGGCCAATATACGTACGTAACGTTTCTATGACATTCCATAAAATATAACATCGAAGTAATTTGTTACACTTAAACCGGCTACACTTCCAAAAAATTATACGTTTAAGGATCAAACAACTCTCCACTAACAATGAGAAACGGCTCCGACATGGCGAGACATCGATCTCTCTCATTCGATCTCGTTCGAGCAGAGCAAGCCAGGGGTTGTCGGTGTAGGGCATAGAGTGTGGGTCGAACAAGCCGAAGAAGACGTAGTCAGCGTAAACGGCGGAGGAAAGGAAAGGAGTAGGCGAGTGAGCAGGGAGAGAGACGCGTAGCTCACCTGGCATACCAGCAGAGTATCGCGACACATTTTGATCGAATTCTTCTCGAGGTCGAGGAATGCCGGTATCTCCGGTAGATATTATTACATATTTAGGTGGAACGGTGCGCTCCCGAAGGTAATACACTTAGACGTATTCTCTCTCGGTGCGCGTTGCTGCTGAACATTGGTGTTAGTGACGGTGTTACATAGGTATTGGTGCAGAGAGCCGACGATAGGGGTGATAGTAGCGGTGGTAGTAGTGGTGCAACGGGGGATATGTATCTAGCTTTACTCGCGCACACCGCTCTATAACCGTGTGCCTCTGCTCCCGACCTCGAAGGATCGCAGTTCTGCGCGATATCCTGCATATCTCGGCATACCGTCCTCGTCGTTTCCGACATTGTTCCCCGGCCCCGGCTCCGACCCCAGTGTCCCGGCTCCAGCTCCCGATCCGCCGGCGAATAATCCTACTCGTTCGACGTCTACCGGGCCCGGCTTCTCAGCTGGATTCCACTCGATTCTGGTACCGTGCTTGCAGTACCCAAAACCCGCCACTGTCCATAATAATTGAACGCTTTTTCGAATACGACTGAATAGACTTGGGAACTGCAGATTCCGATTAGATTTAGATTTAGATAATTTTAAGTGGTAGGTTTGACTCCAACTTGTTTATTAGATTATTGTTAGATTTGATCGGTTAATGTTTGTGTAGAGATATTAATATAAAGAAGGCGAAATTATGATTTTTTATATTGTGTAGTTCTTGATCATCGAATTAGGGCTATTTAAGATCTTCAAGGTTATTTATTCTTTTAATAAAAGTAAAAATCGGGGACTAAAAATAACAATTTTTACAATTTTTAATAAATTCATGAAATTTTGTTAAAAAAGCAAAGGGTATTTTTAAATAAATTATGACATTTATATATATTTAAAATATTCAAGAGGATAGAAAAAATACGAAAGTTGATGTGAAACAAAAATATAACTTTTAAATATGGCAAATATATTTCGTATGATCTTTAAGATTGTTCCATCATAACACGATTACCAAGAAAATACTAAAAATATAAAATATTCATAGCAACAGTTTTTCATTACATTGTTTCCAATAATAATTCTCAGTGTTGTAGCATTTTTATTGTAAATTTTACGATGCCTCTCGTATCTTCCGTCGTCGATTTTATTACTTAAAAAGAAAGGGGTAAAAGACGTTCGATCCATTCCAACCTTCGCATCATAAACTTGAAAAACATTTCTTATAACCGGCGGATGTTTTGCAGGGGTGAGATTCCTGGTAGAGCTTATCACAGCAATGATTTACTTGTACGAACGACAAGCTACAAAAGTATTAAAATATCGCGTGAACAGCGCATTCGAGGAATTCCCGTATTATCCGTGGAACAGGGATGCTTTTATAAAACCCTACTTTTCTTTACGAAGTCTATCTCTTAAAATTTCTTGCAAATACCTTTCGCATTTTAAGAACACGTTATATCCTTTATTACGGCCTTTTAAATCTCTTTTTGCTCCCGTATTTACAATCCATTTATTATTTTTGATTAACAATTTAAAAAACGTTTAATTAAATCATCAGTAATAATTTTAATTTCAAACAAATTAAAATTAAGAATTTTAATTCTAAGCAATTTAAATTTAAAAGTTCTCACTTTATTTTTAAAGTTTTAGTTTTTAATTTGCTATATTTAATTAACGATTTAAAGAATTAAAAATACAATAGAGGTCCATAAAATAAAAAATACACCAATAAGAGTCCAAAATTATAACATTTATACTATTATATAAGATATTACTTTTACTGTATGTAATCAAACTTTTCTTTTTTAATTTCATCGACAATGTCTCGCATAATGAAACTCTACTTATTACAATCTATCGGAAGACAAACAGTTAGTAGGTGTTTGTGAACTTTCGCTCAGAAAGTGGATCCGATCTAACAGGAGAGAATAACTAAAATATTATTGTTTTTAATTATATATAATTATGTATTATATCGTCATTAACTGAAATAAAATTGTTTATTATATTTTGATGATTATTATTTATAAATATATATATATTACAATTTTATTATTAAAATTTCGTTCGAATAAATGGAATTCAGATAAATGGAGTTCTACTATATTTGTAACATTACTTTTATTTTACACATTTGCGATATCCTCGGATGTTTGCAAAATCATTCATACTAATAGGTTAAAAATAAATTATTGTTTTATTTGGATCACTTCGATATACTTTATATACTATTTATGGAGTAGAATCTATATTCATAAATACTTAAATGTTGAAGTTTTGTAAATTTTGAAGAAACATGATTACAATTGAAATTATTAAATTTTTCTCTATAGCTCCTCTGTTTAATAAAATAACATAATGAGTGTAGATTGTTTTTAAAGATACAATGTTAAAATCTTCTTAGTGTTATTGCGCTTTTTACAAAGATTATACATAATGAGCCAAAAATGAAAAAAGCGCTTTATTTTACAATTAGTATATGCATTTACAGATAGTAACGCTAATTGTAGCAAACAGTTTGAAGTATATCAAAGTCTAAATTTATTGCTACATACTGCATTATTTTTTGTTATCGTAAATAACAAAGTATAGGCACTTTTGTTCCAAACATTACACTTACAATTTACTTCACAATTTCACAAGTACATTAGAATGCAAAATACAATTATAAAAACTAAATTTAATTTCTTTCAAATTCACATATACCATGTATGTACATATTATATATTAACATATATCTTTGTATTAAAAATATTTAATTTATTTGTAATAGTAGACTTGCAATATATTAAAAATAATAAAATTAATAAAACATATGAAATTATACATATTATATTCTGTGTACTAAATCATTCCATAAGTGTTGTTACGTTTACATATTTTATTTTATCGATAACTTTATACAACTAAAAACAATATTGGAATTATACATATATATCGCACACTTGCGACGGAAGACATTCTACTCGAAAAGTTTGTTTCCTAGAAAAAGCGAAAAATTGTTTTGAACGTAATTAAATCAAATTTATAAACGAGAAGAATAATTCTTATAAAACAAGTAAAACTATATTTTTTCTTCATTTTTAGTTTTTGGAGAAACACCTGGAGAACCACCCTCCTAGTCAGGGCACATCTCATATCACATAAAACGTATTTATGTAGCATAGTGTCACATGAATCACGAAGAGCGAGATAATTGCTCTCTATCAACCATCTCTATGAACATAAGTGAATAATATTTTCGTAATTGGTCGAGGAATGTCTCATAATGATAATTTGAAAATCGCGTTTTTTGAGTTGTTTCACTTTTATCACAAGAGTGCGATATGTATCTTTACAAGATTATATAATCTAAAATGTTATAGATTTGTCGCCTTCTAGAACTAATTATTTTAAGGAATTATTAAGATTTTAATGCAAACAGTTCGATTATCTTTTCGATATTCTCCAGTGTGTTAAATTTTTTACATTTTAATAATCTTATTTTGTAATCGAAATAATTGAAAATCTGCCGGTATTACGTTTGTAGGCAAAATGAATGACCTAATAATTTTCAATTACATACATCCTTCCATTTTATATAATTTTTTATTAACACATATTACTTTAATTTTCGACAGTTATCATTTGGTTTTGTTTTAGATATACAAAATATAAAATAAGACATGATGTTACATACTTATAAAATGATCTAATAAAACCATTAATAATAAAAAGTATTATTATTTATTTTTCAGCCTGCCGAGCATGAGAAGAAACTAGTTTACAATTGTTATTCTTATTCGCCTTGCATTTTCAACCATACGATCCTCAAATACATATAGTTATGTATTTACACACTTCTCTTATCAGGCTATTTAACTACTAACCTAACTATTAACCTAGCTATATCATATTTGAGGTCCCGGGACACTCCTGTTAAGCGTTAGGTAGGTCATCCTGGGATTTTAGTTGGTAAGAGTCCGACACTGCCCCGCCGCTTCCCAGAAAAGCGGCGCGGTGTCCATGAGGATTTCCCCATGTAAAAAAAAAAAGAGAAGCTATTGCATATTTATAAAACCATTACCTATAAACGTATTACACATATTAATTGATAGACTTTCCTTGCATCTAGTGCATTTATAGAAAATTTAAAGATGCAAAAGTGCACCGTATGTTTAAAACGTAAGAATACAGATAAAATATCCAAAATATCTTCTCTAATATATACCTCCTATAATATTTAGTAGATAAAACAATTTCCTACCTAGATTCTATATTTTTAATCATATTTATAAAAATATGAATTTGCGTAAATATCCGTAGTCTATATGTTATAACGGAATACGAACATTCTAGGATTTCCTTTTTTCATTAAGCATCAGAAAATTTTTAAAAATTACGATTCTGATAATATCAATGTACCAGTGAGTATTTGCTCTGTCAACAAGATAACCAAATATAATCTGACCATTGTAGCGACGTCACAAATCCAAACGGAAACTGAAATTGACCAGCTTCTGTGTCCTGAGGTGCAGTTTCAAATGCAGGAACAATAGGTGTCATTTTCGCAAAATGATAATTTCTGGTTTGCTCCAGTTTCCAGTTAATAAGTTTATGTAACAATTATTATATATAATATTACGTCCAACTCCTAATTTTACACACAGCACAAGTGTTTATAAAGCTACGCATTTCCAACAAACAAGCTACTGTGATGTGACACACACATATATATACATATCGTGTGATTTGCCTTTTTATTATTTTCCAAAATGTTAAATTATGTACAAAGTGTCCCATTTAAAACTTTACACACTACTGTTAACAACTATTGTTGTTCTATAAAATGTTGCAAATAAAACTTTCTTTCTTTCGGAAGAGGGGGAGTATCTTACCCCATTGTCATAGTTTGGTTTCATTAACATATTGGTTATACTTTCCTCATTAAGATAAGACCAAATATGACGTTCTTATAAAATTCGTTTATATTGATTAGGCTTTATTTGTTAAGCCTTGCACTGTATTCAGTTAGAACATAGCCTTATGATGGTTATAAATCTTATCTGGATAAGCATGCCTTCGAGATTTCGAAATTTTATATCATCTATATTTAATTTTATTACTTCGTTTTTAAATATGTTTTTATTTAAATTAATCAGTAATTTTACATTAATATGAAATTACGATAAGGTCCACTTTAAAAAAATATCGATAAAAAGAATATCTTTCAACGATTCTCACATTAATTCTATGTAACTTGAATCATTTATACCCCAAATGAAATTTCATTCATGAATTTCAAAGTGTATTTTTATTTTTTTCCAACAAATCCTTTAAACGTCTAGTCTTAGTAATACCATAAATTTAGTTATTATTTTAAAAGAAGTAAGTTACAAGTTATAGTTTATAGAATTCTTCCCGTAGAATATAGAAACAGTTTTTCAGATTTATCTATAAGTCATAAGTTAAATCATTGATATTATTGTTTATTGTCAAGGTAATCAATTAAGTCACCAATAATAATTAGTCCTTATAACGTATATAATTATAAAAACTGTTTGTGCAACAAACAAAACTTTTCAAACTGTAACTTGTATCTTGTAAATTCACTAATATTATTACATAGTCGGTAGCTTATTTTGCTTATTCTGAGAAGCGAAATTGAGAAAAGAATTAGTGGAGTTGATCAGTTTGACTTCTGAGTGACACATATCTATAAGATTGTTATTGGAATTTTGCCATATATTTTCTCTTTAAGTTTTTATCTATTGTCGTTTGAATAATTATATTTTTTTATTGATTCAAATCCACAGATTACCATAAGCAGTGTTAGTTACGTGATGTATAACATTTTTTTCTGTGGTAGTAATATCAAAATTGTCCACCTATTAGATAACATCTTCATTTATCAAAGTGAGTTATTTCTTTATAACTGTTCTATATATGTATTTGTTTGTTAATTATATGTAATTATTATAGTTTAAGAGAATATAATGATGGTTTAGTATGTATAAAGTATATATTATTATACAATAACTAATTTACGGCACTGCCACTTTTCTCGCAACTATCACATGAAAGGAGTTGATAATAAATCTTTTGCAATCACAACCACTACAACCAAAACGACTGATCTGACAATTTTAAATTAGTGCCTTTTAATCGCAGAAAAGAGTATTGCCGGAAATTTTATGACTTTACGACTATCGACATTAAGGGAGGTTTACAACACACTAATCATAACGCATATGCTTCCTCCGAAATAACTCTTATAAATGAAGACCATGGGAAGAAAGATAATTGTCATTTTAATCGTGAATAAGCAATTTCATAGGGAATTCTATTATACATATATATGAGCATACACATATTATATTATATTAGATTATGTTATATTATTATAATTTTTTATAAGATAGATAGATAACTTCATTTTCCTGCCTTTCTCCCTTGAAAAGGGAGTTAGCATGTACTGTATATTACGTATATTACGTATATTCGTAAATTATAATAAAAAATGTTATCCTTATAAATCATCTCTTTACTTATACTATATGTATGTATATTTATGTACATGTATATTATCACTTCATTTAAAATATATACCTACAAATGTACATATATATGTTTGAATTTTAAATAAATTTATAAACTTTAAATATCAAGATAAATATAAAATAATATATATATAATATTATTAATTATAATTACAGTTATAATTATATTGTATATATATTATAATAAGAATAATAATATATACAATAATAAATAATAAATAATGCATATATTTTATATTATTCCATATTTGTTTTAATATTCGTTACAAAACCACTCACTAGTTTATCTAAAATATTACCTTACACACATCTATAAATTGTAATCAATACTTGATTAACTTAATTATAAATATTATGTTTGAATCAAAACAGATTAAAACCTGCTCTATTTATACATAAATCTGCACAATATCTCGTACCAAAGATGTAAGTTACGCCAAAAGAAGACATCATATTTCATTTTCATTAGAAAATTTCATTTACCAAGCGTCCTCGTTTCTAAAACGAATTTGCAACTGTGTATCGTACGGCTATACTTCAATGGAGGGTGAAGAGACAGCCACGGGCACGAAATTGCAGTGAAACTAACGGAATCGTTTTGCCCGCGCGTGGCTCGTCGACACGTTACGAAAATCGAGCGTTAACGTAATTAAGTAATTAAACCTCGCGGGTGAAATCGGACCGTGCCTTTCCCCCCATTGAATGTGTCGCGTTCGGTGAAAATCCGCACGAAAACTGCGCGTTTCAACCCCGCGGCTTGCCAGCCACTGTCACCGTGCACGCTCTGCTACCCTGTGGTCGTTCGTAAACATTTGTCGAGGTACAATGTGTCCAACTGACAAAAGGAGCTTGGTGCAGTACAGCACGCGCGTTTAAAAGCATTAATTACGACCGCTTTTGTCTCCCTGCAAAAGGCACGCTTTGACCGTCATTTTGATACGTGACATTCGATTTTACGAGCGTTTTGTCGTGTTTAAAATCGGCCCAATAAACGATCCATGTGTGTGCACAACGATACCGACAGTTTCCACCTTTCAACGGCTCAGAAATATTATACAGTTACTCACAAAAGTATCCAAACACTTGTAGATTTTTTTTATACGTTTATTATGTATGTTCGTGTATTATGTATATCCGAACAATTTTGTTTCCCTGTTAGTTCGGATAAGGGAGGCTTTATTGCATATATTTTGTAAAAATCATAAAACCATTTAAACAGTCACTCTATTATATTAATAAGCTTCAATACTCAACTTTTAACACTCATTATACGCTTAATATGGGCATTTATGCCGTATATTAATTTTTTTGCTAGATATCTGTTTACAGTAAACGTTACATATTTTCAGATTGGTTTCAGGTTTGACCAATTAAATCGTATCATGACAGTCGTGCCTTATAACACATAGAATTGACATCAAATTTCCTGTGTTCAAATACTTTTGTGAACCATTGTATACATACGACATCTATTTTATTTTTGTGTCGCTTTATGCGTCAGTTTTGTTGATTGGTTGAACGGTTTGTCGCATATATAAATATGATACACATGAATTTTCTTTTTCTCTATGAATAGTATAACTTAAACAAGTTTTTATTATACTACGCATATATCCGATACCTTTTATTATGAAAAGTAAATTATGTAAATGATATAAGTGGAGTAAATTTCTAATAAATCATAAGTGAACAAACTTTTACCATGTTGTTGGCTTTTACTCTAAAAATTTGTAGTTTATTATACATCGAGAGAGAAAGTTAAAAAAGCAGCTTCAAAATTATGTTCTCACTAAATATTAAATAAGAGAAATTTTTAATATACTTATACATTATATATTTTGTAAGCGATAAAAACGTATCCAATTCCAAAAAATGAAGCTTATTTATCGTTAATAATTTTATTTGCGATTATAAACTTAAATAATCACAGTTATAATTGTTATTGTAGGTTCATATGTACGTATTTGGGAGATATTTTTTGTTCGCTTTCTATTTTTCAAAGCAATTTGTTTTCGTACGTGTTTTACATATATGTATATATAAGATACATAATAATTCGAATAACAATGGACGTTTAGTTTCATGTCATAATTATATTTAAATGCATATTTATGTCTGTACAAGTAAAAAATTACACAGCACAGTTTATGTTTTTCCGATAAGATTTCAAGTTACAATTGACTTCTGTAGATAAGGTAGAAAGTTGATTATCCGAGCAGTAAAGAATTTACTGATTTGATAAGTTTACAAGAATATATTCAATTCATGTATTTTTTGTAACAAAATTAGTAAGTGTTAAGTACAAGAATTCTAATTTGCAAATTTATAAAACAAAATATGAAAAAAGCTTACATCTTTATAAATTAAGCTTGAGAATAATTAATTTTTAATTCATTTATATTTTAACATTTTAATTCTTTCAAATAATTATTTTATAATTATATATCATTAACTTTTATTGTTAAAAAATTATTAACATACTAAATATACCCGTGATATAACGTTGTAATAAATATTTACCATTTTAATGGTATAAAAATTCATATTTATAAAATTGAAATCTTAAATATGAAATCGATATGTACAGTTGATAGGAAATTATATCGTTTGCTTGTCGGTAAACGTGATTTATGGTATGGCGCTTATGGCGCACATGAATTATATACTCACTAAAAATTCCATACATAAAGACCTTGAAATTGGAGCAGAAGTCTGAAGAAAGGCGTGAACCTGACGAATTGAATCTAAAGAAAATTACTACACAAGAATAAAGGGTTAAATACCAAGGGTGAGAGATGGTGAAAACTCTTTTTCCAACGGAGCATAAACGTCATAAGGATCGGTTACTTTCTTAAATTCTCATGCACATAAACGACTCCAGATAGTTTGCTACCGAAAAGGTACCTGTTTATGAATGTGTTTATGAACCTGTTTATATGTAAAAGACTGTGACGTGATCATCGTTAAACGATAGAGATGTAACTAAATTTAATGTAAAGAGTGAAATATATAAAAAACCGATTATTATTTTCAAAACAGTTTACGAATTACAAAAGTATATTTCCAAAGTACAATATATTTTATTATTACAGAAGCGGATCAGTTCTTACATGTAATAAAAAAGGAGTGTATTATATTTGATAGCGTATGTATGTCCAATATCAGATTGCATGGAAAAAACGCGTATGAGAGAGATAAAGGTGGCCGTTTTGCGGTTGGTGTGTTGCCATTTATCAAAAGGTTTATTCGAAAAACCTAAAACGTAACCTCTGAAATTCAACAAGTGCCCCTCGAACATCGAGCGAGAGAGAATAAACGAGTAAGCGAGCAACAACATCCAACCTCTATTACGTGCGTGACGCGACTGATCTCCCGCGCGGGGAGTGGGGAAATGCGAATCTTGTATATCGCGGTGGGGGTAGGTAATCGGCTGACTTCGGGGAGATTCGTGCTTAATCGGGAACGTTCGGCTTCTGGTTTCTCCCGCGGCCGCATAAGCGGTGTCAGCGTGTGCGCAGACCGGCTGCGCAGCAGGCGTGTGCGTTGTCCAGATTCTTTGTGCCATTCCTGGCATACCAAAAACAAGAGTGGTGACTGCGCTCGTATTTACCGGGGTGCAGCCTTGCGCGCTAATATTACTGTGCGAATTTTACCCGTGGTGTGAAGGCCCCGCGCGCGCGCGACGCCACGTCAGCTCGCCCAGTGGTAAGTACATTAAAGAAAATAGTGTCGAAAGATCGTGGAAAGAGCGCGTCTACTCGTCCACGCCCGTGTGTCCCAGCGGCGTCGTCCCACACAGGGGCCGCGCACGGAACGGATTCGACAGCAGCGACGAGACGGCGATATACACACTGTCGGACACCGACAGACAGACAGACAGACGGACGGACGAACGAGAGCGAGAGACAGAGGGAGCGATAAACGCTCGTGCGAAAGAAAGAGACGAACGTATAAACCTATTGTGCGATAAAGATAAATATATAAAAGAGGAACTTAAACTCGACAGAGTGCGTGAATGATGTATATGCGTGGCGACGTTATTCAGTGCAAAAAAATACATAACCGATCCTCGTCATATTCCTTGTATGTCGTGATTGTCAGGTTCGTACTTCCGGTGACCGTGATGTTCGCATTGCTTGCTCCGGTGTTGCTGCTAGTGCTCTTACTATTGCTTTCCGACTAAAAAAGGAAGAGATAGTATATACGTATGAGCGAGTGAGAGAGAAAGAGTGTGTGAGAGAAAGGATAGGAAAGTAGAGGGAGCGAAAGAGAGAGAAAGAAAGAGAGAGAGAGAGAGAGATATGTGTGTGATAAAATGATAGTCGGATCAGTTTGATAAACGAAGAGCTCGAGTCGTGCCGGTTTATACCTGCGGTTTGGCGGTGCATCCGTCTTTGTCCGATTGTCGCGTGTTTACGAGCGTTGTGTCAGCTGTGTGTCAAGAGAACGCAACCGTGTGTATACGTGTGTGTTACGCGAAGCGTGTGCAGTCTCTCTGGCAACGTGTACGGGACTCAGCCAGCGACGGAGACTCGCGTCGAGGAGGTTAGGAGCGATTGGTGTGCCGGTGGTGGTGGGCTGCGTGCGTTTCCCCGAGGAGAGCGCGCCACGACAGAAACGTGTGCCTCTCTGCCTAGTGCCTGCGTGCCTGCCCGCTCGCTCACCCGCTTCTGGTGAATTCGTATGGTGAATTATTGATCCGCGGCGGCGTGTGCGTGCGGAAAAACCGCGCGCGACTATAACGCACCGATTCACGCTCCATACTAAAATCTGATACTAATAAACGAAAGAAACTAAAAGTTTACCGAAAGTCAAAGATACAGACATAGTAACCTGTTGTTTTGAAAACTGTGCGCGCGACTACACGTATATTGTATGAGATTGGAGGTGGAGCAGGAGTGGTGGCAGGATTTTCTTTCCCCTAGACGGGACCAAGCGAGAAGTGCGTGCACATATTCCATTGCTCCGAACGTAGTGTCTTTCTCTTTTTCTGTCATTCTCTACTTCCCTCTTTCTCTGTTTCGGTCTTTCTTTCTCGTTCTGTCTCGTTTCCCCGCTCTTTCTCAGCTATACGTGTATGCGTCTCGCTCTAGCTGCGTTACCTTTGCCGCGTGTGCATCCACGAAACTAAACGCGGGAAAACCTACGGCGCGAAATATATCCCAGAGGAATGTACACTTATCGTGTTCTTATCGTGGGACACGTTCAGTTTTTGAAGCTCGGCCAGTGAGTGAGATTTCGAAGACCGTGCGAAAGTATGTTGGCGTGAAGGCGACGAAAGTATGTTGTCGTGAGACGACCACTGAGATTAAGGTTCGAGGAACTTGAACGCAAACCTCTTTCGGGTATTGATAATCCAGGACGAGCGCAACCTACCTCCACCACCGTGACTTGGATGGATACTGTGCATTATTTCTGGAGTGAGTTTCTCTTTTAATCGTGCGCTTGTGTATATACATATGTTGCATGGAACCATGTTTCCTGTGTGTGTGTATGTGGGAAGGAAGGGAGGTGTAGATGTGTAAACGACGATGTGTCTTCTAACGTGCTGTTTTTTCGCGTTTCTCGCGACTCAAATTTGCCGCCGTCGGGACATGCGTTCGCGTGAATTGCTTTACAATTATTGCTATGTCTTTTCTATTTATATTTCTAGCGTAATTTCGTCTATAAATATTTTTATACTTTTTCTTATTTCAGTGAATATTTTTAACGTAAAATACGCAGTAGTATTTAACGAATGTTATTAGAAATGAATATATAAGAAAAGTTTTCGATTTATATTTCCCGCGTAATATTGTTCATAAATGTTATTATACTTTTTCTTACGTTAGCGAATATTTTTAAGGTATATTATAAAAAGTTAATACATAAGAAAAGTCCACCTAGGCTGTTATTGTTTATGTCCGGATATTTCTAAATTCTTTTACAATTAATGCACCTTTTTGGACAGCCTTTTATCCGATTCATACTTCCCGCGTTATTTCACGTATAAACTTTGCTACATATATGCTTCTTCGTTTCAGCGAATGCTTTAAATGTAAAATACGCGATTGTTAATATAGAAAGAATATTTAACGAGTATTGTAGAAAGTAAATGCATAGGAAAATATCCGTAAACCAGATTGCTTTTAGTGAGTCTTCTAGACGTAAACTGAGATTGTATGCAGCTATGATTTATTTTAAATTTCATACTTATTGATTGACGGTTGATTCAAACAACGACAAAAGTATCGTCGAAGTGACAGTGAATTTAATACCACGACGTTATCAGAGTAGGTTATCGAAGTAATTCCACAATAACATAGTGTAACACGCTATTACATAAATTTAATCAGATACTTGTTATCATGGCGGATAAGCGGGTACGACCAGGTACGTTGTCGGGAAAAGACTGTTGCCGTCGATTGCTCATTCTGGGTCAGTTTATTCGCGCTGACCTGTCTCTGTCATTGTGTTTGTATTTCAATTAAAAACTAGTTAGCTGGAACGCCGGTTTTTCGTGTCCACTTTATAGTCGCTATAAACTTGTCATACAATAGCATATGCTACAATCAACAATTTCTTATGAATAAAATCAAGATGTAGGATAATCGTGACCTGTTCTTTTCAAGTGTACTAGGCTGTTTATGCTTCTTATTTGGAAACGTTTGTTTACGCGTCTATGAAATTTAAATAAGTTAATGCGATATTTTTATATCTATTATTGGCATTGAATGGTAATTTTCTTTTAGACTTTTATTTTTAGTGCTTTTATATGTATAATACACATGTATTAGATTGCTTATGCTTTTTATTAAAGAAAGTTTTTTCATGATTTAACACGTTATGATACACAAAATTTAAATAAATTTATTTAATATTATTTTTATATTATTAATATTGAATGATAATCTATCTTTAGACTATTCTTTTTATTATTTTTGAATAATTCGTATTAAATGCTTGCGATGGTATGATTGTAATAGCTGAAATAATCAACAATGTTTATATTAATAAATTTTGATATGTTAGAAATAAGACAAGGGACAGAAAGTTCTTTATTTATCATAATAAATTTTAATATAAAGGCAGTCATTTTTGTCATTAGAGATACTTAATTTCGGGAACGTTACAATAATCAAACTTTGGAAAGTCTTCAACAATTTTAAAGTTATATTTTCATTCGAATTACTTAAATTCATTGAAAAGTAGCTTTAAGAAATCTGTAACCTAATATACTAAATCATTTTGTTCTTTTTCTAATCAGTGAATTATTGTAAATTTTTTTATTTAGATGAACTACTGTATGTCGGTTTCTTCGTATTATTTTTATATTTAGTGTTCCAATGTACGTATATCAGAGTAGGTAAATACTAAAGCACAGAATTTTTAGAATTTTAATTACGTTTGCGAACTGCGTCGCCATTATGTTGCATATTTAACCTCAACAATCTATAAGGTTTAATAACATCGACGCCAAAGGAACTGAAATTACCGACAAAATATGCATGAAAACTGTTTAGCACGGTGTTAATTATATTTTCACGTTTACGTTTTATTTTTATCGGAGCTAATCTACAATTTAAAAAATTGAAATACCATTTTGATTATTTCTACATTTCACGTTAATAAAATGGATTTACGTGTGTTTTATAAGATTACTGCACCTTGCGGGAGTTGAATGTAAGTAATGAAGTTTTGGTAGAAAATTAATTTGGTTTGGAATAGTTGAGTTTAATGGCGTCGTGATAATAACCGGCGTACGGTTGAGGCTTAGAAAGCTGTAAATTTTGTTAACACCGATGCATTATCTTTATCCGTATCTTATCTGCTCGCACCTATCCGACTTGATTGAAGAAATATCTGAAATTGAAAACGTGGTTTGAATGGAAATATCAATAGATAGGGCAATCGCTGTGTATTCAACAGTTGCGTCGTAATTTGAAAGTTTGTGGAAATATAGTAAGTACATATGTACTTCGTTTCGTCATAGGAAAATAAACAGTTGTTTGTTAATGTATGCTAATGAAATTTGAATACTTTGAGAAATGATTATTCGATATTAGGAATATTCTCACGTGCGGAATTGTTTATCTTGCATTTTTTCTCACGAAGTGAAGAGTTATGTGGAATATTTGAACTTTATCTTGAAACAGTTATATTGATGACGTTTAACGCATAAAAAAGTGAAAATTATATTATACTAATTTCTAAATTAGAGTATAATAATACTCAAAAATCTAATCTCATTTTCCAGTGTTGTCATCTTGAAATATGGTTTATTAATGAAAAGTAGTCTCATTTATTGAAATTAAAAATTATAATGCGCTATTACACGCAGTTTTTGTAAATTAAGAGATATTGTGTCACGCTATAATTAAACAATTTTTAAGCATTGAATTTAATTGAAAAATTATAACTGATGATATATATGGAAGTAAATCTCCATTTGTGCAGAAAGTATAATAAAACGTTATTTTATAGGCAAACAGGAAGCAAAGCGAAAAAGGCACGATAGAAAAATTGTAGCATATTACTTATTTAATCAAACACATATTAATACTCTGCACATTTTCTAAATTTATTTATATATCCAAAGTCATATTCTCCGGTTGCTAATGACTACGTTATATGATCACGTCGCATTAGAACATAATAAATGCATTATTCATGTTACGTCATATGTGGTAATAATAACAAAATTATATGATATGAAATGTTTATATGGAACATAAAAAACACGATGTATACGGTGATCAGGAAATATAATAGAAACCATTATCCTGGAATCCTGGAATAGTATAGTTGCTAAATTGAACACTTAGAACAGGCACTTTCCATATTCTATATTCTACATTTTTCCTATGATTCTTCTCTTATTGATACAGCTTATTAAACATTAACTTACATTCATGTGCTCAACGTCTTAATAATAATAATAATAATAATAATAATAATAATAATAATAATAATAACAATAATATGATAATTCTACATTATATTGAACTTTCTAAATCGTTCGCAATATACGTACTTAAAATCACGCATACTTATATAATTATCCTTTAATTTCTATAAACACGTGATTGTCCGCGGAAGTGTCGTCCGCACGACGGTGCGTGTTGAAAGTCAAACGAGCCGGTTAAAAATCGTCGACGCTCGTTTCGAGGCCCGGGCTCGATATATATCCAACTTTTTAACTGGGGGCCCGATAAACATCTGGGGTTCCCTAGGAGGGGAAAGCAAGGCGGCAGGTGCAACCTGTGTGTTTCTTCAAGCTTGTTTCTACCCCCTCCTTGTTCCCGCTAGCCGAACAGCTCGTTTTTCTTCTCGAGAAGCAGTGCACGCACGCGAACCGCGGAACCGGTAGCGTGGTAATCGGTAATCGGTAATCGGTAATCGGTAATCGATGAATTCGATATTCATATCACCTTCGCTAAATTCATACACACTTTCTACGCCTGATACCAGAAGCTTTTTATCTATACGTCTTATCGGTATATGTTGAATATTGAAGATTCAATAACGTTACTTTCTTAACCTTTGCTTTTTTTATATTTTTGGATTTTAAGATTGTTTGGATTTCAAAGAAATTTCTTTTCTGTATTTCTTAGTTTATAATGTACAGTGACTCTTATTACCTAATATTCGAATACTACGGAGTTTGAGGGATTATGGTTTTATGTATTTGTTTGTGATAGTGTTATTTAATTGATTGTTACTTAATATGTTACAATGCTTATTATATCCAGAAAACAACATAAATGTTATTTATTGATTGTATATAGATTTTACATAACGAGCAGTAAACTAGACAATATATTTCTTATCTTTTCTCATATATTAGATCTCATATACATATATATGTATAGATTCTATCAACTGTATTATGAATTAACAGATTGAAATAGATACTAAACTGATCTAAAGTAGGATGTATTAGTATTAGAACCTATAAACTATTAATTATCTTATATTATGGAATAAAATAAAAATTATGCTGTAAACTACGTAAAAGAATAAAAAATAAAGAATAAGTGAAGTGAAGATTCTGTACCACCTGCAAAATTAAGTATTTAAGGCAGCTGTTTGTTTCGTGTTTATTAATACTAGGTTTACGCTACTCGTCAATTTGACGGATTTCAAACTTCGAAATGAAATATTCCAAAAATCATGGCATTAATTTTAACTATTTTGCATTTTGCACAATTTCGTAATAATAATCATTTCATCTAAAGAATTTATACTCGCAATTATTTTTTCCTAGGTTTTCTAATTTTTGAAATCTTTATGTAGTATATCTATCTCTGCGAAACCCGTCAAATTGACGGGCTAACTGATTTCATAAACAAATCGTTTTTCAAAGACAGTGTGCAAAAGTTTCAGTTATTGTAGACATTTCCCATTATTGTCTCCACTTATTGTAAGTGTTTACAATAGGATAATTGAATTTGGGCACAGTATTTTCTTTTTTTGACCAATCCCCCTTTTCTAGCAATCATGAGTAAATCCAGGAGATATAATAAGATATTCAATAAATTGTCAACATCAATGAAGATTGTTCTGAGGATATCTCCGAAGAAGATCAATATGAATTAGGCCAAAGCGAAGCTGACAGTGAAAGTTCTGAATACACTGAAAGTGGAGAGACAGAAGGATCTTCGGATAGTGAAGAGGAAAACTTCTTGAAAGTGTGTTGTAACAAGAAAAGGATGCGTATTTTTTCTAGTTCTGACTCCGAGGATGAAAGGACGAGCATTCCAAGCGCATCCCAAAATGTAATGGGTGAAATTGAAATTGCAATTGACGGGGCACAGTGGATAAAACTGAAAGCAGGCGGATCTAGGGGTAGGACGCCCGTTCATATGATATTCAAGGATATCGCAGGGCCTACTGGCTATGCTAAGAGAAATATTATGTCGGGTTATGTAACTAGTGCTTTCGAATTGATAATTGACAGACACATAATGCAACACATAAAAGATTGCACTGAAACCGAGGCGCATCGAGTTTTGAAAAAAGACGGACAATCACAGTTGCTAAGTTACGTAGTTTTCTAGGAATTCTATATGCCCGGGGCGCATATGAAGCGAGATCATTGAAAGCCTCCAAAAGATTACAAACAGATAAATTTGCGCTGATATCCGAAATATGAAACAGATTTCTAAGTAATAGCCAGGCTTGTTGCAAGCCATATGAAAATATTTCAATAGATGAACAATTATTTTCAATGAAAGCCCAATGCAGGTTTACGCAATATATGCCGAATAAGCCTCATAAATTTGACATTAAGTTTTGGTTTGGAGTTGACGTCCAAACAAAATATATTTTGAATGGTTTTCCTTATATGGAGAAAGATGAAACTCGATGCTCAAGGGGAAAAAGGACAAGATGACTTTGTTTTCCTCGAATTTATATAAATCAGAAAACAGCGCGCTTACTGTGTATAAAAGTAAACCTAACGTAAAATTCCTCCTTCTAAGCACCAAATATACAGGTATACAAATAGAAGACAATTATAAACGTGTTCCAGAAACCATTGCTGTTTATAATAAAACAAAGTTTGGTGTGGACGTCGTTGACCAGATGGCACGCAAATATAGTGTCAAAGCAGGGAGTTTTCGATGGCCCCTTCAACTTTTTTTTCAATATTTTAGATTTGGCAGCAATAAACGCGTGGATATTGTGTAAAGAGTGCACCAGATCGAAAATATCCAGGAAGGAGTTCATATTTTGCCAAAGATCAGACGCTTCATTTCTGTCACTTTCGACATCAGAAGTGCGAAAAAGTTGCCAAGTGGGCCACTGCAAAAAAAAATAGAAGCAATAATTGTTGTATATATTGCAAAAATGCACAAACAAAATTCAGTATATTTGTAAAAAATGTGTTCAAGTGCTCAATAAATATGATTACCCTATATAATTATTAGTATTAAAGTAAGTAGTATAGTAATTAAAAAAAACGCTTTTTACTTATTAATAATTTATTTAAACGTGAAGCCTAATATTGTTCAATTCAGACTTAATTTGAATAAATCGATTTTTTAAAGAAAATGCATATTTTCGTTTACCCGTCAATGTGACGGGTCCTCGTAGAGATAGGTATATAAGAATCGCCCGTAAACCTAGTGTTAAAATATATTGGTATGATTTATATGTATATATGCATATATATGTACTGTCATGTATAATATATACAAAGAAAATTTTTGCTTGCATTTTATGTAAATTGTTTTATGTTAATTGCTTTATGTAAAAACGATATTATCTTATTAACTAGGGAAACGTCGATATAGAGAAAAAAGACAGATTATAATCATGAGCCACTGTAATATTCTCATCTTTCTTACTTTCTTCTGATGTTTGAAAGAACAAGTCGTGACTTCAAAAGTTATGCTTTATTATTAATCGTCATTGTGCTTTAAGCATCTGTTAGACGTAAGATTATCAATGCATATTTCTACGAATCCATATATGTACAGATTTTCAATATCACTTTCTTCAGAAACGAACCTTCCTACAAGAAAATGTCATCTCACACGTTCTTTTCATTACTTAGCTTTCCAAGAGAAACCATCCTTTTTTGGTTTCCATTACGATTTTCAACTTACGTTATATCTGCGTGTCTACTGTCAACATTGCTGTACTCTCTATCAGAGGATTGACTTGCGATTAATCAGACATATATATACATACATATGTATAGTATTACACGTGATGATCATATTTACTATTTCTAACGTACTGTGAATGGCTAACAAGATATTTTGTGTTCTACAGTTGTTCATATATACTTTCACAAACGATCGCTATAGTGGTAGGATTAAAGCAAAAATCTTATTTAGAATGCAATTTATTTAATCTTAATTTTATTCCATAGCGAAAGTTCTTCGTCTTGCTAAAGAAAATTTGTTCATAGTTTAACATCTACAGTGCACAAGAGCTGAAAAAATTAATTTGATATTATTGATACAATATGGAAAGTTGCTTTAGATCATTCCTCTTATTATTTTTATATCAATAATACACGAGTATTAGGTTGCTTATGTTTTTTCTTAAATAACGTTTGCGTATTGTTTGACATGTACAGGGCACAAAATTTAAACAAGTTATTTTAATATTACTTTTATATTAGACTATTATTTTTATTATTTTTGTGTGATCCGTACTGAATGGGAGCGTTTAAATAGCTGAAATAATTCACAATTTGTGCATTAATCAATTTTGATACATTAGAAATAAACTAAAGGATAGGAAATCAATTATTTATTGTAATAAATGTCAGTAATAAGAATAACAACAATGTTTGCACTAGTAATACTTAACCTCGAAACGTTGTAACGATAATTAAATTTTGAGATGTCTTTAACGATTGTAATATTATATTGCCGTGTGTGTTCTTCGATTCTTTTCCTATTTTATCGTAAATTCGACGTTCTTTTGTTTAATAGAGGAACGACCGTATCTTAGTAGACTCGTGACAGCAGCTAGACTCATTAAACCGAGGCTTCTTCGCGATATAAATAGGACTTCTTGTCCCGTTGCAGTACGGAAGGAGCAAATAGATTATCACGCGTACCACAGCCCTCTACTCGGCGACTTCTCTCTTCTGTTCTTTCCCTTTCTACCGTTTGTGCCATTCTATTTCTCTATTTGTACACTCTCCTCTCTTCTCTCTGCCCTCTCGGTTTCTTTTGCTCTTGTAAGAACTGTGTGCGTCTATCTTTTTCTCTCTCCAAGAGGAGCCGGTACGCGCGTGGCTTTCTATTTGGCGTAGACGGTGCCAAATTGTCAAGTAACTAAAATTACCTTCGAAGGTGTACGCTGTGTCTTTCTCTTTTTCCCCCTTAACGTCTTCCTCGGCAGTTATCCCTTTGCTTTTTTCGCGCCACGCCGTGCCACTCGCGCCACGAATGGCGGCGATTCTTCTTCTGAACGTCGAATTTCATTTTCCACCCCTGTTAATTACACAATTCCTCTTTGTTCTGCTTATCGAATATCTCGAATTGAAAAGTCCTGCCCAGGAAATGTCTTGTAGAGTATTTTATTAATATCCTTTAATTTTCTTTGTCGAAGAATTGGAACAGTTAGGGATTTTTTTTTCATCATGCATATCGATTTTATTTTCGTTATTTTCACTAACAATTTGAGATATTATTACTAAACTTCAGACGTTCGTGCCCTAGACTGTAGTTATTACTTATTGTAATATTCAGAAGATGTAAGAAATTTCTATTTAGAAATTTCATTTGTTCAGTTAAGTTTATACATATGTGAATTTTTATTGGATTGGATATTTTTATGGAAACTTATGGAAAATGTAAAGATACGACCGTCCCTGCACGTTAAGTTTCATTTCTACTTTGTTAATTAGACGAATACCAAGAATATTTCACTTTGTTTTTCACAAAACAGAAATTAAAATCGATCGAAAGTTCAATAATGTACCAATATTCTGAAATAATTTAATTCAATGAATTGGTATTTCCTTGTGGAATTGACAAATTATATTTATAAATTCAAACCATTCACTTAGAAACACTAATTCACTTAGAAACACAATATGTACTTCATTAAAATTAAATACACTTTGATATAGCTCCAAGTTTTTTGATGTTATATATATAAAGAGTTGAATTAATCGAGAAAGTCACAAATTGAAATGTGTTAAGGATATCTCAATTATTTTTCTTAAAACAAAAACGAAAGTTGATCGAAAGTTCAATGTTACACGGAAATTCTGGAACGGTTTAACTGGCGCGTGTTTCTGTCGAGTGTTCATTAATTCAGAAACGGGTCTGAGACATTAACTCGGTGATCCGCATGTGTGTGGCAAAGGACGGTCTGTTCGACCATCTAGTGACCCTAATAAAACCTACACAAAAGGTCGTCGTTCCTAGATCGATTTGCAAAAGGTCGAACGTCACGCCATCGGAGATTTTCTGCGCTTAAACCGGTGTAACCGGCGTAACCGGCCCACCACCGATTCAAAACTAATTTAAATTGTTGTCTTTGAGATTTAAATAGCGACTGCACGTACGATGGTTTGTGCAAGAACCGACGTTCGTTTGTCTAATTAATCTTCGTTGTTTTCGTAGACCATGAACGATACATGAACTAACTGTGATTAAGTCTTTGTCATGTAAATTGTATCTGCCGGTGTACAAATTTGAAAGACCTTCTGATTGATTTTGAGATAACAAAGTGACAATTTTTGGACAACAAAATATAAAGAAATATAATAGAATAGCATGAAATAATATGCTGTTTATTTGAAAAATTTACATTTCGAATCTACGATTTTTGTAGTTTTATTTGTAATAAATTTTTGGAATAAAATTTAGGGAAATATTATGTAATAAGAATTACAATTTGTTACAAAAACTTACGATTCTTAAATTTTCATTTATAATGCTACATAACCTTTGAATACGTAAAATTTAAAGGAATATCATGTAATGAGAATCGCAACTTACTTAAAATTATACGATTAAAATGACGATTAACGATAAAATTACAGCGTCACGTAAAATATTCAGGATGCGGGATAATGATTGGGTTGGAATAAAAATTCCTAGTGTTCTTCAATAGCAGCTTTTGAAACGCCAACATTTGAGAATGAAACGCTGTACAAATAACAAAAAAAGATAATGTATCGTTTATAGAAATGGTACTACAGGTAAGCGTATCGTTCCAAAGTGATTTCGGTTCAGAAGTGGAAATTTTGATCAACGTTTTGCCAGGCTATAATCATTGAAGATGACCAAATTGCAACGCTAATTGAAAATAACTTATGCCACACGAGACATACGTTCTTTTATAAATCTATGTATTATCTTTGAATCTCTCTTAAAAACACTATGAACCATATCTTCCAACCCAATATGTACATACAATTATATTTTATTCTAGTTATTTCAATATCACTTCAGAAGCTATTAATACCGCTTTTATTGGGACAGAGAAAAAATAATATCGACTTTTCATACACAATTTATGACAAAATCAGTCTATAAAAGTTGATTTCTGTATTTACAAAACATTTGGCCCCGCGTCTGAATTTAGAAATTAGTGCAGATCGAGTTCTAGCTAGTTTATTTAGTTCTAGTTCTGTTTTCGGTCAGCTACGTTGTATGAATTGAAGGAAATTGCAAAGACATTTCTGTCAATTGAAATCAACTCCTTCCTATGCAGAAGGCATAAGGAAGTTCACAAAATGGTTATATACATTACAATTATATGCAAGGTGATTGATCCTCACGAGGACTTGTCACTTATTAAAGCTTCAATAGAGAAATGTAATGACACTAGTGGTTTCGTGCGAAAACCGTAGAAACTTGTCGAAATATGTTGAAAAGTTCAACATTTTGAATAAATCTTTCCTATACATACAATTAATTTTCGAGTTATATGCAAAAATATCCTGCCACTCAGTTTTAGTTTTGAAGCTGTTAATTTAGCTATATATTGTTGCAGTCGCAGTACAGCCAAGTCTGCTGCTTAGTAAAGAGGAATTATTTACGATACTTTCAAGTTCTTTTTTTCTTTCTTGCTCCATAAGATCCTAAACATTCGAAGGCTCGCGTTTCTTTATATGTCACGAGCTTGAGATTCGTTCAAACATTACCATTTCCTTCTTTTCCACGTGTTTTTGTTTATCCTTTTTCCAAGCTATTGAGATTCAACGAATTTGTTCAATTATTTTTTAAAGTGAATACGTAGTCAAATGCTGATACTCTGCTCATCAACTTGCATATAATGGAATTTCGCCTTCACTTTGTATGTCGCATTATGCATGTCATGTCCCGAGTTAAATTTTTATCGTCCTATCACACAGGTCTGTTAGGTTCATACTGAATTGTGTATATATATATGTCGGGTTAACATTATGATTAGAGTTAGGGGCGTGAAACGAATCTTCATTTGGATTACACATTGTCGTTACGCAATAAAGAAGACATTGACTAGTGCAAATACGATTATTACAGAACTTGACAAGTAACCGTGGTAATTAGATACTCGAGAAGCTAATGACAATGATCCTAGGTTTAATAACGAACCCGCGGTCAACGGGATAACAGGATGTGCTTTCTTCCAAAGCCCAAATCGTACTCGACTTGCTTGGCTACGGTGGAAGTGTAACTAAACTAACTCTTTGTTAAAACGTGGAATATCCACCGAGCGTAAAGACGCTAAGTAACTCGCTAATACGACCTCACGAGAGAATGACTTTCCGTCGCGATGATGCTGCAGAGGGAAAGTATGATGGGGTGTGTCTAAGGACACGAGATCATCGGATTCGTCGAGGAAAGCCTTCGCCCGGAAAGTGAGGGAAATTGACGTTGCTGTTAATTGGTCAATTTCCATGTTGGTGGTTAGAAAAGGATGTTAGCCGTCCTTGAGGGAAGGTTGCTAGCGGGAAGCGTCGTTCGTTGAAAGAATAGATCTCCCCTATCTTCCCGTAGTTGGGACAAGGACTGTTTGTCTGTTCGAAGGACTTTGGATAACTAAATCTTAATAGTTATAACTGTTATAGGCCGTTGATAAGGTCAAGCTGAACATGCACTGTGGAGATGCGTCAGCATCTGGTAACCATCATACCTGAAGAATGGGGAAAAGAGAAGGTCGCCGTGTGGCGAGCCACCGGACAGAAAGCGTTGTAATGTTTACTGTCGCGTGCCGCTACAAATATTTCTTTTAAGGAGAGCTATAGAATTACTCCATACCTTTGTTAGACAAAGCGTTCTTCCCGCGACCGCGGCTACGTTCGGCGACTGGTTGTCGCCTCGAGCCCAAGCTCATTATCACAAATCTCGAACATATACAATCGGATCGAATGACGACAATTGTTTGATTACGCCCATGATAGAATCTAGATTACGGTGTTAAGGGATTTTCTCGAAGTTCCAAAGGGAAGGCTCCGATGTCCCTTCATCTCCGACATATATATAGTATACCAAACTTAAATGACCAAACAGCGAGGACTTAATCTACAAGCAAAAAGAAGAAAAAAATGTTATATAAAGTTCGTAAATAACGGAGTTATAAACGAATATTGTATACACAAAATAGATAGCGACGCATTTTCTATCACAGCACACGAAACTTCACTGTATTATTGTCAGCCTAGTTACATGCTTTTTTCTTATCATGTGGTAACAATTACATATTGTTAATAGTTATAAAATATAGTAATATAAAAAATATGATTACCTAGTAATTGTTGCTCTTGTGCTTGGATTCAAGTTTTACCTCAATAAACAATGGAATTAATTACACTACAAGGTTTTACAAAGAGGATTTTGCTGAGTTTCAATAACTACATCGTTACCCATTTCATGCGTGCAATACTTTTTTATAACTCTGCAACAGAGCGTTTATTGACAAATTTTATATAACATTTTTTTACCCTCTTACCTGTAGATTAAGCCCTCGCAGTTTGATCGTTTAGATTTGGCACACCCTGTACATGCACAACACTAGAAGCAAAACTGTGAGTAATGCCTCTGTTTCAGTATCAAACAGATTATGGTGTCGGGGAGTTCGGATAATAGAATGTTCGACTAGTAGAGTATGTATTCCGATAGCGGAAGTTTAGACAGTAGAAGTTCCATTGTGTATGATGCTTTATTTGTTTATACTAATAGCAATATTAGCTTCAATAATACCGATGTGGCTACAATAGTATGAAATATGTAATAATAATTAATACAGAATTTTTATGTTTTAGTATTCATAATTAACGACGATTGAAATTTCTTTACATTTACGACATATTATGTTTCAATTGATTTATTTATAATATCTGCAAGAAACTATTTTCAAATAAGTAGTGAAATTTAAATAGCTGCAAAATTAATGGTTTTCTGACATACAGTGACTTAGAAAATTTTATTTGTTTCGCGCTTGCGACAGAAAACGTTTACCTTGTGCGTATTACATAAAAAGTTTGAAATTCCATTAGCACTAAAATGTGATACGACTGCCATGATTATGTTCTACTTTAATTTCTATTTCTTTTAGTTTCATTTTTCAGATCATACTTTTTTATGAAAATTTCAAAATTAAACTAAATTTTCATAATTAAATTTTCATAAAATATGAATCTGCATACTAATAATGATAACATCAGAGATATAAGTATGTATAAATTCATAGATAAATAAATAAATCGACATTGTGCATTGTTAAGAAAAATATATCTAATAATATAAGCATAAAGTATATCTATAAATAAGTATATGAAAAATATATATATGAATAGACAACCATATAAAATACAATAGTATAATTAGACTATGGATTTTTATGCATTTATGGGGAATGCTAAGGCGTCAGAACACAAAATACACCTATAAAATAACTAAAGGAAAGTACTCGTTATATTTCCTATATAAAATAAAATTCTGCGTTGATTCCCTTTTTTAAATTGTGCTCATTAAAATATGAATGTGTATAAACATCGCAGTCTAAATAAATAAATATGTAACATACAGTATTCCGTTATTTGTTATGCATTATTTGCAACATCGAAGTAATAGAAATCGGAATTCCATTCGAGCAATTCCAAAAAATGACAAGTCAAGTGGCAGTTCTCGAGCAATTTGTTTATTCAACGAACACGTTTTCGTCCGAGAGAGATAATTTCGCGTGACGTTAGTTTTTTAAATAAATGTCACGTACATGTGTTGATCGTATCTAGATCGTTCGTTTATAAAACCAAACTGCCAGTCTCTGCATCGCCGTTGTATTTTCAGTTTCCAGGTTTGTTCGACAAATTTTTTTTATTTTTCTCTTTTTTTTTTTTTGTTCTCCATTCGTCATTAATAATGTAAAATTGAAAGCAGTAAATTAAACGTCAGCGCGTTTCGCGCTCCCTCATTCGTTCGACCATGAAAATTTCATCGATGAAAATCGTACACGACGCGTTGATTTGTATCATGCTCATTTGCCCGTAATATTATATTTCCGTAATATTGCAATCGTGAACGTGGTTGTTTCAACGATCCGTTGCACGATTGAAATCTGCCGGCGAATCGCGCTGACTGCGCGTATGAAAGTTCAATTTAAACTTGATATTCCAAAAAAAAAAGATAGAAAGGAAATAATGAAAAAGCAGGATGAAAGATATAAATATAGCGGTAGGCTGATAACGTTGATTGTTGAAAGATAGATAGAGTTATTAAAAGCGAAAGTGCTTCCCGATTGATGATCCTTGTGATTGATAAGCAATTGTCTGATAAGCAGTGTCACGATGCATGCTACTTCGCTGTGATTTCTTCGATATTTTAACCCGAATTACTGATATTAAATTTAAGTTGGCATTAGGTTGGAGTTAGGTTCTGCACGATTTTTTTTTGTGTGCATATATAAATTGTATTTGTATAAATTTGTGAAATTGGTACGTGAATTTTAGTTTTTGTGAATGATACCATGGATGATACATGAATATAAATCGAATTGAAATGATAATTGAAATGGTATTACGTATTATCTATATAGATTGTATAATTTCATTTTTGAAATAATTAAAAATTCTTGTAGATAGTAGTAAATTTTGGTATGTTAAAAACATAAGACAAAGTAAAAAATTAATTATTTCACTTTATATTCATTGTAATAAATATCAATGGTGGAAATTTAACCTGGAAAATGTGGGAGAAATAATAATGAAATTTTGAAATGTTTAATTTTAAAGTTATATTACCACTTAAATTGCCCGAAATCATTGAAAAATTGAATTGCACAAAAAAATCGTAATTACAATAAAAAGCACAATAATAAATGTATAAAACACATGTATGATTTTTATGCATATATGAGAGATTTAAAGACGTAAAAATAGGCGCAGCTCATATAATATGCAAAGATATGTGAAATATCCAAAGTAAACTACATATTCATAAAGATATGAATTCACATAAACACAATCTACCTAGTGCACCCATTATTTTTTCAAATTACGAATTCCTTTTTTTTTTAGATCACTAAGAGCTACTTTTCGCTTATGTACTTCGCTATTATGCCTCGTTATGGAGCACACGACGTCACGATTGTTATTACGAAACGAGAGAGAATGTTTCTGCCAGTAATCGATACTCGATATCCGGTAATAAGACGGCCGATAGAGTACATACATGCTTCGTACAACAGATAGCACGAGAGAATTTATCGGTGTGTACACGTGTAGTCCCGTATCTGCCGGTTGAATGCGGAGAAACGTGTGCATTTCAATCGCGTGATTGAGAACTAGTACGGGGTCGAGCACTCCCCCGGGAAGTTTCACGGGTCAGAAAATCATGGGGTGGCTTTACCACCTGGCCGATGTTCCTTTTCCTCCCCTCTCTACTTCTACTAGTCCCTTATACGCGTACATGTGTATGTACATATACAGGGTGATTCTACGTAAAAAAACATGTCGAAAGTATAAAACGAAATATGTTCATTCGACGCTCCGGTTTCAAGAAAATCGAACTTATAAATTTGTTAAGTATACCTGGACTTGGTTAACTCCGGACTAGACATGACCGCATGATCGACAAGAGGTTATTCTACATGTGAGAATAAGTCGAAAATATGGAATAAAGCTTTTTCATGCGCTGTTTCGCTTCCAAAGAAATGAAATTTCAAAATTGACAAAGTATGCATGTACCAGGTCAACTTTTAATCGAACATCTTCAAACCCTATTTTCTTGGAGAAAAGACTATAAACAGAAAAATTTTATTTCACATTTTTTACTTGTCTTCGCACGTAGCCTAACCTCCTGCTAATTGTTTATTTGTATTCAGTCACTAATCACTAGTCAGTGATTAGCTAATTTCACATATACCGAACAAATCTTTAAATCCGATTTTATCGGAAACGAAGTATCTTATGAGAACATTTTATTCTATATTTTCGATTTATTTTTTTATGTAGAATCACATCCTTGCCGATTGTTGTATGATTGTGCCATACTTATCGAGACACCTTGTATACACGCACACAGAATGATAGAATTCCCCTCACGTTCGAATCATCTCTTGTCCCTCTTCATCCTTTTTTATCCTATTCGTCATCTACTTTTCTCTTTGTGAAGAAACGCTGCACCCCCAGTGCAGTTTGTCTGCATATTAGCCACGCCACAATCGAGCAATTCTATCGTAGGAACCGGTCACCCAGTATATGATGAAGTTCTCTCTTCTTCAGTCTCTTTGAAGTTCTTTCGGATAGTACGATTTGTGTCGTGCTTTCGAGATAGTACTGTGATATATGAGTGTATGTGCTCTTAGTTTGGGAGGTTTGAGGATGTTTGTTGTAGCTCTTGGATAGATTGCTTCTATATTGATAGATTAAATCTGCACAAATAATATTATAAAATGTTACAAGCAATAAGTTAAACACTATTAGTATTAGTAAAATCATTTGCATGGCAGTAATAGGTTTGATAATAAAATAAAAAGTTATAAGATTGTAAAAAGGGAAACCTACGATTTGTATCTTTGCAATTTACTAATAATATTACTATTAATTAGTTAATTATTATGCAACAGGATTATTGAACGCTATATTTTTAGCAATATTTTTAAAATTACGAAGAGAGTGAAAAATACACGCGAATATATAGCCTCAAAATAAAATAGAAAGACAATTTTGATAATATGAAATTAATCGGCAACCTTCTGTAAGAAAAAATGGAAAGTGTGATTTATCGTGTGAAGAACACGAAAAAGTCGAAGAGACTTTTTCCACAGTTTCGTGATGTTTAGTTTGCGTTTAGTTAAAGGCAGTGTCATACATATAACCCAAAATACGTGACGAATTGAATTGATTTTTATAGAGAGATCCTGATTCTTCTTTCTGTTAATTAACTGTGAGATTAAAATCGGTTCCAGTATATAAAATGAATGTTTAAGAATTCGTAGTCGCTACTAATAACGCATACTGTGCGTTCTGACGCTTACTTCAACCATTCTGTTGATGTAACTGTTGTGTTTTTATTTTCGTCGAATTTGTCGCCTATTTACATTTAAAAAGAGAATATTGCACAGCAGTGGTAGCTATACTCACTGATTTACTCACTGATTACTCACTCGATTTTTGAGAATTTTTTGTCCAAATAATAATTTATAACAAAGCCAGAGGCAGAGCTATTTCTGATAAAGGCTATATCGTTCCTGAGAAAAACAAATGAAATTATTAAAATATGATCTTTAAATGTGTCAATAATAAATGGTAAATTCATTTAAATTATAAGTCACGTTACTTAGTTTACTACAATGGATGTTCAATTTTCTATTTTATGAATCTGGAAATTTATTAAGTCGTGTAGAAACAAACTAAAAATTCTTAGAAGATATTTGAATATTTAATATTGTACTTTTTATAATGAAGATGACTTTGGAATATTGATCCTTGGAATAATGAATTATGGAAAAGTATTTAAAATTGAAAAAGATAGAAAACTTCTTTGAAATTTCATGTCCTCCGAATTCATAAATATTCCATATCGTAATTTATATAATTTACGTTTACAAAATTTCCTTTGAAATCTATAATAGAAATATATAATAGATATATATCGACAAATATTCGCAGTACTTCGATTTCACATTAAAATTGAATTTTATTATACGTATTTAATATAATAAATGCAAAAGTAAAAGTGTAATTATAAGCCTGTCAAAGAATATACTTACTTAGATATATTCCAATATTCTTAACAAAAGTCCAATCTTATTTAACAGGAATAAATAATTTAGAAATTTTTATTGAACGTAATAAATTTTCCACAGTTTTCTAAAATATTCAAGAATATTTGCTTTCATCGAGCATACGAGGGATATGAAAAATGTTGGCAATATATTCAAAGTATTCGAAGCGTTTTAATTATTCCGTAACACAGAAACTGCGAACGAGTTTCCGCGATTACATCGTTCATTATAACAATTTTTAAATTTTCCCCCGGGATAATGTATTCATAATACTTAAACCCGAACATCGAGGGATCGGTTTCAATTTGCAATTCAAAAGCCGTGGACTTATTTCGTTTCCCAGGAACGCAATATCCGTAATAAAATAGCCCAATTTCAGCGTGCGATGTACTGTAACGAAGGATGCTAATCAGTTTTCACCCGACCCAAGTTTGCGGTGCGGGCTCGACTCTGTTTTGTTACCATTACATAAAGCAGTCCCCGTCGATGCATTGCAAAAATACAGTCGAACCTTAGTAACTCGAATTTCAATGAAAAACATAAAATCTTTGTGTTGCGGAGGTCGTGTCATATCGAATTTTTTCAGTGAGAGAGGTTTAACAGTCGAAAACGGCTTAGAGAGGATTCGTACAAGGGTTAATTTTTTGAATTATAGACGCTGGAAGATAGTCAATTTCAGCTTTTAAAAGACGATTATTTATTTAGAAAAATGAATGACAATTTTCGTCATATAGAGTGGTTACAAAAAATATTTATATATAGCCTTATTTTCAAATGAAGCGTCTTTCTATCAGGTTTTACATTTCATGGTACCAAATTTTTGATAATGTTTGAAAATTGTATTAAATTAAATTAATTTAAAATTTGATACAAAATTTAATTTACTTTGATCCAATTAGTTGGTACGTAAATGCTGTAATAAATACAATGTTGTGTCAATACCTTTCGTAGACACTGTAGGTTGCGTGTGAGAAACACGTAGTATAATTTCAAGTTGTAAAGGAACTCATAGAACTACACTTTGACTCGCAGAGATTGAGCTTCATTCCAAATTCCAGTTATACAGATAAAATAGCGTACATAAAAATGTGCAAAATAATTTGAAGCAAAGTAATTGTTCATTTCGATTTGTAGAGCTTTACTCAGCGGAGTGGAATAGTCTTACAGAGGTTTCCGAACTAAGATAGCGATTCGATTCATCGATGTTTGACTGCATAAAGCGTTAAAGAAATAATCGATTACAATTTTGTTTTCACGTACGATTACGCTACAATATTGCATATTATATATTATGTAGATATTAAAATCAATTTTCTAGAAAACAACTTTTTGAACAAAATTTGAACAAATTTTATTCATTACTCTGTATTTATGTTTTTATCATAACCTGTTCAATATCACTATATTTTGCACGATACATTATGTAAATTAATATTAATATCTACTTTTGCATAAAAGACACGTATATGTATTTATACATATTCGTTGACTACACAATTTTTTTCAAAATTAACATCATTTATTAAATCAGCATATTAAATAAATAAAGGAAACCTTAATAACGATGTTCGTTGTTTTGGAGTGAAACATACAATGACTTACAAAGATGAAAATATTTGTCGAGGAAAAGAAAACTTTCGATAATAGATATAATGAAATCGGACATTTTATATGTTGCAGCGTAATAATATAAATATCAAGGAAACCATGATACAGAAATGCGATGGATTCAGACGAGGAAGAAATTAAATTATATTATATTATACTCGTAGGTTCATAATCGGCGGTTTTCGTTATACTATCAAATGTACAAATTCCTTACAATTGAAAATTTCCAAATAATGATTTTCGAAAGTTTTAGTTATTTCCTCACGGTTTCTTAGGTTTATCATATTCCTTAGCAAATTGGTTCATATTTTTACAAAAAATCATGCACTTTTATTATATTAATACATAAAATACAATATTGTAAATATCTTATTAATACGCTAAAATGCTTAAAACTATTGTTTAACTCTGTTGTAATTGACAGTTTATTTTTTTTTAGATGAAAAACATTTTACTCGTATTTTCAGTAAATTATAAGTTCAACTGGCGTTATTTAAGCTTCCGTAATGAATAAGAATCTCCGTTGACAATGCCGGTCATCGCGTACGTCGGAAAGAATAATTTTCCTCGGAAATGATATGCTTCCACAACGGAAAGGACCGATCCGCGTCGAGCAAATAAAACATGCACTCGTTATAATCGTATCCCTTCTAGGCAGGCCCTCTCTCTCAGCCAGAAAGAATTTACGATACGATTTATTATCGATCAGAATGCCCGCTTAATATACATATAGGCTCTCTCCATAACCGCGATCCAATTGGCAAAGAGTTAATTCTAAGTGAAAAAATAAATCGAAAATACGTCCGTGTAAGGTTTGCTACCATGTAGGGATATTTTGACCGACAATTTTTAATTGTCAATAACTAAAACACAAAGCTGAAAACGCAATTCTTTTATTCTTGATTTTCGTCTTATTTCGGCTTCAAGAATTACCCCTTAAATTATGTTGAGATAGTAGCCGAACACCCTGTATAGAGTAACATTTTTTCATACGGCGTTCTGTTCTGAATCAAATTTAAAAATTCGATTAGTATATGCGAACTTAACTAATTACTCACTAGATGCGAATAAACAATCAGAAAACAAGTAGCAAATGTTTCCAAGATAGTAGAATTTGAACGTGTTCAGTTAAGAACTGTTCTCGTACAGGAGTATTTGATCAATTTGTAAATTTCATTTGGTCAAAAGCGAAACATTATATAAAAATGCTTTATTCCATATGCCGACTTGTTTTTTCATGTAGAATTGTCCTTTTGTCAAATGCTCACGATTACTGAGACATCCTGTATACATTTTCGCATTGGTTTCAAATTTTACAAATTAGAATCATGACACTAAAGTTTAAATATAGCATTAATAAAATTTCAGAATGTTTTATACAAACAAAATGTTTGATGTAAGTATGAACACTTCAAATACTTTCATGAGCCACTGTAAATATTATGCAGCCAAGATTATTGTTTTCGGTAGGAGGAGCGTGTCATAGCGTCTAGCGCTCTTCCTCTGTCCCGAGGGCTCTTGCGTTTTCCTTGGTTCATTGCTAAGGTAATAGAAATCGAGTAGGTAGTAGATGGATAAGGTGGAAACCTTTCCTCGATCATCGAATCTCTCTCCACGGGGTTGCGTTAGAAATGGCCCTTGGGCCTCCTCGACACAAAGAAACGACCCTTTTATCTCCGATCTCGAAGATCTCGAGGACACGCCCGACTTCTCCAATCATTTGAGTCGAGTTCCTGTTATTGCTGTTTGTAATCGCCGCGTGTGCGTCGCTTCGAATGAGAAGTTTTTAGAAAATAGAATGGTGGTTTTGCTTGTTGGTACTTAGATCTATGGGGACGAATTATGAATTTAGTGTTTTAGTACTGTAGAATATCGTAGTGATAGATAGATTGCGCGATTTTATGCATTTGTGCGAAATTTAAAGGTGCAGAAATACACACAATCTATACATTAAAAGTAGAATACTTATAATTTTTAACGGGCTTCTCTCTTTATGTTCCATATATTTCTATACAATTTGTCTAAAGACACATTTGACAATTTGCAATCAGTGATAAGATATTAAGAGATACCGAGAATTTTTATTTATATTTATTATAATGATTTGATTTTTTTCTTTTTAATGTATGATTCATGTTTATGCTTGGGGCTATAAAACCAATCAGGAAATTTGATTCTTTTATGTTAAAAAATAATTTTAAAAAAGATACGAAGTAAATAACTTATCTTAGTTTCTCGTGCTATATATTGCATATTACGCTGTATTGTGAGAATTTGATCAAATTTACACATATAGGAAAAACAACTAATTTTATTATGAAAAGTTTTATTTCTCATTGTATCTTTCACGCGAGAGTCTCAGCTGAATGCTGCCCACATTTTCCATAGGTCTATAATTGATTGCCGCAAGTTGTGCCATTAAAATGGGAGTTAATTTAGAAGTATCGTTTTGTTACATCATATCCACAACTACTTATTCTTTCCGCCGAATTCCCGTCGAAAAAACCTCGTTTCTCTTATTCAGCCGCGGTAACTGAAAATTATTTGTCTCTTTTCTTATATTTCTTCTTCGATTCTTCTGGGTCCATAGTCAAGAAGCTACAAATGAGATTCCCCGTTTGTCTGTCTATATGTATATAACGTTGTATTTCAATAAAGCGGACGTTGAAGTATCGGAACACTGAAAGCTATACAACATATTGTGTAACAAACTAAACCCAACAAATGAATAATTAACTTGTATTCTTTGACCAACTACGTAGTATATTAACTGTATTGCGAAATTATATTATAAAATTATTTCAATTCCCATTGGCTGAAAAATCATTTTCAAGCAAACAATATGCTCAAAATCATTAAGTATTATAACTTATCGGCTATGAAAAAAAGTTTACAAAATGCCGTGAATTCACGTCCGCAGTAAGCAGAAACAGAATTTGAAATGACATAAATTCACGTCAGCGGCAACCAGGAACAGAATTTTAAATGACGTGAATCACTTCAGCGGTAGCGAATGTGTTAATAAACTCTTTTAGTACATTTATAAATAATTTTCTTCAGAGAATTGCGAAAATAAGAGGATCTTTTCTGTTAGTATGCTTGTAACTGTACATATAACTTTCGAATTTTGTCAAGAAGTGTTGTTTAAATATTGTTTCATCAACTGGAATTATTATTACTCAAACTCTCAGTTCAATACAGTAATAAAGATTCTTGCTTATTCCATTTTTCCTATAAACATTATTATTAAATCATCGGTAAAAAAGATATCAATTATAAGTAGTTTCATTCACTACTAAAAATACCTTTATTACAATAGAACTCTATATATAATAAAATAGTCAAGAAATTCAAGTTTTTCGCGCTCGTAACTGTAGGTAGTCACTTTGAAATAAATAATAAATAACAAAAATTCTATCGATAAAATATTCGTAGGCTGCATGATTCAACAAATGCAATGTATTTATCAAACAAATAAAAAAAACGAGTAATCCGTATTTTATATTCCCAGGAGCTTCGCAATCGATAATGAAAATCGTTTCGTAGTCACTTGATGCGATGCATGGATGGTTCGATCGTACACAGTTAATGGACTAGAAAGTCTGGTGATTAGAAAAAAAGTTTCCCTCCAACGGTAAATTTCTCGCGGGGCTGACCTCTGCGTAATTTCGATCGCAATATCTTCTGCGATGATTGTTGCTCGATTTATACAGGGTGTTTCGTAAAACCGCGTTAACTCAATATGAACAATGTATTTGGATTAGGTTATTTGATTTAAAAAAATGCACTGAACACTAAGATATTAGTATCTACCCTTATTTTCTAATGAAGCGTTTTTTACAATATGTAATTCCAAAAGTTCTTCTAGAATAACAAAGCAAACCTCTTCCTCAAGATGCTCTGTTTTGCAACATAAGACATAGACAATTATCTATGTATGTATACAAGACGACTTTAAAACATCTACAATGTCTTTGTACAGTTCTAATTTTTCAAAGACATTGTTATATTTGTTCTGAAAATGTGTTAAATAATTAATATTAATATTTTCGAGGATTGAAACTTTACATTAATTTTTAACACATTAGCGAGGGGAATTTCTGATTGAGAAATGGTCAGTTAACGGGTTAAACAGAATCTTATTTCTGTTTCATTTCATACGAAGGTAAATTTTATTTTGTATAAAAATTTTCCGTGTAGCATCTTGTGAAATTACACATACGTAGTAATTTTTAATCAGTTACATCTAAGATATTTCCTGTTTAGGGTATTTGCTTTACCTTTTACTTGATTAATAATTAAAAAGATTCGAATTATTTTGAATACTGTTTAAATTGAAAGTTTTTGTTGATTTATGATAGTGTAACATAATACTAAAAACATTGGAGAAGAATAAAACGTTGGTATATAAATTTACAAAGAATATGTGTATTATCAAATTTTTTAATTTAGACTTTTAAGTATTCTAAATTTATGTAACATTCTTTAATTTTGACCATTTATTTATAAAATTCCATTTTATGCCTTAATACTTTACATTTAATACTTTGTGGAATTTATGCAAAAATCTCAAATAATAGGATTGCTCTGCAATACAATGCAGTGGTCATCCATCGCCGATTAAACGTAACGGTTTGATACAGAGACGGCGAGGATCGACGGCGAACGAGTAGTTAGTTAGAAAGGTGAAAGATCAATAGGAAGTCGTACCGGTGGATTTCTCGAACAAGTTGATACCTTGGCAATTCCGTTTACGAGGTCATCCAGCAACAAATTCGCCAAGGTGATCGAGAAGTTTCCTGTGAATCTAGTCACTAGTAATGATGGATTTCGTTTTAAAGTTGTTTTAGTTATAATAGACGGTAATATGTTTTAGTAAATAACAGATGTTTTAATATATTACGTGTATTTTATTTTTTTAATTTCTCGTTGTGTTTTATTTTATTTTATTTATTTCAAAGAAGTACAATGATGAACAAAAGAAAGTTTAGAAGATATTATTTCATTATAATTTTATTATAATCTTGGGAAACGGAATTATATTTTACAAGAGTAATGAATAGACGTGATATATTTATATTCCTACAATAGATGATGGTTACTAACATGAATAGTAATCACACGGATAGGAAAGTATAATACCTAGTACAGAGTTACTAATGCTCACATGCAAGTTTCAATTTTGAACTTTCTTTTGACCACAACTTTATACTGTTTCAAGAAGTAGTCGTGATGTCTTATAGGAGTTTAGATAATGAAGTTTTACAATGGCAAGCATATGTATACTCATAAATTCAATTATGTAATTGTATTGTGAGAAGTTTTATTTCTTTATGCAGCTTCAAAAACTTCACATGCAATATACATACATACATACATACATACAATATTGTACATACATCTCGTTGATAAATCATACATCTTTTGCTACTCTCTTGTGAAACAATAATAATTGATCTATTATTACAAAGCTAACAAAGTAACACTCAATCAACCAGAATAATTTTGGAAAATCATTTATAAAAGTTGCAAAGAAATAATGAATCGAAAATTATATACTGAAGTCTACAATTTTTTGACGTAAACCTCATTAAGAAAGCTCTTTCCACATAGGAATTCAACGAAGTCTGCGAAAATTTCAATCTGAACCATTTATAACATGTATGGAACCAAAGAAAAATAGAATGGAAAATCTATTAATATCTACTTGAGTTTGAGAGAAAAGTTACATTTTATTATTAACAGTATATGTTGTTATTATTAATAGAATAAGGTATAGCCAAATAAATTATTGACAAAATCCTTATTATAAATAGAATATAGGATATATAAATTCTTTGTAATCCATGGTTTCAAACAGCGTAGTAATTATAAAGATTTTTATAAATCTAATGACTTTTCACGTTTATCGCATTTTTTATAGTCCTAGTCTAATACGTTATATACCATTTCACTCATAGGAAGGAAAGAATTTCACTTATACTTGAAGGAACCTCGAAATCCTTAATGGGGTTGATAATAATAAATTCCGTACGCAATCATAATAAACGCCTTTAATTAATTTCCAGGTTAAAAATGATTAATTATCGTGCTATTAATTGCGAAAAAACAGGTTGAATGGGTATATAATAGTACAAGAGAAAGAAAGAAAGAAGTGGAAGAACAAAAAGGCCTTCGAAAAGTTGAATGGTGGTAGAAACTCGATAGGAATCGAAAGCGACAAGCTTATAATAACTGGTTGTTGCATGAGAGATGGTTGAAACCACCCTCATGCTCTTCGTACTATTTCTAGTAGTCCATTAGTTGGTCGAGTAAGTGAGGAAAAATGTAATAAACAGCGACACGTCGCGTCTTCCATAACGATATAGAAGCGTCGACACCGGAGAAAGATTAAATTGCCACTGCCACTATCACTATCAACCCTCCTTTCACCCTTTCCAGTTTCCTTCTATCCTTCGTTAGAAGTCGAGAAAGATGCTCGCGATCAAATTTGCCCCTAGACTTTTCATCCTATCTTTCATCTTATGCTTTGCTCTGTACTAGTCTTTGGATTTTTGGAGGAATTGAGAATCTTTCAATATTGTCTTTTTAGTATTACACATACATATGATTATTTAGAATTTATATATGCTATTAAAAGTTATTCGTATATTTCTTGAATGTATTGTAAGTGTGTATGTATACTACGATTGACAATTGATATTTTACGATACAGAAATTTTTTAACTAAAACTGAAGTATGTCTCAGATGTACGATTCACGTATTATACACGTATCAAATAAGAAACAGTTATAGAGATAAATCGATATTCGAGATATTATAGAGGAAAATCGTACAAAATGCTTAAAACTTTCATGAATTTAATTGTTGACCCGTTCTTGAAGTCATTAATTATATTCTAACTGTAAATTTTTATTTTCAATATGTCGTTGTGTAATCATCAATCACTTGTCATTTACCCTTTTAATCATTTCGTGATTTGCTAATTTTTTAAAACGTTGTTATATTTACGTCACAATGGAAATTTTCATTATAGTTATTTATGCATTAAAAAGTTTGAATACCGTCAAAAATTGCATTTCACTCGATCTATAATACAAAACTAAAATAAATCATCTAAATAAATAAAGTGGTTAAATCCACATGCCAAATACACTGCCAAAATGTATATATATATTCCCTTATTGGTACCCGTATGCATGGTACACATAATCCACTTTAACATTAAGCGGAATTACGTCAATTGCATTTCTACAAAGTGAAACTTTAATACAGACCTAGAAGAACAAGAAAAATTCGTCTAAAGAAAATGAGTTAATCATCTTTATATTCATTCGTCAAGTAGTATTCATTGTTCCTATTAATATCCGTATAAATATTATATATATGTACATACGTATGATATAATAATACATAAGTACTTATACATATATAATGGCGGACCGTCCCGATATTTACGATGTCTACAGATTATCTGAAACAATTTCTAAACTTTTAACTGTAATAATTTTTGAACTAGTACAAGTTTGGAGCACAAGCAACTTAATACATTTTGTAGAAATTAAAAAGACTGCAACGGCTAGCCTAGTTAAAAGTATTAAAACTACTAGGGTTCTATAAAAAAAAGAGCAGTCGCATTTTTCCGGTGCATTAATGCATAAAAATACATTAAATTATTTCTAGATTATGTATTATTGGGTACTAGTCAATTTTGACTTATAGTATTTTCATCCATTTCTAGCCGTTTGGAAAATACAATTTGCCCCAGTTGTATTGGATAGTCAGTATATATATAATATAAAAGCACATATACTGTACATGAGCCGTTCAGAAGCTTTGATTAACTTCGTAAACTGAAAAGTACAAAAAAGTGACAACACTGTTACAAACACTGTTTTTCAAATTTACCATAAAATTTACTATGACGCCCTCAGATTGGTTTCAGGTTTTACCAATATAATTATAATAATTGTGTTTTACTGTGGTATCAATAAAATTTCGGAATGCTTTATATATTTTACATTATACACACACACACACATACACACATTTCCTATGCTATTGTAAAGATAATGTATATTAATCGATACCCCTTCACGTATAGACTTCCGATTCGATAGATAAAAAGTCTCGGTGATAGGTGAAAGACGATAGAAACGGGTTTTACAGTTACAGCTTGGTGTTTACGAGTTCCTTTCTGTCCTCCTACAAGATACAGACGCTATTTGTGCGTGCAAAATCGGGCGCGTTAAACCCTCATTTCTCTTCCTCTTCTTTCGTTGTCATCGTCGTCGTCGTCGTCCTCGTCGCGGAGAAAAAAACGACATGGACGACGACGACGGCATCATTGTATTAACACGGTCGAATGGAAATTACAGCGACCTGGTCATCTGGACGTTTCGTGGGCGCGTTTACGACGTCGTTTCCCCACTTTTAATGAACAATGAGCGCGGCGAACGTTTTCTCTATGGCTCCGTTTTATCGCCGTCGTACCGGATAATAGTACGCTAGTACACTTCACGTTTTTTTATTCCTTCTCTCTTTCTATCTCTCATAATCTTATTTTATTTTCTCAATATTAAGAATTCTTTCAGAGATTTAGGAATAATTTTTCATTGAACTGTCATTTTATTTTTAGTATTACAGGCAATTTATTGACTTTTTCGTTTTCCATTCCACAGATTCATTTGAAAAAGTTTATTGTGTATTTCTAATTCGCCAAGCGTAAAGAGCGAAATTTCGTTAGGATTCCGGTTAGGCCCTGTATTTGCTATGGTATTACAATGGTACTACGTATCTATATCATAGTATGATTGCATATTGTATTACGTGGGTCTAACCGAAAATGTCCTTTTAGTTTGATTAGGGGAAATTACTGTGAATGGGCCCTAAAGAGAGCGATGGGGGAGATTCACTATCGCAGGGAACTATCGTTTTTCTGTTGGTGGTCATTTAGTGATTTCTTCCTTGTCCGAGGAATTTTATTTGCGAATAAATGTATTTTTTTTAAAGTACAGTTAAAGCGATAACATGTTATTATTTATTACTATTTTTCTTTTTTCATATACTTTCTGCCCCCTCGGGTTAAGACTAACTCCCCGTTATATTTCTCTTTGCTTTACACTTATGGTCTACCTCTCTAAGTTTAACATTTTTTATACTTAATATTTAGACTTAAAACCTGCAACCTAAACTTAACCTTAAAATGTTCTTATATTCCCTATTCTCTACGTTTTTACTACATATATTCTCGAAGCGCCCAAACTTCGGCAATATACACATCCAAACAGAAACATAAAATAGACTGCCTCTTATTTAATAATATTATATTTTATTTAAGTAATCTAAAATAATATTAAATATTTTTACAAATTAGAGTTTGTAATATCTTGAAAAAGTCCATAAATAAATGTGGTAATTATTCGGAACAGGAGCGACCTCATTGTTTGCAATAACCGTGAAAAATATTGTCAAGATCAAGATTCTGAAGAATCTTTTCCTATACATAATCGTACCCACGCCCTAATTACTAAGATAGTCGCAAAGAATTTCAGTTAAATTTAGGTTATGATTATATCTCATTCTGGAGTAAGCAGCCGCATTTTTATATGGTCTAACCTAAACCATTGATAATATAGATAACCATTTTTAATGTCGTATGTATAAAAAAAAAAAAAAAATAGAAAAATCAATGAATCGTAGGTTGGACTAGAGTTGGGAACGCTTGAAATAATTCTCGATGAATCAATTGATGTATGGAATGTTGTACTTTATTTTGATTTCTATTCGGTGAAAAATGAGTCATATGAAAAATTATATACAGAATAAAAGGTTATAAAATGAATTGTTAAATAATACATATTGTATTAAATATAAATTACGTTATAATTCGAAAACTATTGCCACGTCGCAGTTATATGTATAGAAGAAAAAATGTTCAGAACATTGATCTTGATAATATATTTTAACATATTTAAATTTTAATATTTGTAGTTAAAATGACATATTTGTAGTTGCTTGGGTTTCGATCGTGTTTTTTTACTTAAAGACGAAAATAAAGAACTGTATCCTCTCATTAGTGAGCATATAAGTAGAGAAAGTCCTAATTTAAATTGCAATTATTGCTTGAAATAAAAATTACAAAGTCGTTTTATATTTATAGTGCTCCAAAGTACATTTTTAATTTCGTATTATAGAAAAAATATCATAGAACTACTAATAGAAAGGAATGATTATAAAAAAGATAGAATGGAATTAAAACTCTTTGTAATACAAATTTAGAATAATTATTTCCTTGTATATACATATACATAAATATACATATATGGTTATCATTGTAAATAATTAATAATTTTCATAGGTTCTCTTGCGATATAGTGTTTCAGACATTTTTTATACTCTTCTCTAAAATCAATGTATAATATTTAGTTTACTATCAGTTAACTACATCATACTTTTCCATCAACTTGTATCTGCTTTATCGACAAGGAAACATACGATGCCAATAACATGCACCCTTTACTAAATGAAAGACATAGTTCCTTGCGATCGGTCGTAAAAGTTTTAAACGTCAATGCATTAACTCAAGATTTATTAGCACTAAACCGCACTTTATTCGCGAGTAAAACAAACGAAAATATGTACTATGGCTATCCATAAAGAGAAACGAAAGACATAAAATAATAATTTCTCCTGGCTCGCTTCGCTGAAATAAGATTAGTTCATTTTCTACTGGTATTGTATATTATATTATGTATTATATGTTCGTATATTTCGTTTTCCAAAAATATTATTTAAATTAGAAAATGGTCAGCGACGAAGAAACAGAGACACTTAACACTTCGCAATTAGCAATTTATAATAACAAATTAACAATACAATGATTCTCAACGATTTTACAAGCCGCGTTCTCTGTGCCTGTTCTTCTCATGTAATTCTGTCTCTTCTGTTCTGTCCTTTAACCAGTAAATTATTTTCTAACGCTCCCTCTCTTTGTGACAATATTCAATCTTCTTCAAATTAAGAACAGAAATGCGGATTTCAATTTCACTACAAATCGAACTCCGACATATGGATACATATATTACAGAGTTACGTATATCTAGGTATAAAAAACTAACTTGTTACGACCAATTTTTTATGGAAGTAAAGTTCCTTTAGAATATTTTTATAAATTGAGCCTCTCACAAGTCAATTTGAGCAATTCTACTTTTTATGCAATTCATTTTCATCTGTTTTATCAGTTGTATCTGTTTTACTATTGCACATTAGCATTTAAAAATCAGTTGAATCACATAATATGCTATTAAACGTAATTACGATAATAATGAGGAATAAAATCACTCCTAATCATTCATAATTTTCTAATTAAAACACGTCCGTTTGAAACAAACAAACAAACAAACAAACACATACATACACACACGTATAAATATACAAATATTAATAGAATAATGTATAATATAATAATAATATAATAGAAAATATTAATATAATTTCCGACTCACACTGAGTTCTAAAGGGTTAATTAAATCAAGCTTCCCTTTCTACATACATAGAACAGTTACTCAGCTAAGACAGTAAGTTCCTTTCCATAATTCGGAATAGTCCGACCGCTCAGCGTAGAAAATCGTCGGCCACGAGAAACTTTCTAAGTGCAGACTGCATAATCCATTGCATGTCGACGCGTGCGCACGTGTTCACGTTCCAACTCTAGCTATTGTGACGCACATAAACAATCATATAACAACATATACAGTTGTCTGTGTGTTTGTACGCGGTCAACTTTCAACTTCGATGGAAATGTAACAGGTAGTACGGCGAGGGAAATGTGAGAAAGTAACGATGCTTTGTCACATGTATAATCCGTTCTTTCAACCTTGATGATACGATGTGTGATAAAGTTCGTCAGGCTTGGAATTGGTCTTTTTTTTAAATGGGATCTGCCCGCGGAGGTATTATGAAAGATTAGTGAATAGTGAAAGTTTGGTTGATCCGCTAGCGATTTGTGGCGTGGCTGATAGAGACGGAAAATTGTACTTCGCGCGCTCATATGTTGAACTATTGAATTTGTAGAATATATGGTGCAATAGAGAAATTGGAATTCATTTTACTTCATCCTTAAATAGTATCGTTGTATTGTAGGTGACTATAATGATTTATATTAGATTACTAAAATTTAGGGAATTTTTTCTTCTTTTGTATTTTAATATAAAAAAGGTAATTAATATAAAAATAGATTAAAACTGTCGAGTTTCCAGCATATAGTTAACATTTTCCACCCGATGCATGCACTCGTTTCTACATAAGATAATTTTAGAATGAAACGAAGTGTAGGATTATGGTTCATAAGATAAGATTTAACATGGCTTTACTAAATTATCCAGTAACACGAATTACACGAAGATGCAGTGAATTTATAGACCTCTATTTGCTACTTTGTTTCTCGATAAATTATGAAACTCTATGAATTATGAATTTATTATGAATTTCAAACAAGTGAGATCTCTCATAATAGAATTTTTAATTTCAACAAAAGACCATCATTTTAAAAGTTGCATAAAAATCACATAAGTTTATGGAATCTTTACTTGTACTATGTACAATATTTACTGTGTACAATATTGTTCTATATCGTGTTACGATTTAATAGGATGGTTTTAACAATCTGCGAATTTTTCTAATGCTAATGCTAATAAAATATTCTTTATCTGATATAACGATATAATTATTCCATGAGAATTGATAAATTTGTTAGCGTAATAAATATGTATTGGGGTGTGACATATTAATAATTTGATTATTGATAATATAATAAAATTATCTTCTAAATCTATTTCTATTGATTGTTATTCTCTATTGATTAAACGTCTTTTTAATGATTTAAATCGATTATTACGTTTTATATATAAGACCAGAAAATATCCTAATATTTGAGTCTCTCTCAGAAGCTAAACTAATTAACTCCACTTTGTATTAATTTCTTACCTTCATCACGTAATTATACGATTAATCCAATCTCAATAGAATCAAATAGAGTCTAAGGTAGATTTAAAAAGCAGTGTTTGTGATATCATCACTTTTACGTATTTTTCAATTTGTGTAGCTAATTAATATGATTTCTGTAATTGAAATTTGTAACCTTATAATAATTTCTAATTTAAATTCTTCATCCATAAGTATAATCTACAAAAAATATATGATATAAAAATGATCGCTCGTGTATGTAACAAAACACACACACATAAAAATTTAAATAACAAAAATTTTTAATACGACTCATTTGTTTACATACATGTGTATAGAACGTTTGAAGTGGTATTATATAAAGGGTTTCGGAACTGATGAAAGTTCCTCATAGCTTCTGCGATTGTTCAGAATAATATAAATTAGATTAGCTTCGATAATGTCTGTCTGTTGGCCAGCTTCCAAAGCTTCAACATTACGTTTCATCAGTCTTTCAGAGTACAGTGTTCACACTATTTTTCACTTTGCATGCCGCGATCGTGTACGTTGATGGATGTTCTGAGAATGTCCCTCGGTGTCCCACGAACGAATAGAGATAAATCTGAGACAGTTTGTACATTATCGTACGCGATACTTCAACCTGACAAACGCTCGGTTTACCGTCCGTATTTTCTAGGTATAATTATTAATCACAAATGGATACGAGCGCGTGTTTAGATTCCACGAGGCTGCTCACCTACGCTTGGAACCAAACCAAAAACCTCCACGATTTGAATTATAAAATTATGAAAATTTACAATTTTTATTTTGAATTTACACTATTCGATTTTTATAGATTAAAAATTATTATAAATTATAAGTGAGGGATTTAAATTATAAATTACTAGGTAATTATCGTTATCTCCACCTCACGGATTTCAGTGATTTTTGAATATCTTATAGAAATAAACATTTTGAACAACTTTTTCCTTTTACATATAACCACTACTCGGCCTTAGTTTCCGAGAAATCTGCAAAAAACTGTCGGTACTATTCAGTGAATTCTGCCTATAATTGTGCATCCGTGACAGCGTATGCATCAGTTTGGTTACCGGTCGCCGTGCCGTGAGGCGGTCGAATAAAATAGCATCTATCCCTAAACTATAAACGAAAGATAAAAATTAGGTTTGAGACTTATCCGGCCTCCTCATGGCACGGTGACAAGCAATCAATACTAACGCATACGTCACAAGATACATGTTACGGACACACAATTATAGGCTGAATTCATTGTAGTGGCATCGACAGTTTTTTATAAATATCTCGGAAACTATATAAGATCGAGCGACACCTACGTGTACAAGTAAAAGTTATTCAGAATCATGTCCCGGAGAACATACAAAATTATCGAAATTCAAAAGAGTGGGAACCTTCTAAATAATTATCAAACATTTTACAATCTATTCTAAATGGAGTTACTATATCGCAAAGTTTGAAATATATTATTTGTGAAAAAAAGAGAGGAACAAATCTACCTACAAATTTATCTCAATAATTTAAAAATTTAACCCTTTGCGCTCGAGAGGCGACTCTCAGTCGTTACGGCGTTTCATGCGGCAACTCGAGTGGCGAGTGAGAAGCAACAGTCTCTGTTTATGCTAGATTTCGACATCTCCAATTGATGAGAGCGCAGTATTGGTTCGTAAATAGGTTCATTAGATTTTTATGCTCTTTGTTAAGAAGTGTAAAGCGTTACACTTTAAAATGGAGATAAATTATTTAATCCCAAACTTTTCCGAAACTATGGTTCTGACAACGTTTTCGACGTTAATTCAAATTCGGTCATGGAAAAATTACTATAGTTTATAAACCCTAAAAAATGGATTTCGGAAGTGAAGTTAGCTCAAACAAGGATGAATTTGATTTTGAACTGTTGAGAAACGAGATTGATAGTATTCATGAAAGAATTGTTGATAGAGAACATGAAAGCAGTGATGGAGATAGTGATACTGTTATCACATTCAGTTTGGCAAACATGGCATAATGTCACCAAGGAAGAATTTTGGCCAAACCAAGGATGCATCTTGGTGAATGCTTTATGAATTATCATACAAAAAAATACAGTAATTAATATTACAAAATCATATTTTCAAAGATGTAAATATAGATATGTTATTAGAATATAATGTTTTTGTAAATTAATTTGTATATAAAATCATTTTATGCTGCCTGTAAGACACTCGTCACGTATGCGCAAAATCATTTCGAGTTTCTACTTAGCCTGACCGAAAAAGTCGTCGAGCGCAAAAAATTAATAACATACGATAATATGTAATGGAAGCTCACTATATCTAGAATAATTTTGTATTATTAATTGTACAGAATTAAAAGCAAATCTAATTTCCTGTAAATTAAAAACAGTTTCGGAGCTTAAGAAAGAATCTTTGTTTCTGCAACAATACAGTAATACAGAAATTCTAACTCTAGTATCTGATAATAGAAAATGTTCAATTTCTCTAAAGAAAAGATTAATAAAATAGTAATATAATCAATAGAACTGCATTTAAATTTTCCATGATACGTAAAGTCATCAAAGGAACAAGTAATTTTTGCTCGGGGAATTCCATGAACGATGACAGAGTGGTTATGACAAATCAAGCATCAGGCCAACAGGATGCAGAAAGAGAGGGCGCGAAAGAAAGGGGGGAGTAACAAGTCGACGAAGAGAAAATACCAATGAGACTTCTCAACGCGATACAAACGTAGTTAATGACTGGTTCGTTAATCTAATCTAGCCGATAATAATAATACGTGAAAACGATACTGTATATTCCGGTGTCTGATTACCAGACTTATTACCAGACAGATATATTCCGGAGCTTCTTTGTCGAACTGACGGAATGCAGGCGAAAGAAAGATAGCGAAAATTTTAATATTCATCTTGGAGGTTTTATAATTTTTTAAAATTGTAATCGCATGCTTAACAGCAGATTACAGTAGACGAGAAATTAAATTTAAAATTGGAATTCGATTTTTGTCTAATAGAATGATATAGAATTTAAAGAATTAGTCGTAATAATAAAAGCTTTAATATGTTTGTAATTTTATTTTATAATTTTAAATATTGTTTGTTATTGAGGTATTGAAAAGGTATTGAGATATGTATTAAGCTTTAATACTGTGCTTACAGAAGTTTCTTGTTATGAGGCCACTGTATTAGATTAATTCGATACATTGTAAAAAGGATTTTCTATTGTTTCAAAATTAATTCTTTTCTTTTGAAATTACGTACTAAAGACATATATATGGAGATACTTTTATCAAAATTTAACGTTGACTTTTACATTTACTATATTTATTTTGAGATTATATTTATTGAGGTATATAATTATATATTTCCATTTTATTTTCATCTTGATTATAATTATTTATATACAATATATTTATACAAACATAATAGAGACTATTATCTGTTCTAGTGTTAAAAGAATTTGAATAAATTACACCGATATATTTAAGTTGACTTTATCCAATAAGTAACAATATAGGCCATTACTAAGGCAATGATATTCATTAAAAATCCACGAAACGGTACTTTTCTTTATTAGTACTGGGTCCTTCCTTGCAACCGCACGGCGCGGCGGTTTCTTCAGCTTGCAAGCGGTTTATCATAACATCGGTCTCTTAGTGATTTATATGTGAAACCTTTTCGTTCTAGTTTTATTTTTATACTAAGGTAGATTTATTTCTGACAGTATATACGCCTGTGCATTTACACCGTGTTACAGAAATTGCAAATTTATCGTTATTGAGATCTTCCTATCATTCATGTTATCTACCTCTCATTCACGTCCTATTCTTTTAAACGGTAATTAATAAAAATTTATATTTTACGCAGTTTCTTTATCGACGTTCTTACTTTTTTAATAGGTACATAATTTGTGAAAATAAGTAGTAATTACTAAAGTTATAACTAGGATTTGTTGTTAATTGAAAGTTGAATAAGTTAACTGCATGTGATACTAAAATACTATAAAATGAATGATAAAATGTATAATAATTTTATGTTGTATGTTTATTAAAGTTTTTCAATTCTGTACATGTGTAAAAGGAGATTGTGACTCGGATGTAAATTAACACAAAACAAACATTAACACAAAAAGAATATGTTTTATATTCATAAGAATTGTCGAACTTTCGATATTTTTATTATGGTACAATTACTTTTATAGAACTGCTCACTTAGAATGATTATGTTGTGATTAATTTCTAATAGAATTTATTAAATATTATGTTTATAGGACAGTAGAATTAATAGATAATGCAGTATAATTTGTATAAATACTAAAATTTACCAACCTTACCGTTTGCAATAAAATTTTGCAGTATAATATAGAATTTCTTAAACATTATTTCAATGGTAGATTAGTAAATTGCGGATATTTATTCTGAATTGTTCGCCATTTTATAATATGTAGTGCTAAATTGTTAAAACCGACAATTTCTAACTTTCAATCAGCATCAGTACGTGGAAGTCGCAATTTGGAATCGAGTCATTGAAATGTTGTTTCGATCCACAGCGAAACGGATAACGATCAGGTAGAATGAGGGGTCTGGACGTTCACGGCCCCTCATCCTGAAGAGAGTCGACGCGAGTAGTTTTCATTAGGACTCGAATTGGCCTCGGAGAAGCGTGGTTTGGTTGGATCTTGCACGGAGGGCCGTCTAAGTATATCCATGTTATTTCTGGCGGGAGCTGACGCACTGTTTCTCTCCTCATCGCCTCTCTCTTCTCTATTCGCGTCTTCCAAAGAATTATTCTCGTGTAAGCAAAGCACGATACACTTGGATCGAAATTATTTCGCTTCTCGAGAATTCGATGTCTGAAGCTGATCTTCTTTATAGTGTTCATTGCCACGGTGCTTGATGATTTTCGAAGAAACTGAAGTTGCGAAAAAAAAAGGAAAAAACAGCAAGGTCGACTTATTTACGCTATATACATCTATTACACTTATGTAGATAGAGATGAAGGATTTCATGCCAAGTATCAATTAATATTAACATAACTGTTGAATATGTAGAAAATTGTGAGAACTTGTTATAGTAGTATTTAACTGTCGTTAATCTTGTAACACCTCGATTTGACAATATTAAGTTTATAATCATGGAAATATGTATTAGAATACGCATCTTTCCAACTTAATATAACGATTAACTTTCGAACAATGTAAATACATAGAATGTTGCTTTTCATTACTAAAAACGTGGTATTATATAAACAAAAGTACCATACATTTACTATATATTTTTAATATGCTCTTTGAATTCATCATAATGCCTCGTATAATACACAAAAGGTACCAACATGTATACATATAGTGTCATTTATAAAATTCAAATCGTAGCCAATATTTTAATGTTATGACTAGCAATATTTTTTAAATTACGAATGAGTGAAGCAATATTGCTCTCAATGCTTTAATTCGCTTTATGCTTTGATACCTGTTCCAAATTGTATTCGACGTTATTTATTGCAGTAGTATGATTGCTTCTACGCAGGATTTGGCTATATACAATATTGGGGTATATACAAGTGGATATGATATAATGGCTTGTAAAAAAATAAGAATATGTAGAATAACATTTTTTTATATGTCGCTTTATCTTCAAGGATATCCAGTTTGAAAGTTTATTGAGTATCGGACGAGAAAATGTTGTTCTATATTTTGTATTTACTTACATGCTACCTGTCCAGTCTCTCGAATTCGTCAAAGTTGGAATTGGTTCTGATGAATATATTCGTAAATGGAAGATTGAAACTGAGTTAAATTATCATAACTGAATAGTAGTATTTAGTTGATATACAGTCACTTACAAAAGTCCCCGCATCTCCTGTAAAATGATTTTTATTAAAATAAATGAAAAATAAAATACTACAAAGCATTATTATAAAGTTGGTACGTTCTCTACCAAAGACTGAAACTTGTTTTATTGTTGCTTTGTACATAAGAACATAAATATGTTGTTTTATGACGCTATAGTCTGAAGAGTTATATTATTGTTTTATTTGTTACTATCATTATATTTTCATCAGGCATACATTTCTGAAGCCTTTTAAAAAAAAGTCATTGGAAGCTTCATTCACAAAGATTTTTACGTCTTCATTATAATAGAATTCAATTATAAACTGCTACTTTTTATTAATGCTATTAATGAAAGTCAACGATACGAACTTTCCACTTCCTTCACAAGTTTTATAACATTCTTTAATCAGTTTATAATGAAAAAAGTATATATAATCCTGTTAATATTAGTTACGAACTCGAAATCAGTCAGATTGAAAAATGGTAAGTTTATGCTGCATGAAATTAAGTTAGATACAGCAATAAACGAGTGAATAAAACAAGAAGATAACTGTACTTTCAGTTATAATTAAGATCCAAGGGCGAGGTAAACTATATACCATCGTAAATCTAACAACGAATACAATAGAAGTGGATGCAAGATAAAGAATAGTGCATTATCCATGAATATAAATGTTCAACGATTCGTAGATTTCTTTCACATATTTTGGAAGTATATATTGTAAATGGCATACTTAGTGAACTAAGTCAACTACAAACATTATCATATTATCTTTCTCGACGAATTTGGTATAAAATAAACAGTATACTGCAGATTAGAACATTATTTGAATAAAACATTTGAATAATCATTATTTAAAAAATATGTGATCTTATGTAATTAGTTTGAAATAATTTACGATTTCAGTAAATGTTTATTGACAACATTTTTCAGATAGTTGCTAAGTGCATTATACACATTAGCATTATCAAGAAATAATTGAATTATAATTTAAATGTTGTCACGTTTTAAGCACAATGATTTGGATATATATTTTATGATACAAGCGTATACAAAATATAACATTTAAAACTCAATTCATAATTTTCATAGAAATTTTATTGACTTACAATAATGTAATTTTAGGAATTTGAATGATATTTTTGCAAAACATGTAGAAAGATTTTGTATTTTTCTTGTAATTTAAAATAATTTTCCTTGTACTTTGACTTCCTTGGTATAAGTTCTATCCTTTATTACGCTAATTAGTAGCTTTAATGCTAAATGTGGCAATACTTCTATTTTTATATTAATGTATTCTAAATTTATCCTTGCATTTATTCTTCACAATTAAATCTCGAAATTTGTTCTGCACAATTTTATCTGTTTCTTTGATGCTCAAATCTAACAGCTTTCAAATTTCTTAAAACAAATCAATAAATTTCTCCAGTCTCACAATTAACATTCTAAAAACCTTATACACGAAAAATATTCCAAAAATCAATCAACGTGGAAGCTTCTTTTATCCTTGAATCTAGTTTCGGCAAGGATAGACAGCAACGAAGGCAAGTAATAGCCGCGTAAAAGCCAGGCAACGATTCTCGTGGAGAGAGAAGCAGCAAGCGTAGCAGCGCTGCGTGCGTTACGACGACGATCATGGGTCCCCGTGACTTCATGGCTCGACATGAATTATTCATTGGGGCCGTGGCAGCCGTTGGGCCCTCCGCTCACGTGATCCACCGTCAGATTGTATAGCCATTCTATACATATGTATACAACGCACCTATGATCGCGTGTGCGAGCGTACGCGCGAGCATCGAGCATCCTCTGCCTTCTCTCCTTTCTCCTTTCGTCACTCATTTTACACTACCGCTTGTAAGTATCCGGACACTTTGCTCGATTTGCAATAACTGTACGTAGCCATTACGAACATGTGCGAATTAATGAGAAATTAATAACAAACCGCGATAATTATCACCTTCTTGTGGAATTAATGTAATGAATTGGAATCGATGAAAATGGAATTAATGGAATGAATTAATGATTGTTTTAAATTGTTTATTGAAATTGTTGTTGGCTGTGGGAAGCATGTAAATAAGAATATTTTATTTTTATATGAGAATTTCGAACAAAATCGCATATTTAAAATTTTGGAATTATAACAAATCGTGCAATCAAAAGATATTCTACATGTGTGTAACATCAACACTATTATCATTAGACTGCCCATATTTATGCAAATTCATGTTTTTATGAATATAATTAAAAAATGGGATCTAGAGAATTGTTTGATCTAGGATATTATAATAAATGCTATAATCTAAATATTTTATATATTTTTGCATACGTGCATTTTATAGGATTTTACAGATTCAAATCTCCTATAGACGTAGAAAAATTCGTAGTCTAATTAATCGCTATTATCCCATAGATTATAAATTCCCAAAGAGTAGATCGCAAAATATAAGAGTATAATATAATATAAGAAGAGAATGTACATGTTCATGAGTATGAGTAGTGTACATGTTCATTAGGAGAATTTTATTTATCGAAAATTGCCGGATGAATAATCCAAAAATGATAATTTCATAAAAGTTTGAGAACCTGTGACAAAGATAAATCACAAATAATAATTGCTTATTATATTAATTATCCCATAATATATAATCATATATATTATGTAATAGTATATGTAGTACTAGTGTAATATATATATATATATATATATATATATATATATATATATATATATATATATATATATATATAAATATATATATATATATTACACTACGAGAAATTTAAACATGCAAAATTGTACATAATTCGTATAATATGCAAAAATATAATATCCAAAATAAAGTATATATTATAATATTTGGCAAATAAAACAAGTTTCTATTTAAACTCTATTCCTTTAGTTATGTTTACGAAACTATAAAAATGCACAAAATTCAGCAGACTATTGTACATATAGTTATACATGCATACATATTTATATCGTACTAAAAAATCTAAAATTTGTCCTTGTCTAGTAAAAAATATGCAAATGGGTATACTTTAATGTCTTTAATGGATACAGTTAGTAGATATATATTTGACATTTACGTTAATATCATTTTTTCTCATTCGTTTTAAAGTTATATAACGTGGGCAGTCCAAGAGGCAGACCATGCCAAACGAACGATTAACCTCGAACTTGCCACGACCTCCGACGCCCGTTTACGTTTCCCATCCGCTTGCTCTCAGTATTCTGTGGAACCAGCGAATAGTTTCATTTGCTTGATAGTCGTCAATCACGATCAGTCTCCGGTGCCTGTTTTCATATCATATCATGTTTGTAGCAATTTAACTCCAAATTAAACGTTTATTCTGGCCTGTCCTCTTGATTTCATCTCATTCGACTTTTCGTTACTATATAACTTCTGTTATGATATTAGGATTGTCAAGAATTGCTGATTTTTATGTTCATATTTACTGAAGTTATAAAAATTCTCAAGATTTACAGAAAAAGAATTTCTAGAGCTAGACAAATGTTTCGTAAGATACGAAAGTGATACTTTTGAGAACTATGAAAAAATTCAAAAGCGAAAATTACGAAAATATTGGGAAATTACATAGATAATTACATAAAGCTTCGAAAATTATTAAAAATGTCAAACGCTGCTAAAAAAAACTTCAAAGGTTACAAAAACTGCAAAGTTGTACAAAAAATATCATAAATTACTGAAAACTTGGAAATATATCTGTGATATTAAACAATTTGAATAGTTAAAAGTTACGTAACATTACGAAAATTATGAAAAATTTTAGAAGCTAGATTTTTTAAAAACAATTTTTGTTTTTACCTATAAAAATATTGAGAAGCTAGGAAATTTTCCTAAAAACTTATTTGTATTAATCGTATTGATTAAGGCGATAGTTATTAGTTAAAGTCTAGCATTAGAATTGTGATACTAAAGGAGAGGATTGGCGGAGTGAGGTATGTTTAACGATTTCTTGAAAATTAGCCGTGGATTGTCTAGAGTCTAGGTGGAGCGTGAGAAGAGAATACAGGGAGAAAGAGGAGATGGTAACGGCAACGATGAGAAGTAGCTTAGCGTCATTGAAAGGTCAACACTATCAAGTGCACACTTGTCGCCCGGCTCGTTTACAATGCACGCTGCATCCCGAGCGGCGAGCACGTCGCTTTTCTACGGTTCGTTCACCCCGTACCGAAATTTCTTTTCAAAGTATCGCGTTCCTCGCGGACAGGAAGAACGTCCAAGGCTACAGATTCCTCTTCAGTGCTATGTAGGGTTATTTACAAAAAACGAAATATATGTATTTACAGTTATATAATTCTTTATTATTCGTATAGTAGGTGAAGAACGTACAATATATAAAAATATGCAATATATGGTAAATATAGAACGTACAGAAAATATAAAAATATAGAAAATTAAATTCGCTAGAAGCATGGCACATTTACTAAGAGTAGAATGTGTATATGAAGTGGAGTGTAATTCTTAGTGTTGGTATATGGCATATAGGAATTTTATATGGAAATATGTGCAATATATAAAAATATAAAAAGTCGTCGATTCTCCAGAAGAGCGAGACATCTCAAAGATGGCCAGTTTTGAGATACCTACAAAAATTGACTAAAAGTAAAATATTTAGTAGAATATAATATTCACTACAATATTCAGTAAATAATATTACAATATATAACGTTCCAGGTATTGTTTATATATGTAATATATAATATATGTATTTTATATTTACATTTTGTAATACTGTAATATTGTTTATTGTTTACTATATTATTGTAATATTTATCATATTTACATTATATACATACAGTATATATATTGTAATATGTAAACATTATATAGTAAACAATATTCAAACAATATTTAATACAGCTAATTATCTAATAAAATCATATTATTCAACAAAAAGAATATCGCAATTCGCAAAAACTGCTTAACTTTTTTCTAAGTAGTAAGTAATATACATAAGCAATATTTTTCTCTCAATTCAAAGTATATTAATGGAATTATATAAAAAGAAAAATGTTTTTATCGTTAGAAGGTTGAGTAATAAATAATTTTCTACTTGGAATCTTCTATTTCAAATCGATTTTTTTAAATTAAAAAATTACTTTCCTTAAGTGCATCATTCCTCTAGAAAAGCTACGATGTATTCAAGTAATAGATGAAATATTATTTTTTAATGGAATTTTATGTTTGGAAAATTAAAACTGGTCAATGATGACGTGTAATATTTCTAAGTATATTCAACATAGGAGATATTAAATTTATACATTGAATAATTTTTTGTTATAGTTGGTGACTTCCTTTTATTATTACCTATATCATCAAAAGAAAATATATAAATAATAAAAATATTTTTATATAGAAATAAAGAAGTCAATTATATGTACTTAAGAGTAATGAATAAAATAGTATAGAATGTCCCAGAAAAATAACAAACGTATTTTCGGAATTAATTTACACATATGTGAATAGCATATCTTTCATTTGTTTTTATATATTTTGTATATTGGAATATATCCTCTTTCAACCTATGATTATGTAAACAGTCGTAAAATCTGATTTTATTAAAGCCTCGCATTACTTATTTGTCATGATTAATTGCGGAAAAAAACTTACAACAAAAGAAAATATTACAAAACCATGCGTCGTTACGTGCAACGATGGGAGTATATTTTAGAATTCTTCTTACAATTATTTAAGATTCTATATCTGCATTTTAATCATTCTAAATACTACTTGATTTCAATAAAATATAAAAAGTCTTCGAAATAGTTTGTGTTAAAGTATTCAATCAAAATCAAAATTTATTAGAAGTCTGTGTTAAATTTCTGCCAAATTTGTATTTACATTGATTTACATCATACTCTTAAGTGTATTCGTTTGTATGTTTTGTAATTATGTATTTTATGGTTGCTTCTTCTTCACTATTCCCTTGTTTAGGTAATTCTAATTATCCCCTTCTCTGGCATCTCTCATCATCATTCCCCTCTCGTGGTCCGTGGCCGGTCCGTTCCTCTTCCAATGCAATTTGGACGTCGCGTAGTCGCGTCCCATCGCAACATTGCAGTCCAATTAAACCAGTCGCTCGAACGAATTCCCCAACCTCCATTTTCATTTTCACGTACACCAACACTGTTGTATTTACGTGTCAATTTCCGTGCGTCGCGACGACGGATGAGGCGGCATCATGAAATACACAGAAAGCAAGGATGAAGAGTGGAGAGAGAGGTTAGAGATGGGAAGGCATCATCGACAGGGCTATCTAGAATTCGAAGCTGGGCCGGTTCGTTTGGCGCCAAGCCAGGCCGACTTACCCAATTAGGTTTCATCACTGGGTCGCCAGCTTCCCTGGCTGCCAATATTTGCAATACCTAACTAAACTGATCCAATTATAACCAAACCGCTGCTCCATCACTCGATTGACGTATAGTTCTGTTCTGCGCCAGATAGTGGATCTGCCTGCTGGATTTGTCCTTTCTGCGTTTATTGCGTTTATATAGCAGCTGAAAACGATATACAGTGCTTACGAAACGTACTTTTACATATATCCTCATTTTCCAATAAAGCGTTCTATTATCAGGTTCTCTATTTCATTCTCATAGTAACAAATTTTTGTAGTTACATAAAAGTACCTACAATACTATCAAATGATACGAAATTTAATATACTCGGACTTAATTAATTAAGTATATAATTCCATTATAAATACAATGTGCAAATACTTTTTGCAGCCACTGTTGCATTGTGTATTATAAATCGAAAGTCTAAGAACATCTATTGATATAGACGTATTCTATAGAGGCAATTTAAATTTTGGACTGGAACAATTATTTGCAAATTCATATGTTTATAGTTTCAAGCAAGAGCATCTGTAATACCAATTCAAACGTTATATGATTATTATTAAATTTAAATTTGATCTTAAATAACATGTGTAATAAATCTATATTGATGACATATGAATATTTGTAGTTGTTTGCATTTTGATCGTGTTTTTAGTGGTGCTTTGCGCTTTATTCTAATGTTTCGCGGACATTCGGTTCACTTCTCCGGAGAATCGATATGTTCAAGTCTGACAGCGAGAAGTGAACTGCAATGATCACGAAATATCCGAACATAATGCAAGCAATATTAAATGTACGATCGAAATCTGAAGAACCACAAATACTTCAGTTAATAATTGCAGTGAAAATTCAAAATGTAAAATGTTTTACATTATATTTTTAGTATTATTTATTAACTATTAGTTATTATAACATATATTTACTACTGCTAGTGAAAATTAACTCGTAATTATTAAACGTTAGATACATACAATACATTTGAAGGAGACAGGAAGAAATAGTTTCGAGTTAGCTCCAATTATATTTCTGCATTCAGAACGTGTAAATTTTAGTTCTTTACCAATCTTATGATTTTAGTTTTTTCCTAATTTTATGCTTATTGTGGTACATCGTTTTCATCTATAGCCGTGCATCAAATGCTAATATGTCTTATACGATAATGTAAAATAATAATGCATAAAAAGTAAAACGTAAGTGCATAATAATATAATAATATAAAATTCTGATAAAAAACAAAAGAAGTAAACCTTCGTTTTATTTTGTGGCAAATATCTCGTTTTCTCGCAATGAATCAATGATCGATGAGTGGTTAAACTGGAGATGATTGGATAAGGAAAGGCATAATATAGACTATAAAGGATGTTTGAATGAAGCATGAGGTACTTAGGACAGTGCGAAGAGAAGTAATTGCTTGTTTATGGAGGGTGGTAAGGAGTCGATGGAGGTTGTTCGAAGGGTTCAATTGGGACTCTTGAAGGTTAAATAGGAGGCGAGTTGGTGTTTAGTTTGAGATTGAGTAAATGATTTAGAATATTTGGCTTATGTTAGTGAAGGGTGTAAATGTCGATAATTCTTCGACTTTGATGTTAAATGTTATTCTGTATGTTAATAAAGTGAATAAGTAATGTTACGTTCTTTTTTTTTTATTAGAATGTGTCAATATACAGGGCAATTTTAATACAGTGACGAGCATGTGAATGACACGGCGTAGATTAGATAATATTACGATTAAAATTATTTTTTATATACGATAGTATAAAACTTTTAATATATTTTAATTATATTATTATATAAATTTTGTAATAGCTTTTTGTTTGAAAAAATGCATTTTGCTGCTAATCATATAATAACGTTCAATTTCTTCTCTTTCCTAAGGAATAAAATAATTCTAATATACTATATCTGTAATTTTTTAATTATAAAATATTATTTTTTTATGAAAAGTAAGCTAATGTCCTGATTCTTTTGAACAGAAGTACATGCATATGCTTACCATTGTGCCTTTTTCGAAAAAGCAATTTCAATCTCTTGCATTTAAGATACACAAATTTTATACGTAATTCTCACTCAGTTATCTGACTTTAATCCTTTGAGTGCTACGGATATATTGTCATAAATCATTCTCTCAAAACGCAAAAAATGAAGGAGCAAAATACAAATGAACTTTGTTTTGAGACATTCAGTGAACTTCCACGCATAAATATATACGCTCGTAAACAAATACAATTACTTCTTTTGTAGGACAAAGTGCAGTATAAATACGAAATTATAATTATCCCTATAATAAACTAATCAAAATGGAATCGTCAATAAGCGATTTCTATATTCCAAACTTAATTAAAATCTTAATATCGACCGTTTAAATACAAGTATTTATCTGTTTAAGTATATAAAAACAGTATTTAAAGAGTTAAGTCCAATAACTAGACTACGGATTTTTATGCAGTTTATATTTTTATGGAGACAATTATGACAATAGACCTTAAATAGATGTTCCTGCTATCTATTAAGAATTATAACGAGTACTGTATTTGAGTTATTTTAATATTTTTATATATCATATGCATTCTGTGCAATTTTTGCATCTTTAAATTTTATATAAATGCATAAAAATCCACACTATACCTACAACACTAAAAATCGCCATCTTCGCTAGATAGAAACAACTGCCATCTCCCCATCTCACACACCTAAACTTTTGCATTATACATATTGGCAAATACCCTTAAAGTCCCCGAACATAGTCCTCGAAGCTAGTCCATTGGCATCGGGCAGTCCAACCTGTCTCAACTCGAGGAAAACGTTATCCATACACCTACACGCACGCACACACACGTACACACAAATACATACCTGCACAAAGCAGAGACTATCAATAGAAAGACGAAGACAGAACACACCTACCCATACCTTCTTTCTCCTCAGGAAGGCTTCATGTTAAAAAGAGAGAGAAAGATGGAGCCAACAGAGGGTGGAAGAGAGAGAAGCGGTGGAAGAAGCCGCTCACCGCTATTCCAGGCATTCGATTTGGTATTTTTCTTTGTGTATCGCGGATAGTTCGAATTGTTCTGCAAGCAGGGCATTGATATATCGTCCCGCGGGTCCTTTGAGTCGGCCGCGCGGCTCCGAATTATCGTTCGCGTACTCTCACGGAACCTTCTCTCCTCCTTTCGCCGAATGCACTCACCACCCATCCTCTTTGCCACCCCTCCTTTATCTTCCCTTCGGCGAGCTAGAGAGAGATCCAGAGAATCAGGCATGGTTGGTCGGTCTTTTCTGACCCCTGGTCACCCTCTTTCTCTCCCTCCATTGGTAGAATGGCTACCGGTCAATTTATCCACCGTGTTCCTTCTTTGCTTTATTTCGGCTCTGGCTTTCGGCTCGAAATCTACTCATACCTTACGGTCGCCGCGTTCCGCCGAAAAACGCTTTTTCGTGGTGTTCGCGTTCAGATACCTCGCTTTTGTCTCTGGATGTGACCTCGAATGAAGAGTCAAAAGGCTTTGCGAAGCCGACGAGGGTGAGGATGGAGACTTGGGTGTGAGACGATTTCAGATATCTTTAGGGGCAATGTATTTTAACCTTTCTTAACTTTCAACCTCTATCGTTAAATTACAAGTAACCAATCTAAATCAGATTTGAAATTATATTATTTAATCGTAAAATATAAATACAGTATACATATTAATTTTGGAAATGAATCGTAATTCTAATTGCCCAAAAATTAGAAGCTCACCTTATGACCTAACGATACGATTATTGGACAAATATTGCCTGGTGTTTAAATCCATTCGTGATTAGAAAGATGCATATTAAATATTCAAACTAATTATAACGTATTCGGCTTTTTTATAACTAGTGTTAGATGTGTATGTGTAATTCAGAAAAAATAAAAATTTTATCGTATTTTGTTGATGTATAATTAGAATTTTTTTAATCATTTTTTAATTCTTTTTGCTAACTTTTTCATTCAACTAGTACAAAATTATTAAGATTTTGACTCAGAGTATTTGGCTATTGTTTTGAGGTTCTCTGCTAGATTAAATTTTATAGCTTTTACAGTATTTTAGTATTATAGATTGAATAAAATGAGAGTTTATCGGTATTAAAGAAAAATTTGAGTTGTAACAATAATTATATAGAATTGTATTTTTTTATTCTATCTAATGCTATTTCTATCACAATATGCACGAAACAATATCGATTATTTTTGTATCAATGCTATTTATATTTCTTTTACTAACTACTACTTGTAAGTTTCGGCAATTTCATTTAATTCTACCTTGGGAATTCAAAATTCCGAACAAGAGACGACGTTTCAAATAAGTGTTATTAAATTTACTAACCATGAGCAACGTGAGGATTACGACAATGCTATTGTTTCTTGACTGTCTAGATTAATTTTTTTATTACTTTATTCAGATATGTGATAAATGTTTCAAAAGATCCATTCTTTATAACAATCACATAACTATGCTTTGTCAATAAATCTTTATGATTATGAAAACAATAAAACATATAAAACAATATGTGGCGTGTAGGTACATATTTCATAATGATTTATTAACTGAATATTGTATCACACTATCATATTTAACAATTAATTTACATTAATATTTGATTAAATTAAGACATTATTCATATAAAATATTTTTTATAGTAAGTTCATTTCAATAGTATTCTTGTTTTATATTTACATTACAATAAACTTCTCTTTTTATTCATAACCCACTTTGAGGCACTAAATTTGCCCCTAAATCCGCGAACACATTTTATTCATCGTTCCATCTTCGACCCTTTCCCCACTAGCTGCCGCCGTGTGTCTGATCTTCTTTTCGTACACGACGATAGATCACGTCAGGACATTGCAGTTTTATTGAATTTTCTGTAGCCATTTTCCTTCACTTCCACTCTATTCCTACTTGTACATAACCATTCAAATTTTTATTTCTATCTTCCTCTATTTTGTAATTTTTTAAAGCTCTTTATCGTAGATTGCAATTTATTTTGAAAATATTTGGCAAATTTATATATGACGCGTTAATGACAGTAGCACATAGTTACCTAAATTTTTAGCTTATATCCTTTCAGTTTGTTAAGTCGTTTGGGTGTTTTCTAATTAATCTTTTTAAGATAAGTTGACTGTATAGATCGTTTACTTAGATATTTGGATAATAATTGACTAATCTCTTCGTATCTTTTGGCGTATTGTACAATTGCTTTCCCGATTGAATCGATTCCGAGATCTTTCCTAAGATCTTCGTTCCTCAAGTATTTCTTTGTTAGACATATTTTCTTTGTTAGTCATATTTCAAATTTCAATTAGTTTTTCTTTGTTCAATAAGAAAAGAAGAAATTCATTAAGAAATTATTTTTGTAATTTCTTTAATGGAACTGGAACACACGCATACACAATTTTCGATTTCAAATTCTAATTCATAAGCAGAAGCTTTATAGAAGATTATTCTACCTAAGGTTTTAAGGCTACTATGGCTTCAAAAGATTAATTAAAAAATTATTTTGTTAATTTACATAAACATGATATAACGAACACGAGTAGAAAAACAAAACCTAGATAGAAATTTGTTATGCCATTAGAAGACTATAAAAATGTGTTTTTTACTATATTTCATATTTTTTATTATATTATTATTATATATTTACCCATATTATTTTCATCGAAGAATTTAATTCTCCGTAGTTTAAAGGGTTAACTTTTGAAAGAAGAACACTATCGTTTCAAAGTCAAGCCGTGGACCGCGACGAGGTTGAGATGCAAGCGTCCAAGCTTTCGCCTCCTGGGTCCCGTTACTTTTCCAATATTCATACGCCACGATGTTTCCCGCGGCGCGTTCGTCCGGTTTCTCATACCGGTTCCCTCACTAACACCGAACGAATCAGGAAGGAAACGAGGCGCGAAAGAAAATTTTTTCCCTAGTAAACTCGCTCATTTTTACCTGCGACTTTCACAATCTCACATCCTCCTGAACCTGCAACAACCTTCTCGTCTCGCCTCCAAACCACCACGATGATTTTCTTTCTTTTATAATTCCTTTTTTCTTTGTTTTCTCCAACTGGCCAAGGCTTCGTCTAAATTTCCCTTTGAGTGTAACGGTGATTCACGAACGAACGACGGGCAATATCGGTGGTAGAAGAAGAAGAAGAAGAAGAAGAAGTAGTAGTAGTAGTAGTGGTGGTAGTAGTAGTAGTAGTAGTAGTAGAAGAAGAAGAAGAAGAAGAAGAAGAAGAAGACGAAGAAGAAGACGGTCCAAGAAGAGGCGTGGGAACAAAGGATGGCGAGCAGATGAAATGAGCCAAGACGAAGAGAGAAAGAGACGAAGAGAGGGACCGACTTGTCTGATCTTCTCATCATCCCTTTCTTTTCTTTCTTCGTTCCTCTCAAAATGCATCATCCTTCTTCTTCTTTTCTTCATCATGGAACCTTCTGCTAGCCTTTCAAAGCGGGAAAAAGAAATTGCCCGGGAGTTATCGGAAGTAGTGCTATTCGTGGAGATTGCTCGTCGAATTAATTCCTAAATTGCCCCTTCTCGCGGATGGTTAGATAGTTTGATGTCTGTTGGAAGGTTTTCTGAGGCAGAGGCGGTTTTGTTTCCAAGAGGAAGTGTTTGGAAATGGTGGACGTTTAAGTAAAACGAAATAAAAGGGCAAAATTTTGTTGTTTCTCATGACTTTCAGTACTAGAAAAAAGGTTTCCTTTTATAGTAGTATTTAAACTGTTAAAATACCCAAATTATATAAATATGTTATACTATACGAACTACATGAATAGTCAAATAAGCAAATAAAATATGATAGAAAATTCACTTTGTATATTGTGATTCTACATAACAAATAAGACAAAGATGGGAATACAATTTTTTCCATACGATGTTTTTGTTCTAGAAAATTAACTTAGAATATTTATTTGGTTTGTGTATGCTTAGATATACTGCTGACCATTATTATAAAATTATCCCGTTCTCAGCTGGTATATTATTATTACCATTGTTAAAACTATTATCCTTTATTTTAAAACATTAGATATACTATATACGATACTATTACAACATCTCTGCAAACAATGAATTAGTATTACTATTGAAGGGTGAGTCAATGCCATATAAAAAATTCTCCTTTCCATACTATTCAAAACCTTTTCTATTAAATCTTGGATTTTCCACTGTATTAATAATCATTATTTTTAATTCTTGAACTATTGAATATTTCGTATTATTTTGATTTTTAGTGATCGGTATCTTCCATACATTCTCCATCTTATCCAGTTTCATGAAAGACATTATGTAAAAAACTTTTTAAACGATTTGTTTAACAGTTGATTGAAAACAATAAAAAATGATAAAAAATATTCAAAAGTAAACAAATCTAACTCTAAGAATAAGTAAAACTAAAAAGAATAAATAAATCTAAGTCTAAAAATAAATAAAGCTAGATAAAGTAATTAGATTTAAATATACGACTAAATAAAATTAAATAAAATACGTCAATCTAAATCTAAAAATAAACGAAACTGATTCGATAATAAACGCTGATACCGTATGCAATCACTGTACAGTCGTTCAAAAATGATATCGAATTAAATCTGCCAATTAGCACAAGCCTGTCGGGTTAATTGGCGGTTGGCTTCGATTCCAGGAGAAATTCCAGCAAAACCTGGCACTGGGTTCTTTCATCTTTCATCTTTCAAAGAGAAACCAGATGGAGCACAGTGACCTTTGGTGTGCGTAGCCTAGAAAGGGGAGGTAATGTAACGAGAAATTGACATCGAGAGTCGTCGAGGTCATGTTGCGAAGCGGCAGTTCCTCTGCCACTCTCCTCCTCTTCTTTCTCCATTAATTCATATTTTTAATATCTTATCATGGAATATTTCGTATTTTTTGTTCTGATATTTATAGATTACTAACGATAATGTATTAAATAGATATTTTTTATTTCAACAGAATTAGAATTCTGTCTTTCTTAGTTTTCTGATTTTCATCTTACGGTTTATATACTTTGTGTGCAAAATGGAGTATTCCAATGTGGCATAGTTAAAAAGAAAGAATTACATTTTTTTATGGTCTTGCACTATGTATTTGCATTTGATAAGACAGATGATGCCACATGTATCTTAAAATGAAATTGTTATCGACATGTAGTTAAGAAACTAAAACAAAATTAATATGTAAAAGTGAAATAATGATAAGAAATAATATGATAATATAATTATATAATATTATATACAAAAATTTGCATACAAAAAATATTTCCATTCTATTCCAATAACTATCAGCCAATTATCTAGAATCACTTTTCGAATTGCACCTCTATTGGATTACTCGTTTATTAAATTATTAATTAGTAATGAACATTACAAATAGCATTAATAATATCCTTCAATTCAATAAAATTGCTTATATTATATATTATGTACGAAATACATAAGAATTCCAAACTTGTGATTCCTATAGCATAATATTTGTGGAAAACTATTTCGTCTCATTAGATGAACAAATTATTTACAAAAATATAAAAAGTGGTATGAATTTTTGTTGAAAAAATTGAACAAATGTATGTTGTAAAAAAAATTAGGGTACAATAAATGGGCGACGTAGGATGTAGACGATCAAAGCTTTAAAATGTACCAGATTTTTGGGGGATCATGTAATAAGATATCAAGACCTAATGGGTTAATGCAGCAGCTTCCGAGCGCGGCCCGCTTTCCGGCTGTACCTGTTTCTACCACGTTGAAAGAAACGATATCTGAAAGGAGGGAGTTCTCCCAGGTGGGGGATACCCTACGACAGATGCGAGATGTGCCGGCATTGCATCTTCTTGCATGCACTCTGCGTAACTGGCTGCCCAGCGCAGGTTCCTTTCTTCTAGTTGAAAATCTATAGTCATGTTTAGTTACTATATTTGGTTTTGTTACTATATTCCTTTTGGAAATGAAGCAAATTTGAAGTGAATTATAAACGTAACATTGATTTATCGATGCATGAATATGTTTCGTTTTAAAATATTCTTACTTCTTCGATTGTGTTATAAGAGAACATAAGTATCTATGATTAGATCCATGAAAGAAATTGCAAAGAGGGTAAAGTATATATTATTTAGCAAGAGTGCGGAATTTATAAATGGAATCGTATTTTGTTACTATATCGCTCTCGCAATCATTTTTTTTTTACAAAAGTATTATCCCATTTATATAGAAAATATCATTAGTTTAAGAAATATCTTAATTTAATATTGTGTTAATTTCGATACCCATTGCTGGTTTAATGAAATACATATGTCATGAATTAAGACTTCCGACAAAAGTTTTCAAAACTAGTGGCCACCCTTATGGTTTGAAATTAATGACTTTTTGATATATGTAAATACTTTGATATACATCAAAAAGTTATTAATTTCGAACCATAAGGGTGACCATTAGTTTAGGATTAGGTAATCTTTCTTCTATAAAGAGTGACGAAGCTATTATATCGAGTAATAAAATAAAAGATGTGTGATTCCATTGAAAAAAAGAGAATTTTATCTTAATATCTTCTCTATGCATCCATATAAAAAGCTTATAATAATATCAAAATATGTCCCGTTAGAAACGATTGGTCTTCGATCTGCAGTATTTTTCGCTATAGATGGATAGTAGTAAGTCAAAGTGATAATATCAAGTGTCTGATTGTGACTGTTGAGTATCCATTTAATATGATAATATATGGTAATTAATGATAAATTTCTTACTAGTAATTGTAAGAAAATGAAGACATGAACGAAAGATACGTCGGAACTGCATGACTTTTTACTACCGTAATCACGATCGTGTAATGTGATGAGTTTATGACACTGTAATTATAATGACCGTGACCATACACGATTAATGAGCATACTTGCGATAAGTGTACTCTTGATGAGTGTAATTTCCATTTGTTATATGGTTGTGGCTAAAATAAGATACATACTGCGGATACATCGTTACAATGAACTGTTTCTTCTTAACCTATGCTGCCTATTCTTTATGTCTGTTATTGTCTTATTTTCACTTTCTGCCTGTATATATTTTTATATAAAGTTATATATTGTTACATAAATGTATAATTCACAAAGAATAATATTATATCATAATTAGATATTTTAATTATATCTACATAGAATATTATCGTTGTTTATTTATTATTAAATATGTTAGATACATTCTATATATTTTTTATTTTATATATCTCTATTATATATATATTTATTGATTTATTTTTTATTAAACTTACGTGGCGTTCTAAATACGTAATAGGTTCCTTTCTCTCTATTTTTTATCATAATATATTGAGCACCGAAAATATATATATGTATATGTATTTACTACATGCTACATACATCAAATTTTTGAGGTATGTTATCTTTTTGTCGCATAGTATGATTCAACGTCAATATCAATACATTTCATAACTATACATCCATATTCAAAGTATACCCCATTGCAATCACAAAACACATAAATAGAATCATAGCGGTACATGAAATACGTACATTTAAATGAAACCATTGCACGATTAATTGCGATCACTTTAAATTTTCGATAAATTTCACGGGTGTAGGGATGTCGGCGATGACGTACTTACGCGTCGTTAAGCGTCCACAAATTTTGCAGCGAGTAAATAGACGTTGATCTTTGTTTCACCGGCCGGTCGTTCAATGCGAAGAACGCTCAATCGCTTTCGTCACATCGTGTTTCTTCGTGGCCATTTCCCACTTCAGACCTATGACTTTCGTTTCGCGTCATCCGCCTGCACTTGCGCGTAATGACACGTAAACACGTGTGCGTCTCTACTCGTCGACGAACCGGCATGCTGATGGAATAATGACTCTTCGGGCACGTGTCACTCGTCCGCGTTTACGTTACTGCTTCGTACCACCTCGTTTTTCTCCGTCTCATCCTTTTCATTTTGCTGTATATCGAGTAAAGAGAGTTTTCTTTTTCGAGATCAGTTTTCGTCGACTTTCATGGATTTCTCACGTTCTGAGTAGTGATGGGACTAAGATCAATATGTATTTATAAATTCGTATCAAATCCAGATAACCAGGATTCGCTTCATAGGGTTCGAATACTAATTACAAGATATAATATCATCGTGTTTGTATAGTATTCGATCTTCATGAGCTGGTTTCGAACCTCGGAACGAGTACTTGGACGAGTAATTGAATCGCGAGAGTCAGAAAGGCGTTACCCTTTCATTGAATTCTTACAATAGAAAAATTCTATAAAATTATAGACGATGAACAAAATCCCATATTTTATTTCAAAATTTGCACTTGTAACTATCTAAGAACGATGGTTGAGAAAAACGATTCTGGACGAAACGAACATTTCTGGCAAAGTGCTGGTAAAGTTTCGAACTTGTTCAAGCAGTGATTGATTCTACTTGGCAATGTTTTTGGCCTTTGCTAAAATATATGCAATTTGTTGCAATTAAATTCGAGTCTATGTAAAATTACCACTTCTTTTTTTCTTTTAATATTTATAGAGGATTCAAAGCTATCATGTTCGTACCTTTTTGTGATGTATAGTATCTATGAAGATAAAGAGAAGTCCCATGAAAGGGATACCGGTTAGATTAGTTATTTCTGATAAACCCAAAACAATCATAAAGATAAGAACGTGTATTGGCCGAAAATGTCAGGATATACGAATGAAAGAATACAGTAATGCGTCATGGTGAGCGATGAAGAGCAACGCTTACTTTCCTGCCCCGTGGTACTTCTTTTCAGTACTTCTTGAATCCATCACTACTAAAAGGTGTTTTCTTTCTAAGGCAAGTTTCCGCCTATTGTCATTGATGTTTCAAGTTTTGGGACTATGATGAGGAGAACGAGGTGAATATGAAAGTCATAAGTGAAGAACATAATTCAAAAATTGTATCGTATTTTATATTATAAAAAGACAATTCCAAAATTCAGTATATCGCCAGACAAGTTCATATGAAAGATATGTTTTCCAATGGGATTAAATCGTAATAATAAATGTTAATGTATTTTATATTCTCTTGAACATTAATAGCATCAGTCATATACTTGCTCATTCTTAAAATGTACGTATCGAAATATATATGAGAGGTACATATAGACTAATAAATAAATTACATATATAGGTACATAAGACAACTTTTTATGTTTTTCTGTACGTTCATCTTAATCATTTTAATGAACAATGAATGTGTTGAAAATATAGGAATGGAATTGAAAGAGTTGAGAAATATTTGATAGTTAAGAATTATGCAAAACAATTAATGTCTAATTTTAATTGCTATGAGAAAAATATCCTAGAATTTTAACTTTTAGATAAAAATTTCAAAGTCACTTCACTTCGAATCACTTCTACATAGTGTTGCAAGTTACATATTAGAAGTTGGTATACCGCATAATTTATACATTATTAAAATTTTTGTAAAATACTTAGTACAGCTCAACTTAGTTCAACAGCTTCTAAGGTGAGTCCAGAAGTCTCTTTACGACAGTAATCATGTCGATATACTAATCTTTTTGTTGAAAGAAATCACACAGTAAATTACCTTAAATTACATAGTATATCAGAATTTTGTTGCAATAGAGACAATTTTCCCGTAGTTCGATCGTTATATCACAGATTTATCGTACTCAAGGCAATTAAAACACTTCTATCAATTTACATGAAAGTCCAATGACCCGCGTAAACAGCTTAAAAAATTGCAACCCTCGAAACGATAAACTAGTCAGCAATAAAGTATCGTTCTACCGCTTAAGCTAATAACAATTTATTCGTAATTTCCGGACTTTACGTACCGTGAATGCTCGAAGGGGAGAGAACGAGAGTCGTTTAAACAAACATACCTATCGACTATTTTCTGCGTTATATTTTCCGCATTCGTAATAACTCTCGAATTTGTTCGAACCCCTAGAAAAATCAAGTAATAAAATTAGTAATCGGAATCGGAGCCATCTGAAAAAGCGAAAGTTCGCCAATCGATATTTAAAGAACGTCAATTTTTCTTGTGTATCTTCTTTAATTCATTTAATTTTATCTTCAACTCTTAATTGGTACCTTGGATTTTTAACTTTTAGTCAGTTATTGATATCAATATTTATAATAGTTTGGGTTATATTTATTAATAATAGATCAGATTTGTTTTTAAATATCACTGATATTTATTGTTGATGATATTTATCATCTAAAATATAAAATGATTTTTGGGAAATACAAAGTATAAAATTTATTTTAGAGTTTTAAGTAACCTAATCCAAACGTAACTCAAATTATCGTGGCTACTTATAACCCAGAAATACTAGTTAAAACATAATATTGTCAGGTAAAAAGATTCGTAAAACCGAAAACTTATACTGTTTTGAAAATTATCGAATAATTTATTATGATGCTTTTAACTAGTTTATGCCAAATATGATATTTAATAAAAAAATGTGTGTCAAACTTAATCACTGTTTGTAGGTTTTCAGTGTGTTTGGTATATTTTGGTATAAAATTTTTAAGGTATGAACAACTACTTCGTGTCTTGATATTTTGTAGTTTTTAGTAGTATCTTATTATTGTAAACCTGCTTTACAGGTTGAATAGTAGAATTGGCTTTTCCCTTGGATTAATGAAACGAATGCGTGATTAATGGTTTCAAAATGATGGCCGTAAAAACATCATATTTCGTGAACCTATAATATGTATGTCATTGTGTTAGAACGTAGTAGCTAAGGGATGAGAATTTTATATTATTTTCAATAGTAGATTGATAGATAGATCAAATAGCAAATTGAGGACAGTTATATCGATAATTCGCATAGTATCGAAAAATGGACTTGTGTTATTTTGAAATTGATGAGCTTAGTTATGTATTGACAATTTTAGACATTTTTCTAATTTTATCATTTTCCTAAAATAAGTTTGGGGCATATTGGGGTTCAAAATAAAAGACTACTTTATGTAAATAAATATTTCGTTCCTAAGATATTATGCTTTTATAGTATTGAAACAGTAATTAATTATAAAATTGTAACTATGTAGTTATATTTAAAAATGAGTTATAATTTTAATATTTGACATATTTGCAGTTCTCCGAATTTCGATCGTATTTTTAATAGTACACTGCGCTTTGTTCCGTCTTGGTGTAAACGAAAAAACGACAGACCTAAAACAGTTTCAAAGCGCAACGTATCATTAACAACTCGATCAGCGCCCAAAGAATCACAAATATTTCATCTAATAATCATCGTGAAAATTTACATGAAAATACAATCTAAATTTATAATATTCTTATTCCTTAAAAAAATGTACGAAAAATGTTGTTTCGTTCAAAAAAGGTGCCGAAATTTTTGGACAGGAGTGTATATACTTATTTAATACATTTGTTAACTTGAAATGTCCATTTACATCGATACAACAGCTATTATCGTGAAAATTCTTTTCGACATTTGTGGTGCATATTCGTTACAACGAGATTGTCGCTGGTCTAAGCGATTTAATTATAGGTCAACCAAGCGAGTATCATTTCCCTCCTTTTTCGTTGATGCTCGCTCGAGCAGCGCCGTTCTTGAAAAGGTTAATCGTCTTGCTTTCTTAATGACACCGTTTACCTGCGTACAGTCGTCACTCGTTAACGTTCGATGACGTTTGGTCTCATGTAGCCGCACCCGTGTAACGTCAGTCAGAGAAACTACCATTATATTCTACCTTAACCTATTAAGTATTAAAACAGCGTAAGAATGTCGCAAACGGAACATTATTTAAAAAACAAACAAACATAAATAAAGTAAACTGCGGAATTGTAGCATTTATGCATATATCCGTTTATGGGAAATTTGATGATAGAGAAATGTATAGAATGCACATAACAAACAAAAATATCTTTAGTATAGTGCCTATTTAGGGAATATTTAATGGCTAAAGATTTTCTACCTAGGGTAGGATTATTATATATTATAGGGTAGGGTATTTATTTTAATCATACTCATAAGAATATGAATTTGCCTGTACTTATATCTGTAATTAATATCTTATTATACTATACTTATACTATACCAGTAATTAATATCTTATTGAGCTTTACGATTTGTTTTACTATAATCTCTTCTAACTTCAAGCCATCATGAATTAAAACTATCAGAAGGGAAAAAAAGTCTCCAATGTTTCCATGAGCTGAAGGTTTCGATGGTAGTTTTTGCAGGAGGAACTTTCACCCTCGGCAAAGGAAAGTTTAAAGAACATGATCGGCATCGTTCGATGGGATCTCAAACGACCGATAGGGGATTCGAGCCGTGTTTGATCAATTTTCGAACGGTCGGTTGCTTCGTAAATCATAGTCTGCTGAAAAATCAGCTGATTCACGCGAAACGCATTAAGTCGGTTCAGCGAAATCCCAAAGTAGAAGGGAAAACGGGGCAAAAACGATCGTCTATCTCTGGAAGATGCGAATGATGATAACATTCATCGCTGTTCCGTGGTTCTGATAATTTAACGATGGAGTAATTTCAATGGCGTTATTTTCGAACGGTCGCTTTCGAATGGTCAGAAACGTCTCAAAGGATTTTCTTTTCGCAAATGAGTTTTCTGTGTAGTCATCATGAGTCTCATTTGAATGGAATTGAATACTTTCCATTTAACTTGATATTTTCGATGTAAAGACGTTGTGTTATTGCTGATAAAGTAACAATAAGACAATTGTAATTTAATGGCGCAAGAAACACAACGGAAAAATATGTAAAATATTGAAAGCATAATATTCGTTAGAATTTACAGTGGATAAACCAATTCTCTAGTTAAGATCCATTCTTGAAATTGTGTTTATAAAATTATGAATTTGCGTAAGTACCCCCAGTTAAATTGTTACTATTATTACACGTATACGGGTTTACGAAAATATTTGAACATTTAGTATGGAAAACTATTATCTGCTAGATGAAACATTCAAATTTTTAATTTTTTCAAATTTTGTTAACATTGTTATGAGACACATCTGTCATGATTATATGTTCTGGTCAAATTTGAAGACAATCTGAAAATAATAAGATATTTAGTGAAAGTGTGTATTTCGCAAAGATCATTATTCAAACAGCCAATTATCCATTAAATTAATAAACCTTAATACTCAGAGGGATCATATTTAACATTTGTTATATGTTATAGTTATTCACGCTGTACACTGATTTTTGTACTGAAGATACGTTTGCAATAAATATCCTAATTTATCATAACACAAACCATACATACCAGAATAACTGTAAAAGTATGGTTAAATATTTTTTGCTAAATATTGTATCGCAGATAATATCTAGATAATGTCTAGATAAAATCTAGACTTTTATTAAAAATATTGCTGACATATTTTGTATGTTCTTTATTCATATATTTGTGTACTTAATGAGTACAAACATTTGCAGTCCAGCTATTACTAATAAAGTAAGTTTACCTAGGTGTTACATTTTCAAAATATTAAAAGTATTAGTTTAACTATTAAACTAAACTAAACTATTTAAAACATTAAATACTTAATTAAATACAAATATTATAATCCATATATTTCGAATATTTAGTATAATTTGATATATTTTCTCCTATTCCAACTATATTTTTTACTTTCGGGAAAAATGTATCTGTGTCACTCTTTCATTAACCTCTTCGGATATAACATAGGTAGTATATTTATAATGCAAATACAGAATGTAACAATTTTAACGTAAAAATAGGTAATTTATCAGAGTTAAAATTTTGTAGTGTTTGTTTCTCTAAGACAGTATATAACAATAAGTTACGTGGGTTTAGATTTTTATCTGGTAATTTTTACGAGCTCTGACTAATGGCTTTTATTTTCTGTTCTTATGTACTTGAATTTTTCTTTGAAATTATATTCTTCTCTGTTAGTCATTTTAAACATAATACGATGTATGTATTCTGTTTTCAAAAGACATTTTCTAAGCATTTTCATATAATCTGTGTACTCTGTGTTACTTTTAATTGAATTTTTATATATGTTTTTGTATTACAATAAGAAGTTGAACTTTGAAAATTGCGCTTTAAATTAAAATTGAAGTTAACATCATAACGTAATTCTTATTCTAATAATATTATGATGTTGTAAACAGTAAAGTTAAATTTGAAGTTAAAATATCTGGAATCTCGGACTAATTAAATTTCATTTCATTTTTACGTCCTGCTATATGCATACATGTAGTTTAGATTATTTTATCAAAAGTTTTTTCATTCTATAAGGAAATAATAGATGCACAACATTTTTTGTTTTGTTCTATTGAAACAAATATAATGGATTCATAAAACGGAAGAAACTTTTGTGGCAACATAGTTTCACATAAATTTATTTTACAAATATTTTTCTATTGTAACTCGTTAATTACGTAGAGTAGAGAAAAACGTTTCAAATTAATTTTATTACCTTCGATTGCTTTTATTTAAATAATATGCTATTTCTTCCAAAAAAAGAATATTTTAGGTTTTAAAACTTTAATAAAATTTTCTACCTAAATATTTGACTTCTATGCACTGATTAATATAAAAAGTACATAATGTCAAATATCACGAAAGCAATCGCTTAACCTATCTTCCTTCAATAACAAAAAGTTATTCAACACATGCAATTAGTTTTATAATTATACACTAAATCTTTTAAAATATTAATTACATCTGTGCTGCAAATAATGTTACAAATATAACAAATGCTAACTATATTCATGAAATGTAATTTTAATTCTGTCTTTAATATCTGTTAATTCTGTACCTTTCTTACGATGGTTTACGAAAAGCCATTTATTATCTATTACCTACATTAGGAACGATATTCGCAAATCAGTCATCAAGGTGCATTAGAAGCTTTAAATTTTCTATTGAATTTTACCTATATTTTGTGCACAGAATCCATTTTCACTAAAATTTGTCTGTCCTGAATTGGTCTAACATTTAATAGAACATTTATTAATACGTTCTTAAACCTATTCATAGCTTACTAAAAATATGTTGCATCTGTGAAAGATGTCTCACAAATTTTTGCAAGTCTGCTTTAAAAGTTCGCCCTGAATTATTCATAAACTGTTATGCCATTATGAAGTATAACTATTTAAGGTTAAATTACTTAATTTTGAAATTTTTAATCTAATCTAATTTAACTGCTAATCTCTCTCGTGGATAATGTAAAATGCAAAATAAAATTTTTAGTAATCTAACATAAGTTACTATGTTTTATTTATAACCTGAAGGTATTATTCGATAGTTAGTTTTCATTGCTCTGATAAAAAAATAGTTCAATTAACGTGTTAAGACAATCATTACAACCCTATAAAAGGAGACAAATAGAACAGTAAAAATGAAAATGAAGAGGAAAGACAAGGGAACAGTAAAAAAATGAAATAAGAGACAGTAAAAAGGGGAAAAAAGATCGACTGTACATTTCCGGATTAGGACCTTATCACGAAATCGAGCGAGTTGGTACCATCCAGCAAATTAAAAACCGTGTTCCTCTCAGGGCGGCGGCATAATCTTCGGGAAAATCTTTTTTCCGCGATAAAAAGTAACATTACACGTGGTGGAGAGGAAGAGTGGATCGTGTACAAAAGAAAGCATCGTCGGACAGGGCAACTGGAATAAAAAGGTTTATGGTTGTTTCGGGTGCTCTATCTTTAGGACCTACATATCATGCCACAGTCGCTCTTCTCCTCTTCCCTCTTCCCTCTTTCCTCTTTCGTTCGTTCTCTTTTTCTCTTTTCCACTCGGAACCCTCCTGGCTGAACCCTCGACTGAGTTATTTCACGGTTAAAATAGTCGAGTGTTCGTTTCGAGCGAGAGGTTTGTGCAGTTTCACGCGAAGAAAGTACTCGCAGTCGAAGCACGCCTCTGAGTTGTCTATCTCTCTTTCTCGTGCTTTTTCGGATTTCCTCGACGAACTCTCTCGTGATCTTCCCTCTGAGGCTTTAATGCATCCTGAAGAACGTTTTGGGAATGTTAGGTTTAGATCGAGCAGTATCTTCTCTGTTTTCTACTTTTCTATTTCGCTATCCTTGGCGTTTTGGTTTTAGAGTTAGGTTAAGGGAGGGAGAATTGGGCATGTAGATGAATTTTCTTCAGCTATTTCAATGCAAGTGGTTTGTTTTTCGAGTCGAAAAGAGTTTCTTAAATCGCTTAAACTTATGAAACATAGTATTAATAATTATACGTTTGTGAAGAAATTACCATAACGTGTAAAAGTATATGTAGAATTTAAAGGATAAAGTAAATCTCTGTTTTGGTGGTATTTGCCTAGTTTTGTTTATAAATATATGTATCTGCACCAGAATTGGTACTTTACTAATAATTACAAGTACAATATATAACTTTCATTAGTGATTTACGACTTTTATATGTTTATGGATTGTTTCTCGAAATGGAAATTCTTTCTTTAAGTACTGAATCTTTTTACATAGTTGGCATAATGCTTTTGTATATTGATGCTATAACGAAAGGGGTGACGCGATACTAACACATAAGTACATATATAAATATAACAAAAACCATATTTTATTAATCCTTGAGTGAAAGTTAACAGTGTGATAATCGATAAGAATTAGAAGTAAAATGTTTCATTGGTTTATAAAAAATACTTCTTGAAAAGTATTAAATGGGAAAGCAAATCAAACTCTCAATTTTTAACATTCTATTAAAGTTACATTGGAATCCTTAATAAAATATGTAGAGTCGTATTAACACACTATATCGTCTAATACTATGTCGTCTAATACACTATATTAGGGTGTTTTGAGGAATTCAATAGTGTATTTTAATAAAATGTAATAATGTGAAAAAATAGGGCACAAAATACTTCTAAGAAAAATGCAAAAATATATGAAATATGAAAAATAATGTACACGTTATAACATTTAATAATTGAAACAAATTATTATTTATGTCTATCTCTCAATTTCACGCGCATAACAATATGAATTTGATTAAACATTTGTAGTCTGGTCACTAGTATTTTATTGTTAATATTGGAAATCCAAATAACGAATCAATTCATTTCAATGAAAAATATGACTTGAATAATTAGTTGCGATAATTTTTAGTTTGAATCCATTGCAAGATCCTTTGCGAAAGCCTTCTCATTTGTAATAATTTGATGTGTTTAAAATTTTTTAAAAACGAGTGTCGTTAAATTAATATATTTTAATAATATAAAATAGAACAAATGTAATTATATAATTATAAATTTAGAAACTTAGAAATCTACATATTCCGTTTTTCGAAAGTGAATCTTTAAATGAAATAATTTTGTTCTACGTTTTCAATTTATTTTCACGTATAGAATAATCTCCTGTTGTTTATCCAATCAGAGAATAGTCAAATATGTACACATACTATATTTACAATTAGAAAAGTTCCAAATCCGATGTTCTCGGGAAAGAAGCCTCGTATTAAAAATCGTCATTTTATATTTCTGACTTACATTTACGCAAGAACCATCATTCTTCGGTTTATACCACTATTTTCAACATATCAGTGTACAATGATAGAAACGTATTATAGTTTGAATCCTATCTATATATATCTCGTACATTATATAGAAGCCTATTTACTCTTATAGTAGGATTTAAATAATTTTATATATCCATACTAGAAGTAGTTACTTTACTGTTTTAATCATTTTCCTGCTCAAAAATTGCAGGCGTAAGATTATTATTAGCTAGAGTGAGTGAATTAAACTCGCCGCAGCCTAGTGAAACAGATAGTAACTGTAACTATTATTTATGGGTAATTAGAGAGAGAAAGTGTTGTTTTATATTACCTACAGATATATATAAAAAAGGAAAAGGAATATTTACATATACATTAAAAGAAAGCGCTAAATACAGATATCATTTATCTTAAATTTATTAAATAATGAATTATTTATTTCAGATAAATGATACTCTTTCAAGACGAATATCTTGGAACTGGTAATTATTACGGGTATTACGTTAAATGAGGTAATTATACGCTAAGCCTCTTCTAATAGAGTATCTTTATTATTGCTAGAAAAATCTTTAGATTTCCTATCGTCTTAGTATTATAGAGATGTAAAGACAGAGTACGCGAGTCATATGCTACCACGTAAGACGGTGTAAGTGGATGTGATATAGGAATAGAAAGAGAACGCTGCATAGAGACGTTTTCTGTCCTTGTCTAATCAGGCATGCACACTGATACCGCTCGTTGATGAGAGTTACACCTACATATCTACTAGACGAATGTGCATGCGTTGTTAGACAAAAACACAAGAAGCCTCTATGCAGAGTTCTCTTTCTGTTCCTCTATCGCTTTCTCAGTTCGCTCACGCTCTCTACCTTTATATGTATCTCTAGGTTCAATATAGAATAAAAGAAATATGGCGGAAAGAAATATTTTACGGTGCGTAGATTCATAGATTTTGCGATATAGGAGACATAGAGAAAATTAAGATTTAGCCAAAAAGGGGAAAAGATTTCGCAAAATTTATAAAAAACTGCAATACCTTGGAGGCATTTTCATTCTTTGTAGTATTTATTATATATGAGAAAACCATATCTAGAAGTTGTTTAAGGTACAAATAGAATATAGTTCAACGTAACATAATATATTACAAAATTCGCAAGATTTGGTAATAAAAAAAGTGCACATTCTATAATTATGTTATAATGAAAGATGATTATTTCTCTACTCAAATCTAAAATTTTATTATCAAGTAGTCTATTATGTAGAATACTAATTTTCTTTTCTTCAATTTCCTACATGTTGTATTTCTTTCAATTCACTATTTAAAGCAACAAATCCTTTATGTAAAGCAATACTCGTACTAATTTGAACGTACGGAATATGATCTTGAAATCTCTAATGATTATAAGCGTCTAAGTAGTTCAAATACAGTCAGTTACAAAAGTCTATGTACATCTATCAAATGTTGTATATCTGACTTATCAAAGAAACTAAAGACTTTGTCAAACAATTATTTGTACGCAGTACATATCGATAAAATTATGATCGACGTATTTCTAAAAGGAATTTAGAAAATTCAAACGTTTGACTTACAAAAATCAGGATAAAATTACACGAGAAACGACAAATGTTATCAGTGCTTATGTACGGAAGATCTATAACATATTAATATAATATTAAGTCTAATTTTATCTTTACACGTAGATATAATAGATGTATATAATTTTTGTTACATTGCATTTTATATTTTTCTATTTCTTTTTTTTTTTTTACAAAGCTGAGAGTGAATAAATTGTATTACATTTTAACAATATGTGTTTTGATATATCATCAAAATCCATAGATCTAACGTTTTTGCTAAGACGTTTTATATCGTATGTAGACTTTTGTAATTGACTGTGGGTAGAAATCAATAGGAGATCAATGGATCCAATTTTACAAACACATTCCAAAACACTGTCAGAAGACCCATAATCCTGAAAATTGACGCGTGTTTCAATAGTAATTTTAGGAGAATGGTAGAGAAACAAGCATCAAAGGGTGACATTTTTATTTTTACGCGTTACGTTCGTTGGTAGTGACTTAATAAGCGCGCGCACCTGCAGGAGGCGAACCATGAATGAAGTTTCCACAATGGTGGGGACTTTGGCAAGTGGTTCGAGCCCGGATGCGTGGTGATTCGAGCGCATTTTGCTTTCTACGCAAAGTCGGTCGTCCCGGCCTGACTTCTTGGCGCGCATACAATTTCGATTATCTCGTTTCCGGTCGGTCCTTTCCACCTCTCTAATCTATCTCCCGATGGTTAACAAAGCAGTCCAGATACGTAAAAGGAATTTGGTTCCAGAGGAGTTCAGAAGATAGAAAATTTTGAATTTAGTCTGTTAATTCCGTTATACAAAATTGTACTTCCAATTTCTTGTTATAATATAAGATTTAAATATATATTTCTTATGTTTTGTAAGGCTAGAAGAGACTGAAACTGTTACAAGAAACTGAAATTTCTGTTCTGCTTACAGTTCCTTTATCGATTCTCGGATCGTTCTTATAAATAATCTGTTATTTTATATCGACTAAAAAGCGGTCATAGAATTAATGTTGTTATCTGTTTTATAGTAACTGAAATCTTATGCTTCGCTATAAATAGTTACTTACTTGTAATACTAAATAATTACTTATTTGTATCATACTGATGTTTAAGAATAATGAATTATAATACATACCTAATCTAAATGTTTAATTTTTGAATCTAGCTTACACGAATGATCAATTATGAAATTTGTAAAAATTAACAAATGAATAATTATTAAACAATACATGTCCGTCTTAAGTTACTAAATTTCTTTTTCTAAAACAGTCTATTAAAATAGTTCAACGATTCTTTTTCCAGCAATATATATCATGTATATGATTGTATGTGGGTATTACTCGAAGTTTGAATGTATTTATATTGGGCTATTTTGATCGTTTTCAATACGTAATATATTTAGGAAGAAAAGATATTTAGCAGGAAATGGGCTACAGATATAGAATTGTTTATTTAAAATAGCTTAAAGGACAGAACGTTTCAAGGCAGTTATCAATTCGAAGAAGCTTAGCTGTCACGTAAGCTATTGGCAATTTTACAAATTTTAATAGCAACGCCTACATTCTAAATACATATTAGTCTTAAGCGGACTTCGCTCGGTTAGTAAATCATCGGTGCACATTTGCAAAATACTAAATAATTTTGTCTTTTTGCTTAGTAAGCAAGAATATTTTTTATTATAAAGATTTTTGAATTCCAAAAATTCGTAGCTTCGTTTCTACCAATACTTGTTTTATATTTTTTCATACTAATAGATGTATAAACATTTTTGTAGAAGATTATAAAACATTATATTAACTATTAATATTAGCTTTTTCTTCTTAGTGAACAAAGATATTTTATATTATACACATATCCAAGTCTATACTGATGCATATTTTACATATCTTTTATATACTAAGAACATATGAAAATTTGTATGTGTGTAGAAAATTATAGAAATTTATATTAGCTATTAATTTTATCTGTTTTGTTACTGAGCGTGTACGCACGTAAACACATACATTTTTTATTATAACAGTTTCCGCATTTTTTGAATTTGTAATATCCTACCCGTAGAAAATGCTTAAAAATATTTGTATAAATTCTTTTGTAGACAATATTTCTTCAAAATCCTCTAATTCGTTTTTCGTTTCATCAAAAGCATACCTTTTTTTGGAGCGTCCCATAAAGAAAAAGAAACGATTTATTTTCAATTTTAGCTCCGCTACTTTTGTTCGGAATTATAAGATCGTTTAAGCTTCTGAAATAGTAATGTTTCCTAATGACAACAAATGTAATAACATCCATTAATGATTTACAACTTTTATACATTTGTCAAAGTTTAAACGCGTTCCATATTTTGATAGATAGTTTGCTGGTTAATATCGTTGCGAAATTGAAACAAATAAATAATACATCTGCAATTAAGGACAATCGAAACTTCCAAATTTAAGATACATCTGTATCTTTTAAATGCAACACAAATAATTTGTTACTATTGTAAGATGAAAACACTTATATACTTGCACCTTATCACGAATATGTGCAATTTGTAATTATAGTTATAAAATTATGATACTAATTATATAATAATTATATAAAATTATGATATTAATTATAATAAAGTTATAATATTAAATAAACATTGTAGAACAATATGAAACAACTAACCAAAAGTTTGGAATTACTAGATGTTTTACAACATCTAAGAATTGAAAAAGGAATCAGCTTAGGTCTTTGTTATCACCGAAAACTTTTTGTCGCAAGATCTATCGAATTAAGGGAAATTATTATATTAGGTTGTCCCAGAAGTTTCTTTCGTTTTACAAGGAAATAATAGATGCACAATATTTTTTGTTTTATATTATTGTATTGAATTATGTATGATCCATTTTGTTCTATTGGAATAAAATAATATAAAACAAAAAATGTTTCGCATGTATTATTTCCTTATAAAATGAAAGAAACTTTTGAAGTAACCTAATATCATTAATGTCTTTGGCATTACTTTCAGACTAATAATAAAATTAGCGGTAAGACTAGGTAGTGCAATATTGGTACAGTTGGGAAAGTAATTCCAATCTTTTGGCATGTTATATATAAATATATATTGAAAGTCTTTGTTTTGAAAGAGCTTATTTTCGTGAAGGGGTTTTGGAAAATATTATAATTCAAACTAGATTTTATATGATCTTTCCAAGAGGCATTTTAATAGAGGAAATAATTCATATCTCAAGAGAACAATCCATTTAATCTCAAGTAATTGTGGGTAGATGAATTATACGTTGTGACAATTGCTAGCTTTCTTCCGTTAGATAATGTTTGTAAAGTTTAATTCTATATTTTCTTCAATTATTTTATCTGAACATAAAATCATTTCTAATTCTATATTGAATTTCAACTTGGAATATTTGAAGAACGCAGAATATTTATTTCTTCTTTATCAAATATTGGGGAATTTTATATAAGAAATATTAGAGAAAAAAAAATTAAAGCAGAAATTGTTAGGTAAAGATTATTGTATGAAAATGTGCAAAAAATTGTGAATATTAAAGCAATATTTAATACTAAGAATTTGAAACATTTTAATAGTATCTACTTAATAAGATAATATTCTAATGAAAAATTAATATTGTAATTGCATATACATTGGAAGGAATGTTTCAAATTGTGGATAATTCAGTAAAATTATTAAATATCTCTGTAATAAATTTAATATCTATCTAATTTATTCTACAAAGCATTTAATTCAATCCCCTTCATTCAAAATTGTTTGTTTAGCACTCACAGTTTCAATTTTCTATTAAAATGATGCAGTTACCCTTATCGAGAAGTATAACTGTTTAGAAATTAAGCACTTAGATTTTTTAATTGTTTCGACTTCAAAGTAACATTACAGTTTCGATATAAGAAAGGGATACTTTAAAAAATCATATTTATAATGTGTGTTTCGATATTTCCATTTGTGTTAATTTCAACACATAGAGATATATGTATTTCACATCTATTACTTTTTAAACTACATTAAGTATTACTCTATCAATTCAACAATATTATCTTTTTTATGAGTAATATGACTACATAGGGATAAAAATACTTTTTGTTTGGCTCTTTGCATTATTGTTATAAAACATTAGACTCTTATAATAATGATAATGGCCAAGCTTTCCTAAGGCAGACGTTAAATTACAATTCTCTTTCATACAAGCATCGTAACAACTACATAAAACATCTCGTTCTCTTATTAATACTATTCTGTTAGAATATGTGGATAATAAAGATTGGGATATTTGAGATTCCACGCTATAGGTCATACATTTCATTGAACTCAATAATTTTCAGAAATATCAGCTTAGGATTTTGTCATTTAATGTAACCGACTTTGTTCATCTAAATATATATAACCGATTTCATTAAATTAAAGAATATTATTAATGATAGATGTACGATTGGAAAAATGATTTCAAATATTTGCCTGGATATGTGCGTCCAATGTATGCATGTATATTGGAACTTACTACAATGAAAATATTTATCTCTTGTGAGAATAATTTGAAATTTGAATTTTTATATATCTCATCGTTATATTATTATGCTATTATCTTTCACATGGTTACATTTTTGTAGTTTCTTAACTACTAATTGATAACGATTTCATTCTGAAACACATGTGGTGCATCATCAATTTCATCAAATCCAAGTAGTGCACGATCATTGACAGAGTGAATATCTTATATTCATTTTCTGTTCTCAACTGTAGTAGATAATGAATTATATGTTATTATATATTATATAAATGAGGAGAAAAAGAACGATAAATCAAATTTTCTGTTTACTGTCAAAAAGCCGGGTCATATACATAAATCCAAATAATGAACATTTTCTCCATTTTCTCTTCTTTTTGTTTTCTCCTTTATTACTTTATTTGCAACAAACATACAAAATGAAATTTTCCCAGCGCGTTCCCGCCAGCCAGTTACAAGTAGATGGGAGGATGGTTCACGCGGTCGCTCGATTTTCCCAAGCGAGTTTACTCGCGGACGGGAATTATTGCTCACGCGAGTAATGCCAGCGTTGCGCTGGCTCGCTGACGTTTAAGCAGAGTTAAATATTTAAATCGCGGCGGATAGACCCACGCTCGCCGCCTACCACCGCGAACAGTTCACCAACCAACTTCAACCAAACCCAGCCAGGGGAAAATATCTTTCCCAGCCGGCGTTGATTTCGCGATCGGTTTACGCGTGCACCGGCGTCGATCTTGAATAATCGTGCCCGGCCATTATTAGATTCATCGATTACACATCGATCGATATAGTCTGACTGTATTTTTACGACCGTTCAACGTGGTTGCGCAACGAGTTGCAAATTTGCATCGCGGTGCGTCTGTTGATATGCAGACGTGGACACAGCGCGTACCAAATTTAGTCGCCGATTGCCGATGGAAAATTTTCACGATTGATTCGTTGATAGTCTATATCTAGATGTTTTATATTTTCATATTGTATTCTTATCTTTTACATCATATTATGACAAATGTTGTAATTCTCCAAATTTTTAATTAAATTAACGATCGAGGGCCATATTGTAAATGCATTTAATAAAAAATGTCGAAATTTCTATTTTAGAACAAGATCGTCACTCTCCGGAGTTGCGAACCCGGTTCTTCTCTCAAAGTAATGTATAAGCAGCGCCGGGAGATTATTGTGGCAGGATAGAGAAAATTAAAACAGACGCTTATCATAGAGAACTTCTGTAACCATACTAAAATTACATTTTTTTTTATATTTACAGCTACAGAAAGAACTTGTATTTATGATTACAAAAGTAATTAATGCATTTATTATGTACTAATTAATTAGACCCGACTATAATAAATTTCATATCATTTTTAGTAGGGAAATATTCGATAATTGCAGAAAAATATCTTTTGCACCGTCGTCATCCGCACTACGGAAAGGAGGGGAGAGGTAACTCTCAACGCACCACGAAGTTCGACGGCCCGCCGCGGTCGAGTAGTGTAACATGATCCAATGTTAGATATCGCTGAGACAATGTATCTAGATACTAATTCTAAGGCGAAACTTTTTTTATTTTTAACGTTTCTTAACACTTAGCCAACCGCGCGCGCCACAGCGAGCTATACGCTTCTCACCGCACTGGACAAGCCAACTTATAGGGTGTCCACCGCGCCCCCACAAGCCAACCTTACGCTGTCCACCGTGCATTTTTTTCGAGTAACGAGGACTAATATTCACTACTTGAAAAACAAAAGAAGTCTAAAAATTGTTTAGGCGGTCAATTATATTTTGCAGTAATGATTTTGTTTAACGATTTCATATATCGTTTATACAAAACATCAAATTAAAAGTGTATATTAAATTAAAAATATTAAGTAAAATTAAAAATATTAAAGATGACTAAAGATAAATAAGACGACTCGAACGTGAAGTTAAAAATTCATAATGCATTTTAATATTTTTTTACAGTGTGGTATCGTTCAATTATAACTTTTAGTCATAACTGATAGTGTAATTTTTTAATTAATTTTAACAACAGCAAGTTGGTGTATTTTATCATATACTGTACTTTATAAAAGCAGAAAAAGTGTCGCAATTAATTGGGAACAACTCTCGGTAAACAATAACTGATAATAGCAACAAAAAAGAAGAAAACGCCTTGCTAAAGTCAAAAAGGGAGATCTCCCCTTTCAGTCACGCAGCGATGTCCTTCACAGAGGGGAGATCTCCCCGTACGGTTGACTAAGTGTTAAATTGAACTTCTACTAAGGTATTTGTGAAATCTTTCTGATTAAAACAAGAACAAACACGATAAAATTTACTTATAATATATTTACTTATTGATATGTATTTGATGATCATTTATTAAGTAAGCAAGTATGCGCCAGATTATATCGTGTTTGATGTCATTTTAATCGGAAAAATGTAAGGAACATGTTGGGAAAAGTTTTGTTCAACACAAATCAAAAATGAGAAAGTTTGACTTTTGAATTAAAGATTTCAGCTTATCGCGAGCCTTTAAATATTTACGGAACGCCTCGACTGTCAATCCCTCTTCTTCTTTCACTGATATTGTCCTTTTCTATGTTCGGCACGACTAAAATCTCAACTTTCAGAAATAGAATTGTGTCCACCTTCACATAATTGCAAAACTTGGGCGCCGATTTCTGTGCGATTATCGCAAGTATTCCGTACTTTCATATGATTACAAAAATTTGGTAGCATAGGAATGAAGTATTGCAATTTGACGCATCTAATATCTATCTAATATAGCAAATCTATTCTATTTCCTTTCTATTACTTAAGATTTATTGAAACTGAATATATATTATCCGTTGCTAGAATCCGGTACATGTTCAAGCGGAATAAAATAATTACTTTCGATGTATCTCTTTCGAAAATTGGAAAATTAACGTTCCATTAAGTTTGAGTAAACTCATTATCGCATTAATTACACTTTCGTCTAATTGTCCGTTATTATCCTTCGTACACTTATCCCATTATTATTATGTAATACGATCAGTATTTATGGATTGATGGTAAACTCTGATACGTTTCACTATTTCAATACTTGCGCAGTATTATCGCCTATAGATAAAACTGTGTTGTAAGAATATCATGTAATTGGCATATTCATTCACGAACTTGCTAATAACTAAGATAGTTAATAGCCTGTTTTCGTTATCTCTCGATTCTTTCCCCTTTTTAATATAAACAATTAAAAAAGTGTATTTTTCAATTATTCGTTTAGGAGTGTCATTAAAACTGTGAGAAATGAAAAAATTAAGAAAATTTGTAGAATCAGTTTTTTTTTATGTATAATAGGGCAAAATTGTTGTATTTATTAATTTATTTCTTATTGATGTGATTTAAATCTTCATAGAGAAAATATCATACAGTACATTATACATTATACATCGTTGAAGAATTTACAATTATAACACGAATTATCACGTTATAAGTTTTTCAAAATTCTTCGGAGTTTGAATGACTATCAAGTACATTACACAAAAAGAAACTTGTTATTAATTACGTAAAAAAGATATTATATAGTATTAATTTATATGTAATTCTAATAAATTTTAATAGTATGGACTAGCACAAAAATGTAAAATTATCAAATAAATAGGTACATAATTCACTTGTTTTACTTGAGCTCCTAGTACTATTGTCATGTCAAAGATGACTACAATACTTATCTCTATTGGATTTATTGAAATGTCGTTAATATTATTAATCATGCTTACCGTTAGACTGACGGATATTTATGGAAATTTCTATTTTTATAAGTATAATAAATAAAGTGGAGCCTGGTACTAAATAAAGTAGACAGTACTCTACTTTAGGTACTTTATATATTTTTACATATCATATTCTGTGCATTTTAAAATCCACATACATGCATCGAAACCAGCAGTTTTTTCATCACATAAATTATAGAATAAATGTAGAATGAAATATCTAAAAATTAAATAATCTAATCTGAATCTAATTTTATGACCTAACGACATTAATTGAGGATTAAATTATAATATATGTGTTCACAAATGTTATTACATATGATTTCATGCCAAATGTATTGCATTTTCGCCTGTCTTATCCACGAGGCAGGGTTAATGAAACAAAGCATCAACTCGAAGGGAGGTAACATACACCTTTTTGTTATTTCTCACAATCGCCTACGCCTGGCTGCTCACCAACATTGAGATCCTGGTTTTCTAAGAATCGAAAATAATCACGCTTTCCTTCTCTCTGGCTTTTCCCCTCCTTCCTTTCAAAAGCATCGTGCATCGTTGGAGCAAAACGGAAAGACCAATTTTATTAGCGATTCCTTTCGCGTTCGAATTATTTTCCGGATTCTCCGTCATTGAACTAATTAAATTTACGATTTAAAGAGGAAATGTACAAACATGTTCTATAAATGACATAATGAATCATAGAAATGGTTAATTATATGTGTCAGAGTACCTAAGAATTAATTTTACATAGTTGCAAATTAAATTTTGACTAATTTCATTTTAACAAACTAAATATTATACACTTGTACGCTATAATAGCGTCATATGAAAGTTAATTATTAGTGTATAACTAATAATCTATTATTCAATTTTATAAAGTTTCCTTTTAACATTTAATATTTTTGTACGACTTGAAAATAAAATATTCCAAATTATTGAAATTTTGTCAACACTGTAAGAGATACCTATATAAGAAAAGCCATGTTTTATTAATAGAAACATTATTGTACCATTATAACTGAAATGTAGTGGAATCATAACTTAATATTAATGGATAAATGACTGAAGTTACCAGATAAATTTCAAAGGAAGATTACTCTAAAGTTTGTTAATGAAGATTAGCTTTTATTTCTTTTATATGATTTCTAAATATTAAATATTAAACTAATGAATTCTTTCCTTTCTTGTTTCAGGTAAGTCTATTTTGAAGTCTATGAAGCAGACTTTTTGACCATTCCGAATACACTATTAAGAGGCGTTCTTTATGCGTTCGACACACGGAATGCCAGATTATGTACGCGTAATGAGTGAGTTCGTTTCTTTTTGTACTCTCTCGTTACATCGAATCTTCCCAAATGAAACTACGTATTCGCATTTTTTTTGGTTGCATATCAAATACCAATCCAGCAGATATGATTATGGTTTCATCGTTTAAAAATCTATTAATTTTTACATTTATTGAAGTTTAATTTGAATGTTTAGTAATTTTAACATTTATTTAAATTGAAATCGATATTGTTAGAAAACTTACGCGTTTATTTGAAAGTTACCTAATTCTTAGATCTCTTGAAAATTAACTCGAAAATTGACTAATTTTTTAATTTGTTGAAAATTAATTACAACATTTATCAATTTTTAAATTTATTTATTTTGAAATCGATATTTGTGGGGAAAGTGCGTGATATCTTTGTTCTGTGTTACACAGAACAAATATTAAATACAGAAATAATATTATGCGACATAGAATTCGATAAAACCATCTACTAATAGCTTAAACAAAATAGACTAAAGTAGAAAAAAAAGAAAAGAGAAAGATTAGTTGAAATAAACTAATACGTATGTTTATAAAATTTTCAATACATTTCTTTAGCGAATTCTAAAGCTTAATGTATATCGAGTTATTTCATTAGCTCATATCATAAACATAACGCTTGTGCATTCTTTTAACCCCTTCACGTACAAATTGTTCCTTCATATCTCGAAATAATAGATATGTGTACAACTGGCAATAAACAATCGTATCTGAACCAACACCCACCATATTCCTGGCCCTTGCATCACATGCCTGTCACTCGCGCGCTGCATATTATAACCTATATTGTCGTTTATTTGCCTAAATAAGCGATCGATTTCTGGAAAGTAAATTTGTTAGCTCCCAATTTGAAAAACATTAACTTTTGTACAAATTCTTCTTAAGTCGTTTTGCTTTGTTAAATCTCTCTTAACACCATAAACTCCACTACTGGAAGATCTTAGCTTTTTTTCTTGAGATTCGGGTTACCGGGGCTCGACTATACTTTTACTCGCCCATGTCATTATTGGATGAATTGTGACGGTGCGTAAAAATCCAGTAAAATGTTACTATGCATCTTGGAGGGGTAGAGCGTGTTTCATAGTCGCCCACGCAATCCGTCGACATGATTTATGACGATTCGAGAAGATTGTGCAAGACGCGTTGCACGGAAATCCTGGAAGATCGAAGAGATAATTTTTAAGCTCAAAGATGATGCATGATATCCTGAATGAGAAATTGAATAGTGTCGTGGAAGAGATCCGCGCGAGGTAAACTATCCTTCCTTGGTAGAAGTTGTGCGCTGTCGTCATCTTCATGAGAACACTGATGAGAATTGATCGATGTTTAAGTTCAGGGAAGCTTTCTTGGAAAATATATCGAAATTTGAGAAAATGTATCCTACTTATTTGTTGATAATGAGTATTTATGATGTGTTAAATGTTATCTGAGTTAGAAAGAGGTATGGTATTTGGGAAAATTGTGTAGTGATTTATGGAGCTATATTGCTTAGAATAGATAGTAAGATTCGATTGCAGTAAACATAATAGAAATGACAGTATTTTCAAATAGATGAAATTTTATTTTAAAACCTCATCTCATTCATATTTACATGACATTTATACGATAAAAATTTTGTAATTAAATTCATTTCTCAAATCTATTCCTTTATACGAAATGTTTTTGAATTGCAATGTTCGAATATCTTGAAATAAAATACCCAAAGAAATATAATTAATATACATTATTCAATGTATAATTATCTTTTTGTAAATGTGGAATTCAAACTTCAGTTTCTTTCGGAATTTTTTTATTCCAACTAAAGAAATATTCAATGAGCTCATTAACTTTTGCAATTGATATTAATTAACATTGCTGTTTCACATTAAAAATTAAAACATATTCATTTGTTCTACCAAGTATTTCTTAATAAATGCATTAATAACGATAACGATAACAACACACATGAATTGAAAACATTTTATTAAAAAATTATGGACATGTCTTTTGACTCTAAATAATTTCATTTCAATCAATATTTATTTTAAATTTAAATGTTGAACTTATAGAAACGATACTCATTTTAAACTTAAATTTTGAACTTATGGGAACGACATTTACCTTGAATTTAAGTTTTGATTTCATATCTTCGATTTAAACAAGCAGCTACATATATCAAAATCCAATTCGTTCGCAGAAGAAGTTTTACATAAATTGCTGAAAAACTCCACCATCTTGTACCTAATTTACAAATTCACAACGTTCGCCTTAATTTACCGATTCTTCAACACGCAATTAATAATGAAAAGCAGAAAAACACATATCTCCTCGATCCAATTTGAACATTTTAGTTTCATCGTAATCGAAATATCTGATGAAACGCGTGCAATGTGTTAATGTTCTTAAAGTTAATCGATCGATCTTGAAGATCGAAGCAATTAACGCCAGGATCGCCTCACAATGATGAACGTTCGTCATCTTAAGACCGGTTTCCATCCATGACTCACCATTGCGGATTCTATAAAATCCCACTATCAATGCGCCTCTCTCGGATTCCTCTTTGCTTTTACTCGATGCGCCGTTTTTTCTTCTTTTTATTTTATTTCTTTCCTTCCCTATCTTGTTATTTTTATAAATCGTTCTATATACCCAGTTTCTCTTTTTTCTTGTTTCATGTTTCGAAAAATTTTATAAGAGGAATCGAACATTTTATGATTCTAGTGGACTTCTTCTAGGAAGAAGCAGAATGTTTCCGAAACGGTTCTTTGGATTTTTACTCGCGATGTTGTGATCGTGATTGTTTCTCGAAAAATTAATAAAGTATGATTTATGTATTTATAATTAGTTGAGATTAAATGAACTGTTTTGATAGATTTGTACTCTAGAGACTAATAAAATAGAATTTTATATAAACGTTATATAATCATTGAGTTTTACTTTTACCGTCTTCGATAAGATTTTGCCATATTACGAAATTTATTAAACATTATTTTTATGGTACTGTAAACTATAACTGAGTCTTTGCTTCAGGTAGAAAAAAGTTGTTCAAAGAGTTTAAACTTACTATATTATATTTAAATATGAACCTATAAATGCGATTTTTTTTAAGGATTGTTCTTAACACGTTGCCCATTGTGAGAAACTTGCGTAAGTCGCGTGAAATATATAGTGTTTCTCAGCAAAAAGTAGAAAGAAAAGAAAAATTGTCTGAGAGAAAGTACATTCGTTCACATTTGAACAATCTTATCGCTACCCTATTCGAGGATAAAATAGTTCCGGACAGAAGGAATCAGATATTTACAATTACATATTACGTCTGTCGTTGTGTTAAGGGTTAAAGTTGTGTTGCGTTGCGTTATTCTATAACAGGTAACGAGAAAAAGATGTTAGACTGATTGTGGAGTCGACGATTTCGTTGGAAATGTTCGCGAAATCGGCTACGGGCATTGATAAATCTTTCGGCGGATAGAATTTCTCTGGGAATAGCGTCGGGAGTTTCTACGTTCTTTCGATGGCACCAGTAACCTTTTGAAATATAAATTAGCCGCGATAAGATGCCTTTGTCGGCTCACTTTGCGTGCCGCTGTTGCGATCACCGTTTTCCATCCTGCCACGGCTAGTACTGCGGTGCGTGCGCTGTTCAGTTTGCACATGTGTAGCATATACCAACCGCGAAATTCTCCTTCTCGGTGAATTCGTAATCAGAAGCCTGTAATCGCAATTACACATCGTCCAGAACCAACTGCTTTGTGATACGGTCCTATGGGGAAATAATTCTTTTTTGTTTCGATCGCCTTGTTGAACGTGGAAAAGGAAAGATTTGTTTATCATAGAGCTCCGCATCTTTTAGAGTACCGAAATAATCAAGGTTTTTCGAGGTGTTGCACGCAGTGAAACTTCTTTCCTGGTATATAGTGACTCACAAAAGTATTTGACTACTTACAGCACGTTTTCTATTACATTAAGTTATCGCGCAAAATCAAAATAAAAGAGACTAGCAGCGAAGAGTTGAATGTTAGTCTAGATATTTATTGAATTTCGCGCTAAAAGCTAAAATATTTTGTGTAATGTTATTAATTCTAAACATAGTTGATATCAAGAGAGTTAAGTTCATAGTTGTAGAAAGTAAGAAGTATATTTATCACGAGATTCAATTGGCGTCACAAAACTACTGCTTTTAATTTTCTAAGAAGATTAATGACGTGTTCGATGATGGATTAATTCTGCAGATATATTCGTCTTAAAAGTAACGTTATCTGAGAAAAAAATAGTTCGTCATCATGTTTAATACTGACGTAAAGAGTTCTTGATAACTAAGCTATGTTATGTGTAATACTCTAAATTTATCGTCGATTAAAATAGTACGGTCATGCTATCGAAACATCGCACAACTTCAACATTTTCTTCTTTAATTTGTTTTTTTTTTCGTATAAAATATGTATAAATATAATCTATATATATATATCATATATTATTATATTTATATGCATTATATTGTAATATTATTTATATTTTTATTATATATAGATTATATGATATATAATATGTGATTTATATAACATATATAATTATATAAATATATAATTATACTACTATACTACTATTACTATTAGTGTTCATGGCAATATCATTGGTGTAAATTGCAAATTAATTAGATCAATAAAGTCTGTTTATTTATTATTAAACTGCGGATTAGATTACGTTTATGCAATTTTATATTTTTATAAATATAGCCAAAGAAATGGAGTGTAAATAGAAAATTGTTTAATTTATTAAATATTATAGTTAGCAGATGCTCTATTTAAGACATTTTTGCATATTGTATATGTACATTCTCTAGATTTTTGGAACCTCCCAATATGCACAAACCGCAGTTTATTTATTATGTAATATATATTGCATAACATGCAATATTAATAATATAGTAATAGTACAGTATAATAATAATAAAAGTATTATTAACATCAATGAGAAAATCAGTAATTAAGAAAAAGTAATTAATAAATATTTTTTAAATAGCTATTTATGATTATTGTTGTACATAACCTAAAAATGTCAAGTTGCTACAGTTGGCCAATTTGTAACTTGAAAAATTTTATTAATAACGTTAATTCGCATTGCGATACTCCAGTTTTCAAAATTTTCTTGTTTGTGGTTCTTAAAAGTACACTAGACTTCGTTTTACTGTTTCGCTTCTATTTCGTTTCTTATTTCAAATTTTCAGTTCTATAATAAGCAAGGACAATCGCATTTATCAAGCTGACAGAGTTGTAGGTGGCAGCCATTTTAGAAGTTAGGTTTTAGACAGAAAGATTTCGTTGACAATTTTAAATAGCTCCACTAGTTGTACTAATCGCCTAACAAATGGTAGATGTTTCTTCAAATCTTGATTAAATTTATCGTCTAATAAATGGCAGAACATTAAAACATATATCGAAATTTCGATTTGACAAATTTATCACTCTCTGGAACCAGGAGCTTTTGTATCTACAATTCTTGGATTATACTTTTGAGATTTTATAATTATTAGGTTAAGTTGTAAATTTAATTTAATTTCTTAAACACAAGGAAAGATAGTTTTCGTAATTGAATTAGTTGGACGTACTAATAAGCTAGGCATTTCCCTATATTTCCTCCGTTATTCGCAACTTACACAATTACATGTCACTATAGAACATTATAAAATTGCCCAAAGTACGATTATCAAGTTTTCAACTAATCGTACACTTTTGCAGCCTAAGACCGACGAATATTCCCAAAACATAAAAGCATCGATCGTTGATAGGCTCAGGATCTCTCACATCAACTATACATATGTCTCGATGAAACAATAATTTCAGTATCGTTACTAGTATTAATTTACGTAACTAGGCGGAAAATAGCCGGGACAGTTGATTTGCTCGTGTTTCGTCGGCTCTGCAGGTTGCGGTCACTGCGGAGAGAGCGACGTTCGAGACTGAATTATTATAGCGGTACACAGCCGGAATATAGAATCTATGTGCATTATGTATATGATATACGTTTATATACGATGTACATACATGTGTGTGATCGTATACGTAACTGCGTTTTACGTGTAGATACAACATAGGGAGTCGGCCAATCGCCGCTGCTGGACGATAAACCTGGAATTGATCCACGTATTTGTAAACCTGCACCAAAGCACAGCGCGTCCTGTTTCGACGAACCTCGTAAAACCGCAGCTTCGTTTTACGACTCATTTCGGAATCTAATTTATCGGTCGGCAACACGTCGTTGCGCGAAACGCTCCCAGACAACTTCTATGCCTCGTTTCGTTTGACTTTCGCATTTTTGTTTAATTTTTTATTTATTGTTTTAGAATTTTAACACATCGTTGACCGGAGACATACTCTTATATCAAACGTGTTTACAGAAAGATATAGTTAAAATTATCGTACGAAATTGTCAAAACTTAAAATTGATGAAGTGTCCATTATAGAATTTGTGATTGTGTTTATTATTCGCCTTTTGTCACGTTAGATTTTGTACGGTGCGTCGCGAATTTTTGAGTGAAACTCTTTCTCTGATACTTTGTTCGAGCGATAATGCTAGTGATACTTCTTCGGAAAGTAATACTTCTTGAGAATATATACATGTAGATCTGATTCATTACGATGTGAATATTAGACTAATGAAACGACAAAAAACCTTCGTGTTCGATTCTGATACTGAAAGTGAAAATTGCACTTACTGTGCTGGGGCATGTTCCCTTACTTCCAGAGAAACGGTTTGAAAACAACGTTTTACAAAAATTAGAAGATTTTACAATTATTAACCTGCAGAGTGTTAGCCAAGTAACAGAATCAATCTTTGATAACGACCTTTTTGATTTTCTCATTTTTCGGACAAAGATGTATCACCAACAGAATAAGAAATCATATAAAATATATGAAAGAACTGTAAAATAAAGTAATATAATCAGTATTAACGTATTAAGAGTTTCTAAGAGATTAATAAGTTTGATGGATCAAACGAATGGGTCCATATTGACTTAGGATGAAAGGCAGTCAGGTTCAAGTGTTAGTTTCTGCATAAGTCCCCTTATAAAATGTCTTAGATGTTTTCCATATATGTAATATTTTCGTAATAATAGCATAAGATATTCGCAGAAAATTCAATTTTATCTTGTCGTACTTTAATTAAGGTTAAGATCGAAAAGAAATTGCTTATTTAACTTTTATTAAATTTGTATTTAAAAAGATCAACAAGATATTATACAGGGTTATACAATATCATTAAATAACGTAATCAAATGTAGAATAATTCTATGCGTAAAAAAAGGAAGATTTTTGAGACGTTTTCTAACGGAACTTAATTTTTTTTTTCTTTTCTTTAACGGAAAAAATCTTTAGCAGAAAAAACTGAACGATAAATTACGCACATAAATAATAATTATTTCATTTTTTCATTATTTCGTTTAATTTGAAATTAGGGCTGAAAAAAGCAATTTTAAACGTTTCTAAAGAATCCTATGTCATTTGCAATAATTTAGAAGTGCCAAAATACTTATGAACGGTAGTGTGCTTCCATTAATAAACATCAAAATTTCGAACTGAAACCAACCCAATTACAAGAAACGGTTTTTTTCTTTTCATACCATTTCTGCCATTTGCAGGCATTTTTACAATTACGTGGGAAGAAGCAAACATCCCAAAACGCATTCATTGCGATTCGGAATCTTTTATAACGGTGTTCCCTAACCTTTCTTAGATTACGTTTTATCTAAACGACTTAAAGATTTTGGTGCCCCCCCCCCCCCCCCAATTGAGTCAACCAAGTTCTAATAACTAAATTAAAAGTATAATAAAGCTATGACTAGTGTGGTAAAACTATTGTTAATTTGACTTTCTTTAATGAATATAAATTTAAAAAATATGAGAGATTATGTGCATGTTTTCAACTGTCGAACGAACCTAGTACATTTATGGCAAAGCATTCAGTGTATTTAAATTAATAGTAGGCAATTTTTAGCTAATCAGACAAATAACGACATGTTAAAATGTTACACAAAAGAAACGCCAGGTAGTATAAAATACAAAGATGATTTTTTATTTAATTACATGGACGAAAGTAACGAATTTAATTGTCTCATAATATTCAAAATTGCTTCCTTATGGTGGTGTACGTTTCACGTTGGGAAACACTGCTTTGTGACCATGGGCGTTCTCAGGATATGACACGTATGTCACGTAGAATGTCGAAAGAGTAAAATCGTTCTTGTCGGATCCACGTCATCGTCTCCTAACCACCCTCAACGACGATCTTAGCCTAACCTTCTCAACTTTTCGTAAACCAACCGTCTCCAACCGTAAACCAGATCTCTTAGTCTCTTTCCTGATCCTTAATGGGCGGGATGGCTATTATATCTCCAGGTGCGTGTTAGACCAGCAGGACACGTCAACTTTTGTCCATGACAATAAATCCTGTGGCACGTCGTCAGGTAGACGATGGCCTGAGATCGTCTTACTACAAGTTATAGAGTTCTTTCTCCTTTCGGTTCGTATCCAGTGACGCAAGATCGTTCCATCGGTAGCCTCTCGTTCCAAGTTTTTCGTTGGACCAGTTTCTGCAAACAATTTTGATTGACTGAAAAATCCTTATCGTTTCTAACAGTAGATGCAGAGAATTTTGTTTATTTCTTTAAAATTGATCTGTTTATAATTTAAGTGAGTTTTTATAATTGCGCAACTAATAATGCTTATGTCTGGTTTTACTTATGTTCTATACAAAAAATAAGTTAAGATAACTTAAGCATATGATCTTTATGTTTCATATTAAGTAATAAAAAAAAGAATTATTATAATCTATCAAATATTTAGCCAAAATGTCATTTTATATCACGTAAGTTTTATAAATTAATCAACATAGTAATTTCAAGTGTCTTACCCTATACTTTCCACGTTTGCTACAGCAAGCTGGAAGATGTTATAAAGGGAAATGGTTCGCCACTTTCTCGAGTGAGAGTTCGATTTTTGCGACAGTGTGTTGTTTCGTGCGAGACTGAGGAACTTGTGATATTTGGGTCATCGATTTAGCTCGAATTTTGCGCGTAGTTGCTACATGCTGGCTATAATAATCTATTGTATTAAATGCCTAAATTGCATTATATCGAATATCGTAGAATATTCGGATTATATTCGAATCCTGAGCGCCCTGGATTCTGGTTAACTGCAATACGCTTACCTCTCTGTGTTTATATAATTTTTGTTGATTTTTACTAATTTATTAGACAAATTTTATTTATAATTGCTTTTATTATTAGTCATTATAACTGTTTTTTGTATTTGACATTAATTACGTATAATTTTTACTGTAATCTACAATTTTTGAAGTCCTGATCTCTATACGTATGTCTCAGTAATTCACTGACAAAGAAGTTTGAAAAACAGTGACGCAGATTATTCCTTCAGCCACAACTGACACGTGTATTCTATTAATGTTTTGCTAGTAGTCGACGATCGCTTAATCAGCTAGCGCGAATCGGTTGGTATTTTATCTAATAAAAGGCTAAAAAAATCGTGTCTAGAAGCCACGAATTAAAATTAATGGATTTTTAACGTATTTTGAGATAACTCTCTAATGAGATTTTAATCATTAACTCCATTACAGAAATGAATCTATAACAAGGCTTTTGTTAAGATAAAATTCAACTCTTCATCGTATAGTTAACGTATTATATACCCAATTAAGAGTTACTTTAATGGGTTCTATCAGAACATTAGTATAATTATATCTATAGTTTGAAATATTAATCTTATCTAAATTTACTTTGTTTTTCTTATCTGTTCGAATATTTTGATTACAAAACAGCCTTTCAATGTTGTTGTTCAATACATTTTTATGCTACTAAATTGAAAAATCTAACAAGTTAGAAGTACTTGATGTATGATCTATATGTAAGGTAGATACTATCTTAATAAATAAGTAAATACTTGTGAAAAGTAAATAAATAATTTTTCATAAAAGTAAATAAAAGTATTTAAAAAGAAAACAAAGAAGTATTTTGTTCGGTGTAAAGAGTAAAACAAAGTAATTTGTCATGTTTTCAATTCATTAATGTTACTAATTGGTAAATTATCATATAAAGAAACCCTGGTGTAAGGAAACACAGAAAGAATGCGACACATGTTATCAATACAAAGAAAAAAATTGTGTTTTTATTTCCATAAATGAATACAGGTGCCATCCCATTCTAGTTTCAAATATATATATATATTTACTAAAATTCAGCTAAATCTGCCTAACTTCTTAAAATTACTTCTCAGAAAACTTAGTAGCGCCAGAGCACCAAATACGGTTTTCGCCAATCTCAATTTCGTAGACTGGGATTCTGTTAATTACGGAGTAAGAAATAAAAGTTTTCTACTAAATTGAATTTTGTCCTCTTTCTATGTATATCACTGAAATATTAAATGATTCACATTGGGGAAATCTAAATTTATCCGAAACTTTCTAACCTCATAACACTATATCCCTGAAAAAACATTATACAATCTACAGTCACAATCTCGAGATCGTAGGTTGAAAGTTTCACGTGGATCACACGAGTCCTAACGTATCGATCTATATCGATCAATAAATCCGCGATCCACGGTAGCCGGAACGTGAATTGCTTTAAGGAAAATCATCTAACTCAGTACATTGCATCTGGTTGCTTAAACGAAGAGCGATGCTCTGTTGCACGGCCGTGTTCTGAAATGCACTGACCTTCTATTGTTCGCCGACAAATCGCCGTTCGCCGAGCGCGGTTTCACTTCTTGCTTGCTACCTTTTGCACCGGTTTACCGATTCGAGGACAGAGAGAAAAGAACGAACCAGAGAGAAGAGATGGACAGGTAGAGCTGCGTGTAAAATCAGGAGAGAGAGAAAGAAAGAGAGAGAGAGAGAGAGAGAGAAAGAGACAGAGGCGGATTCTGTGCTCATCTTGTGAAGTCGGCACGAATCCTGAGCTGCGCTGTATCGATGCATCTTGACCTTTTTCCTGGCCCTTTCAAATGTCATTAAACCAGAGGCTGGCACGATCTCGTTGGAAAAGGCCTTGAGTGGAAACTCCACGTTGCTCCATCGAGCAGAGGCTCGACGGAGGAAATTAAAAACGGAATAAATTACCGGTGATGGTTTGGAACGGTTGCTTTGTGAGTTTAAAGACGTCTACGTAGACGATGCCGAGACGTGTATTTAGTTAGAACAAAATGCAATGGAATCGCTTTGAATATCGGAACGATGATTATAGTATGATTATTTTGGAATAGATCATCTACTGTTTTTTTGAGATAATTTAATCGCATAATAAGTAGTATTTGTAGTATACATTTCTATTACCTTTCCATGTTTCACGAGTTTCGCTCGGCGGTTTCAAAATTTATGACGCTTCTAATTTTTTACATTAGGATAGATTACTTGTTTTCAATCATTTGCCCTGGAAAATGATCGATACCTAACCTTATTAAATAATTTACTATTGAATAATTTTGTTACAGGCAAATATGATAGTGTTTATTTGTATATCATACAATGTACACATATATCGTATGCATATCTTGCTTTTTTCATTATATATAATTCATAATAGTTCTCCAGCATTTTGTAGGTTAGATCGTGTTATTCTAAAAAACAATCTGTAAGAATTGATATCTTTACATTGTATACTATCTATGCACACAATGCTTTCTGTGCTCTATAAAATACAGTATGCTTATAATATTTTCATGAAATCAATATAACAGATGCATGATTTCTCAACTATACAGGGCGAAACAAAAAAAAAGGGTTCTTAACTTTAGGATAGATAGTACTTGTGAAATGACGAAAAAAATTCCAATAAACACAGGTCGAAAAAGGTATATAGTTTCAAAGCTATGAACAATTTTTTGTTTCGGTTAAAGCAAATAACTTTCTCGCTTCAGGAGTTATTGTACCGCATGGAAGCAGTGGATTATCTGTCTTTCTAGTCTATGCATGTGTCATAACGCAGGACTATTTTGTTATGAAACGCGGCATCGTTAGAGATAGACATATTTAGTTACACACCTCTTCGTGATTAGCGAACAGTTACAGAGCTAATACAAAATTTTTTCAATGCGGTAAAAATGACATCGTATTATCGTAATCAAGAAACGGCAGATATGCGTTACATCTATGGAATTGCCAATGGTCGCACTATAGTAGCACGAAAACTTATTATTGTGCTATTTACGCGGAAAGATATCCAAATTAAAAGATACCATCTCCACATTTTGTTTAAGAAACTTCATCAACGCCTTTGCGAAATCGGTTCATTTGAAACACGACATTCGTTCGGGAAGGCTTACGTTTGCTTCAATTGTTACTCAGGAGATCTGCGTCTCAAAGACAGTTAAAGAAAATCTAGGAATATGTAGTAGAAGAGAATTTCAGCATCAGTGGGAATTAGTCAGCGTGCTGTGATGAAAATTCTTCATATACAATAATTATTGTATCCGTATCATATACAACGAGTGCAGGCTCTCGTTCCATCAAAGTATCCACCGAGAGCAGAGTTTTCGCAGTAGGTTCTCATAGAGCGTGCATCGAATCCACAATTTGTTTTACGTATTTCGTTTACTGGCAAAGCTGCATTCATTAGAAGTGGCATTACATGCAATAAACATGTACAATACTTATGGACGGAATAAAATTCTTTTTGAATGTGTGAATGTAGATTATCAAATTTTAGGACCTGTCATTTTATCAAATCAATTAATAATCACACCTGATCTTAATTTTTTAACAAATATGTTACCGTTAATATCACCCATGAATTTCAGTGAAAGATTAGAACAATGGTGTATGCACAATGGAAACCCAGCTCATTTTACTTTCAACGTCCGATAATATCTAAATAACACTCTTAGTGAAAGATGGTCTGGACGAAGTGGACCAGTGCCATGATCTCCTCAATCTCCTGATTTAAATCGTAGATAGAAATCCTAGATTTCGTTTTGTGACATGTTAAAAGTATTGTGTACTCTTCATATACTCGTCAATAATTAATGACATAAATGAATACCGTCGGAAAATATAAAATACGTATTTTCGTAGTAAAAGTTATCGTAATAGTATCGTTTGAATACTTGATATAGTTTATAGGCTGGTTTAACTATACTAAATCCTTCGTTTTACTCATTTCTTATATCTTTATTCCACTGTTTCTACTTTATTCACTGTTAATGACTTCAGTTTTCTCAAATCGATTGAAATATTTTACGTACGTTTAAAATACACATGTGAAGTCATGCAAATCTACACTGACTATATTAGAGTCGCTTTGCAAGATTTTACTGTTACGTACGAAATTTTCTATTCTGTATTTCTACTAGTATTATTTAATGCTATATGAAGTTAGAGGTTTTATATAGTATTGTAAAATCTTCAGATAAATATTCTAAGGTATTTGTAAAAAAATTAAAAAATGCCTTTTAGAATTTTGATTGTCTTGATAATCTTCCAATTGTTAATTAAGAGAATAAATTATGTTTTATAAAAAAAGAACAACAATAATAAAACTGTATCTGTTTATAAAATTTAATTATACGAATAAATTGTATAAAATTTTTGTTACATCTATTTTACATCATTCTTTATATAATTATATATTTATTTAGTAATAGACTCTGAGCACTGCTTAATGAGTTTTTTTGCTCTGCTAATTATTCAGATTCTCAACTCATGAAAAATTCATACAAATATTGGCTTTATTGAAATTGGCCCATAAGATAGCAGACATTTAATAATACGTACGAACGCACTAAATAATTCTAAAAGTAAATCACATTCCTGTTTATAAAAAATTGGTTGGCAAAATACAAACAGTGATATGTTTGAACTTTTTAATTTTCATTCATTTAACATTATTATTAAAAATAATGCGACTTAATGAAAACAATATAGGTACTTAAATAGTTAAGAAAATAACATGAAATTGGTATAAGTTATATATTTGATCCTTATGCAATTCTTGTTTATTTAACACTGCTGTTTCAAGAAGTCACAAGAATAAATTAGATGTATAAGCAGATTTGAGAATTCATTATGATAAACTAATTCTAAGCATTGCTCATCGTTACGAAAAAAAATTGATTATTCACTTTCCTTATATCTGACAAACAATACAAATGTCAGCGTACAAAAGTTAAAATTACATAAGCATCATGAATATTTTTCCAATTGTCTTTTGTTTATTATAAGTCGATGCATTCATTTAGTGAAACAGGTACTTAACTTTAATTTGATAATTTTATAACTAATGGAAATTAATAAAACCAACAAGAAATTATGACACACAGTGCAATTACTTTTAAGCAGTTATTTCTCTTATTTCCAGTTCTTACATACTAATTGTTGGTTACTGCATATTGAATTAGAAAATTATTGATTCGAGTTTAGTTCGAATTTACAAAGTCCGAAACGAGTAATTTAATCGATTGGTCGTTATACATAATATGAAGCCACCTTCGTTATCTCCCAATAGTCGATAATTTTAATCTCAAGAGCGAAATTCTATGCTCTACAAATAACGTACATAAGCGAATTTTTCAGAATTTGCATTATATTGCAGATATAAGTGTTAGCTTACAAGCAACATGGAATAATTATTGTAGTCTTTTCTAATAAAAAAAAAACAAATAGTAAAAAGGTAAATAATGACAAAAATATAAAAAGATGATCAACCGAAAGTTCGTCTAAAGCCGAAAGGCACGGACTAACCAATAATAATAATAATAATATAAAAAGATGATCTAAATGAACAGTAAAAATAAATAGTGTTAGAGAAGCCAAATTTCTTAATGTTAAAAAGTATTGAAATAATGCTATTCTAAATTTACAAATTTATACATAATCGTACTTAATTACATATTAAAATCCTTCTTCTCTTAGAAAAATAAAATGAAAAGAGAAAATTGCGATCTTTTATTTAAAATATCACAAAAATTCTGTAAGACTTTTTTGTTAAATTATTGTAGCAAAATTGAAAATTACAGGAAATTGTTCAACAAGAAAATCTTTATCGAAGGTTAATATAATTATAGTGATACAGTAATCGGATTATATGATCTTGTAGCTAACGGATGATATGAATTTCACGCGATGTTCAATAGAATTAGGGGATTATGTTTCTCTTTCATGTTACGTAAATTACATATTAGTTGACAATTGGTAAAATTCCAAATTAATTCATAAAAGTTCAAATAAATTTATTCAATAGTAAAACGATACAAAAATCTGAAATTAATAAAAATTGATTTGAACAATTCGAAGTATGGAATTATTAATATAATTTGTCAAATATGCCTATTACTCTTTTAGACAAATAATTTTTGAAGATAATTTCTGTATCGATTTTATCGATATAAAATGTCGTAGCATTGCTTACGTTTACTATTCTCTTTTTATTATAATATATTATATTACAATAAATGAATAATGAATAAATAAATAATAAATAAACAGCGCGTGCGTAATAGATAAATTTGATAAATATATAATATGTAATATATGATATAAATCTCAAAGGGAATGGTATTACTATTTTAAGAAACATAAATAAAAATTTTGAAATATCTAAACACTGATAATTTTGTTTAAAATAAAAAGTAAATAGAAATAAGAAAAACCGGCATAAGTTCATTTCAATATGAGTAACATATTGTAATCTTAAACGTCACAATCGAAAATGAATTTATCGATTATTTAAAGGTTAGCAATAAGTAATGACGATAATAATTACATTCAACTTTATACGTCTTTTCTGGTTGATGTATACATTCACACATGATGCCTATTACATCATTTGCATGGATAAAACGAAGTTACCGCTAATTAACATAAAGACACACGTGTTGGTTGTATAAAAATATAGGAATATTACTTTGAAGGAGAAAGTTATTATGAAGTAAGGAATATAGTGGTTAAACGAATTAAGACTTAGAAACAAGTTAAATATCGATGAAAATTATAAATCGTATATTGCATGATCATCGTCTTATTGTTGCGGCACTTTATTTTTCTTCCTGTTTACTTTGTTATCTGGAGTGAACTTCAACAACTGATTATGGTAGCGCTACTTTATTTCAAGTTCATTAAAATATATTTAAATACGAATTTTCGCGAATTTTTTAGAATACAATTTTATTAAAATTTTTAATGTTATCTAATTAACTATTGATTAATCTGTATTGCTAAAATGAAAGATTTTCGTTCTAATAAGATATAAAAAGTTAAAGCAACAAATCTAGGAGAAATAAATAATAATGGAAGTGACTTTTGCGTATATTATATTGTTACGAGAAAAATGGCATAAGCCGCTTAAATGAAAATTGTGAACGGTATATAAGATGTGAATATGAAGAACTTGATAATTTTCAATATTCCTCTTGTTAGATTAGATTAGAAAACAAAAAAATACATTTTGTTTTATCGTTTATTTAAGTATCAATTTCGGTTACGTAATTTGATTTATAAATTCGAAAGTTACAGAACCTTAAGTGTATATGTTTTGAAATTGCATTAACACGATAATTGATATATAATATATTTTGAAAAATTGCATCATTGAGTCTAATTGAATTTTCGTTGTAATTATGAAAAAGATTTTCAAAAATTTGCTCAATATTTTTTTCGCTACAATTTCCTCTTTCATTTAGATGAAACATCTACGAAAAAATCGAAGTACATACATAGTATCACTATGATATAAAAATTATTTTTCTCAAATTATAGATATTTTTTTATATTCTCGACTTATATATTATATGCGCAATAGGATTAATAGGTTTTTTCAATTGGCGTGCCTATTATTTTTATTATTCTTTTTGTTTCTTTTTTTTTATAACTTGACAAAACAATTACGTTCCGTTTATTTTCGGTCACCCGGTGTGCAAACGGTACGAACCGTACGCGGTGTGACAAAGTGACGATTGACGACGCCGAGATCCACCTTTAATCCCACTATCGCAGCTATACGCCAGCAGCAGCGGCACAAGGTGGCGGCAGAGAGGTAGCCGATGGAGGCAGGCCAGGGAAGTGCTGACTGCTCGGAAGAAAAGGGAGGGAAGGAAAGAAAGAGTGGCAGAACTCGCCAACGGATAAAGAGAATAGGAGAAGAGGAGTGGGACTGCTGACTGCCAGGGGAAAAGGCTTATAACCGTGGCGAACCGGTTTTCCGTATCTCCGATGACTCATCCTCCGCGACGACGCTGCGTCAAGTGCATTTCCTGGCCTGGCGCATCCTAACCTAAACCCTCCCTCCTCTGTTAGCTTTTCTGTCGTTCGTTCTTGCTCGTTTCTGCGTGCACGAGTTCCCTGCCTCCGTCTGACTTTCCAAGGTGGTCTTCAGTGGTGCTCAGACTTATGCGAGTGCTTTTTCAATTTGTCCAAGTTTACAGACCTTAATTCTCGTTAACTTCTTTACTAATTTTGGAATTTGCAATAGAACTTTAATTGGAAGAAGTGGATTAATATCGTTAGTGATATTTCAGAAGTCACAAGCTACAAATACTATAATAGTTAACCTTTTTTGTATGAGGATCAATAGAATCGATAAAATAAATGATCATTAAAAAATTAATTACAATTTTGTGTAATTTTTTGGGACGGTGGATGCAAAGAATTTGTTTATGAAGAAGTATAAGGAAATTTTTGTGAGATTAAGTTAACGTCCTAACTAAAGCTAATGCTCCAGGTCTGCATATTGTATCAATGTAAGACTTTGTCGTATTACAAAATTCTTTTGTGTTATGAACAAATGTGTAACTGGCTACTTGTAAAATTTTATCAACAGCATCAGTTCGATCTCGCGAGACAGTAAAATAGAAAGTAACAAATAAGGTGGTTGGTAGAACAGGTTAGTAATATTCGAAGTAGCAGAATAGAAACAATTCCTTGCGAATGATTTTCTAGATCCTACAGCATTGATCGATGAGTCGCAAGATACTTAATACTCGAACAAACGGACATGTCAAAGCTGAAAATTTGCCAAGTGCTTAATGAATGCTATAGAAAAGGGAATCGTGAATATTACAGTTATGTAATGTCTATCTGACATACCGATGATAAATATTTAAGATTAGTTTATTTCATGGCCTTGGAAATTGATGGACATTTATGTCATTAATAGCTGTATAATCATTTTAATAATTCTTTATTACTTAACAATTAATATTTGAGAACTTGTTTATTATTTTATTTTAATACGTTCACTACCATGGTGGTCCTCGGTGATCTACGTTACTAAATATTTTAGAGTGATTAAAGTAATAAACATAAATTCCGCAGACTAAACAATTTTCAATAATATGAGTGTGTTATAACATTGCCGGAGAAAAAGTGTATAAATGCGATATAATATTTTGTTAAAATTAAATGATGATTATGATTAGACCGTGAATACAAGTAAAAATTTTAATTTTTTCAATGGCAAGGAGATAGGACGACCATTATTGATGTTTACGTATGGGGAGACACGAGATATGATACGTACATATAAACATATCAAGTGTATGTAGTTCTTGTAGTGTTGTACTTTATATTTTCTTACTTCTTTTTCCTTAATAAAGATAAATCTGAATAAACTGTGTTACACTTTAGCAATATGCCCCTGAACACGTTAAAAAAGTTCGTATGGCTGAATATAAGTATTTACTAAATTTATTTTATATTTAAGTAGCGTATGTAGACTTTTATGGTTGACCGTAAATTATTACTTAGTATTATTTTAATTATTACTATATTATTGTAAATTGTAAGATAAATTTGAAAATATCAGGGTTTGTAACATCATCAAACTATTGTATTCTGTACTTTTTTATTTTTGGTCAATATAACTTTTGAACGATTAAAATGTTACGTTAATGATAGCAAAGCTGAAAACTATGTCTTTTTTCAGAATAATATATTTATAAATAAAAAAAGTAAAACATAGGAAAATGAAAATAAAATAGAATTTTCAAATACGTATAGCTTTCAGCTTAAATTTTCTCTCTGTTGAAATTTTTATATAATACATATGATGTATTCGTAAATGGTTTCTGCAAGTGTTTAAATATTTTCAAGGCAAATTTTAACGAACGATCAACATGGTAGTAAAAAGAAAAAGAGTACACGAAACTAAAAATTCACGTTTCAATAACCGTTTCATGTAATCTGTTCTCACCAACCCACCCGTTTTACCGTTACTATAAACCAATATGTAATTCCATCTAACAGTACAAACTAAAATCTCGCAACCACTTTATTAGACCCTCGTCTGAACTCTCGGGCAGCTCCACTAAAAACGAATTTCTATTTATCTCGTCGACATCGAAGCGCAATGAGCGAACGGAGCTCGTGCAGCAATGTGAAAGAGTATACGATTTCTCATCGAGAATCACGGAACACGATCCCCTTTCTTCCTCCCTCTCTCCTTTGCTGTTTGCAACAACGTGCGTCGAGGCAGCAACGAGATCGCGTGGCATGCACCTGCGTGAAATTGCACGCGGAAAAGATAATTCATTCGGTCGAGACTCGGTACAAAGTTCAAGGTGCAGCACGCATCGGGAAACAGACGGATATTAACCGAAGAGAAACGGTATAAGTCTTTAGAAGAAACGTAACGAGGTTGTAAATTGAAGCATCCAGTTATTGCACCGCGATTGATTGTATACACTATACAGGCCTCTCAGAAGTCGTACCGATCAACTTCACTTTTCTTTTTTCACTTGTACATACTTTGAATGCAAGTCTTATGAAAGTAACAAATACTACAAAAGATGTAAAGTCTAACAATTTCGTCCATATTTAGTAGCCGAATTAATGGTGATAAGTCTAAGTCTAATAAATATGAGATAAGTTGATAAATCTATGAATTTAAGTTCACCTTCAAAAAGAATGTTCAGGTTTTCTTCTTTGCCTCTATTAGCTTTATTTACTTTCTATGTACAATCAATAAATGGTACAAAGTTGAAATTAGATAAAGAAAAATAAGCGGAGGTATGTGTGGTAAATTAATTGATTCAACTGTATCTTGCATGATATCTCGCTTTTGCGCAATGTAGTAGTTTCATTCGAATTAGGTAGACCAACATAACCGCATTTACTAGTCACATTATGAAGATAAAATAACATTTTGATAATGGGTCGAGCAATGTTTCTGCAATATTCTCAAAACGGTAACTCGTATTTCATAGATTTATCTATTCTTAACAGGCAAAATAATGTGGGTCTGTTTATGATTTAATTATGAAAGTTTACGCATTTGTAGGAAGTTTAAAGATGCAAAAATATATAATACGGAAAAATATATGCAGTATCCAAAATATAACACTCCTTATAACATTTAGTGGTAGATAGAAGAAATTTCTATTTCAAAATAGAAATGGAAAATATGAAGTTACATGAACATTCGTAGTTTACTTACGTCTCAAATGTATACAAAATACGTCATTTAGAATTCAAATTAATATTGAAATATAAATTATTGATTATTTTCTATGAATGATTGAACTGAAACTGTTTAATCTTCGCACAAGATAGAGTTACTTTAACTGCACTACTTCTATCATAAAACTAACAAAATAATTAAAGTGATTCGTTATTTCAAAACATTACGTTGTATTTTTATTTCAAATAAAATTTCTTCCAATGTGATTCGCTTCATTGACGGCAACATGTACACGGTTTTCTAACGGGCTAGTTTTACTGTTTAAACGGTATTGATCCAATGAGGATTGGTTCTCTTCGGTTGACAGCGGTGCAATTAAAATTCGCCGGCGAATCACAGGCATTAAACACTGTTGGCTACTTGTTTGAGGTCTAATTTAATTGTTCCCGTGATTACGAGTATGGCTCTGTTCTTTTTCTTTCGTAATGATAGCAATTTTCGTAGCGTTGCGTAGTGGCGAACGTTACGCGAGGATATAAAGGAAGAAGAGTGACGAATGAGACGGTGGAGCGCTTAAATGAGTCCACCGTGTGACACTCGTGGTAATTGCTAGAAAATTACCGGTCGTAAATATTATAGCGGAAACCGCTGCGGGAGTTGCGTGAAAAGGTGATAGATTGTTTGGGAGGCAAAGAGTGTCACATGAATGGAGTTCTTGCGATTTGTAATTGCAACTGAAGCTTTGGTTAACTGTGTTTAACTGTTAATTGGTACCATTGCACCATTCAGGACTATAACAATTTAATCATTTCGGTCATTTTCGACCCAATTTTATTGTTCTAATATTAAAAAATTCCTCGACTTTGAACACAATAAGAAAAGATTCTTATTGACGCGCATGAATTTCCGTTTCTGGATTATTTATAAATTGGACTGTATTACAAATGCTTCCTGGTTACTAAAACGAGAGCACGATTGAAGTACAAAAATATTTAATTTTGTAATTTTTAATCTATTCTTATTCTACCGCTGATCCTTATCACGGAAAAAATAAAGCAAAAAATAATCTTAGATATCCAAAATTTTAGCAATCTGCCATGAATGATTAATAGTTGTCTATAACTCATCGATACTATTTGAAAGTTAATGTTGTACGGATATTGTGTCGGACGAAGATTTTTTTAAGAATTTGTTTAATTCGTTAAATATGCTATCAATATCTGACGTTATAGATCAATAATATATAATTTGTCAGTATTATATAGTACCTGGTTGTGTATATACTTTGTTTATATAATTTCTTTTATAATAAGATAGTAATAGCAGTAAAAGATAATAAAAAATGATATATGATAACACCAAAACGGATTTAAATCTCGAACAATTAAACGCTTCACTCTTCCAAAATATTGGAAACAAGGAGCGTATATATACATTTTCACGACATTTTCCCAATGTGTCGATATATCATGTTGATCCGGAAACGCTCTGTGCAACAATACAAAAGGGGATCAAGTAATTTAGCAAAGTGTCAGAACTCGGAAAAGTGGATTTATTTTTCATGACGACGTTGGTCGAAAGTGGAGGGGGGGGGGAATAAAAAAGAGAAGAAGAAGAGGGGAGGGAGAACAAAATAAAAGAAGCATGAATGGTCGCGGATCATTTGCCACAGGATGAAGGAGCTGCCGGAGGAAGCTTGCTATAGGAGAGGCTAGGTGAAACACTCTGGCAGTTTGATTTATGGTCGACGTACCGAGTTATCGCTCTGCCAATAGTGGAAATCGAGGAGAAGAGCGGAGTGAAGTCGAGGGTAAAAGAAAAAGGGTTTCGGAGATGAATCGATGAACAGAAACGCCTGCCTGCCTTGTTCTTAATCAATGCTCCCTCTTATTCTCCGGATATGCGTAAACATGTAGATCAAAGACCGTTCCTTTTTTTATCGTCCTGTAGGATTCTAATATTAGGTTGAAGAATTTTTTGCGGTTATTTAATAGACAACGATGAATATTTTATCTATATGCAGCAATTTACATAAAATTGATGTTGATTTATATTAAAACAGAAACACTAATTTATTAAAGTGAAGTGATAAATATTTTACAAAGATTCAACAAATTGTCGACTTTGTCAAAATGATGAATTTTAAGTTTCTCCTCTTAAAACTTTTTCATATATGTATGTAATTTGCTTTAATATAGAATCTAATTGGCGTGAATATTTAAAGAAGTTATTGAATATTTCTGCATAAATTCATCACCTTTTCATTATCACGCGCAAATGAGGAAGAAATGATTCTTTATTAATCTTAAGTAGAATACATAAAATAAAATGCACGAAGGTTTTGCAACTTCTGATGTAATTTTATATATATGCCAAGATTTTCATAAGTTAAATTTTTTCATTTTTTAAATCCCTTTTAGAAATACACTAATAATATGTAATTGTATTGGTATGTAATTAGAAATAGTATGTATTGTGACAGAGTGTCAAAGTTCGTTTATAAAAAGATATACAAATACACAAAATTCTGACTGATTGTATGTACAATGTATATGTTTAGGTTGGTTTGAATTTTTTTAAATATACATATTCATGAAAATCGAGTCTCACTAGAGTGCCAATGAAATTCCAGAATATTTGATATGACGTGTGATATATACATAAGACATTTTTTTCTATTGTAAATATTCTGAAATACTTTCGTGAGTAACTGTGTATATGAAATAGAGAGTGGAATTCACCATGTAAAAACATAAGAAATGAAAACAGCAACGAGATTATTTTAATAAAGGTAGTCGAGTAAAGATAGAATCGGTAACGACCATGGGTGGTTTTATGCTCGCGTTTCTCTTTTGAAAAACAATTCAGTTGGGGGAGTTGCGATAAGAGCCAATAGTTGAAAGGGGAGTGAAGCGTATTTACCATTCCAGAAACCACCCCAAGCATCTATCTTCGGCTGTTGCATGGGGGAGCACGTATATACGTTGTAGACCCGTAAGATTCGAATTAGAATGAAATACGATGACAACGAGCGAACCGTGTTTTGCTTAATAGAATTCGCTCTTCGATGGGACAAAACCACCCCTGTTAGGACAAAACCTACTCTTGAAATTTCTGGAAATTTGAAGAAGAATTCAAACTAGAACTTGAATATTTATAAAAGGATGATTAGTTGAATATCGTATACACGATGATTTTAATAACAACTTGTGGAATTATGTTTATTACTTACAGTTATTGTTTAGAATTTAAATAAAATAAAGGAAAATAATAGAGAAAAAATAATAGAAAATGAAGGTATAATATAATTCGATAAAACGTAATAGTCTTATATATGACATTACAGAATTAAAAAAATTAATTCATTGGTGCAAAATATCCTCTAACTAAAAATTTTATATAATTTAAAAAATCTCTGTAGGTGTACATACAACGTATTGTACATATAATAACACTATCGAGAATCATGCGATAACATAAACAAATAAATTTTGCGATAATATAAATAAAATTATGTGTAACATGTGTGTGTATTCCATAATGATAAAATTATTGATCAGAAGAACACTGAAATAACAATTTCAACAAGATAATTCGATAAAATAATACAATAGAGAATTTTCTTAAATTTATAGTGAGGTGTAAAAAAAAATGTGATTTTTTGCAGTAAATAAAAGTCATCTTCTGTTATTAGATAGAGTTCATATATTTATAAAGTTATAAGGGTAAAGTTCAATAAAATCCATATGCAACTATAATGACAGATAACGCCAATTGATCAACGAGTTCGGAATATAAATGAATCCAAAATACGAGTGTAGATTATACAGTCAGAAAAATTTTCATTTTTCTGTATCCCAATACAATGAATCAATGGAATGGCTTGAGTCTTTTCGTCCCAGAATCATCATTCAAGTACATATGAACGAGATCGGGAATTGCTTCATAAATTCTTTTAATATTGGAGTTTTCTATTGGGTGAAAGAGCGGGCCAGAGGGGGTGACTTTACGGATCAAGGGTGCCGAGCAACAAGTGTGATTCTAAGGGGGTAGTTCAGGGTCGTCACACGGCAGTGCTCATTGTGGATTTATCGATTTACCGCGTTGAAACAGCATTCATTTTTAAACAGAAACCATTCTTTTCACTCTCCCCACGTGAACATCACGTTTTGTGTTACGCGAGAAACTCGATATGAAGAAATCTGTATATTCGAACTGTCATTGTTTTATCTTACGCTTTAGAATTTAGAATTTTCAATTTTTACGATATTTATTTTGGAATTTATAATTTTTACGCATTAGACATTCTAAAAACAGCCTGAAATATTTATCTAAATACAATATTTGAAAACCGATATATTATTTTATTTGATTAAATGTTATTTCCAGATAATTATGCATTAGTTTATTGAATAAATAATTTTAATTGGATAAACAGATGATGTTTCTCAGGATTTTTATTTAATTGATTGTTTATCATTATAATAGACTATTAACCCATTTGCATCATGGCTCTGCTTAAGAGGACTGGTCCCTATCACCGCGCGCGGTCGGTCGTAGGTGCAGTAAATGACATCCGAATTCTTCATGGAGTTTATCGAAAATTTACTGCTCAAAACGATTGGTAGACAATATTACTTCGCAAACATCGCATCTTACATTCTTTATAACAGAGAAAACAAGAAAAAATTATTTATTTAAAAAAAATAAGAAATAAGAAATTAAATCATATTATTTCTCATGGAATTCTTTAAAATGGTCAATACAATAAACTGATATACAAATATACGAGATGCTGACAAACGGGTCAAACGTGAACTCTCACATCTGAAGAATACTTAGCTACTGAAATAAAAAGTAGTCACAGCGCGCGGATTAATCCGCGCTTGGATACAAATGGGTTAACGAGTGAGTTCAAATTACAATCTTTAGTTTTATTAGGATTTAAAAAGATTAATTTGTTTTACAAATTTTAGCACCTGTAAGGTATAATGTTTGTATTACAATGTGATATCAAATGAAAAATTTTTTTATTTTCTTTGGTATTTCACTTGTTTTACAATTGTAAGAACGTCAAACATTTTAGTCAAAATTTTCCATAATAAAAATTCCATATAAAAATAAATTGTGTTATCAAAGTCTAGAATATTTAAGTATTATTTATATTGTGGTAAATTGAAAAATGCTTAAGTACCGTTTTTCTTTCTGTTTATAAAATTCGCGGATTTTCGTATAATCTTGCTTCTAGGTTGTATACGCTTCTACATTTTAATATTCTTTTTGCCACGCTGTTCTAACGAAATACAAGTTTTTCACCTAGTATTTCTGAGTCTACATATTTTAAAGGCTCAACATATTTTTTATTCGTAATAAAATAGAAGATAAATTTTTAATGCAAAAGTAGTTAGATAAAAAGCAAGTTAACCATAAAAGCAATTAGAGCAATTAAAATCTAATGTATCAAAAGAATAAAAAAAAATAACTATACTACTAAAATCTAAACATTTAGGTTTATCTTCGATAATATTTCTCCTAATAAATGAGACGAAGTTCTTTATTAAATAATTTATACAAATTTTCAAAACGTAAACGAATCGTTTTGAAGCCAGATACATAATTTCAAAAGGGGAAAAGAGTGATGGGTTGAAGATGCAAAAAATCACAGAATGCGTATAATACGCAAAATATGTACTCGTTGTATTATTTACTAACGTGAAATAAACCTTTACTTAATTGTATTATTTATTACTCATATATATTTCATATTTTGTTTTGTAAAATGATGAATCTATATAAATATTCACAATCTAATGATCATGTTACAAATATGTACTCTTTTTTAATTTCCTACAGAATTTAATTTACTGTCGTTAATATCTTTCAATTTGGTCCTTTTATTATTACCTTTTAATAATAGTTCAAAGGAGCTCTGTTTATATTAACCTTTTTGCTTGTTTATACCCATGTAAATACACAGAGTTTGGCTGTTGAACCCTGTGGCATATTCTATAAATACGTTCGAAAAAATCATGCAATCACGTTCCTATTATCATTTGTTGAATAATAAGCCCATACGCGGTTTTTTTAAAAAAAGCACATCAAGTGTTGTTACTTTTATACAAAATCTGTCTACATAATCAACGAGTAATTTATTTACCTTGTTTCTCTATAAATATGCAATATACATATATGTATGTATATAGTACATATATGTTCCTAAATAAACATTTAAAGACATGAATCTTTGCATTCTTGAAACAACTTTTATAATATTATGTTAGTAAAAAACACTTGTAAAGATAGGTGTATATTGCAATACTATTGCAGTTGCTCGTCTAGCAAAACGTGTACAAAGTATCTCAAGAAATTGGAAAATAAAATCTACAAACACTTCTCTTCCTTGTAATTTATAAAAGGTCACAAAATATTTTACAGTTACATGAAACCTATAATCACGTAAAATTGCCATGCCTATTAAACTCCTCTATCACGCCACGCAGAGACCGTTAAGCGCACATGTGTTTCACAAGCGATCCCAAAGATTAATTTCACTTCCAGCAAATAAAACACAAACGAAAAGAAAATCCAGCCAAGATCAACTTCGTTTCCCTTCTATCAGAGAACGATCCTGGAAATGCAATTACAATCATGGAAACATTCTGTTGAACGGATGTCCAGTAGGAAAGCGAGAAAATTGTAACAAAACGGAGGGTTAGGAAATGGACCACGTGATTATGGGGAAATTTGTCGGTGGTATGTGCTTATATATCCCCATAAATCGGCACCGTGCTGAACGAGACTCACAGTCGTTCGCAATAAACTCGTGGTCTTTCGCAATAAGGGCGGCGACCGTCCCCAACAGAAGAGAAGTACTATCGAGGGTGAAGGGTCGTAATCTATTCCGCCACCTTACATTACCGTGAGTGGTATGCCCTCTCGTGACAATCGAGTCTCTCTCGTTTCTCTTCATTTCCACTTACGTCATCAATTTGATCTATCGTCAGATTCGTTTCTCTTTTTTCTTTCTTTTTCTAACACTAAAATTACTGGCAACTTATACATATATGCACGCATATTTCTATCGAATCGATCATATTTGACCGGTATCTAAATAGAAATTATGTTTTTTTCAATTTCATATTGGTAATAGTCAGTTAAACTAATTTCGCACAGGCAACGATAAACAAAATAATTGCTAGATAATATATAGCAAAAAGAAATTTTATGTATATGTATATATTTCTTTTCTACTTTAGTTATAAACGAGAACAAACATTTTTTCAAAATTCATAAGATCTAGGTGAAAAAGAAACGAAGACTATTTCCACACGAATATTTTATTCCTTGTGCTTTTTCAACATCTTCGTAAAACTAATTACAAGATCAAGGGACAGAGACGCGAAACTCGATGCTTTCCGTAGAATTGTCGACACCACCAGAATCAGCATTCTTCTTCTCGGTTGCCGTATTTTCGAATAGTACGTGGTTATTCAGAGTCTGAGAAGACGTGATTCAACTCGCGGTCTTATCGTAACCAAGGAACGTTTAAGGCTATTGTTCTTGATAATTTACAACTTCCGTGGCTTTCTCGCACGAGAAAGGTACGTTTATGACTTTTATCCGATTCCTTCCTCCTATCTATCGAAGATTTTCTTTACTTATTCATTTATTGTACGTTGTGGATAGATCAACCATATATCAGCTTCGATAAGCGTAATATTTGAAACATCAAACACCTACATTGAATTTAGTAGGATTGTCGAATTGATAGTTTCGACGATTATTTGAAATTTTGATTTTGGATTTATTTCAAGTATCTTCGTTATTTAGAAATTTTCTTTGAGTAACATTTGATCACACTGTGAAATACATAAACCAATTTAAACTTGATTTTCTTTAAATTTCATAAATTGAAGATTTTTATAAACCAAACATCTAGATTAATAATGTTCTATAACATACTTTATAAAATTTATTTTAAATGTAATTTTTAATATAATTACAGATGAACTCAAAAGACGATCTCGTAAATTGCATCATAGCAATGAAGAGTGCGTGATGCAGCTTCTCATTTTTAAAGCAAATTTTTGAACGAAAGAATAAATAACATAAATTATACTCATAGTTGCATTTAAACAAGGATATTTAAATACAATCCGATCTTTGTTTACTACGTATAAACATTTCATTATATATGTATTTATAGTAATTCACGAAAGTATTTGAATATCTACCATAAAAAAATTTCACAAATATATTATGCAAGTATGTTATATAAAATATTATAAAATTTCCAAAAATGCATTTTAGAAATAAAAGTTCTTTAGATTTGTGAGTTAAATGTTTTAATTTTTGTAATTTTTTTAGGATTGCTTTGATATACAGTGAGTAAATTCAAAAGGTAACTTTGCATTGTGGTATATAAGTGTAAATAATTTTGTAACAAAATGCGTTTTAGTGTCATAAATCGGTAAGTGTATGTAGCCCTTCGTGACTAACTGGACCGTGTTTGCAATAAATGTCTTCTCATTTTATCCTTTGAAGTCTTATGTGAGGTCGAATGAAGCTCGATGTGTTGTATTTCGTAGCTTTATTTTCCGTTGCATTTCCTTTATTTTCAGCATATAGAATACTTGCATTCCTTCGTATTAAGAATTAATTTAATTGAAACATATTAACGTAATTGCGTTTATTGCAAAAATATATAATTATAACCATATCACGAACGGCCATTGAATTTATCTAATGACTATGAATCAGTCACTATAAAATGTTGAAAGTGGCTGGAACTGCGAAACGTTAAAGCTATCGATATAATCCAGCAGTGCTAATGAAATTTTAAAATATTTTGTATAATATACGTAACATATTTACAGAAGATTTCCATAATTATTCTAATACTTTTACGAATTATTGTATACGAAAATCTAAAAATCTATCATTATGTGTCAATACACATAGGTAATCTTAAATAATCTCTGAAACCAAATCAATTTCGGACATTTTGTATCTTGTTACAGCTTCGGAAATCTGATCTATTAGACTACTAATTAAGGTGTGAAAAATATCGTGGATCGAGAGAAGCTTTTCCTCCCTTTTTTCCTCTTCCATTTTCCGCCATCTCTTTCTCCGAACGGCCCTGTTCTATGATCGTCGGTTCGCAGCGAGCGTCGAAGGAATTTTCAAATATTTCCGGACAGACGCCCAATAAATTCTCGGAGCTGGAAAATATTTCCGATAGCCAACCGACAATCTGCTCACCTTGCGGACCTCCTACGCGGGGACAACTCTCTCGCGAGGGAAGGAAACTCAGCCTCCTCCTCTGAACGGTTAGATTTAAATTTCACCGTAGATAAGATAAACCGCGATTCCTTGAATTTTCCTCCGTGCTTTCGAACCTCGTCAAAGGGGGATAAAAATAAAATAAAGGAAAAAGTAGAAGTTAAAGCATTTCGTATAATAAGATAAGAGTTATTTGAGTCAGTTAGACATCAAACTTAAATTTTGCACAGAATAATTAAACTTCCACACTATGAATAGTTACCGATATTTACATAAAGTCATATCTTTATATATATGTATAATTAAAGAAACTGAATCTAGGGGAAAAGATTGTTTTACCTACCAAATATTGTGGAAAGTACCATATTTTGGATATTTTATATATTTCTCTTATTATGTACATTCTGTGCATTTTTTTAGTTTCAAATTCCCAGTAAAAGACTAACGACTAACATTAATAATGATATGATTGTTGGAACATGCAAAAATATTAATTAGAATTATTATAATAGCAAATTGCAGAGTAAATATGGGAGGACCAAAAATTTCGATAAACAATTCTTTATCGCCGTTGTGAGAAAGGTCTTATCCATTTTTCTAACAAAATAATTAACCTCTTCTTAAATATGTACATTTCCTATATTTCCTATAAAAGATATAAATTTTTTTATATTATTTTATAGACGTTTTATCAGTGCGACAGAAATTTTCAACGCAGCAAAATATGAATTAAATTATGTAATAATCATAAATGCTCAAAATTATTATACCATATAATAACAACTATATAATCATTATAATTATAAAAGACGATCTTTGGTGTAATCTTTTTTATTGTAGCAGTATTAGTATTAACATACATACGTGAAAATTTTGAAGGTCTGGAAATGTCCAAGGAATTAAACGTCACCTTCTTCTGATCTAAAATTCAAGCTTTTCGTGTGAAGGGCTCTTATCTAGCTTCTTTGAGTTAGCTGTTAGCCTTCTGTTTATCGTTGCTTCTTCCTTAATGGGATATAGGGTGTTAACCTTTGAAGAAGCAACAGTTCTTCTGATGTTAAAGGAGCAGAAGACGTGCCTGGTCGGACACCTTAGGCGATTTCTCTGGATTTCTGAATTATATATAGCGGTCTTCCAGATGATTTTATGTCTTATATTGCGTTTAGCTTTTAGAAATGGTAGATTACAAAATAAAAATTATTGTTTTATTAAATTTATTATATTTATTAGTTTCGAACGCAGTTTTGAAATACTGTAATCATTTTATGATTATCTGATTAAGTTGAACAGAATATTCAATTTTCAAGTATTTGATCGCTTAAATGAATTTCATTTTATTCACCAAATAAATTCTCTTTATTACTGATATTCCAATAAACACTACCTTTTCGAGGTATTCATTTTGAATATCTGCTACTTAAAAGTCAATTCGTTTAAATTCGAGAAACTTGATGTATTTTCCAAATATTAGACTTTTCAAATAACTCCACGTTTGATTCTGATTCGATCATTTATCGTCTTGTTACACGTATTCCATTGAGAAGTAGACCTAGTATGATACTACTCGGTACATGCCACGATTACACGCCAAACATCGGTTTATAGATTTTAAGATTGACTATTGTGAAATCTTTAGGTTAATACCTATTTTTCTTTTTTCTTAGGTTATGATTTAGGTTATATGTGGTTTTATTATTTTTACTACGGAACTTTTGTATTATGAGACAATATAGTGCGAAAAATACCACAAAGGAAATACGAAAATATTGATTTTATTTAAATATTAGTGACCACAGCTTTTTAAGTATTTAAATAATATTTTTGTGGTAATTAATAAATACGTTGCAGATACTGATCTATAAATTAGTATATTTCTACCTTTAAAACTGTTTTCTGATAATGTCTTGCTATCTCGTTGGCACTGATAAAATTAAAGATTTTGTATATATTTTGTATATAAGATTTTGTATATATATATATATTTGATTTCTGGTATAATTCTTTTTTTCAAGATTTTTGTGAGTTAAATGTTTTAACTCTTATCATTCCTTTTAGAAACGCATCAGTAACAATTGTATTGATATATAAGTATACATAACTTTTGTGATAAAGTGTGTTTTTAGTCTTTTTGATAAGTCAAATACACAAAATTCGGTAGGTTCATGTAGGCTTTCGTAACTGATTGTATATATCTCGAACTATGTATCTGAGGATTATTTATTTTCAAATTTCAAATTGGGATATTAAAAAATTCGAACAATGTTAGCGTATAATGTCAATCCCACGGATTCGTAGAAACTCGCAACTCTCAATCCCAGAAATATCGTGCAAGCTAATTGCAAGGCTGTTCTCAGACGAACAGTAGTGCACAGCGCGAACTTAACGATTTCTCGATAACGAGCAAATTATCCTCAAGTTTCGTCGTTTCCAAGACTTCGTCCCGTACGATTTGGTTGCGCGGACATGTGGCCGCTCCAGAAATTCAGTGGCGCGGATCCGCTTCGAGCGCGTGATTCACGGGTGAGGCAACTTCACGCACGTGTTCCTGGCACACACGTCTCTCTTTCGTTGGCTACTGGCCAAGTTCCGAAACAGCGTGGCTCGCCGTCTTTAACGGCGCTTCGCCTTAATTATCGTGCTTGATGCGACACGGCAAATTTACGAGGTTGTGCCGCTTTCTGTGCTCGTGAAAACAAGGTTCATTGTCGTCCCCCTAGAAGGAATCGTTTCTATGTAAATCCCCAACTCTTTGAAATTTCCTTCTTCCTCTATTCCTTAGTTAGAATATTATCTACCATTTCGAGAAAACTCTTCTTATCTAATCCAAGCCTGACTTAGATCTAGTCCAGAGCATATATATGTTTATTTCCGTTACAAACCAGAAAATTCACAATCGAGGAAAAATAATGATTCCAGAGTTACACTTTTAGAACCGTTTCGATCTAAGTTAATTGATATCAAATAATATCTACATTTGCAGTATAAACCAAAATTCTTTCGAGTTAAATGCTTCGAAAAATATGTTCTATATATACTGCTGTCCTTAGATAAAATGTCAGCATCCAAGAAAACTGAAGTTTCTGTCATCTTTCTTTTTCTTCATTTAACGATTCATGTAACGATTATTTGATAACCGTCTGTATTGTTATTGTGTATAAGTATGCAGATAATATGTTATTAACGCAATAATTGATTAAGTGCTCAAACAAGACATTCTAAATTTATAAAAGGAGTGAGATAGGACATCTGAATGTAGAGAACATGTCGGAATCGTATTTTACTCGTACTTTTAAATATACAATTTAATCATAGCCAATACTGGCATAAACTTCGTTATAAAAAAAACATACGTACATAAACATATATACAAAGAAATGAAACATAGACATAATGACTTCAATACGTATTAATTTATGTTATAATTTAATCATGAACGTAACAACTTAAAGATAATAATCATCATGGTCATTATTATTCTTAATAAATTAAATCTTGCATCTGAATCTAAAATATCCAACTTACGAACAGTTTAAACATAGAACAATACAAACTAATAAAATTATTTGAAAAACATTTGTAACAAATAAATTATACTGTTTCTGGATCTCTACAATACTATTTCTTTATTTCTTTACAATACCAGGCTTACAATTTTAAAACAATTCCTCAAAAAATCTCCAACAAGCATTCTTATATTTACATAATTCCATATTGCACGTGTATATAATACGTGGATTATTATCCATTTGGATCAGCTAAATAACGAGAAAACGCCTTATGAACCCTGTCATCATCATCAACAGAGATCCACCAATTAAACAGTCAGAGCAGAAACAGGGGAATTGCGAAAGCAGTGAATTATGGAAGAAGGAAACAGACGAACGATGCATGCAGCCCCGACAAATAGAGGGAATTAAAAGTAATCACGGGCATATTTACGCGGCCGATGAACAGAGTGGTTGCGTCAACCGCAAAAATGTAACTGCACGCGAGCGGTGTAGCGCAGGTGTATGCATTTTGCTGTTGAGTGTGCACCGAAAGGGTGGCTGGGGTGGTTAGGGGGAGAAAGAGAATGGAAGCAACAACGCGATAGGATAGAAATGGTCCCTCCACGGTTCCGCGGATGTGCGTTCGCACATTCATATCATCGGAAAACAAGAGGCATGCTTGAAACATGCAAAAACACGAAATCAATAAATGAAGAGACGAGGAGATTGAAACAAAATAATTGTGAAGAAGGTGAATAAGGATAGAGTTAACGACGAGTGTTAAGACACCTGCTGGTATTTAGTAAAAATGTATGTCCACTGTTATTACATAAATATTACATAATTCTGTTATTTCGTTCGTATCATATACGTGTTTTGTAATATAAAGTATCGAATAAAGTAACGAAGCTGTGAGGGAAATAAATAAGAGGAAAGATACACTGTTGACCATGAGTGTTAAGACATCTCCTAATATTTACTAAATATTTATGCATTTTTCACTAGTGTTTTATTATAAATCTTATCTGTCTAAATTACGTGTCCTAATACTTATGAATTGAAACATACATAATTACATACATTTTATACATTTATATATTTATATATGTATATGCAGAGTAAATCATTTAAAACTGGAGCCAAAGATATTTTTCAAATTGTTAATTGTATCTTAAATATTTCAACTAAAAATGAAATAGGTTAATAGTTAGAGATTATATGAGTATTATTCGCGACATTATATTAATGAAATTAATTTTTATAAGTGAAATCATACATATATTTAAAAAACAAGATATGTAAAAGATATTGAGTCATGTATACCACGATACGCTGATTTACGAAACATTTTACTTAGGAGATTGTGCCAGATTTTATTGATTTATCTATCTGGAGTTGCGATTTTTTAAATCTTATTAGTAAGCGAAAACTATTTGTGTTACCTGACATATGACTATAACAATTTCGCTTGCCAGATTAACATTTATGAAGAAGTTTCATAAACAAGGGGTGAAAGTGAACGAATAGAATCTGCAAAAGAGGAAAAATTGAAGAGTTGTGTACAGGAAGATGTAAATATCAGAATAGAAACATAGATACGGTACGGAGATAAAGAGAAAGTGTGAAAGAGAAAAAGAAGTGAAAATAGAGGTGGGGAGGAAAGTTGGGATGAGGCATTCGAGGCGAGAGGTAGTGTTGTAGTTGAAATTTTCTGATCTGCACGTGCAACACGCATGCCAGGGATGCAATTCGCAACGTTAACAGTTATTTCGACGGAAATCCGTTTTTGGGTTGGGACGGGATCGTGGAATGGAATTTTACACTGTACATGCACATATACATAGCTTGTTGCCCGCCCGCGCACTTACAGCTACGCGCTAATTGCGCGCGTCAATTTTCTTCCCTCTTCGTGTTTTCGCGTTTGTTTTCTTCGTTTAACGTGTATTTTTTATCGAAATATAAATTTTTCAAAATGTTGAATTATATATTTTTTACAAATTTTTTTCTTTTTTGTGAAGAAATAGTCCTTAATCCTCAAATCGTATTGTTTTGTTACAGATGACTATAATAATTTATGCCAGATTACTGACATTTAAAGTACTTCATTCTATTTCCTATTTTACATTCTTCATGATAGAGATTAATAATAAATAGACCGCAGATTTTTATACATTTGTAGAAAACTTAAAAGTACAAAAATGTACAACAGGCACGTAATATGCGAAAATATAAAAAATATCCTAATAAAGTAGATGTTCTTTTCTTTCTATAGCATTTCCTTAGTTGTATTAATAGAAATGCGAAATTGTATGAAAATTAAGTCTGGTAATAAAATTAAATTAAATTAAGGACTCCAAAATTAAGTAATATGATCCAGCGATATTACTTGACAATTAAAGAGCTACATATAGTTGTATATAAATTTTAGAGCTTAGGGACTAGTGTAGAGGTAAATTTTTTAATTGTTTACAGTTCTCTGATCATTATATCTTGATGATACGTAAATTAGCAGATTATCTGAATGATTAGAAAGCGAACAATGTGTATTCAAATTAAATCAGTTAGAAAGCAATCAAATTAATTGTTGCTTTTTTATAAATTTACATACAAGTTAAACAGAATCTTATATTTATATAACATATTTGTAAAATTGCATAAGATGAAGGAATGTGAAGAGCGATTACGCCTTAATTGTTTCTAGGATAGGAAATTATATATTTTGGTTCTAACAGATTTTATCTGTTTTTTTACAGAATATTTCTTTTCTATTTTTGTATCATGATCATCAAATTGTAACAATCGATTCGAATAAACGATATTTTTTAATCCAACGATGTATACCGAATACGTACTTAATAAAGATATCAGTTTGCTATTATGTAATATAACAAAATTACATTTTGTTCAAGGATATTATTCTCATATTTTTATAGTTTTAGGTTTTCAGTTATAAAAAACACAAATCTATCGAAAAAATTACGATCTAAAGAATTAATATTCGACCCTCGAGAACATCCCCTTTCCGTAATCACCCAGCAAACTCAGTCACCGCTCATTCCATCTCTAGCATACAATTTTAATTCTCTCGCCAACACTGTTGGCAGACTAACGCGTGACCAGATCATTATTAAACTGTAATTAGTGGTGGTATCGGCACACTGAAAGCGGCACGGTGTATCGTCGAAACTACAAGCAACAACGTGAAAGTTAGGGGTCGAAACGAAATAGCGTGAGAGAGGGGCGAGCAGAGCAGTAGAGAAGAGGGGTTGCGTTTCGTCGATTCGTTTGCTCGTGTCATTTACCCGGTCACGAGCGTTCCGCTTGTTCTACAACAGCTTCTGGATAGTATGCGCTAGCCGGTAGCGTGTAATGTACGCGCGTGTACGCACGCGTCCGCTCGCGTGTGCCTTGGCGAGCCCGCGGCTGTTTTGCGATTACATATCATTATTCCGCATGGTTGCACCAGCTCCAACCCCGAGCTATGTTTGCAACTAGATTACGGTCTGTAACGCGCCTCTCTTTCTCCCTCTTTCTCTCTCTCTTTCTCTCTTCTCGCCTCTCTCTTTTACTGTCTTTTTTGGATTTAGTCGATTCTGTTCTTACTCTTTGGTCAATGCATTACTCAAATAGTATGGTTGAGATAGAAATGGCTATAATAATTCATCTTAGATTGCTAAATTTTGGAGTGTTTCATTTTATCTTAGGCTACATTCTTCGTTACAGAAATTAGTACGAAAATGAAATTAAATTGAAAATCCCATCCAATATTATTCCATTCTTATTCCAATATTATTTCACATAGTTGCCCCAGCGCCAACCCGATGTTATGTTTGCAAGTACATTACTGTTTGTAATGCATCTCTCTTTCTCTTTCTCTGTCTTATTGCCTTTTTTGCGTTTTGTCGGGTATATTACAACTCTCTAACCAAAGCGTAGCTTTTGCACTTATTGTTGTAACACTGTTAAATATGATACACCGAGTCTTGAAAATCTTAACAGCTTCAAATAGTATCGTTGGATTATAAATAACTACAATAATTTATTGTAGATTACTAAAATGTGGGATGTACAATTTTATCTTGTACTATACATTCTGAGTGATAAAAATTTACAAAAAAAAAGTCAAATGAAATCCAACTAAATCATAGATCTAAATCACTAAACAAAGAATTTCACAATTAAGTAATGTAACACCAAAATTATTATGATCCCCAATGGTTCATCGGTAGGTACTAATTAAGAGTTGGTTAAATATGCCATATGTAATGTTTCTAACCATTCAGTGTATGGTATACTACATAGCGCTTATAAGGTATCTCAACACCCTGTACAATGCGTCTAAATATACATGACTGCTATTAAAATATATGAATTAATGGTGAACCAATTATCAAAAGCAGTACTTGGTATACATTATATGGGGTTGAAATTGTTTATTCAAAACATTATTAATGGTACGTTAAAAGTAAATGTAAAAGTAAGATTCTTCTAATTGTAGGTCTTAACTTGTTTTACAAATTATTCTTCGGATTAATAATGATACCCGGACCAATACTGATCTCTATAAATTTGAAAGAATTTTGTCCATAAAATATTCAAGAAATCAACCCTATAACCACTCACCTTTTCTTTTATGAAACTGTCTATTTATCAGTTATTTTTACGACAACTTGCATCTTTAATTTAAGCAGGTTTTCATTTTCAACTACATCACATCACAATGCTACTTTTTAGTTATAAAATGGCATTAAAATCAGAAACACCAATGGAAATGTACTTATCACTTGCAGCGTACAAATGTTACAGATTTCCATCCCACTTCAGAAAATCTCAAGAAACCACTTTCAAAATCACTATTTTCTGCCATCTTTGCACCATTCCCAGCACACCCTCCTCTCGTATTACCATGAGAATGGCAAACTCGTTAGGGGCGATGGTCCAGCGTGGGTGGTTCGCGCGCGGAAGTAAAAGCAGGCCGAACAATGTTACCATCGGGACGACGTGCCTTTGGCATTGGAGGTCGAAGTCGCCACTATTAGATTGAGGTTCGGCGGTGGGCACGGCTGCCGCCGTCGCATCGGTTTACAATATCGTAAATCGCTTGCTAACCAGTTGGTCCCGCGGTATGCTAGGAATTCGACTGCTTCTCCTCCTCTCCTCTCTTCTCTCTATCTCTCTGTCTATCCCTCTTTCTCCTCCTCTGTTTCTCTTACTATACAACACTATGCTTGTTCATTCTACCCATCTATGATAGCACACAACGTGTATAGATATACGTGTGATCGAATAGGAAGAGATAGATGGAAGCCAAGGGGGATGGTGAACAGGAAGGACGAAATACTCTTGACTAGTGGATGCAGGCGAACGGTTGTCATGCATCGTTTACAAGCCGAGCATCGTCCGTTGTTGCGGCGAAACCGGCAAATTCACTCGGCCGTTCTCTGTGTTATGCACCCTTGAATGGACCAGCAGATATTCGTAGCGAATGCTTCCACGATCTTCGCTCTCTCTGCCCCCTTCTAATTTGCTTCCTCTGCATCGCTAGTCTGGTCCGCTGCCTCAGATATCAGCCGCGAGACACGTTGCGAAATTAACATAATTCCGCGATTCTCCGTGGCCCGCGAGATTTCTAGTGTATTCTACTATAGCTTGTGGATGTCCATAAATTTTGGAATCTGGCGGCAAGTGTGTTTAGAATGGCATTAACCTATTGACATATTAACTTTTTCACACTAAACGTTCCTATGTACTATGTAAATTACTATTTATTGGTATTAGTAATCGATAACATACATTGTTTCAATTAACCCAGAAAGACATGCAGTTTTGAAAATTTCAAACATTGAGGATTTGAATTATTAAGAATCAAATTAATACGAAATGACCACAAAACTGTTCAAACAAAATTAAACAATATTAAATCAAAAATATAATTAGCCTCTTTAATTATCGAAACTAAAAGAATAGTCCGTAAGAAGTTCTAAATCCAAGAAAAAATACACAACATACATAGAACAAAGAGAGAAGAAAGAAACTAATTCGACGTAAAAGTGAGAAGAGCACGTATATGGTTTAAAAATCAACAGTGTAAATTACACGCGATCGCTGTTTCTGCTGTTCCGGACAAATGAGACTAAACGACGTTATCGTAGTGAACAGAAGCGAGGAACGACCATTGAACAGGGAAAAGAGCGAGGTAAATAGATAGCCAGCGCGGGTTGCGTCGTTCGCAAACAAAGAGAAAAGCGGTAGGCAAGTTCCGCGCGCTGCCGGGCATTCGAATCTCCCGCTACACACGCGCACACCACGAACAAAGCGGTTGACACTCGAGGCTCCGGGCGTTACGCTCGTTTTGGCTCGTTCCGCGCCAATGGGAAACAACGTTCCTGACAAAGCGTCGCGATAAAAGCCACTTTGATGGAACCGTTTCATTGCCCGTTCAATCAATTAACATTCTCCCGTTTTATCTATTTTCTCTTTTTCTAATTGGATAAGACGGTCGACTTGGCAGAAAGGAATCAAAAGATTCGTAAAGGTGTTCTAATCAGAATTTCGGTTCTATTGATAATAAATATTAAAACAGTCCTAATTTTAACTAATCCTAGGACTCGTATTATAAATCTCTTTATTCTATATATTCATCCTTTATTGCAATTATTAGACTGTACATATTTATGCAAATTTATATTTTTATAAATATAACTGTAAAAATGGAAATTATTTCATATTTTAAATAGAAAGTTATTTCATATGCTAAATATTGTAAAGAATACTATACGTTGGATAATTTATTGCATAGTTTTCACAACACGTGCGTTCTATGTATTTTTGTATCTCCATTTCTTCCTTTAGATGCATAAAAATCCACAGTCTAATAATCATAATCACAATTGTGATACATTAATCATTTCCTTGTAATTTAAAAAATTAATATATAATATCACTCGTAAAGGAAAATAGATTCATTAAAAGAAAGCGCTGCGATAAGAGCCACTTTGACGAAATCGCTTCATTGTCTGTTCAATCAATTACAGTTCTCTTTTTTTTATCTTTTGTCTGCCTCTTTTCTCTAATGAAGTGATTGACACGACAGGCAGGAGCCGAAAGGATCGCGATAGAGAATCTTTCTATAGCTGTTTGATAATAATTGGAAGACCAATGGTTATAGGCAAATTTTTATGATGTAAAGAAAGAAAACATCTTTCATTGGCAATATTAGAATTTATATAAAATGGGACAATTAACATTTTTTGTCGAGACTATAATCAGGTACTTAATTAAGGCATATGTATTTCATATTGACTCATGATTTTCGTAAAATTTTATCAGATATTAATATATTAACGGCACAAAGTTAAAACATAATTGATATATTCAAAGTTAAAACATAATTATAAAATTCAATAAACTCCATATAAATTTCGTCGTACTAGAACTTTCAGCAATATCGAATATCATGAATTTCTCTTCTTTTAAATTTAATTCACCGTTCCACGAAATTGATAATAATTATTAATAATCAAAATATGGTCAAAAATTACGGAAAAATTTCGTTCATTGAATCTCACTATTGGTTATTTATATTTAATTATTGTTTATGTATGACGATTATTAGCAACATCGGAATATTAATCCTTCTCGTTACATCGTATGATTAATACTTATATCACATAATATAATAATCAATATCGATATAAATTTGATCTTGTTATACTATACATCTCGCTAAAATTTATTTGATACATTCGGAGCTGAGTAAAAATTTAAAGCAAATACATTTGAAATATGTAGATTTCAACAAATAAAATACTTTTATTCTGATAAACTAAAGTACGAAATAAAATATTTGTTTTTCAAATGGGTATTTGAAATATTTTTTAACCATGAAAATAAGTTGAAGAGTAAAGTAATATTAAAGCGCAAGAAACCTTTCTAATTGTAAATATAACTATTCGTATGTAATTAAGTTCATCGTTCAAAGTTTCGATTGCTTAGGACATAGAATTCTGCTTCGTGGACAAAGAGACAATCTAACGAAACGTATCTTTCAACTGGTACATATACCATGTACTATCTTATATCTTGCTACTTTATATAAGTATTATATTTTACAAATTGCTTCGTATGTTTGTATGTACTACATAGTACTTTGAATTTATGAATCATCATCGCCTCATTATTGTAATTCCAATTCCATTTTCACATTGCAATTATTGTCGACAATATTACTACTGGGTTTTCCACGAATGAAAAAAGGTGAATGTCGCAGTACTTGAAAACGATAAAATTATTTCCGAAGCTCGCAATTTTTCACATAACCTCCAAACTTCGTCGCGCCATATTTCCTCCAACTTCTTCTCTGCGAGCTTCATATCGTCCACGATATTTCGCATTTATTTTGCTTCTTTATTTCGCTTCGAACGAGAACCAAACTTTCGTTCTCTTTCCTTCTCCTCCGAAGCGACGAGTTTCGACAGAGACACGAACAGACCGAACGACGAAGGAAGAGGGAGAGAAAAACGCAAAAGGGTGAGCGAGCACGACGCCAGGGTAACGAACACCATCGTTCTCAAAGCGACGAGAGCACGCCATAATTACTGCCTTTGTTTCGAACAATTTATATTAAAATGGAAAGCAATCTGCATTTACAAATTAAATGCGCGCCCCGTTTCCCTTCCAAACGCGTTGCTGCCAGGCTAAAGAGAGAAACAGGAAGAGAGAGAGGTGGATTATCGTGATGAAGAGGCGAGCAACCGACCAGCTTGGTTACCTGCGGCTTGGATCGTGTAAAATCAAACGGATACCTATGTCGTGTTAATTGTGTGCTGGTAATCCATCGCCATTAATCCCAGACTGTATATTCGTCTATCGTGATGATAGCAGCTTGCCAGTGAGCTTGTCAGAAGGGTTGAAAATTGTGGATAACGAGATGGAAGTGTATTGATTATCTTAACCCTTATACGGGCAATCGCATTTTTGTAAAATTTTTTAATGATTTTTTACGTTTATTGTGATCAAACAAACAATGGAACAGATCTTAATTGATCTTAATTTGTTATTAATTTATTTAAAAGGACGTAATACTGTGGATTTTATATAAATTCATTTATTCACTTTACAGTACAAACAAATTGTTACGGACATGTTTGAGATTTAATCTCGATATTTTAAAACGCATTACATCAAACACTTAGTTCTAGTCTTAGTGTTATTTTGTTTGGATATAAGAGATGATTTATTTGTAACTCAAGTATTTCAAAATTTGTATACAATGTCATTCATGGTAATTCTATTTTTCTTTTATTTACAACTATAAAATACCCTACTTTAAAAGGGGACTTTTCGCTGTTACCTAACTACAACAGCATTTAAATCCTCAAACATCCCTTCAACACAGAATTCGTATGCTCATTCTTTATAAAATATTTCCAAATAAATAAAAATAATAAGAAGGGAAGGAATAATAAAAATATTTTCCATCCAGCGGATTATTATGAAGCAAATTCAACAGTTCACATTGTCCAGTCCACAGTCGGTAGAAACGTTTTTACGATGGCTTAAAAGAAAATTACAGCCGCGATGTAGGGGGTTATAGGCGTGCGAGGTGATTCGAGGGATCGAAAGGTCGCGGCATGGCACAGCGCATTGCTCGTTCGCTCAAGTCAACCAATTAGCACGCTGATCAAGAAGGCTAATGGAGGTCGTGTTCAAGCCGCGGAACGCTCCTCGACTTCTGCGCTGGTAGCGCATCGAGAGTTGTTTGAATTACATCGTGCGCAACAACCATCGAAGATACAAACGCACACGTTATGATACCGAAGTAACTTCCGCATGACGATATCACGGCGACCTTACAATTTTGCACAGTCGCCTCAAAAGTGGCAACTCGTACCTAAATTTTACTTTTTCTGAAAATTATATATATATATATATATATAGTTTATATAATAAATTATATATATATTAATATATTATATATATATAATATAATTAATATATATATAATTAAATTTATAATATTAAATTAAATTAATTATAATTAAATTAATATTAAATTAATTATAATATTAAATATATATATAATTACATATTGTAAATAATATATAAATATTGTCTATATATATATATAGAGTGAGAGAAATAAATAGGATAAGTTGTATTTATTTTTCATGTTTTTCTAATACAAAATCAGCTTTCTTACTAGTTGTGACATTTCTAATGACGTTTTCGAACACTTAGTCTTAATCTTATGTTATGACGTTTTGTAGAACTACATTAGCATCTATATATTACGTGATGTGATATATGTATACGGTCATAAATATATTTGTCGAAAAAAAGGGAGGTTTAGGAAATTGACAGTGAAATTGCACATTTTAAACCAAATGCTCGAAAAATAAATTGGAACCGTGATTCAGAGAGACGATGAATATAAATATGGAAGAAATATAACTTTATTATACATAAACGATGGAGTTTTCATTATAATTGAAGATTTCGATCGGAATACATAGTGATTTTTTAATAAACGTTCGAATAAAATTTATAGCAATCCTATCACCTATCGTCTATCGCGTATCGTCTATCGTTTATCTATACGATAATAATCAATATATACAAGTTTGTTAGAAGAATTCAATGAAAAGTTAATGCTTTTCTGACTTACGATTTCCATCTACAAGAGGTTCGAATATGTACATAGTAGTTACAAGTAGAGTGTCCTAGAGGAACTTGCAAGTACTCGTTCCGAGGTTTAAAATCTGGTTAGAAGTGAACATATGTATGTACTTGGATTTGTAAGTACATATTGAACTTGATCTCCTCATCAGTAGCTATAATTTAGTATCTTATGTTTAGCTTATGTTCATGGTTGAGTTAATGTTTGAATGATGACACTATTCCGTTAAGGTTTCATTAAGGACTTGTTAAAGTGCTATATGAACTCGATAATTAATAAATGATGCCTTGAATCATTCAATGCGGTATTCTGAATGAGGTTCAATGAAGTTGTTAATGTATGTTTCATACTTGTTTGTTGTAATATTGTCACGGTTGGTTTTAGATATTTTTCTAATGAATTGTTTTAGCTAATAAGCTTCGTATGTTAACACGAAAGTTAGTAATTTTCTTCTGATTATGCTCCCTCGATTCTGCCAGGATCTTATACAGGTTACCTTACATTTTGTAACTAGTTTTATTGTATACAATCTTATACAGAAATTCACACAAAAACCTTATATAAAATATTTAATAAAAATGATACAGAATAACGATGCATCGTCATATTATATTTGATACTAAATATAGTATTAATCATATGAAGCGAATCTTGAGTATTGCATTTGACTCGGATTTATAAGTATATACTGAACTTGATCCCATCGCTATTACAAATTACAATTTGGAAGATGTCAATAGCCGGTTCTGTTGAACTGCGCAGAGGAAGATAACGAGCCGGAGAAACGTTTTTCGCGAATGTTATCCGTATGGTCGGGTTTGCACGCGTGCACGCGGCTTCCTTGATGCTCGGGGCATCGTTCTCGATGTCTCGATGACGCCCGAGGCATGGTTCACCCTCGAGATTCCTTTCCGCGTAGAGAAGAGCGTTCCACGGGACCTGGCATTCTTTCGTGGATACTCAGCTTTATACCCGGAAGCCGTTCGTCGTTGATTTTTTTCACCGGCTAGAAAAGGACGAACCACCCGGGACAAAAGAAAGCGTTGCCATACGGTTTTGTTGTCGTGCCTTGGGAAATATACGAGAAAATAAACAGCATTTATCAGGACCCTTTGTGCCGTCGCTGATGTTCTTCCGCTTTTCGATGGCTGATTTTGCTTTATATTGTCGGTGAATATATTTATTTTAGGGTACAATTCGGAAGGTTCTAGGTAAAAGACGATTAGTTTTTGCTTTTCACGTTTTAGTATCATTCATCGTATCAGATGATTCTAAGCTTTCTTGTGTACGTTTTAGGGATTAATCTTAAATCATTGCGATTAATACAATAATATAATAGTATATTTGTGATTTGCAAGAATAATTATTTGAATTTTTCCAAATTGCTTTAGTTTTTAAGAATTAATTCTTAATTATTACAATTGTTGGAGATCATTTTCTGTATTATTTCTGTGCCATTTAATTATATTCATTATACCAGACTTCAATAATTCTTAAACTTAACTTCAATTGTGAATGAATAGATTCTTATTGTAGGATGGTTGTGCCTATTTCTTTTTCTTTCTCCTTCTTTTTTTGTATAAATCGATATTTTTATATATTTTAAATACGCCTATTTTAATATTATGGTAGTGAAATTCTTGCGTAGTTCAGTATCAAAAAGTTGTTAAGAATTTAATAAAATTTTGTATACAAATAAAGTATAAAATAGAAACCTAAACAAGATTATAATTTGTTAGATTGTTTAATCGTAACTATGGTGTTTGGATATAATTATCTTACTTTATCAACATTAACTCTGAATTTTGGACTATATAATAACTATTATTACTTCTTTTTTATTCTTTATTCTTTCTTTATACCATAAAAGAACATATTATGTACGAAACACTAAGATTAAGTATATTAATTTGGTTTTCTTCACAGACATTAACAATTCATAAATTTTCTTGTCTTCTATATTATCTTTGACTAATTTGTATTTTTTGCGAAGTGTGTTATATTTAGAATAATTTAAAATCAGATGGCCCGTGCATTTGTTAAGTTGCACTAAGTTCAAAAGTTTCAGAAGATGACTAATGAACATGTCCGTTAGAATTACTGTTACAAGTGGTGTAGATTTTTTTTCGTAATATATACCTGTCAAGATTTGTTAGGATTAATTATCAAAAACAAGAAGCTGCTTGAAATAAATATTTCCTCTTTTTATACTCGTAGAAGCGTAACACAAATGATAAACAAGACAAACGTGACTAGTTAAGCTCCTTAAATGTATGATTTTATTGTATAATTCATCTCTGAATACTTTAATAACTTTAATTATGGCTCATCTTGATTATTTGATATATTATTTATTGGAGTCTGTGGTGAAGGTTTAAACAAAACGTTCTGTGGATTCGTGTCAATTGTATACATGTTCAAGGTTTCTTCTTAGTCAGTTGACGTTGCTATGAGCTACAAACGGTTAAAGATGTTGATTGACGATTTAAGAAAATCACAGTTTTGCACGATATTGGACCTGCAACTGTAAATCTAATTCTTACATCTTTCGATGTCTGTAGCTTGTTTCCGCATCAACTGATTTCAATAATGTTTTTAGTACATATGTGTAGACGTGGGTCTACAAGACATATTGTTTGAATTTTCATTGCAAACTCGAATAGTGCGACTGTAAAGGATGACTTTTACTATTTTCTTTTTGCCGTTCTGGCCAATCCTAAATTTTCCTATATATTTTTATGTTTTTATACTTCACTTAATAGACTGGTTCTTCTCGTTTCTCAGGTGGGCTCGTGTCGTTTTGACCTAATTTTGAAGAGATTATTCTGTTTTTGAAAGCGTTCAAAATCTAAATATTGATGAGAGTGACCGTACATTTTTGTAATAAGTGATATTTTATTTGTTAATTAGGGTGAATTATTTCGTTTCACAAATTTTCGATTCTTTGGATGTAATAATTCATTCTTAGAGACTAGTTCTTCAAATGTACGTCAAAACTAAGTTCAATTAAGTCTTTATATATTACGTATTAATAAAATGGGGATATTTATGCCATTTTACATTTTTATGAATGTAATAAAAGAAGTTATATTAGAGCTATATGTGTTATTATCCCTAAATATGAACTACTTGCACGCTTGTTTCTATCACTAAATATTTTAACACATACTTTACTTTGGATATTTTGTATATACTTGTGTATTATGTATATTTTGTACATTTTTGCACTTTTAAATTTCCGATAAAAGCATAAATATTCTTAATTTATTTATTAATGATTAAAATAATTTTTAAGATCGTATTACAAACTGAAATTTTATCAATGATCAAAATAAAATCATTGAAATATCATTTGGCGACTTACTATCTACTCGAAAAATTTTGAATCCTTTATTTTAATCTCCCTGTGTGTACAAATCAAAATTTCCATATGACACGTTCTCGAAAAAAATAAAGTTTATTTTAATCAGTTGTAATGACCTGTAACAGATTTTACAATCGCGGAGGAATATCAATGAGACGCGAGCTCTCGAACGAATAATAAAAAATTTTCAGCCGTTTTGCATGCACGCAGGCCACGTTTGGAATGTTTTTCATAGAATTTCCTCGGTTCCGGCGAAAACATATTTTTATAATCAAGATACCGTATTGAAAAAAAATATAAAAAATATAAAAATATTCAAAATATGATGCCAACCGAAGCGAACGATTTCCCGTGAAAAGCTTTTTTTGTAAAAATGTGCTCGCATTACGAATTCAATTAACACTTCGTTTACAATTTATTAAAACAATCGTTTTGTTTTTTATTTGCACATCATCGTACAAAATTTGGCAGTTATGTTTTTTGCTTGAATGAAGTGAATGCTTTCTGAGTGAATTATTTAGCTACGAATTTGATTTAACCACACTTTTGTAACTGATATTGCATCTTAGACAAAATTTTTAATCAAATATTTAAATAATGGTAAACAGTTGAATACAAAAATGTGTTTAATTTTAATATAATTCTATTTTATTTACTCCCGATAGGAATTTAACTTGCTTATTTTAGCCAATATTTAGAAAATACTAGAAATTAAAATACAATTATTATATATTACTTAGAAATATTGTTTGTTTAATATAATTTCGCTTTATTTACTCCAAATAGAAATTCATCTCACTTTTTCGATCGAATATTTAAAAGACACTTGAACAGTTAATATTTAATAAAATAAGTGTACAGAATTATGTTTTATTTCCAAACGTATTTTCGAAACACTTTTATTTACTTCAAACAGAAGTTTAACTCGTTTTTTCTAACATATAAGTTTGCTAAGATCTGTTTTGCTAAAATTTTTTAAAATCTAACAAATCATCTTTTAAAGAAAAAGGGAAACTTTTGAAGAAACGAAAGGTATGTCGATCTATTTTTATATCGTGAAATACACGCCGACCTCCCTCTTCTCGTTCGATTTATGAGCATGAAAATCGTCTCGAGTTCCGCTTATTTCGTCGTTTGGAGACAATTTTGTATTTCTCGGTGGTTCGAATATCGCCAGGAAATAAATCGCCTACGAAAATCACGAGGAATCAACGCCTCTGCTTACGTAACATGGGATTAATCTCGAAAATGCTAATAATGGATCCAGTTGTTACGCTCTATGTAGATTTAGGATTGATAATTTAGCGTCCTTGCTACGTGACTTTTGGGAAAATATATTGTGTTTTGTAAATAACTTATACATGTAAATAAAATATAGTTGTCTGAAATGAATAAGTTGTCTTTTGATATTCTTTTGTAGTAATGAATAGAGTGTGAATATTTATACAAATTCATAATTTTACGAATATAATTGAGATAATGAAATCTAGATAGAAATTTGTTTTACTTATTAAATATCATAACAAATACCATGCTTTGGTTATTTCATATACATATTTTTGTGTGTATTATGTGCATTTTGTGCATTTTTGTACCTTACCAGTTCCCATAAATTCATAAAACTCTGCAGTTTAGTAATGAGGTTATGATTTATTATTTATCTACAAAAATTTTTCTTCTTTTTATTGCATAATAATCCCATTTCTGTCATGAAAATACTTTAACCTTTTATTGTGTATAATGTTGTGTTCGATTTATAGAAAAACGTTGTTCATAAAAAACGTATTCGAAATTATATGTACTTACAGGTATTGAATTTTATCAAATATCGCTTCTATTCTACAAAACAAGAGAGGAGGGAAAATGAATGAATGAGTGTTTATTAAAATATTGTTTATTAATATGCCTACCAAATTCTTACTACTTCTTTCATGGCTCAACAGAAATTATTATTGTTTCGTTTGGTTTTATGACATTTAACAATTTATTGAAATATTTATTTGTTTATTAATTAATTCGGGAAACTTTTTTCACAGGCTTTGTTTATTATGATAAAGTAATTTCAAGAATATGTTTAGCATACAAATATCGGAAGTTATTGAATTCGCTTGCAAAACATTATAGAACAAAATAATATTTCATGAAATAAACCATATAAATATGTCGGAGATGAAAGGAAAACCGGAGCCTTCCCTTTGCAATTTTGAGGAAGCCTTCTAATGCTTTAGCCTAGATTTTACATTACTGTAATTAAGCAATTGTCACTTGTAATTGTTTGATATTTGTGAAAGCGAAAGTGGGTTCGAGGTGACAACTGGTCGCCGAACGTAGCCGCGGTCACGGGATGAACGTTTTGCCTGACGAAGGTGTGGATCGGTTGTATTGTTCTCCCTAGAAATCACATAGAATTGTACTTTAGAGATGTCGATATAATGGGACACACGTTGTATTAGGAATCAATCTCCAGACAGAAACTGCCTAGCAACGGCGTTTGGATCTTTCTCGATGTTTCCAAAGAGTATATAACAAACTTTTGACAGAAATTGCCTAGTAACAACGATTGGAACCTTCTCGATGCCTCCAGCGAGCATATAACAAAAAAATGCAGTCGTATAGCGAAAAAGATTTTCATCAGATATTCATTCGTGTGATCGCCTTGGAAAGTGATACATCGAGCAATTTACCGAGTGTCTCAGCAATCGTATTTTTGTGTTTAAAATTATTCTACGCATAGTAAAGAGTTATCCCGTTGACCGTGGATTCGTTTGAACCCCGGAACATTGTTAATAGCGTTAATTAAATTCATTATTCGTAAAACCTATCAATCGTTAATCTCATTATTCGTTAAATTTATTATTCGTAAGACATATTATTCGTTCCTCTTATTGTTCGTTAAACTTATTATTCTTTAATCTAATTATTAGTTAAACTTATCGTTTGTTAATCTTATCATTTATTAAACTTATTATTCATAATATTTTGTAAAATCTTGTTTATTCGCGTAAATATATTCTCTGTTTCGTAAAACAATGGCTAATTCAAACGAAGAATCATTACGCGCCTTAAATCCTAATGATAACCCGACAAATATATATGTCGGAGATGGAAGGACAACGGGATTTCCCGTCTGGAATGTTGGGAAAAACCCCAATACTCTAGTCCAGACTTTTACTATAGCTACACTTAAGTAATAAAAATAAGAAATAGTTTTAATGTTCCAATCTGGCTTTATGACGATGGGTTCGGGCTCGAAGTGACATAGCGGGTTACTAGACGTAGCCACGATCACGGGAGGGACGTGTACCTGACAGAGGTATGAAATGATTATATGACTCTCCTTAAAAACAAAGATTGACCCGAGAAGTGGGGACAGAAATGTATAAGGGCAGTTTCATTTGGATTATGGGTTAGTTAATTAATCGTTGGACGAATTGCTGACTGAGTTATCCGAATCGTGTATTACGTTGGTACTCGTCATCCTGTGGACCGCGGATTCGTTATCGAACCTGAATTCGCTGTCACCACCCTATTGCCATTACTCATAGCCTCTTGTAGTGTCCACATTTGCACTGATAAGTATTAGCTACATCCGCGACGGTAAAGTAAGTAAAGGTTCATCGAATGCCCCAAAATGCCAACCTGACTCCGACATATATATAAATGACGATCTTTGATATCTTGTTAAGAAAACAAAAACGAACCTATTATGAAGCTTAATACGAATGCAAGAATTCTGAGTTATAATAAAAATATATAATTTTCACTTTTAATCAAATAGCTAATAACAATAGAGCTATTTGTAATACTACACTTTACTAATATTGGATCACAATTTGTATGGTAATCATTATTATTATATTGTTAATACATCGCTCATTTGCTCTAATGATTACATAACCTAAACTTTGGTGTTTTTTAACCCATCATTGCTTCCTACTCTAAAAATCATGCAAATAAAAGTCAATTTCTTACCACGACGAATGTCATAAGTGGTTTTGGAAAATATCTGAGCTTGATGAGATACCTTAATTAGGTTCTAAATCCTAATTTAAAAATACAATCATTCTTCAAATTGTCAAATTTATTTCCTTATAGTGTGATACTTTCAACAATGAACAAAGAAGCAACGTTAAACGACATATAAAAACACTTCCGTCAAATTCGTATTAAAATATCAATACAGAAGCAAAAAAACCGATATTCGCAAACCGAGCCAAAACTCTGTAGGTACAATTCAAAACTCTAGAAGCCTGAAACAGTTTCAAATTACTTCAATGTCGCACACCAATACAACATAACCTAATCCAAATATAACTCAAACTTAATCCAAACCAACCAAATTTTTACTCACAACCAGAGAGTCCATAATCTAGGTAAAAATTTCCCATGGCTTCAAAGTTACGCTTTTTAAAGTCGTTCCAATTTAACTTAATCTAACCTAACCTAAGGGAAATTAAATAAAATCCATTTTTCCAGTACAAATTCAAAGTCTTCCGAATCGAATATTTAGACAAATACGTTCTAATTACTTCTAATCATTGCAAAAATCTGCAAATGAAAAATTATTCGTGTTTAACCTAACGTAACGTACTTTAAGTAAAATGAAATGAAATTCACCTTCACAGTACAATATAAAATTTTTCCAAATCAAATGTGCAGCAAAGTACCTTGTGTATATGTATATGGTGGTTGGTAACTGGTGGTACAAGCGGAAAAGGGGTGATTCTACGCGAAAAAAGAAGTCAAAAATATAGAATTTTTAAAAAATTTTTTTTAAACGAAAAATTTTTATTCTATATTTTCGACTTCTTTTTTCGCGTAGAATCACCCCCTTTCCGCTTGTATCGCCAGTTACCAACTACCTTGTATAATATATATAAATATATGTATAATTGTTTCGAAGCTTCACAAACAAAGAATCATTCTTGTAAGGCGGTTTGCCATAAATTCCTGTGACGCGGTTTGATAGCACTCTAACGACGTGATTCAAGACAATCGCGTTACATAATGTCGGTCTCGATATGGAAAAGCGTGTGCACGGTTATATTGCTCTTAATACTAACCCATTCGCTAGCTCCTCGTCTCCACGCTTTCCGAAGATGCGAGCGAGCGTAACCACGAGTCACCCGCTTGCTTATGAGCGGATCGTAAGTAAAGGTGCGTTTAAACCAAAGGGATAAGAACGTAAAACGAGAGCAGGGGCATTCTTTCGTCCTCGTTTGATGCAAATGAACATCGAGCAATCTGTTTGTAAACTTTTTTACGTCAAAAGATTTTCTTCATGGCGTGTCCGTACGAACGTTCGTAAAGATTAGATCATGGAACATCTACAATGTTTAATATGTACGTAGTTATTTCCAGTTCAGTCGTTACTCGGATTCGTGACAACAATATCTGACGAAGAACATTGTAATTATAAGTATACTCTTATACTGGGTGTGGCTGAATATATATACTACCGGGCGTGAGATGATTCCTTATGAAAAAGTAAAAAGGCTTAGATTTCAAGGAAACCGAAAATTTACCAAGTATGCTTGCATTTGATTAATTATCGGCTAGGTATTAGTAAAAAATCAGCAGAAGGTAATTTTATATGTACAAATAAAGAAAAAATATGAAATAAAATTTTTCCGTTAAAAATTTCATATTTACATACACAAGAACAGTTTGAACATGTTAAGTTCAAAATTGGCCCATATATGATAACTTATTTTTTTCATAATAAAGCGTCTTGTGACGCTTTGTATGTTATTCTCCATTTTCGACTTATTTTCATACGTAGAATAACTTCCTGCCGATTATTTATTCCTGTCCAGGCCAAAATGAGCTACTTTCAGTTCAAGTATACTTCATAGATTTTCATACTCAAATTGCTCGAAAAGTAAGCTCTGTACGAAAAATATATAAGTATTCTTTTCTTACTTTTTCATAAGGAATTATACTAGAATGTTCGACGAACAATCACCAAACGACGAAACATTCGCTTGTCTGGTCTAAACGCACCTTAATAAGCCGATTTCACTATAGAGTCCGCGTGAAAGTCAGGACGTCCGGTCCTTCGTGACAAGCGCAAGAAAATCCTACTCGCGTTTGCAAGCTGTTATTATTGTTGTTATTATTGCATTGTGTCGTGTCGAGTCGACTTAGTGTAATAATTTATCGCGTTCATGGTATTTTTCTTCGGTACATTACGAACGTTGCACTTACGGTAGCTTTGCGGTATTTAATGTTATTCAAGTGCTTGACGCATTATTCTGATATTAAAATGGTAACCAAATATACATAGTGGCAAATTATTTCACTTTTACACGTTTATGACGTTTATCACGTTTTATGTATAGAAGGTGAAATCGTTCAGGTACAACTCCTAAATAAATCTAATAGATTCTAAATAGTGCTATTTTACATTAATTATACTGACTACTGACTCATTTTAACACATGTTCTAAAATTAAATATATACAACATATATTTGTATATATTACTCAGATAAATAGAGTACTTTTAGTCTTTTACTTTTAGTCAATTATGCATCAAATCCTTCATGAATTCTAATGATGCATCGTTTTCAGCATATAACTCAATCTATCAACTGAATGCGATTATTGCTTCTATGAATGCTTAATTTCTTGAAATTAGATTATTGGAATCAATTGATTAATTGATACTACTTTTTCACTTTGTTCCATTTACATTTGCTGTAAAACATTATAATTTTATCCAAATGCTCTGAGCTCTCACAAATTATTTTAAATATTCCATTTTTTAAATATTAATTATTAAATATTTTTTATATTTATACCAACTTATAAAAAACTTACAATTGCTAATAATATTATTAGCCATTTTTAATAATTGAGATATGAATGTTTTAACCAATCTAATAAGATATTCAATTACGAATTCTAAATTATCTATAAAAATCAACAGATCTAATTCCACAATTTACAAAGTTATACTAATCTAAACATTCCTGGATATCAAGGCTTAAACCAATCATATTCTATAATCTATCCATAATTTTATAATCTTATAGGATTATGAAAGAAGCATAGATTTCCAAAACAAAAATTATTTGTCAAAACAGAAACAAGATTTTGTAACAGACGTGTCTATATGTAAGGCATTTTTGTGGGATATTTTTGTCTAGGAATTAATAAAAGAAGACTGTTTATATTTAATGTTAACTATAAAACGAGGAACTAATGATTGCAATTTTGTAAATGTCGCCTTTTTAAATGAAATTTTATACACGTAGTTTTATACACGACACTTCGAAATATCGTATATGTAATTTCTACAGTTCGAAAATTCTTGGTACGGAGTTGCTATAATTTCTTCACGTATAGTTTCTTGCAAAATAAATCAGACATTGAAAAATTATCGAGTTGGAACAAAGAATGTTTTATGTTACTGTTGCCAAATATAAATTTATTTAAAATAGCGCACGTGAATATTTCGATTATTCGTGATTAGACTGCGGATTTTTATGCATTTATGAGAAATTTCGAAGTACCAAATGCACAGTAATAACAAGAATATACAAAATATACAAAATACCTGAAATATACTATGCTTTAAAATATTTACTAGATAAAACAATTTTCTATTTATATATTTAATTATGTTTATAAGATCATGAATTTGCATAAATATTCACGATCTATTCATTCATTTAATGATTATCCATCAAATCTTCTTAATACTAAATATACATAATTTATAGTAAATATTTCTTTTTGTGATATGTCTGATAGTTCACAGTAAACCAAAACTTAATGATCGCTCTAATAATTAATTATCGTACCAAACTCAAACTACAAAAACACACAAAGAACATCTATTCATATGCACCATCCATCCGTTCCATATACATGTATATACATATACCTAACAGTATATGTTTGTAAAATTTACTCGATGCTCTTTTCAATATCCTGTACGATACACGTTTTAGACCAAAAAGTACAAATGTTACTATAATTGAAATAGCTGAAATTCGAAGAAGTATTAATTATTTCATAAAGTTTGACGAACATTTGACGACCACAGTGCAACACAATTTGCGAATATTCAACAACCGCATGATTCCTCTTATATCTACAACTGTAATTCTACATGTACGATCTCACTGTCTGCATTATAGGTGCACCCACGTCGCCGTCATCCTGACCTGCCCGAGAAATCCTCATGAAAGACTGGGAACTCAGTACTCAGAATAGCATCGGTATTGTAGCCATTTCTTTTTTTATTTTCCCCCCTTCTTTTTAAATAGCTCGCCATTGATCGCGGTTATTACTTTATTTTACGTTTTGTTACTCCTTTTGCTGTAACTATTTTTTCTTCCTATCTTTTTTCTCTTTTCTCTTTTTTAATTAAAATAGTGGTGATGGTAAATGAAAAGTGTTGTCGACACACTAGATAAGGATTGACGTTTTTATTTTAATAATTTGCTGACAGAAATAGCCTTAATTTATATAATTTTTCCTTTATTTATTCAAGTTTGATAGTTTTAATTAATCTTTCTATTCGGGCTTCTCTTTTCTTTTTTGAGTTGGTATAGTACTATGCTTTAATGTGTCAAATATTTGACTGTACTCGTAGCTTATTGCGTAAAACATTTTCGCGATACACGTGGCGGACGGTGAATTTCTTCTAGGAGGCTGGATGAATTTCTAAATGCAATTCGCACGAGGTAGGTCATCAAACTCATCTATATGGTTTTTCTGTCACGTATTTTTTGAAAGCACGTGTCACGTGTTTGATTTTTATAAATGGAAGTGTTTGAAACGTAAAATTAGTAAATGGATAGTAATAATTTGATGTAACTAAAAACTTAACACATTTAGACAATTTGGTAGAATTCATATATTCTTAAGTATTATAAATCAAATTTTTCTAATCGAGAAAACAGTCGTGTTATTGATTCAATTCGAATGCATAACTTGATTTAACTTAATTTTAAATTCTGTTATATTTAATATTTTAGTAGAAGTAGCTTAATCAGACAGTTAATGTAAATATAAAAAATTAGAATGAAATACGAGGAAGTTGGTATTCAATTTTTACATAATAAATATTTCTATACGTGATATCTTTCTTTAAGCATATATACAAATCAATGATAACGTGCAAGCAAATATTTGCAAATAAAAGACATATAATTCTTTTTGTGAAATTTTGAGTGATGTGATCATATAATATTGTAGCACTAATTTCAAGTATCATAAATTCTAGTTTTGTTAATTGTAACTCTCGCTAAATTTTCTTTTTGCTTGTATAAAATTTCCACAAATATGCGCTTATGAAATTTGGCTAAGAATCACTTCTTTTAATACGATCGTTAGCTCACACCTATTGAATACATATTGATGTTAATAAAATTGATAATTGTGTGTGACTGTTTAATGCGCGCGCGCACGCACACACACACACACACTTGCAATATCCTGTAGCGTCTGTATACATTTTCAAATTTGTTTCAAATCATACGAACATAATCATCGAGTCTCGTTGCAGTGCTAATGAAATTTCAAAATGTTTCCACATAAGACACAGAATGTACTCATAAAAAATTTCTACAAGCAGTCGAATACTTCCGTGACCAACTGTACTTCCTCTATGATCATAGAATCTATGCATCATATAATGAATTATTCCGTGTAAAGTTACGTTTGGCAATCTAAGGATAAGTCAACTCTACCTTCCCAAACTCTCTTAAATTCCACAACCATAAATAAGAGATTAACTTCGAACGATTTTCTTAACTTTTTGGGACATTGAGGGATGAAAAGTGTCCAACCGCTTAGTGCTTATATTTATAAGCATAGGAGATGTTTTTAATTCCATTTCAAAATATTAAGATAACTGCAAGCACAACGATTCACAATATATCTCTCGATTCCGTTCTGTCACAGATATGACTAACACACGTTTAATAGACGCATAGGAAGAAGCATGTATTGATCTAGTCACTACGTGGTCAAAACTTATCCAGAGCATTCGTAGTTTTAAATAAAATTTCTGTGCAATCAGAGTCCTTCTTTTGCCTTAAGATTCTGTACCTTAAAAAGTTGAAGTCGGGTATCCGCCGAAAAAACTAAACTAGGCTATACTATGCTATGATATGTTTAAAAATATTTGCTTCAATACGTAATATACGAAACCGTTTCCGCTCAAAACTAAGCTAATTGTAAGCTGTGCTGTACAAGAATGAAATAGATGAATACGAAACAGATAAAACATTGTTGGTGGAAATTATGGAACCGTAAACTTCGTGTTTTTATAAACCCAAATATTTTTTAATTCGACACATCACAGCTTAGTTTTGCGGTGGATCTCTAGCTTTATTGTCTTCTTTTAGCCCAACTTTCTTTCGTTCTTTAACCAACCAAATCAATCACTCGAAAATATATCGACACTCTGTATATCTATTCAACAAAACCTCAAACCTGCCGTGCTTTCCCAGAATCTCTCTCTCTCTTTCTCTCTCTCTCTCTCTCTCTCTCTCTCCTCTCCTCTCTCTCCTTCCTCCAGAGCGAGACTGGCCGCAACCGCGAATTACTTCGCAATTTCCCGAAATTGCGCAATCCGTGCAGGCTAATGGCCACCAGGTTGTTGCTGGTCGTTCTGGCATGGGTGGGGAGGCGTTGGCAATGGTGGGGAAAATAGTGAATAGAGAAGAGGGGTTAACGTTGGACGATAGAGTTGAAGGGATGGACTACGGCGGAGGCCACGGGGGAGGCGACCATTAATTAAGCAAAATCATAAACCCGGCCAACCGAGAGAACCGTGGTTGCATTGAAAAATATAAACGATCCGGCAGGCCCGTTACTTTCACGAACAAGATCCGCGCACCGGTGTTTAGCTATCGGTTGGCTGGTGCAGCCGAACACAACTGCGGTACGCGATGCAGTTTGCGTCGGAGAGGGATTTTATCATTGGCACCGTTGCCGCGCCGATTGCGGTTTTAGCTCTTTCTACGTGTGTATCGGACATATCAAAGTTGCAAATTGAGAGAATTACAGGGAGTAACGAAAGTATTTGCATGGTATTCTGCTCTTCCTCTTAATCACTTGGCGTACGATATATCTGAAATTAGTTCGTCATTGTATACTTTGGAACAATGTTATACTAAACTGAGAATACTTATGCAACTTCATATTTTTTGGAACATAATTAAAAGAATGGAATCTCGGTGGAGAATGCTGTAATTTATTAAATATTATAACGAGTACTGTACATTGTATATTTCATATACTTTCATATCCTTGCGTATTATGTGAATTTTGTGGATTTGTGCGCGTTCAAATTTTGCATAAGCGCGTACAAATGCACAGTTTATTTACTATGAACAAACAAAGAGAGATTATACATATATTTGTCAAAGAAGAAGTGTCGCTACTTCACATCCTATCACCTTCTGCTCGATTGACCAACACATTCCCATCTTTTTATATAAAATTCATTCTATATATACTTGGATTTTGTTTTGCTTTTATTTCCTTTTTTTTTATTTTTCTATTTTTATTCTCAGTTTTTGCGTGTTTATAAATAGTAGATGGGGTTATTTTTCGGACGATAGAGATTGAATGGCGGTTCCGTCGAGCGCGCTTTATCCTATTATACTCTCGTGTTTTGTTGGTTTTCTTTCTTTTTTTTTTTTTTTTTTTTTTTGTTTTCCCTCGATTGGTTTTGTTCACGGTATTTAGGTATCGGTTTAACGAGATCGGTTTTGAGTTTCGGTCGATCGGTCGACGCGTTGAACATCACGTTATTAATGAAATTGCATTGTCCGGTACGAGAAGGCGATGACAGTTTGTAGATTTATTAAATCGCGTTTGTTGGAGTATTTAGATGATCGCGTGTGTACGATTGTTTGTTGTCTATGCTATGATAAATGCATAACGCAATCGCATAAGAAAGCAAATGTTAAGACGACCTCTTCCACATAATTTAGCTAATATTATTAATGAAATTTTGCAAGTCACGAGTTATAAATCATTAGTATTAACAAATTCTTTTGTACGATATAAGGACAATAAGTTTATATACAGATTATCCTATGTAACTAGGACTAACTACAGTTCTGAAATACGGTGAAACATAAAAAATAAATTTTAAGACAAAATTAAACAGTTTCGAATAATACGTGATCTGGCGTATATATTTCTGGAAGTGATGGTATTTTTTAAATTGTAAGGTCATCTCTATTTTTTAAATAGACATAAATTTTTTGCGTTAATCGATGCGTTTTTTTATTCTCTGTATTAAAGTATAAGGAAATTTGAATCTGAAATACAAGTTTAAAATACAATTCAATTTAAATTTCATCAGATTGAGTGTATGACAGAGAAGGGAAATATGAATATAAAAGTACTGCGTCTTTCTTTGTCTTTCATACGATAAGTTGTGTAAAATTAAAGTCGATATACCTTTCAGCTAATCAAGTTTCGATCTAAATACCTTATAATACTTTCCTATAGAGAACGCAAAGATCTGTGGATCAAAGTATTAAAAAATGTATAAATAAATGTATAAATAAATATAAAAATGTATAAATTTGAAAAAATAGAGATGGTTTTTAAATATTAGAAACGTCATACATCGTTCGAAACAATTTAATCTTGCCAAATGAAATTATTTTCTTCTCTTATCTACCGTTTTAGGGCTATAGCTTGCCTCAAATTGCGTGTAGGATATTCGGTATAAGAAGATACGAAGGTCACAAGAAAACAATATGATAAGTACATTTCTGTTGATCTGATTTTAGTATCACTTCACGATTAAAGTCCAGAAATGTAATTTTTAAAATTATCTGATAAATTGGCGAAATTTTATGGACCGCAAAAGTGTAATTATTGATAAAAATTAGAATAGTTTTTTATTTCTCCGATTATTTTCATCTGTCAATTCTTATCAAAACTAAGTTTTTGTCTTTAGAGCAATTAGAGATAGAGTCTTTATAGCACTCTTTCATTGTAGATGATTTTCATATTATTCAAACAGTTAACAAAATAATAAAAACATTAATAAAATACAAAGAAGAAAATAATACACATATATTAAGATAACTGACAAAAAATTGAATCTCGGTTATAAATGCTATAACACAGTGCTTCATTATGCATTATCAGAAAGTGGAACACGTTGCACCACTTATTAATCGTTATACCTTTCTTATCGATTCTATGTCTCTTAGATGTGCTGGAACGATGAAGAAGAAGAATGGGGCTCAGAAATGATTAATTGCGCTCATTAGTTGCCGAGATTTATTGTTTTGTTGCATTTGAAACATTAAAACGCATATTGAAACATTCTAATTGCACAAAAATTCTTATTTAATGATTGATTTCATTCTAAATACTCGTACTGCCTACGCAAGTAGGTTATTGAATCTAAAGACATATTACTCTATTCATTTGTTAACAACTGCTTATTAATAAAATATAATAGTACCTTTTCAATTAATTCTTTATTAGATCTATATACATACATACACGGGATCACGAAAGTATTCGACCACTTGTAGATATCTTCATATATTATATTATATATATATATTATATTTGTTAAACATTTTGAAATCTCATCAGTACTGTTTTGAATTTTTCATTAACTCGACTATCATGATCATATTGTTAAAATTTGAAACAAATCTGAAAATACCTATTTGAAGAAATTACAAGATATTTAAAGGATATGGAGCGTCTCAGTAACTCTGTTGCGAAAAGATATTCTTTTTGTAATGATGTGAGGAATGAATTGTTTGGTACAAAGGGACACGTATCATAATGTGACATATTCATTTTCATGGTCATATTTTTAAACATTTAGATGTTTCCATAATTTTTTTAAATTAAATTTTATATTTCTTTATATGCCAGCCTATGCGATTTTCTTATTTCTTGTACAAAATTATTAAAGTATTTGTGTCTAAATATGTTTAATTTTAATTTTGTAAAACTTTATATATGAAAACAAGGAAAGACGCGAGAGCCGTAATCTGGCGCTTACGTTCTTCTTGTCTTTCATACAAGACAAGAAATGAAAAAATTTGTGTGAAATTAAAATTTAAATATCTTAAATTAAACATATCTACACATAAGTACTTTAATGCTTTTGTCTATGGAATAAGAAGAACGCATTGACGTACATGTAATGAAGCAGAGTTTATAATAAAGTGAAACATAAGAGACAAGATTTTTCGTGTAGTTTTGATATAGGCGATTTAGTACGCAAAAGCAACGAGTACCAAGCGTAACTGTGCTGTCAATTTCCTCTTCGGCCGTAGTCGTTTTTTAACAGACAGAGCGAGCACCGGTAATTATCGAGCAAGCTAATTGCCTGGACTATTTCTTGCGATAACTTCATCGACAGGGATCCGATCGGACCCAATTACGAATCCCTCAATGTATTACCGGTGTGTATCTTGTGCCGATTCCCCGTGACACGTATACCTGAAAGAAACAGTAAAAGGAGGAGAGGGGAAAAGCGAGGTAGAAAGAAAAAAAGAGAGGAAAAGAAATTGAAAGTAAAAATTACCGGTCTCACTGGCTAAACATAGTGACCGCTGCGGTTAGTTTGAGAAAAATGGCCGATATATTCTCGACTACTGGTGGCTGGGGTACGTGGTCTGAAAAGCCAGCGTTAAAATAGTCGACGGATCGCGTAAACTGAAAGGTGGATAATTTGTTCGACGAAAATGTTGAGCAGAGGACTGTGGTGATGCGTATATTGGTTGTTAATATTTATGTATTGCTTGTGTGTTGCATTTTTTCGTTTTGTCGATGTCTGGCAAAGAATATTATTAAGATATTTATGTATTGTTCGGATACTAAGATATTAGAATATTTACATCTTGACATGTTATTTTAAATTTGATTGATTTTTAAATAATTCGTTTATTGTCGGACATATTTTAAACTTATTTCACAATAGTAATCACGTTCTTTTTCTATCCAATCGCATATTTTTCTTGAAGAAAATACTTTCAGGTGAACTTTTCAGAATAATGCAAATCAAAAAACAAATTTTAAAAATTAATTAAAAGTAATTAAAATTAATGAGCGATTAAAGTTGGTACTAATTTGTAAATTTTAATTAAGAAATTTTATATTTTACACGATGAAACCCGTCAATGATATTTATCGTGTAAGATATAGAATTCAGATAAAAATCTGATATCTTGGAATGAAAACACCTAAATTAAATGTATCGAAAATTGACGTGGTTATCTACGACTCGACGATACCAACTGAGAATTAAAATTCTTATTAATATTAGCTTCGCGTGACTTCAGTTTCACAAGTTACAGAATAGCGAACCAATCGCACACAGTGTTCCTGTTACAACTGATAAAACGCAAGAAACACAAGGAACAGTTTCCGTTCGATCGCCGAAAGATCGAAAAAGAAACGACGCGCATAGGAGTCTAATTACGCACGTAGTAGACAAATTTACCAATCGTAGAAATAATTGTGCGTGTACATTGAAACCGGACATGGTGCTCGTATCGAGAATACGTATATTAGCCGGTGTACTACGCAGCGGAGAGGCAGGCTGAGGTGTATCGAGGTCGACCGGTTCTCTAACAGCCGTCAGCCGTTAAGGGACATTGCGACACACGCGCAAACCATGGTTCTCCATCGTTTTCTCTCTTTCTCTCTTTTCTCTCGCCTTTTGCGCCATGCGAGCCAGAGAACTCCGAGAACTGCGAATAAATTGTTATTAACTCGACAGTGCCACTTGCCCTTTTGCCTCTTGTGAGACCTCAACGATTTGAAGAACTTTTTAGATAAAGTTAACAACGAAGCTAAGAACTAACTAGACCAGATTCGAATCCTCTATAAGTATTTCATAATAAAGAAGAGATAACTAACTAATATTAGGATATTTACTTGTATATCAGCTGATTTTTTGAATATGTAAGCGTAGTAAAGGATACTGGGGTCTTTATGCGATTTTTTAGTTATGTGTCTTTTCTTTTCCTCTCTCTCTCTCTCTCTTTCTCTTTCTCTCTCTCTTCTCCTCTCTCTGTTGACGGCTGCTGCGTCCAAGCATTCTGATTGTGAAAATTGCAAAGAAATTGTTATTCGTCCGATAGTGCCACTTGCTTGTCCTTTCGCCTAGTACACGATCTCAACGATTTGAGAGAATTCAAGGTTGAATAACTTTTTAGATAAAATTATTTATAATTTTAATTATATTTATTATTATTATTTACTATATATTATAGTAATTTTAGATAAAATTAATTAATTAATGGACTCAAGTACCAAGCAAACTAGATTCGAACCGTTTGTGAGAATCTCGTGAGAAAGAGACGATAAGTAACTAACTAATATCAATGAAGAAGAATTTAAAGAAGTAATACTCGACGCCTATAAAGCGAACTAAAACGGAATATTAACAAACGGAATAAAACAGCTAAAATTGCAAAAAACATCTTGGATCTTAATTAACGTTTGAAGAAGTCAAAGGTATAGTTGTTAAGAGAAACAGTATTTTGATATCTTCACTGTTTCAATACTACGACAATATTTTGAATTTTACAAAGAGAGCGAAGATATACTCATTTAGATCCAGAATCAAATAAAAGGATAGTTTTGCTAACATGGGATTAATCGAAAATATAATGAATTCTAAACCGGTTTTATTAGCGCCGTCGTAGTACATGGAAGATGAAATTCACTTTTAAAAATTAATATACAGTAAAAAGATTGGCATCTGATAATATGAAATATCATAGAGCAGTTTTGTTATTTAAAGGTTTCATCATTCTCAGCTCGTTTAATTGTCAAGCTGTTGATAAAATAAAAAAAATTCTTTCGAATGGATTGAGAGTTGCAGTTGATAGAGATATCATAGTCTCTTGTAATTTTAATAACAATGCCTAAAGTCAATTAACACTTCGACGAATCGTGCGTTTAATTTTGATATAATTAATATGATTTTAATTGCAACAATTTAATTTCACGTATCATACATCTTTCGATTACGAAAAAAGGTAATAAAGTACTGCTTCCGATTTATCATTAATTGGCATATTTCAGCAAAATTTGTGTATTGTTAATAAAAATCGATAAATTAGATTCGAATCCACTACAAGTATTTAGAAAACAGAAGCGGTATATCCAAGAAGACTCGAATCTAAACACAACAGATTTGAACCTTGTACGAGTACTTTAGTAAATCAAGAAAGGACTCCCAAGGGGAATCAAACGCTGCCCGAATAGGTTCGAAACTTTACCATCACCTTACTAGAAATTGGCTTAAAATCATTTTTCTCCTCTATCGCTTTTAAATCGTTGCAATTGCGAACGTTCAACTAAAATTTCCAGGAATCCCGTTTATCGTCTATAATTCTACAGAATTTAGCTTTTGTTAGAAGAATTCAATAAAACGGCAATGCCTTCTATTTCTCCTCTTCTTGTTGTTTTATGTTTATATTAAAAAAATTATGTTTATATTAAAGAATAATGTCGGAAATAATAGATTCAAGCCTTCCGGATAAAATAATACACACAATAATAATACACACATAATTGTCAGATATTTTATGATTCTGCGATGACTGAAACAAGATTTCTAATTTATTAATCGTTGATCTAATAATAATAGTATGTGATTGAATGTTTTCGTATAATTGATAAAAGAATATTTCTTGTATGGAACTAAGTAGTAAGAATAATAAGATTCTGTAGATCATATTTGATTATAGAAATCTAAAGGTATTATAAATTATAATATTATATATTTAATATTAGGAATAATATAATATAATATGTTATTAATAACTAATAACGGATGTGAAAAAATTAATAATTCGTTTAGATATAAATAACAAAGGTAAGATGAGATATCGAGCGAATGATATTGATGCAAGTTACGCCAGACAATTAAAATCCTGATCGTTGGTTGAAATTATTCCAGTTATTTATGAGATCATATTAAAGTCATAGCATGCGGGAATGGAATTGAAACCTTCAGATGGCAAGATAAAAAATTATTGAATCATTTGAAAAAGTGAAAGGTTGAAGGACGTTAATCGGAACTTACACATATAGGATTATTTCTAATATGTGATAAAATTGAAGAAGAATAACATTTCACTGGTAGCCAAATACTCTTTACTAGAATATAAACGCCATAACAGAGAAAGATGATGATGACATTATGAATCTTCAAAATTAATTACATTATTATTTAATTTTATATTAACGCAATTATTCTTTTGATTGATTTTAAGATTAAATGCGTATTTTTTCCATTCTTAGGATCATTTCAAAATTATCGATCGTTCTAATTTTAAATATGCATTTCATTTTTCATAAAACTTCATCGATCTATGATTTATTTTGTGAAAACTTAATAAATAATCCCCTTTTCGATATCGTTCAATTGTACTTGACGATAATAGTTTCAGTTAATGGTTTATTTTCATTTGTATTTTATATTTTACGTGATAAATGATATTTGTGATTTGTATACGTGTAGTATATATCATATAAGTATAGAATAGAAATTAAGAAATAATTAATTAATATTAGAAAATAATAATTTAATATTAAGGAATAACAATTTGATATTATTTAGGAATCTAAGGTATAGAATACAAATTATAACACAACAGACTTTAAAATTGAATAACTTAACTTGAAATCTTGTTCGTCATTCGCAAATTGAAACTAGAAAATACTAGACTATTCCTTTTTTCAATAATAACGTACTAAAGTACTTCTTTTTACCTAGACTATAACGTAAAAATCAGATTATGAACAAAAGTAGGTACAATACGTTCCTTCTTTGTGGTCTTCATATGGAAATAACTAAGTTAAACTAAAGAGCCATGATTAAGTTTATTGATGCTTGTAAGCTTTAAAGTATCAAATATTACGCTATTATAATTAATCAATTCAAATTATCCAAATTATATATAGTGATACAACCACTGTTTTCAATTCAACGTATCATAATTAAACAAGTAACTTTGATTATTATCAGCACTTTTAGGTAACTTAGTTGTCTCAATACTCAAGTTGCTTCGTTGAAATTAATTATTAATTAACGTTACACTTTTCCTTATGAAGTACCTTGCAAAATGATATGGTAAAGTGAGTATGGTCAACATATGGTTTCATTAAAGCTATAATTAGTGCCGGGAACTTTATGAATAACCATTTCATAAAAACGAGTTCCGGCGAAATATATATATGTACATATTGCCTAAAATTGCCTAAAAGAGTCTCTATCAAAGAAAGAATTCAAACACGATATTACATAAAATTTTCTCTTTTGAATGAAAAAACGATGGTTTAAACATAGTGTCGGTTAAAATTGTCTTCTTTGAAGAAAACTACACTAGACAGAAAAAAAAAGAAAATTCAAATATAATATTATCTACATTATGTAACACTTTTCCCATGCTCATGGAAAAAGTTGATAAGTATTATGTAATATATTATGTAAAATTCTTTTCTTCAATCATAAAAATTTCATAACAAAGTTACATTCTGTAAAACTCTTGAATTATACCATTTACCATCGTTACATTGTACACCCTACAAACATAATAAGGCTATTTATCATAAAATAAAATTTCACTGTAAAGTTAACATGTTCTATGGTAAGAAATCTAATTGGAAGCTATTTTACATCTCAATATCCGTTAAAAAATATGTGTAAGAAAAGTATATGCTTATTTATGAAAAGGTGAAAGAAATTAATATAAATTTTTTCGTAATTATATATGATTAAAAAAAATATATAATATGAATTTCTTTTTCTGAAGGTAACTTTGGAAACTTTAGAAAATACATATTATCATCTATATATATATCTATACCTATAATCAATAACAATAACCTTAAAGTTATCTTCAAACTGTACGTTATACAGACAAAAACATTTTCCATCGATTTACTAACAACAAAATAATCTGAGCTCTAAGTTTGCATTATTTCGGAAAGTAATTGGAAGTATTATATTCCATATATTTCTCCGTTAGTTTACAATAATATAAAATTAAATAAAGTTATATAAAATTTTATTTTCAAAAAAAAAATTCTTATTTCGTATTTTCATCATCGCAAGAAGTTGTTAGTGTGTGCTAATTGAAAGTATTATAGAAAAGTTTGCTTTCTTTGTTCACTGTTTTCCGCGGAAAATTGCCTGGAGTACGCGCTTAATCTCTAACAGTGGCACTGTTCCACGTTTTTCCAACGGCACTTGCAACTATGTCCTTAATACATATCTTCTTATCGTGAACACCTATCGTTGCGTTATTAAAAGGCGCGAGCATAGTTACGAAAAACAAACATGGCAATTCTATACGGTATTCCGGTTTCCCCTGTTGTAGTTCAATCGCACTTTCTCACAGCGCAGCGCAGCGTATGCGTAATAAACGACACGGTGAAAGATACTTTATAGAACTACCATATGAAAGCTTAAGATATTATTTAATGATAGATTCTTTGTCGAAGAAAATTCGACACGATTGTAAAATTAGAAATTGTGAGTCAATTGTGGGTCGCGAAAAAATTACGGTTTTCGAAAGCGAGACTCGTCCCATAAAAGTTTGAGAAGTTCTTGCTTCGAAAATATTGAACAATATCTAAAATTTAAAACGATGGAGTTTAGTTTCTTTTCTTTGTTGACAATTATGTCTATGTAGATACCTTTGGAACGGTAATTCTAACTTTCATTGAGATTCAAATTTAATTGTATATTTCTATTTTATTTTCGTTGTACTATTTTAATTATTAGATACTATTTATATATAGTAGATTTGATTAAGGGTAATGTTCATTTAAATTAACTGATAATAGTTATATTTTTTGCATATGTAAAGTAATAAATATTCATTTGAAATATAAAATAACAATGGCATCTTTTTTCTAAATTATTCAAAGATTGCTTTACTTATGTAAATTTTGTAACAGAGATTTAATGAGATTCAATATAAGACGTTACGAGATTAAAAATAGGTTCTATCAAACTTTCTAATATAATTCTATTAGTATAAAGATAAGGATTAACTAGAAAAAGAATAAATCTGCATATTTAATTTTAGAATCGAATGAAAGGAGAATATTGTCTGTATAAAATTAATTAACACAGCATTAATATAAAAATAAAAATTTACAAATTCCATTCATGAAATATTCAAAGTAAAATGTCATGTCTTTTTATTGTTATCTTAATGATCATCCTTTCTAAATTTCACAATACATTCGACCTGCTTGTACTTTTCTATCGTCTTTAATTGACCGTAATCATTTTGCTGGGAAATTATTGGAAGCAAAATGGTTGCGCACACGGATCACTCTATCGATAAATTAACAATTAACGATCCGCAACTACCACCTGCGGCGGGGTCGGAATTATGGTTAAATATCGAGCTCTGGCGCTGGAAATCGCGAATAGACTTAATACGGTATATTATAACAATCGCGTTGAATCTGCCGATTTAATGGCGACGCGGCGCGACGTCCTGCTCGCCGGGAAATCAATTTTGCATGCGGAAACGGAAAGAAATCGCATTCATAAGCGAGATTGATTCGACGATGCATGAAACAATTTTCAGATAACGTCCGGCGTAATCATTTTGAAATATTATATTCATTATGGATAATTATAATTGGCCACGTTCCACCGATCGAGATTTATGCTTATCGCTGTTTAAACGTCCTGTATAAGCTTCTGTTATGGTCGGGAAACATTATGGCCCATTTTGAATTTACGTGGATAGGCAGGATTTAATTTTCGATGCGAAGGAGGAAATTATTTAGAAGATGAAAATTTGTACTAACGTGTAATTTATACTAATTTTCAAGACTGTAAGATTTATAAGGAGAAATGGAAGAATTGTAAATTATCCTTTCTATAAATATCGTTGGGAAAATCGTAAATTCAAGTAACTTTATTATAAGAAGTTTTGTTTTTATCTTTTTGTTTATTTAAATTTAGAAAGTTTATTCAAATACCGTTTAAAATTAATAATCATAAACTAAATTAAGTTGAATTTGGTACATGGACTTCCTGTATCTATATACTTTGTATTCTTAAATTGAACAGATAATTGACTTGCAAACAGTTTCACAGATCCTAAATTAACGTATTTAAAGATTAGTGAAAATCGTTTCAATCGTCAAAAGATGTATTTGGTTGTATTGAGATCTGTTGGTTGGTAAATGATGTTTTATTTTTATTACAAAAAGCGCCATTCGTAAAAAAGATCCGTGTACTAATGTCTATTTATATCCTCACAGTGAATCGATCCAAAAATAAGATCACCGTCATAGTGGACGCACATCCACCAAAGTAAGTCGTGGCGGTGATGTTTGTTTAAGTATTGCGTATTTTACGATATTTTACGTCAAAGCATTTTAATAGAAACTGCAATTGATTTTCTATAATAATTATCAGATTTCAATATAAAAAATTATTCTTTCATAAGATTCTTCCATTCTATTCATTCTTTTTTCTAATTCTATTAATTCACTTTGTTGCGTCCTGTCATTAAGAATTTCACTATTATAATGTAAACATCTATTTTTATTATTACTTCATAATATTCTAAATTACACTGCGAATATTTATACAAATTCATATTTTTATGGATACAACCAGAGAAGTAGAAGTGTAGATTTTACTAGAAAAAGTTAGAAAATTATAAAAATAAAGGAATATTATCTAGAAATATCTATTTCACTTGATGTTATTATATGTGTAGTTTTCCTATTGTATGTATTTCATAATAATGCTAACAAAATTTCAAAATCTTTTGCATAACACATATAACATAAGTATAATAACAAAACACCCGACTAATACAACCTTCTAACAAATTTTATCGTTTATCCCAAATCTAAACTCACCTTTCCCCACCACTCGTGTATTAGTATCTCTCAAAAATATCAAGCATCAAATCACGAGCATTCGTCACATGCCCAGGTATAAGAACTTAAGTACATGAAATGGTGTAAATCGATAAAAAGCTTAACTGCACTTCGTTCGAGCAGAAAGAGAAGAATGCAACTATGGCACTATGGCGTCGGTATCGCAAGAGTATCGGTATAATTTTGTAATCAAACAACCGGGCGGATGCTGTTTAAGGTTCGAAACAAGAGGTTGACGATGGTTTGACGTGGTCGATTCTCGGCACACCAGACAGCTCTCTGGGAAATCCGGACGAACCGGCCGAAGCAAAAGAGGGAAGGACGTGCACTGCGTATCAGCGTATGGTTCTCCTCTGTCAAGATCAAAGGCAGGCGAATCGCGGTAAAGAAAGCAATCGTTCCACTTGAAAGAAAGGGACGAATGACGCTGGTTGTACAGGGTGCCCAAGCACTTATGGTACAATAGATAAAGTGGCGATTCGACTTGAAAACAAGCCGAAAATTGAAATAAAATTTTTTCTCAGGGCGCTTCTCGAAGAAATTAAAAAATTTATCATTTATCAAAATTTAATCTTTATTTTCACGAAAACGAGACCTTCTTAAGCGAAAAGACTCTATTTCATGTTTTTAACTTATTTTCGAATGTAGAATAACCTGATTGTTTATTCCTACCCAGTCAGAGATTAGCCATGTTCAAATAGGCGAACTTATAGAACTGTTCCATCCTGCAATTTCGATGATTTTTAAATATGTTGTAAAGCTCAACATTTTAAACAATTTTTTCCTATAACTATCGGTCTCTCTTAGTTTCCGAGATATTTGCAAAAGGCTGCATGTACTATTACTGCAGTGTATTTTTGCCTGATGTATTTTTACCAGCAACCAACACTGACGCATGCGCTGCCACAGACGCACAATAATAAAATATTGGTAGAATTCATTCTAGTGATACCGGCAGCTTTTCGTGAAAATCTCGCAAACCAATCGTTCCGTAACTTTATTATACGTTTTATTTTATACATATATATAGAAATTTATATCTAGAAACAAGTTATTCAAGGTATCAATTTCTACGACATATTTAAAAGTCATCAAAATCGTACAGTAATTAACGTTTCTACAGTTTCACCAGAAGTTGTTTAAGATGTTGAACTTTACAATATATTCAAAAATCACCGAAATTGAAGAGGATGGAACGGTTGCATAAATTCACCTTGAAATATACTAAACAAATTTTCCAAATTCCATTTTCTCAAGAACGAAGCAGCGTATGAATAAATTTTATTCTTTATCGATTTATTTTTTTCACGTAGAATCATCTCCTTGTAGATTGTGTCGCGGTTCCTAGGACACCCTATAATGTGGAAGTAGATCTTCGTCGCTTGTGAAATCACGCGAAGGTGTGCACCGATGATCGTTAGGGCGATCGGGCATTGAGACGATAAAAAAGGAAAGTCGTTTGTTTACTATATGTCCTAATGGCTGTCTTCGAACCAGTTCGTAATTGGCACGTCCGTATACGTTGCCCTTCTTTCTTTCTTCCCGCGTTTTCATACCGCGGTTCATTGATCGTTGTTTCTTAGTAATAGATTCAAGCAAGATCGCACACTTAATTTAAAATTTATTTTATCTTTCTTTTTATTTCATCTCCATTTGTAGTTTGTCACGTCCCGCGCTGCGCACGCGCCGTAACGTAGGCTAAAACTACCAATAGCGCGAGTGAGCGTTCCAATTTGAAATTTAAATAAATTTTAACAATTTGTATATAAACCAAATTCGAACCTCATAACCCCCTCCACGGTAGACCTAAATATAAATAAGCGTAGCGGCATAGAAGAAGCGGTAATAATAATTCTTTAGTTTTAGAGTAGTTAATTCCTCAGTTTTGGGTGATTAGTTTTCTCAGTTCTTGGTGATTAACTCCTTGATTCTTGGCGATCAGTTCCCATCTCCTGGTAAGTAATTTCTTGTTCATAGCGATTAATTCTTAATTCCTCTAGCTCTTAATTTCTCAATTCCTTGTTTTTTAATTCTTCAGTTCCTTAGTTTTCAGCTCTTAATTCCTTTAGCTCTTAGTTTTGCTCTCAGCTTTTAGATTCTTTAGTCCTTTAGTTCTTTAGCTTTTAGTTCTTTGTTTTATTAGTTTCCAATTCTTGTTAGTCTTGTTAATCGACGTGTTTGTATTTGTCAATTTGTAAACTATCGAAAACCTATCGAAATTAAAATCTTGTAATTAATAAGAGCGAAACGTATTGCGAACGATTGTAACTTCGAGCATTCGAAATTTCAACGACTATTCTGTCAATATCCAATTAGAATACGAATAAACATTTTTTTTTGTGAAGAATATTTGTCTAATAATATAGCAGGATTAAGCGAACATTTATTTTCATCAACTTTAATCTTCTCCCGTGTCAGTACTCCTGCGCATAGCAGGTTAGCCGAAACGTGGAGTTTAATTTCATTAAGCATTAAATAACAGACAATACTACAATTTAATCTAAATTCAAAAATTAACGGCAACGCAACCAAAACGAGCCAGACAAAACGTAACAAGTTACATTTTGTGTATTTAACATTTGAAACTATTCGTACTCTTAAGATGTATTCATACAATCTCACTCACTCGTAACTTTTATTCTCACACAATCTCAGACTGAGACAATCAAACTCACCCTGCTATACCAATACATTATATATAATATTAATTTACTAAATTAATATATTAATATATAAGTTCATAAGCGTGTATGTAATATAAAGTAATAGGTGAATTTTTCACTTTGACGCTTAATTTTGAGTTTGTGTTATTACATTATTGAGTATATGTAATTGTTATTTAATAAGATCTATTGGATGTGTAGCAACCTATTAACGTTGTATTTTGACCTATGTATCTGTACTTCGCTCATGACAATGTTAATATTTAGGGATTTTCTAATGTCTTCGTTCGTGACATACCAGAGTTTCTCTAATTATTTATTATAGGATTTTTGCATGCTCTATTTCAATTTTCTTCGCATTAGATTTCAATGCTTTGGGCCAAAGTAGTGTACCATATCTCCATAGCGGTTTAATTAACAATATGTATTTGCCATTTCAAGTGAATTTTTAGTCTCGAACTTCCCCTGGTTAGATAGTAGAAGATCTTGGTTATCTGTTTCATTTTTTCTGGTTTCTTTTACATGCTCGCAACAGATAAACTTTCTGTTCAATACTAATCCCAGACATTTTACTTTATCTTTTTATCGTATTGCCACATTATTGATTCTTATATCTGGGCTGTTCTTTTTGATTAATATAAAACATATATTACTATCTTTTTTGGTGTTGATCATAATGAATCATTTGTCCATCCAATCTTTGAGTTTGATGAAATTTTCTTCTAGTCTGTTGGTTGTTTGTTGTGTATATTCTCTAGTTTTAATTATAACTATATCATTGTATAAATATTCCCTTGTCCAATTTCTGGCGCATCCGCGTTATATAGTGAATATAGTGTTGTATGGGGACACACCCTATTAATTTTTCTGTACTTATAGTCTTAACCTCCGAGTACTTATTTAAGATGAGAATAGAAAGTAAAATAAATAAATTATTATCCGATTCGAATAATTTTAACTCCATTAATTCGATTTATTATTTCATATAAAATAACAAGTAAATTTCAAAAGATGACAGTAAATGACAATAAATTCTGCAATCTTGTTTGAAAAGTAAATTAATTCTAAAGAAAAATCCATGTACCACAAATAAACGTTTTTATATTTTCTTGGTGAAATGAGATAATAAATATCTGCCTATGAAACAAAATAATAAATATTTAAGTAATTTATTTTCCAAATACGTTAATTGTATTTCATGCTACATAATGTTATATCAGATGAAGTAACAAAGCAAATAACAAATAAAATAAAATAGATTTTGCTTGATAAGTACATATGTATTGTACTTGATGCCATCGCTATTTGGACGTGCTTCGTGGGTACACTTGTCACAGTTCGCCCTTTCCAAGTCGTTGCACCTCATGAGACCCTTTTTCTGTCCTATGGTGGACTTTCGTAGCCGCGTTGTTCGTTTACATCGGCTTGGTTTGCCCAGTCATTCCTCGTGAATACTTTAGCAGAAACAGTCTGTACCGCGAGAAAATTGTGGTTCGTTCGTTTAAACGCGAATCGCTTTGTCGACGCCGACAACATGGCGCGATGTCACTTTTCGCGCCTGCACTTATTTATCTTCTCGTGTCCATGTTGCTCTTCGTCTCAAAGTGGCTTGTTATTGTCTGTAGATCTATTTGGTAAAAAAATAGTATTTAATTTTAATTTAATTCTAATTCAATTTTAATTTTATGTTATAGTAATAAATGAATAAATGAAGGAAACTAGATTGGTTATAATTCATAAGGAATTAAATTAAATGGAAATTGGTAGTGTATTTAACATTTTTCGATATATAGTATGAATTCCTTTTATGACGATTGATTGCTTTTGGTTATGTTTTTGATGTTGTAGTAAGGCTTCCACGAAAATAATGTTATTTAAAGTATACAAATAGTGGCAAGTACACAACTAAAAATGTTTTATTTTCGTATTATATGTTATATATATATATATATTCTTTTATTATTATATGTGTATATTATTATATATACACATTATATATTATATTTTTTCTCTTACAATTATCTGTCGTACTATTGCATCGTCATAATTTATTATTATTACTCATTATTTGTAGAACAACTTGGGATAAAACTACGATACTGAATGAAAGTTGCTCTGTTTTACTTATCATACAACATAAATGATATTTTATGTATGCGAATCTTATATATTTTAGTAATCTATAAACTGATGTAATTTCAAAGATATCTTTATAATAAAACCCTGCCTGTATAGTATAATTTCAAGTTTATGTTTATAGAAAACAACACCGAAATTTATTTTGTATGGAAAAATTACCTTCAATTCAGATCATATTCCTTAATTCAATTCTACTTTTTATAAACTACTTATTTAAAATAATAAATTCCTGTTTTTAAAAATACTTTATTTGAAATATTTTGACAATCGAAAGACACGTACATATTCTTATAAATATTCAGAATGAATTTTGTTAAAAAAAATATTCAAGAAATCCAGAAATCAGCGGAATATACGCGCTAAATATGTAATAAGTATTGTGTTCGTATACATTAAAGTTTATGATAGAAATAATAAATTGTAATATATACAATGGTTAGAAAAAATACCTGCACATCCTTATTTTCCAATAATTTTCATTGTATAAAAATTTTGTGCTTTTATGAAAGTACGTATTACTAAATTATACGATATGAAATTTAATATAGAGGTACTTGGGTTTAATTAACTCGATAGTATATAAATGCTATAATATAATAAATACGATAGGCGGATAAGTACTTTTGTAGCCACTGTTAATATAATCTAGTATGTTTAATCACTTATGCATAAAAGCATAGATTTTTTCATATTTACTGCAAAATCTTATATTTTTCCTGTCGATTACGATATTTCTCCAAACAAATGATTCTTCTGCCGTTTCTCAAAATTCCACTGTCATCTGTCTTGCTGTCGCTCTTTTCAACGAAAAGAAGTCGTACGCGTTAATTCCTGACTTAGCGAAAGCGCACGCGTTCGTTACACGCGTACTGCACACATTGCACGCTCGTAACTCGCGTTGACGCGGACTAACGCTCGGCAAACGACGCATAGGTGCTGTCGCGAGTTCATGTGCGAGCGTCAACCATCCGACAGAGGGACATAACTTTCCGGTGCAGACACGCTGGCTAACCCCGTGGTGCAACCCCAACGCGACGCACAGCGTTGAAATATCCTCGATGAAATTAGCGGCGAATACGAGTTAGGGTTGTGGTCGTCGTCGACAAACGGTTTCTCTTTCCGTATTCCATCACTTTGATCTTCGTGGCATTTGGTTTTTTTGGGAAATAGAATTTCATTATTAACTGTCGATCAGTTATCGAAACAGTTCTTTTAAGAGTAGGAAGGTGGAATATATTGTGATCATTAGTAATTGAAATAATTTTTTAAGGCTAGACTGCAAACGTTCTTAAAATTAATGGCTTCTCTGAGAAACGGAATTTTATTATCAAGTGACCATCGGCTATCGAAATACGTATTTTTTTTAAGAATAGGAAGATGGAATTTATTGCCTTTTATGGTGGGGCTTATTGAGGTGATCATTATAGAAGAGTAGGTATAAGTTAAGATTTTGAGAACTTGAATTTATATCTTAATTTTCTATCACGGTATATTTTTCTGATTCGGAAAAATGTAATCAGATTCTTATAACAATAAACCTAGAACACTTGGAGTTGACTTACACCATTATGATTTTCCGTTCTCCGTATCATAAAATTGAAGACTACTTTCCTGAATGTACAAAGATGCAAATTGTCCTTCAGAGATATAATTCATTACTATTTGCTAACTAATAGCTGGAGCTGCTGCTTACGATACTAATAATAGTGATCAGTTCTATTTACCTCGATTGAATCGATTTGTTGACTAAATAATGTAAGTGTAGATTTAGAGCCTTAAATGCGGTTGGAGTCCTTCTATAACACGGGAGATATATTTCGCGCAATACAGACGTTACATTTTTATGAAGTTCCATATAATTTTCACTTACCGGTGAAAATATTATTTATTGCAGAAATTTATTTTTTGTAAGCCGTACTTAGCATACGTGTGACTTGAAAACTTATGAAGTATTCAATAAGAATAAAGATATCAGTGAAGAATAGAAATTATATATTTCACCGCATAAAGGAGTAAATAGTAAATTTTCGAGAAATTTCTTAAAAGCAGGATTGTCACGCGTCTCTAAATTTAATAACATCTATTATTGAATACGATAAATATTACTATAAAACACAGTAAGAAGACGAAATATTAGATTATAAAGATCTAATAATACTATTACCAACAGAAACAACACATTAATTACATCAGTAATATAATTACTAATTATTACGAGATTGCATGATTCGTTCTTTTGCGTGAATTCATTTCATTACTTTTAAATAAAACAAAGAACCCGAGAAATATTATTGAGAGATATTTAATCGTGAAATTATTGTTTCCTCCATTTTCTGAATTTATAACGTTGGCACGAGTGATTGTCTTTTTGCACAACAATCCCGCATATCCATTCAGTTTTTATGAATGCGCCGTGTTTAAACAAACGTTTCTCCGCGAAACAATCGGGGGACGAGTGATTTTCCATATTCGATATTAGCTGCTTTACGAGCAGATTAATTACGTTTGAATAATGCATGCGGTGTTAATAAATCTCCGCAGATCGCCATGCAGAGAGACGCGGCCGAATTATTTCACCAATCGCGTCTCTTTTCTTCTTCATGATCCGTTATACGTGAATTTCGATCAAAAATAATGCGAATTCCTATGGAAAATTTGTGAATAAAATCCATCCATTCTACGAAAAACCTGTAAATAAGTTAGTTTGCGTTGAATTTTGGGGAAACATATACAAAAACATCATGCTTATTTCCATAACTAATTAAGAATATAGTTATAAGGGCCACAAAAAGCAGATAGAGTAAACTTGTCGTTTCTTACAAAACATTCGTATCAATTACAATAAATTGTTTTGCGTCGAATTTACGAATAGAATATACGAGGTTCGATTACAAATTTTCTTATAAGATATTTTTTAGAAAAAAATATAAAAATAATTTTTGTAAAGTTAAAATATGTACGAGTAACATACCCTTTTATCCTTTTTTAACTTAATAAAATATCATAATTGTAACTTTATTATATAAAAGGTTAAATAAATTTTAATTCTATTCTCATTTTTTCTTAATAATTCACTTTATGCGTGGAAGTCACGAATTTCGATTAAAAATAACGCGAATATCTGCAGAAAATTTGCGAATAAAATGAATAGTATCGTGAAAAATTCATACATAAATTGTTTTGTGTTAAATTTATAAGTAAAACACAGATTTCAATTAAAAATTTCCAAATAAAATGCCTACTTCGGTAAAAAATTCAGAAATAGAATATGAATTTCGATTGAGAAATTTGCATGTAGACTGTAAATAACGAATGTAAATTTGCGAATAGAATTCTGTGAATGTTTCAAAATTTTCAAATTTTTTGAACTTTTTCTATGGAAAATGTAAAATAGGTTACAATGTTCAGCAGAAATTTCATGAATAGAATCTGCATCTACATAAAAAACAGTAGGGTTGGTTCTAATTGAAATATTGATTTTTGAATAAAATATACATTTCATCTCTAAGCATATAATTAAACATGTATGGGAAATTTCAAGTCCTTTCCTATAAAATAACCTAATAATAATTTTTCATCCTAAAAGTTGTCTCCAAATAATGCCTTTAAATGGAAATTAAATAAGCAAATGTTTCATCTAAACGATATACATATATAACAATACATGATATGATATACAATATACATAATAATATGTGCATAAATAATTAAGTACTTAATCGTATCTGTTAAGAATAGGTTGTTCCATTGTCATTGAACATATATATTTTCTTGTAAAATTCGTGATTACTTATTAGATGAATGTACTACGAATATTTATGCAGATTCAAAATTTTGTGATTACATTGAAAAAATTGAAACCTTGGTAATGATTTTTGTCACCTACTAGATATTATAACGAATACTCTACATTGGATGTTTCATATATTTCTGTACAATATGTACAATCTGTCCATTTTTGTATGTTCGAATTTCGCATAAAAGTTCGCAATCTAACGATGAATCTTCTCATAAACAGGTTGAATAAACTTTCATCTTGATTACTTTGAACCGTCTGACGATTTTATACCTGGGTTTATCATTTTACGATCGTTGACACTTCGTTCGATGCCAGATTCGCTCGTGTACTGCATACTAGTGGTGTAATTTCGCGAATGATATCATCGTGTGATTTATAATACGTTACATACACTGACTTAGTTTCAGAAATGATGTCATCTGGTGATTTGTGCTGGAGACAAGATTTGGTATAATTCAAAATTGTTTGAAAATTCTTTCGATACAAATTCATTTCAAAAATATGTATTGTTTAGATTTTCTTCCTAAATTGTGTGAGATTTTGTTTGTCAAAATTATTTGTTAACATTGTGTTTTATGTAAAAGTAGATATTTTTATATAAAATACATTTGTTAACTTCAATGCAATACAATTTTTAGAATATGGATAAATCTTGTACAATCTGATTCTTTGTCCCCATTATTTTGAAAGTGCCTTTCTTTTTAAGGAGAATATGCGATTAAGCAGAGAGCAAGAATTATGAAAAGTTAGAAGTATATCCTGAATGTTTATGTACATTTACATTTTTATATATACAATTGAAGAAATAGAACTCGAAGAAGGATTTTCTTTCTAATTAAGGTTTAATGTCACATGAATTATAATGTTGTTAGCGACATCATAGAGAGACAGGTGATGTGGTATTTCGCATTACGCTATTTTATTGAATAACCCGGTTTCCTATAAAATATTCTAAAATTAAGCGTAATGTTTAGCCCAAACTGCTATAGACCACCTACAATTCAACGATACTATGAGTGTTATGTTATGAGTGTAATGAGTAAATCCCTTAACTTACGATTTACGTTAGAGAATGCCCGTAATATTTACGTTTGGTCCGATCATCGACTACGAGCTATGCCCGTAATATTTAAGTTTGGCCAGATCATCGTACTACGGGCTATGCCCGTAGTTGTAGGTTAAGCGATTAATACAATATTTACTGTATATTCATTTATTAACTGTTATGGGCCACCTACAATTCAACGATACTATGAATGTTATGTTATGAGTGTAATAAGTGTTAATACAATACTTAATTTATATTTATTAATTTTCAGTTAAAATATTTGAAATTAAAACTAAGTTTAAACTAAACTTCATTCAAGACGAAACCTGCTTTGGTCGAATTAAAATCATAATCTGTGTTTCGTGAGTGTCACTGAATATCACAAGCCAAGAGGTTAAAAGACCATTATTGTGCGTATTTCGGGAAAAAACGGAAAGTTATAAACATATATAGTAATCAGTTTCCGATGACTAAATTGTTGTGAATATCCTCGAAAAAGTTAGTTAATGATATTTTTAACAATATATATATATATAAAGTTTTGAGAAATTATATATAATATATGCAGTATCCGAAGAATCCTGAAAATTGACTAATTACCCCTACTTTCACCGTCACTAATATTTTTCATCACTTAACTGCGAATTTTTATACGTTTATACAAAATTTAAATATGCAGAAATTGCACACAGTGTATATAATATACAAAAATATATAAAATACCCAAAGTACCCAATACTCGGTATAATCTTTACAAGGTAAAACAAATTTCTATTTAAATTCTACTTCCTTATTGCATGCATAGAAATATAAATTTGCATAAAAATCCACAGTTATTTATCACGGACACTTGATAGTTCGCATAATTAGATGTAGGTAAATGGGTCGCGAAGTTCGTTCCACAGTCGGTGTCCTTAATGAATCGACAAGGATGAAAATCACGGTTTCGGAGAGGTCTTTGACCCTTCTTCGACTTTTAGCGTGTGCCATCTTCCGGTCACGATTCGATCGCTTGGTCACGCTTGATATGCTCGTTCTCATGAAAGAACCCTCTGGTCCCGTGTCTTCTTCCGATTTAAAGCGTTTAGAAGGTATTAAGGCGTGATCATATGAATATTTAATCGGATTGTCGGGCATTTTAATTTATTCAAATTAGGAGAATCCGAGGCTAACGTTTATTCGTTTCAAGCTAAAACATAAGTCACCACTGTGTTCGGTATTTAGATGATAGTCCTTTAATGGAACAGATACCGCTTTGAGATAATCGAATTCGAAGAAAGAATTTCTTAATTGAACGATCTCGTTTAATAATGTTATGGTTATTCATTATGTAACAATTGAATGACTTGGTAAACTCTTTGTGATTGATTTCGTGTTTCTTGATAACAAATAAAATAATACTTAGCTTATTAACTGACATTTAACGTAATGCAAGCTTGTATTGTAACACAAAGTTGTTTAAGTAAATGTTATTAAATTCCATAACAGTTATTCAAATTAAGGAAGAAGAAAATCAGTATTCTATTTTACCTTTTTAAGAAATTGACAAATAATTCACATAAATATTCTTAACTTCACATGGGTATAGTATAACGCCTAAAAGTACCTCATTTTTCTAAATATAATAGAATGCTATAACCTGCTTCGCAACATACTTCAAGGTAACCAAAATCGGCGAGGTGTGCCTGATTCTGGATAATTCACAAAATTTCCAATTTATACAATATGTTATAAAATCATCTGGAAAAATGTTTATATTTGTAAATTGTACATTTTATATTTGTATTTTTGTACATGGGAAAACAAATTATAATATAATTATAATTAGGAAATTTAACACTTCTGCATTGAGAAAAAGAATATTTTCTATGTATAAATATAAAAAGAATTATATTCCTGTTGAATTCTTGATTTTGACATCACTTGATGGCTAAGATAGTATACTTTAATTACATAAGATAATAATAATTATTATATGATTATTATAATAATATAACGATATAATGTAATTGAAAAAGGAACAACTTCTTAGCTTCATATATATCAATTTCCCAAAAATATGTTATAGATCTGTGGCATATGAAAAGAGAGTTTTGTCTCTTGATGAGACTCATCAGTAAGGCTATGCCCGGTAGTCCCTACCTTAGACGTAGAAGTCTCGCTAGGTGGGGTATTTGTATCAATTGCTCGTATATTCGACCGCTAGCGAGTTAGACAGACTCGTTGTCGTCGTAGCCCTCTAGTGTTGGCGGTTGGTACCAGCGGATCGCCCGGAAGATGTTGCGCCGCGTTGATGCCTCGACCTGTCGACGTCCTGTTGATACCGATCCGCCACAGATCTATGAAATTTTGTAAACAATCACTTGTGGAATGTTCGATGGAGTGTGAAAGTACACGTTCAACCCTGTAACTAAATATGAGAACAGTTTTGGTAACATAATTGAGTTGATTATTGGAACTGATAATTGGAAATGATTATTATTACATTTTAAAGAATACAATAATCACTTACCTGATTGCTTGTATGGCATAATTTTATATTTCTAGGACAACCGGTACATAATTAATCCGTAAAAACCATTTAAAACGAGACCAAGGATATAGGCAATATTTAAGATAAAGAAGGGAAAACGGAATTGAACATATCATATTTTTAAAATGATATTAAAAATCGCCTACTCGCCTGGTTGTATATAAAATGATAAGATTCGTTCCAAACGGGATTAAAAATACGGAAGATATTTAAGAGAAAAAACAGGGAGAGAGAGTGTGTGTGTATGTGTGTAAAATAATAATGGCACATTAATCGTTCGTTGGTCTAATGTGATGAGGATATTTCATCGATCGGTTCGAAAAAAAGGAAAAAAGAATTGAGAGAGCAGTTACGCGTTTCACGCATCCGGATGAGCGCTATTAGCTATTTGCGGTTTAGTGGTTTCGTAATAAGCACGATATCCTTCTAGACAAGGATCCCTGCGTCTATTTCCTCATTATTGCGGTGAATCAACAGGCTAGTCAGTATTGTCGCGCCTTCATTATAAACTGGTTCGCGTCCTTTTCCGATGCTCTTCCTTTATCACATACCTGAGGAAACAAAATTCTCTGTGTTTGCTTCTTTTTAGTGAATTACTTTTGGTCATTCGTTTATTGGTTTTACGATTTACAGATTTTTCCAAATTTTTCAAGATTTCCAATGTAAAATTCTACAAAGTATAACGTAACTGGTATACGTTATATGTATTCCTCAAACGGTAGAAAATTGCAGACAAAATTAAATAGTTTTAAATGACCTCGTGTAATATAAATTCTGGAAGTGGTGACATTTTAAAGATTTTAATAAATATATAAATTTAATAGATATATAAATTTTTGTATACATGAGTCGGTACTTGTATTTGAAAATGCTTAGTTTAAAGGATATTTCAATTTTAATTGCATCAAATTGCGTGTATGAAAGACAAAGAAGATATAACTATAAAAATACTGCATCTTACCTTATCTTTCACACGACAAATACTACAAGATTAAAATTGAAATATCTTTCAAACTAGTCAGTCTTCGATCTAAGTGGCTTAATACCTTTTATACCTTAATACCTTTTTTATAGAAAATATAATCCAATACAATCAATCCATCGATTGTTGTAATAAAAAATTTTACTTATTTCTTAACATTCGGAAAAATACTTTTTCCCATCGCCTTGCATATTAAAATATTTAATTGGAAATATTTGAATATCCTTTTTATACCTATCTATTTTCTTAACATTCGAAAAAACAATCTTTTTAAAGAGAGACATATTCTTCATTGCGATCTCAATATAAGGAAAATATGTCAATTATGATATGAAAATATTGAAATGGAAATATAACTCAAACATTGTACTCAGTTACATTGTACTGAGTTACAAATGTAACTCAAATCATCGTAAAATATGTTTTTTTATATCGTACAATTCTAATGAAAGATATCTATGTAAGTATCTACATAACATTCACAAAAAGCAACTTTTTCCTGTTCTAAGCAACCTCTAGGTACTGCGCAAGGAACTAGCCTCGCAGGTTTCAGTAGAATTTACGCAAGCCTATCTAGGCGAGAGAGCGATATTCCTAGGTTTTCGCGAGCGCCGCTCGACCGAGACGAATCACTTTCCGCGTATGAATCATCATTATGTTTCTACGAACACACGGTAAATTACAAATTGCATTTCCTCGCCGCGGACAACCTGAAAGCGGTGTGGCTAGTCGAAATCTGGAGTGAACGCCGAGCTAGATGCTCGAGGAAAAGGAAAAGGTCGAATTATTCTGTCGGAAGGACGCCGCAGGCTAGTCATTTCGCTCCGTGTACCGTGTCCCTCTTCTTCTTTTGCTCTCTTTCTCTCAATCTTGCTCTTCTCTCTCCCCCTCTTCTCTCTTATCACCTGTGAACACACAATTTAATGAATCGTAACCGCGTTATCCTGTGTTGCACAACCGGGAACCCTTGGATTAATCGTAATGTCTTGAAGGCGAGAATCTTCTGATTTATTCGGTTCCTCTGTGAATACGTACTTGCTGAACTTCACGGAAGTATTTGTTCTCTTATCATCATCTTCAAGAACCTATTGTAATATTATATTATATGTGTTATACAAGACACATTTTACAAATTAATACTATAGTGTCATCCAACTATCATAATTGGTAATATCTTAAACGATTCTGAAAATTTACATACAGTAGTGGGGTGCGAATATCGTGATTATATTAAGAACATTTGAAATCAATCCGAAAATGTATAGGTATAGAAGTTAGAAGTCATTTATTGCAAGCAGACGCTTACGATTGGTGAAAACTTACTATACGAAATGAATAATAATCTTAAACGTATAATTAGCGCTAAAGATGGTTTGATTAAATAACCTAACTGACTGACTAATACATAGCAGATAAAATATTATTCAAATCCTTTGATCATCTTTGCGAAGGATATTGCTTACTAAATATCTTGTAATATCTGTATACATTTTTACAAAATTTCAACATATTTTGCATAGTACATTGATGGCAATTTTCCTCTATGAGGACGAATATCGTATGGTTCTACGATTTCCGGGTTGCACGTTAAATTTTTCAACGCGAAGCTCGCGCAAGCGTGAACGAGACTCACGTTGACCTGCTCCGATGGCAGATAAGCAATCATAGAATAATTGGGCTGGTTCGCGCTCTTACTTAGTTACGCAAACAGATCAATTACCGCAATTATAATTAGCGGTTACATGTTGCAAGCGAGATTGTCGCTTCGGTAAAACGAACCGTGACGAATGAATCCGTTCCGCTTCGTTAATCTTTCGCTCGGCACCAATTCATCGCGTTCGATGAGCTGTGGAAAGATATAATTTTGATTTGTGAAAATATGCAAACACTTAACATAAGAAACTTGTATAAATGTGATATGTTATTACGTTTTATGAGTCGTTACTATCGAATATTATACATTATTTTTGTACTAAAAACTTCGTCTGCTAAAGACTTCGAGTCTCTATCTACTTACGTTTTTATCAATTCGTTCGAAACTTACATGTATCTATTAATCTACTTTAATTTCTCACTACCTATAATATATCAATTAGTATCGATTTTTAAGACATACACAAAGCTGCCGTATTATATCTATACTCTATACCAATTAGTATTCATTCTCCCCCAAATATGCTATCAAATATTACCAAATATCTGAAATATTATCAACAAAAATCCATATGCATTTCCAGAAATCGTATAAATGTTTCTTATCATCGTGTAGCGTTATATGCGAGTGCACGATATTCTCGGACGGTTTGAAAGTTTTCTTTTTCTACAGCAACGAGTTCGAAAGGAAGAGTGTTGCTCAGAGTGCGTCTTTAATGGGCACTCGAGAGACTCACGACGAGGTGAGGAGAAAGCAATGGGATGAGAGGAAGAAAAGGCTGGGGGGTATAGGATGGGCTGGAATATTAATAGAAGATTTCTGTCCTGACTAATTTACCGCTTCCGTTAGCTTGACGCCGACTTCGAGACTGCTTCTTTGACGCTGTCCTCGCGAGACCTTTGTGTTCGCTTGCGTTCACCAGAGATTTTGTCGAGTCGTCGATCCTCCAGACAATCGCGATACCTTCTGCTACGATTGCTCCAGAAAGCGATAGGTTCAGAAGTATTCATTCCAATTTTTTCACAGTGTTTTCTTCCTTTTCTTTTTCTCATTTTTATTGAAGTGGAATGAGTTATTTATTGGTAGTCTGTGAATTTTTACGCATTTATGCGAAATTTAAAGATACAAAAGTTTAAAAATGCATATATATACTATACAAAAATATCTAAATATACTTACAACAGAATACCCGTTATATCTAGACTGCGGTTTTTTATGTATCTATGGAAAATTTTATGGTGCAAAGATACACAAGACGTACATAATATGAAAAGATGTATAAAATATCAAAAGTGTGATAGTCGTTATAATTTTTAATGGATACGACAATTCTCTACTTAGGGTCCATTTTTTAAATTATATTTATCGGAATATGAATTTACATAAATATCCGCAGCCTAATCATCACTTTTTGTAGATAAAACGAATCTCTGTTTATTTCTGTTTCTTTAATTCTGCCCATAAAAACCTACATTTGTATAAAAATCCGCACTTTTCTTACTGCAAATGAAGATGTCTCCGTAGACTTATGTGTGTTCATGTGTATATAGGTTTGAATGCATTTGAATTTGGAATTATTAATTTAAGTTTAATGATTTGAATGGGGTGCTTGAAGCCTTTATTAGATATTAGAAGTATTGATTTGTAATCTGTTTGAAATTATACTAAATAGATGATTCTAATTGAGGTAGAATATAAATTGATTCTAATTGAAGATCACACGAAAAAACATAATATTTGTTGATTTTCTGATTTTTATATCGCTTGGCAGTTAATAGTAATAATATAAAAAAATGTTAATAGTATTAAGGAAAAACAATCTGCCGTATGTAAAAATACATTATTTTCTAAAAACAGATAGTAAATCCAAGAAATTTTATATAAAGCCAACAGAATAACTTATGTCGCGACATTGTTAAATGAAAAAAAAGCAATTTAGTAACACGTACTTAGTCAACAGCGTATTAAATTTTTAAGTAATTCTCTTATTCTACATGTCAAAGCAAACCGAAAATTTAAAATTAAACTTTTTCATTTGAAGAGAAAATTGAACTTGGAAACCTGCCAAGTACACGTGAACGCTATAGTGCACTTTCGAAAACAATCATACATAAGATCAGAACACTTGAAAATACAAGGAATTCGATTATTCACTGAAGTCGACGTGTTTTGTAACAGGCTTGTTACTAATGAAACACAAAATGGTGTTAATGGTTAATAATTTTTCAATTAATTACGGAAATACATACGATACATATATAGCTTTTTTACAGATTTCGTTCATGGGCAAAGAGACATTTTTGTTGAAGTTTGTGACAATCAATCTTCTGTCGATATAAAGAAGCGATAAAAATTCGATAAGCGATATAAAGCGATATAAAAAAGATGCTTCAGAAAAAGGATAAACATCTATGGAAATAACAGTTAATTTTTAGCAATTAATCGTCGGAACGAAACTTTTTGTCATTGCCTCAGGGTTTTATCAAAAGCTGTAAATAGCGTACGAACGTGCCAAACATTGTTCTGACAACGTTGTCTGCATTGTAACGTGAATTGTTTTCTTATCGCTTCACGTGGAAGAAAGCGTGACGCATGGGCAATCGCGTTGAAATTCACGTCGATTCGCGTTTTTAGTTTTCAGAGATTAATGTCATGTTTCGTCAATCAATTCGCTGATAAAGCCGAACTTACTGAATTTACAGGTTGATACAAAAGCAATGGAACCAGTTATGGTAACAATTTCCAGTTTATTTTAATTATTTTAATTATAATTGATTCCGTTTAACCTTTTTCATTGAATATTTGTTGATCTTAAGAAGTTGTTAAAACTGGAGTATATATTCGATATGTTGATAATTTAGAATTGTGAATTCTGGTTATTTGTCCCACATCAGGATTAACGTATTCTGATCCGATTAAGCGGCTATCCCAATTATGTGAAGTATTATATACGTACTTAAAAGTATTAGTTAAAATTATACAAAACAAATAAACTAGAGTCAAACATCAATTATGTACATAGATGTTCTTCGTGCAAAACTATTTTCATTCTTCGTCTGTCACCTGTGAATAACTATCGGCATCATTAATGCTTCCATCAACTGTCTTTAAAGTCCTCCTAAAAAAATCCAATCGGAGCAAAATAAAAGACGTATTCAAAAAAAAAAAAAAAAAAAATAAGCGAACATTAAAGATTTAATTTATATAAAAATCTCGTTCTTTCGAACAAAAGAGGAATGCGAAACATAAGCAGTGCGACTACGAAAAGATGGCAAGCAAAGAAATGCGGTTCTGATTGGTTATTTCTAATAGATTCAATAAAATCATACGGATAAACACGCATTTTGACTAACAGGGTCATATTACAAAAGAAGGTGATTTAGCAACGCGTGACCATGAGTGAAGAAGGAGAGTAGTCCCCTTGTTCCCGTGCCCTTGTGCATCCCGCATGCTATCTTTTCTAAAGTACCGCAGTCATCTGTCTCAAATAAGGGATGCGCTGCGAGCTGTTTCAAATACGAGAAGAAATTAGATTTTATTCCTTGAGCTTTGTCCCAAATAAACGGCTGTCGCGATCAACCGATGCTACAAATAAACGGAATTCGCCGTATTTATTAAGTTACCTGTACATTTATACATAATTAATTTTATTATCACGATAAGATACCTGTTGGAATCGAATTATATTTAAATCACTGATTAGTCATATTTTTTGTGAGTTTATTAAAAAACCTTTCTTTGAAACATTTTCGAACACTAAAGGACTGTTACCTATTATTGAGACAACAAAACGAAGAAGACAATTTCTATATAATTCTAAAATTAAATACAACATTCTTCATTGCGAATCGAATAACATATTGTATTCGTACAACTTAATATTCATACAAATCAATGAAATAGCAATTTCTCAATAAATTTCACCAATGTCTAAATTATGAGTGAAGTGCGATAAAACTCGATTTATTTTAAATTTCCATAAATACATAGTTATAGCCGCAATACAATACCACAGAGACATCTCATGGACGCCTAGATCTAATATCTAATAAATACCTACAAACACGTTAAAAACATATTTGTAATATATCCTATGTTACAAACTAGAACATCTTAAAGAAAACAATAGGTCTTCTGCCTTATCGCTAATTTTTCGGATTATTGTAAAAATATTATTCTGATCCAATCTTGTTTTACTGAAAATGCAATATTAAACAACGATTATTATCTAACAGGATATCTTTAAGTCAAAGTTAATTATATCGACAAATTTTCGGACATTTTTATTTCACATTATTATTTCGAACATTTTTTAATGTATAGATTAAGATCGTTGAAGGTAATCTGAATCTATATGCATTAATTACTTATACATCCTGTATTTCCAGAGGAAGTATAGATTATATGTACACTATTTTCTTAAATTGTTGTATTATAATTTTCCAATAATAAGTAAACAAAGTTACTGTAAGTTGGAGTTGATACTTAAAACGACTTAAGATTAGTATTCAAACTTCAAATGATAGTTCATATTTAGACAAATGAAATTTGGACAGTTTACTTGATTAAACGTTAACTAAAGGTTTGTCAGAATAAAATTCGGATGAATGAAATTCTACTATGACTTTCTATAAAAGATGTGTGAAATCTTCAAACGTTTCGACACAGGAGTAGAATGAAATGCAATTCACTCTGACTTCATTACGATTCATTATTAAAAAATGATGCTCTTGAGCGAGAAAAAAGATTCGCGAGCGAAAAACGAATCACGTCATCCTGTTCAGTCGCGTAATTGCGCTTCACATTATTCAAACGGTCCGCGTGCGCATCACGACAGTGTTTACACGCGTTTGTGCACATGCACTTATACACGACGCAATGCATGTAGCACACCGTGAACCGTGAGTAATGCGCGTGCATTGGCGCAGCCGACTACCGGATAACTCAAAAACTGCGACATTGCACTTCATTCGTCCCCGATTCTACAATTGTACATATAGTGGCTCACGAAAGTATTCCAACACTTTTAGAAACCTTTTATGTATATATTACACAAAATATTTTAAAATCTTGTTAGTACTGTAACGAAATACGACTATCATGATTATATTGGCAAAATTTGAAACGAATGTGAAAAAATATGTAGAAATTATAAGATATTTAAGATATACTCCTCGAAGATCATCAAAGTATTGGAACAGTATTAATTATCACTTAACCATGATATTTAATGAAACCATCTTTAGTACTAATTGTAGTTGTATGTTTGCAATAAATGTAATATCTATATACATTTTTTAATTGGTTTCATATTCTACTATTATAATCGTAACTCTACTATTAATTTTACTGTTTTAATGCACACTCTGTATTAATAAAAAAGTTCTATAATCAAATACTTTTGTGAGCCATTGTAATAGATATTGAAACTAAATTAATAATTATTTGAAGGCTACAGGAGAAAAACATAATACGGCACATCTTTCGTTTTCTTCCTTTTTCTTTTTCTTTTTATAGGAGAGCAATGCTTACATTCATTTATGTTATTATTCATTAGAATTTCTGAAATTTAATAAAAAGTTATCAATTTAATACGCTATTAAATCCGATATTATCAAAATTATACTTTTATTTAATTTCAGGATTTTATATATATTTAAATATATATATACTAAATAAATAAATACACATATAATATATATAGCTATAACGCTACTGAATAATGCTATAATTTGATACGTATAATATCCATACGTTGGATGTATCGCTGTATGCATATTTACATTAATTCGCAATAAATAACACGTATGTCTTCGCGTAGCTTCTTGATGTTTTCCCTTATTCTGTGAGGAAGCGAGAATAGATTTGGTACCGTTAAATTTTTTACTTTTTATGTTCTAATTGAAATAATAAACCATATATCATACGTTGGTGGGTAAGATTTGGAAATCAAATGTGAATTCACATTCACGTGTGATAGTGAACAAATCGAAAGAGTGTTCTATAACAAAACATAATTCATCATCATCGCTAATAATCACATACGTGTGTGTGTGTGTGTGTGTGTGTGAGTGTGTGTACATATGTACGTGCAGTTAATATTGCATTAAATCCCATTTTAAATAGGACACATATACTACCGCCTTTAGAATTTCGGAACACCCGAGAAAACCGAGGTTTTATCATTTTCTTTCTGCCACCGTTAAACGAAATAGTCTTTCTGTTACGAAATAATATGTGTATAATGTTTATAGATAATAGAATCTAATATAATCATTATAGGTAAGTATACCAATAGATAATGTACTATTAATGTGATAATTAATGAAATCCTTCAGATAACACATCTTAACCTTGTAAAGAAAATGAGACAGAATATTTCAACATAGGAAACACTCCACATCTATTTATTTCATACTTTTAAATGTACGATTTGAACATAAATAATATTAACGTAAATTAGATTACAAGAAAACATAAGAACATAAACAGATAATTGATGAAATTTCACGATGTTTATAATTGGCGTAAATTTACAAAATGTATTGTTTAACACTAAACCTACCGGCGCGGTCAAATTGACCGCTCTCGCGACTTCTACACAAATTTAACCATATTTAAACTTTATGATATCGCTTCATAATTTCTGACTTTTCCTAAAACATGCATACAGTATATTTTTCGGTAATTAATTTTAGTTTGCTCTTTTATTTTCTGAGAAAAATTTGTACTCTGTCTTGCCTACCGTGAGCGGTCATTTTGGCTGTCCAATAAAATATGTTAGTTATTCTTAAAATAAATGCAATCAGTACAAATAAAAGGCTATTTCAAGGTCTGATGACAAACAAAATCAGTAATAACAAATAATAACAGCTGTTACACCTGCTGTTATACAAGATAGCCACCAGCAGTCGAGACATATCAACTCAGGTCCATAATAATCCTAAGGAACCGCCACAAAGTTTAGCATTTTTTACAGTCTATTGTTACAAAACATTTTAAAAGTCGAGAAGTTTCTTAGGGTTATTGCTTATTGTTATAAAACACGGGAGAAGCTTTCCCAACTCCACCCTCGAGTAACAGTTGGTGGAGAACGGTCAATACTCATCAATATTTTCGTATAAATATCGCCGTCACAGATCATATTTTTACTTGCAATTATCTTTTCGAGTAGAATACATCTCGGTTTCTAAGTCGATTAGTCGACACCTAATTGGTTATCCCTAAAACGCAGACAGAAAGCATCTCAGAGTGTTTTATGTAAAGTTATTATAAAAGGAAAAGTAAAGCATATCAAATGTGATAATAACTTTTGTACTCCGTACATGGTATTATTTTGTGATAAATATTTACCTAGAAATGTCAAGATTTAAAAAAAAAATTATAAAAAAGAAAAATGACGGACATAGAAGAAGACTGTTCAGCGTTATCGTTGACAGCAGAGAGTGAAACTGGGCCCGATGGAACAGTTTGGAAAGAAATAGATGCAAGTCCCAAATCTGGCAGGACATCAGTTCATAATATTTTTAGGGATATGCTAAACGGCATATAATGAAAGGACAAGTAAAGACGGCACTTTATCTTATCATTGATCACCGTATAAGGGATTATGTAATAAAATGTACGGAAGAAGAAGTATTTAGAGTATTGGGGAATAAGAAAGAGCTAGATGCAACAAAACTGGATGCATTTATTGCTCTGCTATATGCCCGCGGTGTATATCAGGCAAAAAATTTAGATATCTCATATTTGTGGAATAAAATTTGGAGACCTGCTTTTTTTCGAAAACAATGAGCAGGAATGACTTTGCTGAAATTATGAGGTTTATACGATTTGATAAGAAGAGTGAAAGACGCCAACGTTTACGAACCAATAAACTTGCAATGGTATCTACAGTATAGGGTCAATTTACGGAGAATTCACAAAACTGTTATAAGCCTAGTGCATACATTACTTTTACATAAAGAATCGCGGGAAAAAAGCCATGCAATAAAACTATCAACAAGTTCCGATTCATTACTACAAAAAACTTGTCTTGTGAAGGTTACAAAATTACGAAAATTTGTTTAAGATGCGGGAAATATTTATGCGGCAAATGTATATTTGATAATAAGATAATTTGTAAAAAGTGCAACAAAGTTGAATAAGATATATCTCTATATAAATAAAAATGTAATTCTATTTAAGTCTATAATTGAAATTAAACAAAAGTAAATTTGGCCAAAATTTTGTGAAGGTTCATCATTTTATATACATTTAGTTATAAATTAACCATTATCTAAGTTAAATCATAAAAACTATTACTTCTTTGATCACCGGTCATTTTGACCGCACACGGTAGGAATAGGTATACACGAAGTGTCGGTAGCTTTAGTGTTAGATTTGTATTACGTGCGCAGATAAAGAAGTTGTAAACAGTGACCTTTAATATTTTCTTCGCGATTCCGATCAATTGGAATTTCTTCAAAATTTGTTTACGCTAATTTTGGGTTAGATTGCTTCTAACATCTCAAAAAGACTCAAGTCACTTGGTGCAATTTTTAAAAAATTTTTCTGTTTTAAATGGTGTACGAATACAAGTGCCATAATTATATACTAAATCTGTACAAAGTACAAAGTATATAGGGCTTTCTATAATAACGTTACTAAGTTAAGAGATTAAACAAGTTTAAGTTAAAAAAGTTATAAAATACGATAATAAGTTAAAAAAGTATAAAAACACGATAATTTTCAAATATTTCAATGTTCCTTGAAAAAATGAAAAATGGTAATTAATTGGACAGCAGTATGCGCGTTTCGGAGCATTTCAACAAAACAATTTCGGAATAACAATAAATCAGCAAGTGTAGTGTGTTAAAATAAACGATATTACTCAAAATAAAAGTTTGTCTGACAAGAAGAAAATATAAGTAGCGAATAACCATATTTTAATATCAGCGAATGCGTTAAAAACAACCGCTTAAAAACACACCATGTATGTATTACGTATATTCAGTTCGTTACAGGTTAATCCGTTTATGCACAGAAAATTCGAAAACACTAAACGCAATTTGGTTCACGCGACTGTTGAATCGCGACACGGAATTATTCCGCGGATAAAACGCGAACGAAATTATAATGGAACGACGGTGTAGCGTTGATAATTTTTTCCCAGCAAAATATATGAACCGATAAATGTCATAAAGGAATGCAACGGGCATTATTTAAACAGGTATATTACTTTATCTGCTAACCACCGATAACGAGTGGAACGTGCCTCGTTATTGCCCGGTCGAGTGTCTGCGTGAAAAGTTCTCTGACGGTTTAACAACACTTGTGTGTGACACACGGCTCGTTTGCTTATCTGGAACACGCGTTTTCGTTCGCCGGCCCAGCCACTCATTTTTTGATTGTGCACGTCTCCCGCGCGGTCATAATTGGATAAACGCACGCGAAAACACGCTAACCGACCGAACGCTCGCGAAACCACACGGCTCTACAGGGTGATCCAAAAGGACCAGTTGGATATTTAATTTCGTTCCGAAATAGATTGAAATGATTTAGAGGTAGGTTATGAGAATTTGTCATTTAATTGAGATAAATTTACTTCTATTAGATTGTGGCTTTACCGGTTTTTGTAGATTTCTAAAAATGATAAAACTTAACTTATGATTTTAATTGAATCGCTAACAATCTATTATAGTTGCGAACTCGACTGTAAACGATTGTAAATTTAAAAAATTCAAATAATTCAGTGCCATCTTTCTCAAAATAGGAACATTTCTTTATTATTGAAAATTCCTTTATGTAAAGATTTATTATGTAGTATGATATTCCTTGATAAATATTTTATTTTATACAATTACAATTTTATTCATCTCTTCCTTAAAATATTATATTGTGAGAACTTAAAAATTTTGTATTCTTAATAAATATAAGTATCCTCTAATAAATATTATGTTGTTCCATAAGTTGCAATTTTATTCTTGTCTTTCTCTTTATTAATTATAAATAGGGCAAAAATAGACTTTTTTCCGTATTAAATTTTAAAAAATTAAATGTACGAGATATCGAACACAAAATGTATGAAAGCACAAAATATCTCGAAATATCTGTTTTTTTTTTTTTTTTAGACAGAAGGTATTTAAAAATTCAAATACATTTCACATATTCGAAAGCTACGCAATACATTCAGATGCATTTCTATACTGTACGTCTTAAAATCGTCGAACTGCTTTTGTTGCAGATCATCTCGTACAATCATTCTAAGAAAAACAGTTGCTCGATTTCAGAAGAATTTTCAAGACCAAGATTGATCGAAATTCGCAAATTCGAAAACATTGAGGTTCGTTTATACGAATACCATTCTTACATTATATAATATATATCTTCAATTAGGTTTACATAATGCATGGAATTGGTGCATTTCAAAAGTGTAAAAATCGTATTACTTCAAATTCGATGAAGGAACTGAGAGAGCCTAAATTTAACTGAGCAGGATTTAATATTTTCATAGAGTTTATTACATTAGCCAATTTTAAGCTATTATGTAATAAAATAAGAATACTCTTCCCGAATCATATATTTATTCAAATTGTCGATTAGGTTCACATAATGCACAGAAATAATAAATTTTAAAAGTGAAATACTTATTACTCAAAGTTCAACGAAGAAGCTGGTCTTAAACTTAACTGAACAGAATTGAATATTTCTAAAATTTCCAATTTCATCTATATTACCTTAGATATAAACCTATTTTAAATTCGCAATTTCAAAATATTATTTTGGCATAGCATATTCTAAGCTTTGAAAACATGGTAGGCACTTGGTAGGAAAAATAAAAATATTTTATACTACATGGACCATATTATTATCTATATTATCTATATTATATTATCTTAGATATAAACCTATTTTAAATTCGCAATTTCAAAATGTTATTTCGGCATAGCATATTCTAAGCTTTGAAAACATAGTAGGCACTTGGTAGGAAAAATATTTTATACTACATGGACCGTATTATTCGTACTTCGTAGCGTGAAATGTTAAGGTGCATACTCGTCAATAAACGTGTTCGTAAACAATGTTTCAGTACAATTTACTTACTTGGTTTGGATTAGATTTAGGGAACCTAATAGATGCTTCAGAGAAGTATGTTTCACGAACATGTTCACAAACACTATGCAAACTGTTCACTTACGCACTTCCGAACTTTCTTTTTAATATTTATCTATTCTATCTCTATAAAAGGATGTCTGAGAGTATAGAATACAGCATAGAGAATATAGTATGGAATACAGAATAAAGAACAGAATAACATTATACAATTACACAGGAAAAGAAGAACAGATAAATAAAATTGTACTTTTGTGAAACAAAATATTTATTAGGATGTTATAAACAATTTCTATCTTAGAATTCTCTAGCAATATCATAGTATTATACACGTAAAGACAGAAAGTAATCTGTTTCTAACTACCAATAAAAATGCAACTTCACTTATACACGTAATTCTTCGTGCATATTTTTAATTTCGTACATCAATATCTTTACAATATTTCTCAATTCGAAATAATTTTGATACAGATCTTAGAAGGCATTAATGTGGAAATACAACATTGAAGGTATCAAAAAAATGTTTAAGTACAAAGTTGAAAAACTTACATTAAGAGTAATTTTTGTCAAATTTTGCGACTTTTTAGATAACTCATTCTGGTAATCAGAAATGAAACTCACATTTGATGGAATATTGATAGTGTAAAAATTAATCATACTGTTCTCGTTACTTTTCTTCATGCTCTCTTTTTTTTGAAGTTCCTAAATATTTTCTTATTCATAAAATATGGAATACACAAAAAGTAGTACAATTGTAATATGTTAGAACTGTTTAAATATTAAATACATTTAACATTAATTTCAATATATATTGGAATCCCATTGAATTGAAATACAATCAATATAATGAATAATTGAATTTATTAAAATACTATTTTCATCTCGCATTATGTAGACTCTAAATATTTTTATAACCTGTAGTTATTTCTCAATTACGTAATTTAATTAAATACACTGATATTAACACAAACTTAAGTAGTAGACCATGGATTTTTATGTATTTATATCAGTTTCTGAGATGCAAACATGCACAGAATGCGCGTAATATGCCTAAATATGTAAAATAGCCAAAGTAGAATACACTCTATAATATTTAATAAGTAAAACAATTTCCTATTTAGGTTACATTTTTTAGCCATATTTATAAAGATATGAATTTTATAAATATATGAAATATCCGCAGTAAGCGGTAATTAGTAATATGTAGGTAATTAATATGTACATAAGTAATATGTGCATTAGTAATATGTATATTAAGAATATATACACATAATCAATATCTAGTAACTAGTAATACGTACATAAAGGGTATCTATGATAAGTGTTCAAATGAACTGTACATCATGTAGTAAGCACGTGCAAAATTTCATGTGCTGCTACTGGAATCCTCGATCACCCTCATACAGTCAGTAATCACAAGAAGGGAAAAATCATCGTTAAATTGTAAAACAAAAGTGAAACGATGGAAAAACGAACTCTCGAGACAGAGAACAATCGAAAGCAGTTCGTGAATATAAAATGATCTGTGACTCGTTCGCATGAGTGGCTCGTCTATTCCGAAGGTTCTTTGTCCGAGCGTTCTTTATCGTACGTTCTTTGAACATTTTTCACGCAAAGTAGCGGCAGCTCGGTGATTTCTAGGCGCATGTCGCCGCGAATGGTGATTTATTATGCGCGAGACGCGGCGGTGCGCGAACCAAGCATAAAGACGAGCCACAGCGACGCGACGCTTTATTTCATTTTACGGCACCCTTTGCCCGTTGCAACTTTATTGCGAAATTCATTTACACTGCATCATGGTGGCCCCTGCTGTTGCTCGACTAAAAGGGCATGAAGACCGCGATAATTAAAGCCGTGATGCGTCACCGCCCTATTAACTATCCTTTATGATCATATCTGTTTATTAACGAGCATCAAAAATTGGGAAAACATCGTGGCATCCACGTTTGAAACGTTCGGAAGATTCAGAATTGAATATTGTCGAAATAATCTTTTATTCGAACAAAATTGTCACTCTATTTGTTGTTTGCTTTATTACTTTACCCTAAATAACATTATTTGAATAATAATGCATTTGAAAAATAAATTATTTTAATATTTACATGTATATAGTTGTTAAAAGTATAGGCTATGTTTGATATATAGATATATTTGTTATTTGAGTTCACTATATAGAAAAATAGAGGTGTTTCTGCGTGATGTGTGATATTACTCCAAAATTACAGACTTCCGATAATCTTTACCAGCTTCTATTTTATTGAACAGCATTCTCTTTTTCAGCAAATATTTGTATTCTGATGTGACAACGATGTGGCAACACGAACAAGTGATTTATAGTGAGTTATAAAGGCGCGTGTATATTACGAGACAAAAATGCAAAAAAGTTGAAGATTGATGATCCCTTACTTTATCAAAATTAACACTACGCGGGTATATTCAGTTTTATTTGATACATACGATCGCTACAAAAAGTATTTATATACTGCTTGCAAATAATACATTATTGCGTTATATATCTAATAGTTAAATAAATCCAGCTACTAGAAATTTCATATTCTTTAGTAGTACTTTCGCGTGATTGTAAAAATTTTCTATTATGAAAATGAAATATAGAATCTAAGAAAAAGACGCTCGACTGCAAAATGAGAGCATATACAAATACCTTTTGCAACCACTATTTTTCTTTCTATTTTGCGTGCAAAAAAAAGCGTATAGAATCTAATACATACTCATTTTTGAAAGCCAATAGTGAAAGAAATATTGTTCACAAAATGATTATTGAGTTGATAATAAACCTCCTCCCATGGAGGTTGTTTATATCGTTACATTTCTTTTTAATCAGCTTTTTATTCATTGTAAATTTTTATGTCAAAATACAATTGCACCTTCGTTTTGCAAGGCAACTTGATTTTTTATTTACCTTATATCTTTGTTTTTAGTGTATTTATGTAGTGTATTATTTAGTGTATTTTAGTATATTCATTACATGTTAATATGTATTTAGTAATTGGTGAATTATTGGAACTATATCTCTCTTCTTGTAACATATTTTTCTCCCAGCTGTACCTAACTAAAATGATGAGTATCTGTTGCAAGTAATATTATCGTGTATTCGCCGTTATTGCATTGTTCTATTATAACAATACTGATTCGATGAACAATAATCTACAGTACTGGTAATAAGAGAACAAAAACCATAGAATGGATATGAAATTATCAATGTACGATGAAACTCACCCTCCTGCTCTTTGTTAGAAAGTAAGGCAGATTAAAATTTTATTGATTATAATTAAACTGTGAATTTTTATGAAATTTTCATAGCTTCAAACAAATGTATTTCATATTTTGTTTGTAAGTAAGGAAATTAAATTTATATACAGATGTCTCGCCCACTGAATTTTGTAACGATTACTGTACCCTGGATATGTTATATGTTTTTAAATTTTACATATATTTTGTACACCTTTGCACGTTTAGATGTTACATAAATGAATAAAAATCCACAATCTAATTATATAATTACATCATAATTCATCATTGCAATCATAATTGCAGCTAAGAATTATGCTCATACTTCGCTGAGAAGTTCCATTATTATCGCAAAAATTTGTAAAAACTAAATGAAATTTTATTATGAAGATTTCACTAACTTTTAACTCTTGAACAATATTTTTAGGAATAAACCATAAAAGAGTTACAATATAAAGTTCCCTAATTATGTTATATAAATTGTGCATCACTATTGTTTTAATTAATTTGAATTTTATATTTTTGTTTCAGGTAAGTAATACGAAATCAGCTGTAACATTAAAAATGTCTTGACATCTTCCAAACCATGGTGGTGAGTCCAATCTTAAAAATGACATATATAATAAACAAAGTATTTGGATTTTATAATATTCAAACAATTTTGTATTGCTATATATATTTGAATATTATAATATTCAAGTATTTTTACATTAAAATACGATTAACTTTGAACAATTCAGAAGAGGAAATATCTTTTACTATCGACTAAGCATTTGCTGCATAAGACGGAATGGTTATATTAGACTTCGAATGTGTATACATTTAAAATATATCTGAGTATGCAATTAAAATATGAAAATATGAATATATGAACACGTACAAAAGTATATAACTTTAATATGAGATATGTTATGAGTACCTACGTACATATAATAAAAATGAAATTTTTATTATATTATTATGTTATTTAGATATACATAGTTACAATTTAAATTGAAGTAAGTTGTAAGTATTTCTTACATATTCTTCGCCAGCACAAATTCATTTATAATGTGTCATATATTCCCGCTTATGTCAAGATAAAATATATTCCTATCGAAATTTTGAATGTCGAATGTTCTATAAAGATACACATTTCCATAAACTACTGCAGTCTATTCACGTCCATAGTAATAAATAATCTACATTAGTAATTAATTATTGGTTAATAATTGCTAGTGGTTAATTGTTGTGCAATAGGGCCCAGGTTTGAAACCTATAAAATCTATAAAAATAGATGTTGATTATAGAATCTTAAAATAAGTAAAGAATTCATATACCTGTTCAACGTTATAATATAAATTTCGCCTTTACATATAACAACGTTCACTTTCTCTTCGTTTGTACTTACTATGTTTCTCGATTTCCTGCTACTTCTTGTAGTATAGGTATTCTATTTATTCTTATTTAAATCTAAATTTCGATTCAGGTTTTAATATCGTTCGAGTATTGCATCTACGTTATTCATACAAAACATAGCGATGTACTCGAGCTCATCACTGCGTACCATTTGCTAACAGTCATCATTCCCGAAATGGTTCATCTAAAAGGACCCCGAAAGACAAGCAATTCGCGAAACGCGCTTCCAACCACCTAGAAGATCTATCCTCCTCCGTGTATCTGCTTTTGGACATGCAACAGCTCCCTTTATAAATGTTTGAACATGTAATAGGAGAGAAGTGGTGGAGTGGAATCGAACTTCCTCGCGTAGCCTTCCGTTTCGTATCCGCTAACTGAATTAACCGGTCGCCGTGCCGCGCCGCTTTACCGTTGCATCGTGCATATAACGTGAATTCGCGTGTGTTGTGCGAGCGCGTACACGCTGGTCGACGCAGATCCGCGCATATCTTGCATATGAACGCGGCCCTCCGGCCGCAATATATTACCGTGCGCGATGTCTCGTGCAATTTACGTACGATTATGCAGATGCGCTCAAAGCTCGCCCACGTATTCACCCCGCGAGACCCGAAACATAGAAGTGGGGAGAGGAAAAGTGAGATTGTGATTCGGGCATTAACAAATGGATACTACCCCTGGCAATAAGTTCTCGAGCAAATGAAATAGTACCGAGCTAATAGAAAATAGTAAAGTTTGTGAGACGTGACATTTTATGATATAAATGTGAGATACATGACAAAGCTGAATGAGTATTTGAATCAATTAGCAAAGTATAAGTTAAATAAGTTTCATGTAAATTGATATATTGTAGATATATGTATATTTGATATCTAGCTGGAAACCGTATTTGTCAAACAGCATCCTGCAAAAATACATGATAGATAGATTACGGATATTTGTAAAATTCTATATTTTTGTGAACATTATAAAAGATTTAGAATCTAAATTGAAATTAGTTTAGTTTACCAAATATTATAACATATATTATAGTCAGCAGGCGAAGATAATTAATAAAATAATAAATTAATTTAAAAAATAAATAATAAAATAATAAATTAATAAAAAGATATATATATTGTGACGTGTATTTTACTAATTAATTTCTTTCCTTTATTAGTTTTCATAAAATTTAACTTCTCAGAAATTAGGATTTTTATATGCGTCAAATTGCAACGAATTTATATATTTATTCTATATACGAAGGTATGTAGAAAATTGTCAAAATTGTCCTAAATAAAAATGGGTCTTGTTTATTAATCAAGAACACAGTATTATTATTGCAATATTGCATAAACAGAAATATTTATTTAAAGAAGAATACAGTTTCTCTTTCTGTGAGCATCTGACTCATCACTCTTCGTTGAAAAGCAATCCGCGAAAGATTGCGTAAAATTGCACCATAATGTGGAAGATCACAGCTTGCAATTCCTCAGACGGAGTATGTTAACAGAGCACACTTTGAAATTGCGAAAGTATACCATTAAACTGTTTATTTTCTCACAATCTCATTTATCCATATTCGTTTATGTCATAACATAATTGTAAATAGAAAATTGCATTGAATATTATGTAATGCAAAAATTACTAGAAATTTAAAATGTTTCAATGTATAAACACCTTCCCTTATTTAAATGTCTCGTTGCAAATGAAGGAAAATACGAATTAAACGAATAAAATAAAATTGAAATATACTAAGTGATTCTGAGAATTTCCATAGTTTTAAATATATCTCATTTTAAATGAAACATATCTAAAGTTCTATACAAATATGGTTGGGCATGTATACGTCATTTAATCAGTGAACATCTGATATAAATTCTTTTGTCTTTTATTGAAAAGATTAATTTTATCGATCAGACAATTTGTACTCCTTGCAATGAATAGTATGTTTCTAACACTTTATTATATGATATTTTAAGCCGAAAATACTAAAGGTTCAAAATTACAAAATCCAATATATAGAGTCATTGACAAAAATCTACATACACATATTAAATTTTATGCACTTAATTTACCGAAGAAACCAAAATCGCACTTTGCCACAACATTATTTATATTTATAAATCAGTACAGTTATTGTTAATGTATTTCTAAAAGGAATTTAAAAGATTAAAATATCTATTTCATAAAAATCTTGCCATGAAGTTACGTTAGAAATTACAAACTTAGTTCTTTTTAACGCCAAGGAAGTAGCAGAATTATTGGTACTTACGTAGAACCTACAAAATACATATTACTATAATTTCAAGCCTACTATTTTTATGATTTTATATAAATATAACAGATGTATGTAATTTTGGTAATGTTGCATTTTATTCGTTTTTACATCTTTTTTCTTAATAAAGATGAAGGTGAGTGAATTGTATTATATTTTAACGATATGTGTCTTAATGTGTCAGAAAAATTCATAGATATGTTTAATATTTAAAGGATGTACATATGTACATTAAATACTTACAATTTTGTGACTGATATATATAGATTGTATGATGTTGATTTGAACATTGTAAGTGATATACAGGGTGGTTGGTAACTGGTGGTACAAGCGGAAAGGGGGTGATTCTACGCGAAAAAAAGTCGAAAATATAGAATAAAAATTTTCTTTTTTAATTTTTTTTTTTTTAAGTTTTTTAAAAATCTACAGTGAGATCCGTTATAACGAGACGTGATAAAGTGCACGCGTACCGAGCGAAAATTCAAAGTTGATTTTCTCGAAAACAAAGCCTCGAACGAAAAATTATTATTCTATACTTTCGACTTCTTTTTTCGCGTAGAATCACCCCCTTTCTGCTTGTATCACCAGTTACCAACCATCCTGTATATATATAATAGACATGCTAAACATTCTTTTGTTTTATATTATTTTATTGAAAATAGAACGAAATGGACCATGCATAATTCATAAGATATATATTAAATTGTCCCATATTGAATTATGTATGGTCCATTTCGGCCTATTTCCAATAAAATAATATAAAACAAAAGAATGTTTAACATATCTATTATTTCCTTATAAAACGAAAGAAACTTTTGGGGCAACCTAATATATATATCACTTACAATGTTCATATAACAATCTAAAACTTCGTTAAAGCAAACAATGCCAACAACGAATAAATCGTTGATCAAACTAATCTCATTCTGAAAAGCACAGGTTGCTGTCGGACAAGAAAATTGAGCAGCGATTACCAGAATGACTTTTGCCAGATGGAAACTGGCCTTTTGACGTAGAAACACGGCTCGCGATTATAGGAAGGGAGTACGAGGGGAAAATACGAGCGTCTGTGTATACATAAAGATAACGTCTGGTCTGTGTATACGTATAAGCATACAACCCATTAATCCGAGCGTGTCGCATTGATCTATCATTGTCCTGTATACCATGGTGATATACACATCTGAGCTTGATACATAATAGATCGCGAGCACAGCCTGCCACGACGCAAATAGTGGCTGCGAGCACTCGCGAATACACGCAGTTTGCTGTAGACACTATGTGCTTATGAAAAGTTACAAGGTTCGCTTGGATGAAATAGTGCTGACTCCAATAAAATTGATTTTTGTTTCGCTTGGAATTCGTTTATGTCCAGGTTATGTGCTTTGTAGATGTGGAGGATAGAGTGTTTGGTTAACCTCTAGGTTTAAGGTAGGAGAATAGTATACACGTTACTATGTTACTATATATAATCACAATCTGTAGGGAAAGTTGAGCAGACAACCTATGGTGAGACTTGTCACCTTATATAGAGCAAGATACGAATCTCTAATGCAAATACGATATATCGATATAAGGAAAACCTGGAAAGCAGGGTAAAAAGTTATATCACTCTTATCTCTATAACTGATTTAAAAAACTGATAGTCATTCGGCAATTACTTTTCACCATATTGAAGATGTCAATGGAGATTTATTGCAAAACACATACACTGTAGTAAATTATTAAGTTTCTGTGTACACAAGTGTTTTAATATTGCTTTTGAAAATTCTCCAAAGTGTATTATAGCGTTTTAATAAGCAGTAAGTAGGTTGCATGAAAATTGTTGCCGATTATTTCCGTCTTCGTATTTAATCGTAAGTAGAAGATTATATTAATGCGTTATAGCGCATGGCCTTAATTGAAGTCATTATTACTAATAATTATTTATAACTATTAAATTGCATTTCGAACTTCACTGTTCATAATCTACCGTTTAATTTTTTCCAATAACAATTAAAAACAAAGAACGACGAATAAAAAAGCTAAAGCATACAAACGTATAAGAAATAATAATGCAAATAACTTTCGCGTATAATGTCATGGTAAATATGGTGTAAACCAGTTAAATAAAGATTATGCACAATGAATAAGATGTGACAGATGCACATAACTATACTGGCTGTAGATCTCAAAAACTTGATGATTTTCGATATTCGATTTTCAATATTACTATTATTAGTTTTGATCAAACACGATGTCATATAGTGTATATAGATTTTACTTAACAGATGGGTCAACATCAGAGAAGGGAACGATTTTATTTTATTCCTACTTCGAGTATTACATTTGAACTTTTGAATTTTATTTTTGTTATTTTATGCCTATTATGAGGGCGTTTAAGATAATAAATACAATTTTGTGTACACGATCTGTTTAATACGTTAATAAAAAGTTGTAAACCTAGAGGTTGCGTATGAGTTTTCCACATTTTCTTCTTTCAAGGTTATTGAAACTTCCAATGAATGAAAATCTTCCAATTTAATCGGCCAATTGGATCTTTTAATTATTTTACTCATTGTTTAAATGCCACAACGAAAGGGTTAAACAATGTCTCATTAAAACATTTAATAAGGGATTACTTGTTCTGCATTATTACAATACTTAACATCAACATCCTAATCGACTAAATAAGATTTAAAAAATATTCAAATTTGTTTCTCTTAAAATTACTATTTTCCCTAATAAAACAGAAAAGGATTCTATTTCATAGTTACTCTATATTTCAAGAATACGACTCCACACCTTCTTACCAATCTCAGAATTTGATCAACAATTAATTTTACCGGTGAAGGTACGCTCTTTCATCATCTTGAAGCGCGCGTGCAGCGTGCCATTAATGCAACGTTCAATATTAATTATCATCGCCCAATGCTTCGACGAAGGACTATATGCATCGAGCTGTTTCAAACAGAAACAGCTAGATCGAAATTAGTCTCGACGAATGAATATTTCATCGAGCCTCGACGGTTACTCGAAAATCGATAACTCATTAATAACAAGTAAGAGGTACAAGTAAGAGAGGAAGACGTACATACGCCGTGGAAATTTTAGCGAGTTAGCTTTATCATTAATCACGAGTTTCGGTGTGAATTAGACTCAATTACACGGCCACGAGTAACCCCGTGCAAACCGAGTATCCATTAATCGAGTTACCTGCAACTTCAAACTTCGCGAGCGGCAAAGTTCGTCTACCATTAAAATCAGGAGTGGTTCAATTCCTCGCTGCTCGACTGGCTTCAACCAACTCTTTTCTTTTTTTTTTTTTATACTCTTCTCGTTCTCTTTTTTTCTGGTCTTGGTTACTTTGATCAACGAACTTTGCCCTTTAAGTAGGACACGAATTGTCAGATTTGCGAGAGATGTGGGTCAGAAACGATTTGGTAATTGATGTTAGAAATCGTTTGTCAATAGCGAGAATTTGGAGAGATTTGAAAACGTTTAGTTTTGCGCTTTTTCAGTCATAATCCGAGACGACAGTCATTAGATATTACTGTCACCTATTGTCATTATCGGCATATTTAAATCTACTCTTCAAATTTTCTTATATTTTTTCATTTTATCTTTGAGTTGAAAAAATGATTTAATCATAGAAAAATACAGTTGGATCGTAAATTATGAAACGAGAGTCGAACGGTGTGAGGTCCTCAACGGAACGGTGACCTCAACAATGCACAGATAGTTGTCAGATATTTAAATAAAACTTGTGGAGCGAAATGGATTGGCACACGACAACCGATCTTATGGCCACCGCGATCACCAGACCTCACACCGCACTATTTCTTTTTATGGATGAAGAAAAGATATGGTGCATTCGCATCCCATTACTAATCTTGAGGAGCTCCAACAACGCATTCAACAAGAAATATCCAAAATTACGGAAAGAGACATCAGGAATGTGTTGCGCCACGTCAAAAAGTGGATGAAAAAGTGCTTGGACTGCAATGGAGAACCGTTCGAATACTTGTTGCAACGTAAGTGCTCCGGAACACTTGCTGAGAGAGTGAAATAATTCAGAGAACTTTTAGCTTGTATAACTTCCTAATGAATAACTTTAGGACATAAGTATGTTAGTAATTTTATGTAGAGCACAAGGAACTGCATCGGTTGGTGCAGTAAAAAATATAGCTTTCCGTTTAAAACAAAATGCAGTTGCATTTTTCTGATGCACCCATGTACAAAAGTTTGTAGCGGCACTCGACAGCAAACTATGACCGGACGATGGTAGAGCAGTGGTTAGCGCCGTTGGTTACGCCAGACCAGGTTCAAATCCTGCCATCGTAGTCCAATTTTTTCTCCACGATTTCTAACTGAGAAAAAAGGCAACACGAATAAAGACAGAAATCCTATACACCAGTAGCAGTACCTCACAGCGACCTATACGCCAGCAAGTAGCAGTATCATGACGACGGACCCAACACCACCTCAAATTTATAAAATTAGTTGCCTGATACAATTTAACTTTCACTTATGACATCTTCTTCTATTCCTAACCGTTTAGGAAATACAATCTGTCCCAGTTACGTGGAAACCCTGTATATATTTTGTTTTGGTTATTCATTGATTAATAGTGATACTAAATCGGTATTATGCACATATCGTGAATGTTACATACATAGGTTAGGAAATGTACATAATGTACATAATATACACAATATACATAATTGTTATAATTAACTATACTACTTTAACTGTTACGAATAGTTTAAACAAACTTTCCTTAGTTAGCGGCAATAAATACTGCCGATTTTGTTTTTTCACAGATATGACCAACACACGTTTAACAGACGCACAGAAAAGAACGTATATTAATTTGATCAGCACGTGTTTATAATTTATCCAGAGTGGTCGTGATTTGAAATGAAATTCCTGTACAGTTAGAGCCTTTTTTTTATCTAAAAGTCTTATGTCTCAAAGAGTGAAGGCATTCTTCTTTGGCCCGAAAAAAGACTGGTACACGCGAGTTAGCCGCGGTATTCAGGTTTTATAAATGATGCTCATAATTCATTTGCAGCCCCATCCAAGAACTGATCGTAATGCCGCAAACCGCTGATTCTTGTGGCTCACGCGTGTACGTATACGCGTACGATATAGTACGTTTAGATTGTTTAGATCAAGCGAACGAATGCTCGTTCTTCCCCACTTTAATAAAATTATTGTCTAAACTAGCATTCGAATCGGAAGTCGAATATCTGAATGCTCTATAAAACTGCATTTATATAATTCATTGATATGATTATAATTTCTTCAGTAAACATCGTTGTCACGAAGTCGAGTGAAGACTGACCTAGGAATAACTATTGAGCATTCTAGCCCTTTGCACTCGAGGACTTTTTCAGTCTGGCCAAGTAGCAGCTCGAAATGATTTAGTGCATCTGTGACGCATGTGTTACAGGTAGCGTAAAATGATTTTATACACAAATTAACTTACAAAAACATTATATTCTAATAATTTATCTATATTTACATCTTTGAAAATATGATTTTGTAATATTAATATCTGTATTTCTTTTGTATGATAATTTATAAAGTATTCGCCAAGATGCATTCTTGGTTTGGACAAAATTCTTCCTTGGTGACGTTATGTCAAATTCAGTGTAATGACAGTGTCCTCCCCCCTATCATTTTTACAATATAATTGTTTCTCTCAGTTGTTATTTGATTTATTAGCTCGTCGGCGAAGATATCTTAAAAAATGTTGTTCAACGTGTAGTATCGTGGAAAAAAAGCCCTGTGACGGCACTCGATAGCAAATACTACCACTCGACACTAACTAGTGTCGAACGACGGCAGCGCAGTGGTTAGCGCCTTAGGTCACGAACGTCGGAACCCGGGCTCGAATCCCGGCAACCGGAGTCCGATTTTTCTTCCACGATACAAAAGTGAGAAGAAAAGCGGCCGTACCCAGCAGCGACATTTACAGCCTAAGTATTCCGATACTACACATTTGAGGATACTTGCGGCCCTGCAGGTTTTTCGCCGGCTACAAATTTTGTTCTCGGTGATGTATTGCTAGATTCTTCACAAGCTGGTCATTTTGAATTATTAGAATCATGTAGGGCATCGCTGTCTCTTTCGGATTCACTATTATTGTAATTTTTTGATTTCTTGTACCTAATATTGTGCCACTGACTCCATCACTGTTTTTATTTTCTCTATCAATTATTCTTTTATGAATACAATCGATCTCATTTCTCAACAGTTCAACATCAAATTCATCTTCATTTGAACTGTTACGTCGCGTGAGATGGTCTGTGCGACGTCCCTCGTGATATGGCCGCCAAGGCCCACGCTCCGTTATACAGACCCTTAATGAACCTAAGGAACCACCATAAACAGAATCTTTTTAACTTAATCTCTAATCCTGCAAGTATTTTCGGTTTATGGATGGTCCTTAGAACAGTCGTTAGGTTTATTACACGCTCTTACAAATTACGGAGAAAGCGGATATTTGTCTAACGGAAAAGCAGGTTTTTTCCCCATAAAAAATGACACCCACGAGCAACATTGGCAGGAGACTTCCTCCTCCTATCTTCATTTATTAACGTTGGCTATAACCAATGGGCATCGCGGATCGTTACCCTCACTTTCCTAACGAAAAGTGTGAACAACGAATCCGCGTTCTTAGTTCAAAAGGCACACCCACACCGAGCTTTCCTCCGTAATAACACGAGAACGGACTTCACTGTTTCTACGACATTAGTTCAGTCAATACTCCGGCACCAAGTCGGAAACTGCTAAGTCATCTACGGATCAGTCAACATTTCGGGCTGCTTTTACTACATTACTACATTCAACTGCAAAGGACTTGTTCTACTATGACAGGACAGTCAGCATATCTACTCGGACTCGATCTCGTCAATAGATCAGCCCGCATCTCTACACTGATTCTCTAACCTGAGAACAGTCAACGTCTCTCTTGTAACATCAATCCACATCAGAGACCGGGCCACGCACCGTGGGCAAGATGGTAGCCAGATGTCTACACATCCTTGGCGCGTACCCTCAATAGTCTTAAGGACCCACCATGGGTCTTGGCATTTTTCATAGTTAAGGTCCTTCAGATCATACAAGTATCTTTTATTTTAAGTGCCCCTTTTACATTTATTGTTTACTACAGGCTAACACAGGAAAGTTGGTTTTCCTCACGTTCGGTATCTTCCGTTAGCAACTTTCTCTCGAGGGCGGCTAAAACCCTTCCTGGTCCACCAACCTTCTTATTATCCAATCCGAAGCGGTGTCTACTGCCCTCACTTTCCTAACCAAAATTGCCATCAACAAATCCGATGGTCCCGTGTCCTTAGACACGCCCACCCCTAACTTTCCTCAGACACAGTATCGTCACTAAAACTTAGTTAGTGTCTATCTTTAGAATGGTCAACATCTTTTTACCGAGTTTCTACCCTTAGACCAGTCGCGTACTGAACGTATCAGTGTAACTAGATTTTACATAAAGTTGTTGGAGTGAATTGTGATTTATGTGTGTTAATTCAGTGTGTATTCCATTGTGATTGCTGAATTCATAATAAAGTTTAATAAAAGTGAAGTTGATAGTTGTGTTACGGCTCAACTGTTTTATTTTATCATCTAACCCTCAAGTTTACGTGACACTCTACCGGGTCTTCACTCGTCAAACATTCGTATACGACACTAACATCTTACGCAATGGCGTAACTCTTTCTTGTATTAAGTTGTTGGAAATATAGACAATATAACCTGTTAACCGCAGTGTTGTACCACATTAACCGCCCCTATTATCTCAAAAGAAATAAGAGGATCAATCCGTTCGTGGTGTCGATTATTATAATCGTAACGGGAATTTACGACTCCCGTTGACGCGCTTCCTCGCGTCTTCCCGCGACTGGTCGAAAATACATAAGCTAATTTCACTTCCGAAAACCATCTTTTTAATGCTTCCAAGCTATAATACTTTTACCTTGATCGTCGAATCCGAACTAACATTGGACACGTTGTCAGAACCATAGTTTCAGAGAGATTTGGGATTAAGTACTTTATCTCCATTTAAAATTATAGCACTTTACACTAAAAAAAAAACATGAAGAACTAAGGAACCTATTTACGGAACCAATACTGCGCTCTCATCAATTGGAGATGTCGAAATCTAGTATAAACAGGAACTGTCGCCTCTTACTCGCCACTCGAGTTGCCGCACGAAACACCGTAACGACAGAGTCGCCCCTCCGGCGCAAAGGGCTAGGGCTAGATGCTTGGTCTAATTCCTACGAATGTTCGATCGTGTTTCTCGATGATCATTGACACTAGATAAACACTAACGAGTGCTCTTGCTCTTCTTCTTGCTCTATGTTCTTCCTCGTTTGATTTAAATATACCTTTATATTATTGGACAAAATGACAGCCCTTCTAACATTTTTATCTATTTTTCACTATATAGGATGTTTCGTTTATTTTGGATTGCTTAATATTTTAATTACTTTCATTGATACAAAAAATGTGTCAGGATACTATATTGATTGGTTAAAAACGTTGAAAACTATGATTCATGTTTTTTCCCTTAATGAAATCTTTCGCTATCTTTCAAGGTCATTAACATTGTCCATTTTTTTTCTTTTTAGAAGAACTACATATTTTTTATGCATCAACCGATATAGTTCTTTATTTTCTACAAAAAGGTATTAAGGTAAATGCATGTAACAATCAGCAGTTTGGAAGTTTAATTTTAATTTTAACTTCAATTTTATGGAATTTGTCTATGAAACATAAAGAGAACATGAACTTAGGAATACATATTGTTTTGAAAGTGAAATCTTCCCTTATCCTTCATACGATAAGTCTATATCCTTATACATACAGTATCTTTCAAATTAATCATTTTTAAACACAAGTACCTTATTTTCATACGAAATAGTAACCTTGAAGGAAAAATTCATGAATCACAATATTCGTCATTTTTAATTAATTTTAATTTTGTCCTGACATGGCTTTTTGTTTTGATAAACGACTATATTAATAAATACGAAGATGAAAATGATTGACACCAATTTTCCAAATATAATGTAAATACATGTTGTTAACATATTTTTTCGTCTAACTTACACCTCCAGATTAGTGCAACACCATAATACACGTTGAAGAATCGCTGAAAATAAAATCGAAATATTTGTAAACAGGACAGTGTATATATTTTGTAATAGATTTCTGTTAACGAATACGCGTGATATTACAGTTTTTACTCTGCTGTACGATTTTATATAGGTTTCCCCGTAACAAACCATATATTTTTGATAAATCTATTTTTAATTCTAATATTGTGAATACTACGAAAAGTCGAGAACTATCGAAAAATCGAAACTAGTAAGTGGATAGAGAGATCGTAAACAAGAAATTGCTACGTGGATGGGGACACGGTATATATCAAGGTTTCGTTTCACTTGACGGTGGTCTGAAAGAACAAGATTTAGTAACGATAACCTCAAAGTGTTATATGTTATGCGGTTACACGTGTGCGAAGGAATATAATAGAGGAACGTCGGGGGAGCATATATGCATATGACAAATCGCGAAAAGTGTTGATCGAATATCACGCATTACTGACATCGTGAAAGGAGAGGATCGTGTATCGAACGAAAGTGATTTCACGCAACGAAAGCAAATCGAGGATGTGAAATACGTATATAAATTATTCGTATTTCATTTCACTTTTCCAAGATTATCCGATAATTTCTCCTGATAATTATTATTATAATTATATTATAATTACTTATTTGTAAATTCAACTAGTTATTATGAAAAGCTTTATTGCTATTTTTAGAAATGGAAGAAAAAATATATAATATACATATTTTCAGATTTGTTTCAAAATTTTCCAATATAATTGCGTTAGTTATGCTCATTACCGTAGTATTGGAATTCCAAGATTGAAACTGGACGCGAAACTTTAAATTGTATTTGTTTGTAAATTTTGTTGATTAGATACTAATTGCGAAACAATAGATAATTCCGATAAAGGATTTGAGAATGGAATATAAAATAAAGAACATGTAAAATATACCTATCGAGTGTAAATTTGTAAGTAAAGAAACATGAATTTTTTTCTCCATATCTTCGAATTTCCAGACGTTTGTGAAAGATGGAAAATAGGCTTACAAGTTTTAATGGGGATTTTATAAAATGGACGTATATTTAAAATACATACGCAATACAATATAAATACATATACTATTAAACAAAATACGGAAATAAAATGTACGGTTTCTTGACAAATTTTCAAATTTTATTAATACATATTTTATTGAAAAATGCAACCTTTTATGTTCTCTAACTCGATTTTTACGTTTCTTTTATTAACTTTTTTCATTTTCTAGCGAAAATATGAAAAAACCACACTGGATCTCCATTCTTTGAATATTTTCAATTTTCTCAGTATTCTCAAATTTCGACGATATTTGAAAACTTTCACGAGCATCTGCGTAATATGTACTTGATATATCATTTCTATGAAGGGAAAGCGGAATCGGTGATTACGAATCGTCGGCGTGGAATATTTCCGCGCCGAAAAAAGCGATGCATCGCACATATCGTTTCCCTTTCCGAAGGATTTCAAGGAACAAGGCTTGCGTATCGCCGGATGCGTCGCATTAAGACGAATTAACGTCGTTTATTTAGAAGGAAAAAGCGGAAGGATAATGGCTGACTGCTTGGTATAATGAGTGACGCGATAATAACTTGCATTCTCTTAAGAATCCTGAAATAATAGTTCCTCTCGCGTTCAGATGCCGACGGATAATTTCTCCAGGCATTGGTTTACCATTTTTCGTTATACTTTGCGAAAAAACAAATCTTTTTTCATTATATATTTAGAAGAAAATACGTATGAAAATAGAATTTCTTAAGATAATTCGATGTGTTTTCTTGTCTGTAGTTAAGTTTAGATTGATGATACTTAGAGCGCGGATTTTTATGCATTTATGAAAGACATTAATGTGTAAAAATGCACAGAATGAACTTAATATGCATAATCTAATATAATTTCAAGAACTCTGTACGATCGAACGGCGAATTCATTTCATTATTTTAAGACTATCTGATAATTTTTCCTAATAATTATTGCATCGTAAACAGAGAATGTTTACTTGTATGGCATTCTATATAAACTCAACTAATCATATTATGAAAAGCCTTATTTATATAATTTTTCTATTTCATATTATACAATATTTATCTAGGTATACATTTATTTCACTTTGAAACATGTGGCATCGAGTACAGAACGGATTTTCCGTTTTATTCGATATAGTTTTTATTTGAAAACATAATTTAAAATACATTTAAAAAATATTATAAGCGATATAAATTAAGTTAAATGTGATACAAGGAGTAAGTAAAGTTTAATTATTAAAATTAACTGTTATGAAAAGTTTTATTTTTATTTTTTTTAATAAAACTCTATAATACTTATTTTTTATGTGTCTATAATATTTATCTTAGTAATATATAAAACAGATTTTAAATTTTTATCTCGAGTAAAAATTACAAGCTATATTCGATTCAATGATTTAATAATCCCAAAAATCTTCTGGAGTCGAACAGCGAATATGTATACTACGAAGAAGCAGCAAAGCAGAGTAAAGCATACTGGGGGATGAGATTAGTCAGAAATAGCTTAATTAAAGGTAAAATAGTTATTAAAGCGGCCGAGAGTTGTCAGCGAGAGAGTATCGTTTAAAGAGTACCCGCGGAGGGTGAGGGGTTGGTGACTGCGAAGCTCGCTCATTAACGCGCTTATTAAGATCGCTCGACGATTAATTTCAAGCCGTGCGGAGTTATTCACGGCGGAAAGACAACAGAATTTCTCGTGTCGTAGCCTCATGCTCGTGGATGGTAATAATTTCTCACGGACTGCGTGCATCCGTGTGTGCATTACCTGCACGATGCTCGGCCTACGCGAAACGCTTTTGCCACCCAATATATACGAGCCATTGTCTCGGGAATCATTATTGTTGTGCAATGCTGAAATTACGGGCGGATCCTTCGCTTTGTGTGTGATACAACTCTCACGGGGATATCGAGAGATGTACAGGATCGTGCAAAAGTTTTGGTCCACCTACCAAATAAAATTTGGTTATATTTTTTTCTCATTTCTATTACATATATCTATAAGTATACAGCAGCTCGCGAAAGTATTTGAATATTTATAGACATTTTTTATGGATATAGTACAGCTGTTATATGAAACTTTTTCAAATTTCTTGATTTCTTTTGAAAGTGAACTGCGGATTTTTATGCGAATTCATATTCATACTTTTATGAATACAATGGAAAGACTAGGACCTGGACAAATGTTTGTTTTATCTATTAAATATTACAACGAGTAGATACAGTACTTTGAAAATTATATGTATATTCGCACGTTATTGCACTTTTGTATCTTTAAATTTTGTCATATATACATAAAAATTCGCAATCTAGTTATCAGATACAAATATCAGAATTATATTGGTGAAATTTTACATGAATCTGGAATTGCTCATAGAAATTGCCAACATACGCTTTGCAAAAGTCATTAAAGAATTTGAAGAATCAATTATTTACTACATTGACACAATATTCTCAGAGATCATTCTTAGCACTAATTACATGTTGTAAGATCATTATCTTTGTCTTTCATACGTTACAACGTAAACACAAGATTATATAGTATATAAGACCTCGCGTCTTCTCTTCTTTTATATAACAAATTAAAGCTAAGACATCTACTGATCATTTTTCAATATAAATAGGTTAATACTTTTTATGCGGAATATCTGGATGGATCGATTAATGTATTAATTCCATTTAGTTATATAGCTCCATTTAAAAGAATAAAGTTGACTTTAAATCTCCTTTCCCGTTACTGAATCTGCGAAAAAGTAACATTCACCATATGATGTCGTGCTTCGAACCAAACAACCTTTGTTAAAACATTTTTTTCATAACTTCTTCATAAGATATTCTATCGTCTCCAATTAAACGAAACATCCTGTATATAAAATATATGTTTATTAATATTTTTATTTTTATTTATAATTAGTTGTCATTATGAAATCATTATGGTAAATGATCCAAGACTTTTGTACCATACTGTATACACAACATATAGGGTATGTATATATATATACATATATATAAAAAGAGAGAGGAGAGAGAGAGAGAGGCTAGTCTCTTAACTCGTACCATGTCGACGATTGGCAAATTGTTTATCATAATGATAATAATTTCTTGACTCGATAAAGGCCATTGTTGTCGGATCTCCTAGCGCGCGATAACTTTTCTTTTGGATTCTTAGTGCATGGAGTGGTTGTTAAAGTGAAACGTCGATTGTCTGGTCTAACAACTGGACGAAAGGTTTCTGATAAATGCAGTTTTTGGAGTGAGATTGATACGAGGGTGAAATGATAGAATAGGTGAGGTGGATTGGGTAATAGTTATGTGATTATTTCCAATATTCTGTTTTTAAAAATAAAACTACTAACTACGTAAAAATAACGGTATGTAGCTTTCTTCTTTTCACAATTACTAAACATGGTATTAAAATGTAATGAATTTATATATAGTTTTCCTTTTTTTATGGTTATTAAAAACATGTAAGGATTTTTGACAAAATTGATATTTATAAACATTAATTGAGATCAGCGCACTTCATATACAAGAACATATAAAAAAAGATAAAATACTCAAAATTTTCAAAAGTAAAGATATGAATTTGCATCAACATTTGCAATCTAATGATTACATATTCTTTTTATTTTACTTGCTTCTAGATAATTATTCATATATAGTATGTATATTTAAAATACACGTTAGAAATTAATCTTTACAGTTTTAATCAATTGGACTAGTCTGATAAATTTAAATTATATCTTTGTAAATGATAAACTGTGTGGAGGATAGAATATTTGTTTTCTTCTTTTCAAGGCGTCTTTTATAGAGTCTTGACGATTAGTTTAAAACAATAGTTCAAACTTCAATGGAAACACCCTCAGGTACAAAGAAATTTCTTTATCTACTCTGAGTAAAATATGAAATATACATATATATATATATATAGAAATATATATTTTTTATAATATGTAATGAACAATATACGTGTTAAAAGGTAAATATCTAATATTTATTACGATATCAGAAGAAATCACTTCTAGTCTTTTAAAAATGTGATTGAAATATCATAGTAAGGTATTGTAAAAAAGAGAAATTAGGCAAAAGAAATAGAAATAGAAATAGAATAGAAATAGAAACAAAATGCTTTGCAGTAGAAATTTTAGTTCAACCCACTGTAATAACTTTGCGTTAGATATCTTTAAGAAATCCTAAGATCTCTTTCAACGATTGAAAAACATAACTAACTCAAAAAAAACGTAAAAATCTTGTTAGAATGAAAGTTTGGTACAAAACAGCCGTATAAACCAACGTATCTCTTCAATCTTAAGCACATTTTTCCAAGAAATGGCAAGCAAACATTTCCATCAGCCGCGAACAGCGCCGCTTGCGCGTGTCATTAACGTCGCGTATATACTCGCGACATCGTGAGACACATAAGTCGTCTCTAAAATAGACACGCGCTCAGAGGCTCTGTCTCTAGCCCGTTATCTATTTCTGGTAAGGGTCTGTAAAACGCTCGAAGCCGGATCCTGGAAGCGGCTGCGAACAAATCTCGCCTGTACGACCTTTTCGTAGGTAACGTTGCTATAGCCTGACAGAAATTCGTTCGGGATTTACTGTGTTGTCAATTCGCGGCGCATAAACGTCGCCACGGAAAAATGAAATGCTGATCCCTTTAGCGATTCATTAACGACAATACATTATAGCTCACGGCGCTCTATCGACTGCATTACTGACATTTCTATGCTGGGAGAAAGGTGTATCGATGTCAGTATAAATCACCGCATGAACTGCAGGCATAAACATATTCACGTGATCGCGTACACTTAGACGAAGAATCGTTCTCCGTCTTGTTTCCTTGCCGCTGTGGTAACACCGTTGTTACCGGTGTTGGTGCTTCGATCGACTCGACCCACGTGAAAACGTCGTCTGTCGGATCGAAAATCGTATACGACATGTTTGCTTTGTGGCGGAGAGATACAGTTCGTTTAACTCTTTAGAGCACACAATCTTAAGATAAAAAAGATTCTAGTTGTAGAAATCTTATTTAAAAACAGCTGCTCCAGATGAGTTACAGTGGTTATAAAGAATATTTGTACATACTCTTATTTTCCAATAAAGCATTTCTTAATGAGGTTTCACATATCATCTGCATACTATTAAATTTTTCTAGTCGCATGATATTTAATGATGATGATGAAAATGATAGTTGGACTTCATTAATTAGTACATATGTACATAAATGCTATAATAAATACAATGGTGTACAAATACTTTCTCGGCCACTGTATGAATACGTACTGACCAAATTAACATATCACTTTTCCTGCACGTCTATTAAACGTGTGTTATATTTGTTATATTTGTCAAAACAAAAGCTGTGAGATATATTGTAATTCATTGCGTTTCGAGTTATTTTAATATTTTAAAGTGGAATGAAATATATATATATACATAAGTATAAGTACTAAAAGGGTGGAATATTTTTCGCATGAACACTTACCATAGAACACTTTTATGTGTAGAGAATGTTTGGTTTAATGCAAAATACGATTTTTCAGCCATTTGTAGCTATGTAACAAAAAATGTTTTGAAGCAAAATTTATCGATATCGAGTATACAGCGAATAATGATAATACAAATTTCGAAAATAACTTAATTATTACTAATCGTACATTTCTTTTGATAATCTATAGTTGCATATGAAGTAAATAAAGTTATGAGAGTAGTCTCTTATTTTTATGTTTTATTTCTGTTGTCAAATTATTTTATTTTCATTTAATATGTGTAAATAGTAATATTAACTGTCTTATTAGTTCCATTAATATTATCAATGTTTAAAAACTTTGTAACATAGACTTAAACATATTTCTTTATAATTATAAGAAATTCTCGTATAATTGATAAATATTTTATTGTTTATCAATTTATGTAAAGTTTTCTATTTTGATCAATAATGATATGTATATTATATCTAAATATGTTTATGCAAGTAATTTGCGAAACAAATATACAATCAATCACGAATACACAAATATTATAATAACAAAAATAAACAATATACTTAAAACAAATCTTTTATGAATAGTATTTAATTGATTCTCACAAAGAGAAATTTCAGTGCTGAAATTAACATGGATTCACGAGTAAATACATGTTGAAATCGATTCGATTATTTGTTGCTCTCAGGTTACAAATCGATCCAAAACGACATTGGGGCCAGTTTGTGTGTGATCGCGTAAATTCAGAAATAGAATCGGACGGGCAACAGCCTGTTCCCCAAGATAGGTCAATAAAGCGTCTCGTTAATATCAAGGAAACACGTACGTCCCGGTAAGTTTGACAGTAATAACTGACAATAGCGACGCTTACCGGCGACGTTTAACGACACATCGAAGCACGAAGGGACGATCGCGTCGAGAGACACAGCAGCGATATTCACCGTGCCACCGAAGCTGCCCTAATTACCTGATTTAATTACCGCGACGGAATTACCGGTCGTTTCCGTGCCAGCCAGCACAATCGTGACACCCGTTACATATCTACGTGACTGTAACCGAACTAACGTGAAATCGAGATACTCGAACAGTTACATATGTATATATCGAACCTCGGTAATCCGACCCTCTATCATTCGAAAACCTCATTGGGATTACAATTTTGTTTCTGAACTATGTACACATGTACTTATATATTATTTCATGACTAGAAAAGTAATTCTATTTTTATCGTTTCATATGCGGATAGTAGGATATTCCGTGTTCACTCCTATAATGTTTAGCTGCGGGCAATAGAAGAATCCGACAACAATTTCAAATATTATGTAACTTTTAGTGCTGTCTGGTACATTTCACGAAATCGCTAAAAAGGCATGTAGCCCGCGGCATGTTTAAGACGTGCAAGATATTCCGCGTATAATGTATTAGATGTTTTAAAGTTCCTGACTTTGAAATAATTTTTGAATATTTTTAAAGGGTTTGAAGTTTTTAATGCATCAAAAGAATTGTACTTTTACTGTACTTTGATTTCGTTGCATTAAAATAAGAACACATTTCATTGTTCAAAATACAATAAGATTACAGAACTATTCGGCAACCCCTATAAGGCTACAATTCATTGGAAAATGTGGTAAATCTGAGGGATCATTAAAAAATAACTAAAACTTTCGAAAATTATTGTTTCATTCGATGCCTTGAATTCTATGGGAACTGTGCATATTATATTTGATGGCAATGTACATATATGTTGTTACCATTTTCACGGTGAACAAGTTAGAATTGGGTGAAGCAAGTTAATTGATGAATTTATTCGAATAGGATAAGTTACGATAAGTTAAGTTAGGATAATAATTGACAGATTAGGAAAGGTATTTGTGTTACTGTATTCTTTTTTCTCCAAGTTGATCATAAATATAATCAAATGGATTATGTGTAGCGACTCATAAAGGTATTTTCATTTTCATTTCATTTCAATGTGTGGTATATATACATATATTAATTTTTGAAACTTCAATAGTGCTGTATGTAATGAGATACGACTATCGTAATTATGTTGGTAATACTTGAGATTGTATGTAGATTGTATTAATTTATAACAGACGTTTTCAAAATTTATGTTAACTTACAATGTATTTGAATTGATTTACTTATGCCAATAAGACGAAGTATTATTTGTAACAGATATTTCGCTCTTCCCGATTCATGACACTGTACTGTTTTCTATAAATACGTCTGATTATGAATTGCGTCCTGACTAGAAGGGTGGTTTCTCAGGGTTAAGAACCAGAAATGAAAAAAAATACACTTGAGTCTGCTGTACGAGCATTACTCTTCTTGTCCATAAATTTGGTTTGATTATGTTCAAAAACAGTTTCTTGTTTCTTCCGGAAAACGTACTTTTTCGAGTTGAAACGCTTCCCTCGCAAGTATGTGACATATATCATTTTTAATGAAGAACAATACTCTCTATTATCCTTTATTTATCACAACCAGAAGAATAATCTACAATCTACAGAGTCAAAATCAATGTAAATAGTATGAAATCCGATAACCGATATTCTTAACAGTACACAGACCACCTTTTGCGACGAATAATGTCGAGCAATGTCTTTGCGTGGTCTAGCTTTTTCCTCGTCATTTATAATTTATAAATTTGAGGTTGGTTGACCCTCTTTGCGGCGCGGTGTAAATGCCGGTGAGCAAATATATACGTATATAGATTACACATCATAAAATTAAATAATTTAGCACAATTTTAATTCAAATTTTTATTTGTTATTGTGGTTATTATGGTTATTATTTATGATTATTTTTATGGTTTTACGGGTATTTCTAACTCAATAATGCTAAGAAGAAAATAGTTTTAACCTTTGGAAAAATAAAAATAAAATTTGCATACTCCATATTATAACGACAGATGATTTTAAAATAGGCATAAGTGTAGAAATGATATGTATTTAATCCTAAAATTAAACGACGAAACGATTTTGATAATATACGCAGAATTGCTTAACAGCGTATTGAATGTTCAAAATTGCAATAAACGATGCATACGATGAATTGTAAAATTATTCGTCTATAAAAAAACATTCAAGATGTGCCTTATATTCTCCTACTGTAGCTTTCAATTGTTTGGACAACTGAAATCTAGGTTGTGGCAGGAGAGGGAGCCTATGGAAGTATATAAAAGGTTAAGCTTTAATTTTTTGATAGGACAGATTTTTTGTAGAGAATGAAGTTTGTTTCATTTCGAAATTTTATGCATATTTTATTATAGTGTAATGGGGTAATATGTGAAAGGATTGTTTGCAAATAAGTTATAGTTAGTACTACGCGGAAAAGTATAATAATAGAAACTAAAACATGATGTAATTAAGGAAGTGGAGGGTTGCTGCAAGTGTCTTAATAAAGAAATACGGCTGAGAACGGCAAAGGTGTAGATGTGTTACGCGTAGAGTGTAGAATTAGAAAATCGATTGTTAATATTAGAAAAATTGTTTTCTAAAGAGAAAATCTTAACGCTGCTATTATCTTTCTAGCATAGATTAAGATAATCATAATCAGAAAAATTAATTTTCACGTTAAAATAAAAAATTAGATAAAAAGATTTAATTGTGTGATAGTAAACGCTTGTTATGAATATATTATGTGTATTATAGATACGAAACATTTTGAAATTTCATCAGCATCATAATAATAACCATTATGACCATTTCGATAATGTTTGAAACAAATCAGAAAAATATACATCTATAGAAACTACAAGATATTCAGTGCAAAAATATATTTTGTAGACATCATAAAAGTATTTAAATGTCAATTATTCATTACATTCATAAGTTTTAATATTATTCAATGCGACCTTATTTTGCATCTATATCTTCAAAATGACTATTCATACTTTATACTAACTTTTCAATAGATATGTGTTTATAGTAAATAGCTTGTAACTTATATATTTCTATGTAGTTTTTCCTTTGTATGTGAATGTGTACTGATTGGTCTCCAATTTTGTCAATATAATTATAGTTTTCGTGTCTCGTTTATAATCTTAATGAAATTTCAAAATATTTTATATAACATACGTATAATATAACCATAAAAGTTTTCTCCGGCAAGTATTGAAATATTTTCGTTGCATGTGTTGAAGTAATGATTTAAACAACATCTTTGATTTTTAGTTGATAATACAGTATTATAAAAAGATAAATGATTATTTCTAGAAGAAAGAAAGGGTGAAATAGGAAGGTAAATAATTTGATAAATATTGTGTAAACTAAACTGAATCAGTATGTGTATATTGAAATAATAAATATGAAATAAGTAATTATTAAATTATTAAATAATTTTTAAATAAATGCGATTTCAAAAAAATAAAAAAATGGATTGAGAGAAGAAGATATGTATTATTTTTATTATACTCAAAAAATAATATTCATTAAATAGAAGATTAAATAGAAGATTTATTCCACTTGATTAATTAACAACAAGTAAAATAGGATTTCCAGAATCCTTTTGCTTCAAAGAAGACATTGATTTGTTAGTAACATACGACGTTGATGTTATGATCGAAAATTTGTTATGGTATTTCTTTAATTTCGATTTAAATCTGTGCGGCATGTTCGCTGATCTCATTATCTCTTAAGATTCCGTTTTCTTTTCTTCGTTATAGACTTCCTCGATCACTTCCTCGATGTCAAGTAGACAATATTATATTAAGTATTCACGTGAAAGTATCTAGGGATAAGTTTAAACGTCTAGACAATGGTTATATTGAAAATGTATAATAGATTATAAATGTTTAAATAAATAAATTATAAATAATTACAAAGAATCAATTTTTAGCTTCATTATATTGCCAGATATGATTAAAGTGAAGATAAAATATTACGCCTGAAGCATATTAATAATTCATTAAATAATCGTTATGGTTTCTAATAATATCGAAATTAAGCGGGAAATTATTATTTTTGATAATAACTATGATTTTAATAAATTTTAAATTAAACATTAAATTTTTAATAGTTTAGTATTATGTTTAAAGAACATTAATAATTTAATTAACTAATATTTATGAGATTCCTAATAATAATAATGATAATAATTAAATTTTATTATGTTATTACTAAACTTTGAATAGTACATCACATCACATCTCAATTAGTTTAATGTTACGATTGAAACACATTCATAATTAATTAAATAATCTTATGTATTTAAAATACAGCTTTGCTGCTTTTTACTACTTTGATAATATGATATGAATAAAAAAAAAGTGAATTTATTCTTTTATACAGTAAAAGATTGGATAATTGAAAATATTTTTATAATTTGTCGTGCTAAAAAGATCGTTGGTAACAAATTTTATGATAAAAAAACAAGATAACTTTTTCATTGTATAATATACATGTTTAACAAATAAAATATGGCAGGTCCGATTTATAATGTTTATATCAATATCTACGCTATCTTACAACAACGAAACTGTTTACGAATCCCCTTCTATAAATCTTTCTTTCATCACTCATCAATTTGCCACAAAATCAATTCTGCATTACAGTGCCAATCACCCATCTAAGTCGCAGATATCCATCTTGTTCACACAGCTTTTACTCCCTATCTATTACAACCCCTATACCATAAAATACACTATGGCTCAAAAATAATCCAGACACTTGCTTATTTTTGAAAAGATCTAATATTTGTTGAAACTTTATTTAAAATTTTGTTGCGCTTTGAAATGAGAGTGCTATGGGGATATAATAAATCGAAGATTAAAATAAGGTTACATTAATTAACAAATGCTCTTTAATTCACACAGAAATTCGAATAATCACAAAACATATAGAAAAATATGTATACATAAGTTTGTAAAAGCATAGAATATATAGAAATATAAAAAGCATAGATATGTATATTGACAACAAACTAATCCACTATTTCTAAAAATTAAAAAATGTAATTTATCAATCATTGTAATCTTTATATTTGTAATGTTGTAAAAAAGTAAAAAAATTCGCTGATTCCCACAATTATTTATTCATTATATCGAAATGTTTCTCAACGGAGATTTATTACAAAATACGCACCCTGCAGTAAATTATTAAGATTCTTTTGTTTTAAAGTGTTTAATATTTTCGTTTTAATACTTAATCGTAAGCAGATTATATTCGTGCATCATAGGACATAACCATATGGGGTAAAATCATCCTGTGAACTATGTAAAGCATTATATTTCGAACTACAGTGGTCATAAACTATCGCTTACTTTTTTGGCAATAACAATTAAGAACAAAGAATAAGGAACGAAAAAGCTAAAACGAACGAACGTAAAGGAAATAATAATGAAAATGTTTTTTGCGTGTATTGTCGCGAGAAATATGATGTAATCCAATTAAATGAGAATTGTGTACAACGAATAAGATGGTGGATACATATGACTAGACTGGCTGTAGATGAGAATTGATTTTGATTGATTACCACTAGTTTTGCCCAAGTGCAATATCGTATAGTGTATAACTACAGGTTTTGTTCAACAAACGGACCAAAATTGGGAAATAAAGAGATTTTGTTTTGTCGTTAATTCGAGTAGATCCTATGTTTGACATTTTGAATTTTACTTTTGTTATTTTACATCCATAAAGACATTGAATGAATACTATTTTGATTACACGATTTGTTTTATAAATTAAACCATTCTGGACGATACGTAATGTAAAATATATGTATCCGTATATGTAACATACGGAAATCATCCTCGGGGGATTAAAGTTTAGAGTTTACCAGAGCAAGAAGCTTGGACAGAGATAGAAGAGCGAAATCGTAGCGAAAAGATGCTGGAGTGTTGCCAGTTGACGAGATCGTTAAGTCTCACACCTTCTAACGAGAGACAGAGAGGAATCGCTGAAGGAAGGGATACGGGAGGTTAACGGAGGTTGACAGGCAGCATGAAGATACGATTGAACCGTCCTTTTTCTTTCATCTCATGGTGCCTGATATTTTTAAACGAATCGCGCTACCGGTTGACATTTTGTCGTCATCGATCGATTAGTCTTCAGCACCGATCTTCTTCAATTTTAACCCGTTATCGAAATCGAATGGTCGAACCAAATAAAAGACTTCATAGATATAATATATTTATTTAATTATTTCTATTTGCAAATCTACTGTTTTTAATGGAGATGCAATTTCTCGCAAAAGTATTCGAACGTTTACCACAAAAAGCTTTTATATATGTGTTATATACAACATTTTGAAATTTCATTAACTCCATAATGAGACGCGATTGCAATAATTATATTGGCAAAATTTGAATCCAATTTGAATCCAATTTGAAAATATGTACAGAAATTGCAAAATATTTATTACAAACTTATATTTAATAAAAAATTAGTATACACTATGAATGCTCGTTTTGATGTTTAAAAATATCAAAGACGATCCCACTGAGTACTGAGATTTATTAATAACGTGGGTTCAATTATTTCAAACCATTTTTATTACAAAAATGGTACAGTACAAAATATTTCAAATAATGTTTCTCACGCCATTTTACGAAAAGATTCATATCAATCTAAATCATTCAAAAAAAAAAAAAAAAAAAATAGAAAAATAGGAATCAATTCCTATTATTAAATTGTTCAAAAATTTCTGAAAATAAAATATCTCAGATAGTGATTTTTATTATGAGACTCCTGCCAAATTATTTCATTTCTTAAAATAATCATATTTCCAATACTAATTCTTATATAAAAGTTAGTCAAATGTAAAATACTTTAGATTGGCTTAAATAGCGACTTCTTATATGTATTGTATTAGAAAGAAACTCGTGCCAAATTAATTTATCCAAAAATGACTAAAATTTAAATAATACAATTTTGGCAACTCTTTCGCTAACAGAATAATTAACAAAGCATCTTCCCAAAATCTAAAGACTTTTGAATAATTTTCCGAATACTTTACGCGTAAGAGGATAAAATCTGGTGTCGCAGCGAGCATTATGTAATCGTATTAATAAGCGCGCACACGCCTTTCGACTGCAAGAGGATCATGAGCGGAAGAACGGTCGCCTTCGTTTCCACGAAACGGATTCTAATTACGACCAAAGATGATACATGGTTTTCTCTACTTTTACACGACCCAGCTTTCTCCTCCTTCGCGTTCATCCTGCTCATCTTCGTTCAATTCGTTCCCTAGCGAAGAACTTGAGCAAAGAAAGCTAAATACCTCGAGCTCTTATTTCTTCTTTCAACGTCTTTCCACTCTTTTCATTTTTTTTCGACGTGAACACGAACTGGATGGATAATTAACTTCCGATGTGAGCTCCGCTTTCTTTTCTTCTTTTTCAGATTGTACATATTTAATTTTAGGGAGTGTTACTTTTTACGTTTCTTAGAAATCTTTAGATATATTAATTATGTATACAAGAAGAAAAAGTTAATTCAATTATATGAAATTGATGGAATTATTATTACGATGTCAAGTATAGATTGCTTACACTGTAACCTTTCAAATGAGGTAATAATTCTTACATGTTTTGGTTTTTTTTATTAACTTTTTCAGAAAAATAAGTTTTTATAAATGTAGTAATAAAGAAAGTATGTATTAATCTGGTCAATATATATTCATAACTCATCCAGAGTGATGTTAATTTAAATAAAATTTCTGTGCACCTAGAGTCTTGTCTTGTTTTAAAATTCTGCGCCCCGAAATGTTAATTAAGGTCCTACGGTACTTATGAAAGATAATACGGGATTACAAAGGATTAAAAGTGTCCAAAAGATGCTTAGAATGAAGTAATAGATAATTACAACTTTCTCCCGAGATAGTCGTTTTGAAACATAGTACATCGCGTGAAGACCAGAAACAAGAAGAGTCGAGGAGGATACGTCGTAAGGCGGGGGTGCTTGCAAGTTGAACGTCCGCTGCATCGAATATAAATAGCGGTCGGCGACGTTCGTCCACCTCGTCTTTCTCTTCTTACTCTTCTCCGTGTATTCTTTTCTTCTTCTTCCTTTTCTTTCCTTTTTCTTCTTTTACTACAGTCGCCTCTTCGTTCCACTGGCCGCCTCCTCTTTAGGCTCTTCGTCTTCGTCTCGACACTTTCCACTAGAACACAAGACTCATCGATTCTTTACCAAGAGTCGAGGAGAAAAGTCTACAAAGCGTAAATTCAATTAGGCAACGATCTGCTTCCTCCAACACCGGATTAATTTTAATGAAATTATAAACCGAGCATTCATTCTTTGCTACGATTCGTGAATCAGACTAACCTCGTTTTCAACAACGAGGCACTCTATTACACGTGAGAAATCTTGTTATGCCTATCTATTCCTATCATTTTTTTACATTTTTAAATAGATATAAAATAAACTCGTTACTTTTGAGAATGTGGCTAATTATGTTCAAACACTATATTTTCCACAAAATGAGACTTCAAGTGAAATAATTTTATCGTAAACTAATTTTCACTCAAAATTTTGTTCTAATATGTTTCTATAAATATTTTTTTACATATCTATTAGCCAAATATATTTTATTTTTTTCGATTATTCATTATATACTTAATTGTTACAATTTCTATATGCATTTACAAATTTGTTCCAAAATTTACCAATATGATCATGATAGCCGTGCCTCATTACAGTGTTAATGAAATATCAAAACGTTTCGTATTATATATTGATACAAAATTTCTCTAAAAGTATTCAAACGCATTCTTAAGTGCCCGTATTTTTTAACATTAGAAAATATAATTGGACTAACACCGGTGTCAAAGTTTACAAATAGAAATGAAATAAAAATGTATCTAACTAAATTAAAATTTAAGAGCTGCACCTGCAAATTTTCATATATATGTGATCTAAACTGGATTGTAGGTGATTTCGCGTTCCATGAAACTAGAAGCGTTGCGCACATGTACGTGTGTGAAAACTTGACGAACTCCCCTTCTCGGAACATTTCTCATCGAAACAGCCGCGTGTTGCACAGCCTCTTCCGTATTCGGTTGGGTTCAGTCGTAATGATCTTCAGGGATCCCGGGAGTTAACAGGGCTTTATAGGCGGTCAGGAGAACACGTGTTCGTAAACCAGAGCTTGCCTCACGAATCACTCGGGGTGATTTACATCGAATCCTGACCATCCTCTTCAAGCTTTTAATCTCAATTTCATATCGAGCGAGTTTTTTTCAAATCTTAATTAATTTCACCGGTTTTTTACAAAGATTAATATGAAAAAAGTTTGAATTTCCCTCTGAGATATCTTCATTTCAATCGCGCTATTTATTTGATTATTTTTTATGAGATGCGTTTTAATTAGAAAATTATGAATAAATGGATATGCAATGATTTTATTCTTATAAATATTACATTCTTATAAACTCTATTCTAATAAAAATTATAAATTTTATATTCTTGTAAATTCTTCTAAATTATATTGTTATACATTCTTACAAATATTGTATTTTTATAAATTCTTAAAAATTACATTGTAATACATTCTTATAAATTTTATATATGTAATTTTATAAATTGAGATAAAATATAAAAATGTTTATATTCTACTACATACGGTACGTAAAAATAAAAAGTTAGATTCTTGACGAAAGTTTTTCATGTACAAATTAGCTATTAATTTAAATTAGTTTTACATTAAATCAATTCTTTTTTGCATTGGATTAAATATTTCTTTTTTCGTTATGTAATATATATACATGTGAACCTGTTTTGTCTAATAACTTCAGAAAATATCCTAGTGAAATCTATACGTACTGCTGCTCAAAAATATTTATAGACTTGCTGATTTTAAACAAGATTTATTTTAGTTAAAAAGTTACTAAATCTAGAATTATATTGTGGATTGGCGAACTTTTTATAAAACCTTTTTTTGTAATATCTTTATAAAAAATTTGTCGTATTCTATGGTATTACGATAGTGTGATATCGATGAAATAAAATATGTATATTAAAATTGATAAATGTTGTTTACACGAGCATTGATCCTTAATGAAAATCCATCGTCACAATGAACAACGCTGAAAGCGATTTTTTTTACTTAACTAGAATTTTCTGTGCCGCCTGAATGTTCGCAACTGACGTAAGTTTGTTGGCGTGGAGATAAGTTGCGCTTGAAAACCGCGATAAAGGATGTTCGTCTTCGTCTCTGTTTTACGTCAAACGAATTTCCACGGTGGATGAGGGGCGAAGGGCCGCAGGTGGATGTACTTTATCGATTTTGGCATACCAGACAAGCTGCTTGTGCTTTCACAGCGATAATCCGGCTACCGCTGCTACTGGCTGGGTGGTGCGGCTTAAATCGCCCACTTGAAAACTTCATCGACACGCTGCACCCCTGTAACTTTCCCTTGGCTTGTCCCGCTCTGAGAACCGCGTTTTATTTCAAAAATTGAAGAATATACAACGTTTAGTGTGGGGAGAGAAATTGATTCGTTAGATGACAGAAACAGTTTTACGGAAGCAGTAGAGAATTAGCTCTGCAGTTCCCATAAGAACCTACAAGTAATATTTTTTTACTTGCTTCTTTTACTTACTTTGCATGATATAACTAAATTAATAATTTGTAGGTTTTAATGCATTCTAGTTCGTATTTATTTGAAAATGTTGCTTCTACTTGGATTCGTAAATGGTAGAGAATTAACTGCCCAGTTCTCATAAACACCCATAGATACGTGTTACTTTTTATTTATTCTACATTGTATAACGATATAACAAACAAATTAACAATTTGTACATTTTTTATTACGTTTCAGTAATTAGTTTGTACCTATTTATTTTGAGTTTGAAAGTTCCGTATGTATACTTGAATTTGGCTAATTCCGAGTTGAACAGAAGCGAATAATCCACAAGAGATTATTTTACATGTAAGAATAAATCGAAAATGTGGAATACAATTTTTTATATGTTGCATCGTTTCCGAGAAAATAAAATTCACGCGTATAGCAGGCCAATTGTTAACTAAATACGATCAAACTTTATTTTTATCGAGAACAAAGCTTTAAGCAGAAAAATATTATTCTACGTTTTTAACTTATTTTCGCATATAGAATAACCTATTAATTACTTATTCGTACTTACTCGCTAATTAGCTAAGTTCGTATGTACCAAACAAATTTTCAAACTCAATTTTCTGGAAAACGGAGAGTTGTATGAGAAAATGTTCTACATTTCCGATTTATTTTTTCACATAGAAGCATCCTCTTGCTAATTGTATCGCGATTGCCAGAAAATCCCGTATAATAGGTCAAAAAATGTTTTCTTTTAGAAATGGAAAATAAAAGGAGAGAAGGAAGTGCATTTCGATTCTTATAAGTGACGGTGGAAACGCAGCTTAAGTAGGATGTCTCGGCACGAAAGGTCGCGTGCATCTATCCTCCAGGCGGGAAACTAGGTTAACCATCGCGGAATCGACGTAATGACTCCCAATTAAAATGAAATCAGAGGCGAATTTAATCGTCGTTAGATTTTCTTTACTCGCGTGTTCCTGTTCTTTTTTGTGTTTAGGGTGGTAGGTGGTTCATGGTACTAGAAAGGAGAGAAATAATTATTTGTCGAGAAGTATGTAGAAAGTGGTAGGGAAAGTTTTTATGCAAGAGACTTTGCCTTCGAACGGAGATTAAAGATTCGAGTTCCTATTTAAATTTCATTTCTTACTTCCTTAGTTTATACTTCATTTTTCTTACGTTATTTTTATTCCACATATATAAAGTGCACTGGTATGCAATCTGCTACGTATAAAATCTATTAAAATGCAATTTAGTCTTCTCTGTTCTCATATTGTATTTTTATATAAATGGAATGTCGATTTTATTGAAGATGAGTGATGTTTCTATTTATCGTTGAGTATATCAATTTTAAGTACTAAAATCAGTGTCAATTGGTTTATGTTGTTATTTCTAACTCCTTATAATTTTTTCGGTCACAATTAAAAAGTGCAGGGCGAAATATGATAATATTAAATATTAAATATATTAGTTTATTAGTTGTCAGATCGAAATTTATTCGAGTTGGAACTTTTAGACGTTAATGATTAATCGACATGTGAAGTCAGCCAATGATAATCAGTAACAATTGAAAAGCACATGATAAAATTTATTAATTAAACAAAATTTCATAGATTTATCTATCTTTAAAAAGCTTATGTGGCGGATCGGTATCAACAGGACGCCGACAGGTCGAGGCATCAACGCGGCGCAACACCTCTCGGGCGAGCCGCTGGTACCAACTGCCAACACTAGAGGGCTACGACGACAACGAGTCTGTCTAACTCGCTAGCGGTCGAATATACGAGCGATTGATACAAATACCGCACCTAGCGAGACTCCCTCTACGTCTAAGGCAGGGACTACCGGGCATAGCCTTACTGACGAGTCCACCGGTAGTCCCGGGACGAAACGCAAACTCTCTTTCCATCCGCCACACTTATATTGCCTTCTAACAATCTTAGTTACTAATTACAAGCAACATCAAAATTAAAAAATCAACAAGAATATACTCTTCAATTAATAATATGTCAACCAATCGTTACTGTCTCCAGGTTCCTTTAGAAATCAAAGAAATTTCATTCAACAACCCTAATCTCACAAAATATGTCACGCTAGTAATGTAATGTAATCTGTAGAGATCCCTATTTCACTTGCATACGTAAATACACGTGTTACGTGTGACAAACGAATCGGAAATTTAATCCGGGTAATTTTTAGTGCATAGGTGGTACCTATATATTTCTATTGTATTGTATATATGTTATACTAATGTATTCTAAGTATATCAGTTGCAAATTGACATCATACGGCCCTGGATAGTTGGTTGAAACTTGTTCGTCCTCAGGAATTGCTGAATCGATGATCGAAAAAGCGTATGAATTCGATTAGCTGATTTTGGGGTCATTCTAACTCTTCATTTAAATATAATGTAAACATATATATATATCTATATTTATTTATCTATTTATATGTTTAGAAGATATTGTTGATTACTATTTGATTAGTAGGCATTATATCAGTATCATACAAATATCGTAAATGTTTTCAATAAGATTTACATAGGTTAACAAACTGTGGAGTCAATATGTAATTGTTATAGTTAACTATACTGTATATTATAATCCTTGTAAATAGTTTCAACAAACTTTTCTCATGTATCCATATTAAATTATAATCTTGTTAAAAACAAATTTTATTGTATTAATCGCTTTCTTGCTAATTTACGTTAATTTAGTTTACATTTTGTATATGCACTGAATGTATTAATATTCTTTGGGACTGGGGGATAGTAGAATAAAAAACTTCCCGCCTTCTTGGTGCTTACACATATGCACAGTAGAATATCTTTGGTCCCACCTTAAAATATGAACACATCTTCAAGTGCAGCGGTTTACAATATATTTCACCGGTTTCGTGTTGCCACTGATATGACTAACACGCGTGATACACAAGAAAAGGTACGTATTAATTTGGTTAGTAGCTGTTCATAATTCTCTCCAAAGTGGTAGAAATTTCAAATAAAATTTCAGTACAACTAGAGCCTTTTCGGTTTTTTAAATCCTGTGTTCTAAGAAGTTGATATACATTTACGCTCTACGTGTACATAACCAGGATTTCTACCAATTTCCATCTTTCCGTGTTCTCGAAATCTCGCGAAGTAGAAACAGAGAGAAGTTAGAGTGTCCGCAAAATCCTCGAAACTTTTTCTCGAAATAGTCACGAAGAAGATAGATAGAAGAAACAAGAAAGAAAAGGATCAGTCGATCGTTTGGCAGCATGCTTCTCCGTCTAACCTCCTAACGAGCCGATTCTCAAGGAGCACACAGAGGCGGCTGGGGATCGTCTTCTGCTTCTACGTTCCTCTTCGTCTTTTCTCTCTTTGATTCGTCCGACTCCACCTTGGTTGACGACGAGCGCAACAGATCGTGGTTCTCAACTCTGAGGTAAGCAGTTGCAGTTCACCTTCCAAAGATGCTTAAATTCCCCCTCCCTCCTGCATGCTCTTGACTGAGGGAAACGGATGCGGATTTGTTGCCTTCTTCTGAGGCTTCGGTGCTTTAAAGCTGCATTTCGTTAATTTTCTAGCTGCTCTTGTACTTGGGCGCTGTTTCTGCTTGATTTATGATTAGGAGACTGGCTGAAACGTCGGTTTATACGTGGAATAGGAATTTTCTGGGACTTAAAAATTGAAAGATACATAATCTATTTTTAAAATAACGTAAATATTTCACGTTTTATACGCAAATGAAATTAATTTATTTGAAATCAAATAAAATATTTGTTGCTTCACTATATAAACTATTTCTTATTTGTTAGTATGTTTATTCGTTATCTAATTTTGACGAAGACAACAGATTTATCAACATGCATCCTTACCAAGACTTTTACTTACTATGTACGACTGTTATTATGTTTCTTCCAGTTAATGGAATTAATTACCTTTTTTAAATGTCATATATAGGTCAAATTTGCAATCAATAAATAAACGTTATTGTCTCAGATAATCTATTTCTCAATGTCTTATTCTCACAATTATTTGGTTAGCTTTAAACTTTTGTACATAACTAAATAAAGAACATGACATCAATTGAAATGCATTATTTAGGATATAATACAAATTGAAATATTTATTTAGAAAGTTAAGAAGATCACGTATTCAACCTTTTCGCATTTTCTAGCAGACCCTTTCTCATCAATGTCGAAAACCCTCCTCAAAATATTTCCATCAATACAGTTGCCAAACTCGAAATATCCCGATATTGCTTTCAATTCACTTCATTCAAATCAGTCAACTTATCCAAAGACGACAAGCTCATCATGGTGCAATAGTCGCTCGGTCACGCGCGACGCGTGTCGCAAAAGAACTGGAAAGTCGCGGATGTAAAAACGAAAGAAAACAACAGACAAACGGGAGAATGAACGAGAGAAGGTGGGACACAGAGAGACGAGACTCTGGGCGTAGGTAATTATCCATAGGAAGGTTGAAACTGGAAAGCAAAGTCGAAGGGTTGCCTCTCCCGTGAGAGGCGTGAATTACACAGCGAGGCAAGCGAGCCGGCAGACAGGCTCATTGTCCTCCGCTAGTTTAATTAATGCAGCTGAACCGGCAGCCTCTCGTTCCTCCTTCTCCTCTTTCCGCTTTCCCTTCGTCTGCATTCTAGCTAGCTGTCTCTCCTTTCTTCTCTCCGACATCCGCATGCTTCCAACTGCCACGATCTTCGATCATGTACAGAGAGATAGAGCGAAAGATGAGATACAGGTATAGAGAGGAAGAGGTTAGCTTTGGCGTGAGGGTGATCCACTGTGGTGTGCACTTGCTACACGGATTTCCACGATGATCTGTCAATTAGAGACGTGACACGAGCGCTTTTGTTGGTCGTGAAACGACGCTGTTCAGAGAAAGCTTTATATGTACATACTTGGTTTTATGGGTTCTTGGAGTATGGCTGTTGACTTTTGTACAGTTGTTGCGAGGATTCGTACACAATAGTCTGAATACCGTTTGCTACTTGAGTGAAACAAACTTTCCTATGCACTTTCCTGCGGAATAAGGACATCATAATTATAGTTTTCATTTTTAAATATATTTGATTGCAGTTTCAATTATATACAAGAATTCAGTAACAAACTTAGTAATAATAATAATAGTAAAGAATAATTTTTAATAAAAGTAGTAAACATGTATTCTACAAAAACGTAAACGTTAAAATGAATGACTACTGGCCACTCAGGGGTTAAATTTAAACTTGATATGTACTTAGACTTAATATTATATGTAGGTATAAACTTATTGAACTATCTCTTATCGATTATATCTGTGGATAGTTTAACAAGTATTCTGTCTCTAATAAAACTCTGAAACTAAACAATGTATAGCTGCTACAAAAAGGTATTAGCACATATCCTTATTTTCCAATGAGGCCATCATTTATCAGATTTTACATTTCATTTTCATAGTATCCAATTCTTGTAGTTACACGAAGACATTGTTAAGTACTTACTTAATTTGTGTACTTCATAATACGAAATTTAATGTACTTGGACCTAATTACTGGATGTATGCTCATATAGATGCTATAATAAACATAACAGTACATCAATACTTTTTATAGTTACTGTACATCGAAATAAACATTCCGTCATAAACGCTACCTTCTTCACTGATTTTACCAATTTTCACAAAAAGATTTTCCGTTCCCTCTATCAATCTCTCTAGCGTAAAAATATATAATTTTCCGGATGTTTCACTGCGTTTCAGTTGCGCGAGTATCTCGTTATCCCGGCACTCGTCTCTCGCGAAGCCACTCGGAACTGCGGCGTAAAGTCAAGCGAATGGTTACAAATTGAAGACGCTAATTTACACACGGTTTCGCACTCAAGCTTGCTTAGCTCCGCCGGCCTGGCTGGCTGCTTGCTTGCTTGCTTCTGCTTATTAACTCGCACAAGTTTACGAGCTAGCTTCTAACGGCTAACAAGGTAAACAATGTTTGGCAATTATTTCGGTTAAATGATCCTCCTGAGACGCGGCTGCTGGATACAACGGCCAGGTAAAGGAAACTAAGGTTTGAAGACACCTTTTACGTGTGTCTCCGCTATTTGCTCGCGTTTATCCTCCCCGCCCCCTCCCCCCCCCCTCTCTCTCTCTGCTTCGGTCTTTGAAATATTCCAAGTGAAACATTGTAGAAAATAATGTTTTAAAAGAGTATAAACATGTGTGGCTACAAACAATGTCTACGCACAGTGATATTTATTATAGGATTTACACCAAAGTATAATTTAGGCCCAAGTATAAATGTCATATTATTTAGTAATACTTTCATAGGAGTAAAGAGATCAGGTATTATGAAAATGATAGAACCTTGTAAAAAAACATTTTATTAAAAAATAAAAATATATGTAAATATTTTGTATAGCTATTGTATATTGAATCTCAAAATCAAATAAAATTTTCGAATCTTTATGATCTCCAATAAAATATTGTTTATATAGATCGCTTATAGGTATATTAAGAAAAGTATTAAAAAAGAGTTAAAAAAATATTAAGACTAAAATTTTATGTAACGTTCTTTTTAAATAGCATAATTTATTAAATAAAATGATGATACTAGAATCCTAGAAAATAATTTACTTTTAGAGTAAATTTTAGGCATCTCGGAAAATGTACAATTTTTAAAATATATGTATATTAATATAAGTAATATAATATAATTGATTTCATCGGTAGTCGTTGTGTTAAGTCAATATTAATAAAAATCTATATTATACGAACATTATTATTTGTAACATTTCTTACCTCGGTTCTTTCTTTTATATTTATTTTCATTATCATGAATTTCTAGTGATTTTTGTCTCAGCAGGGTATAAAATAAATCACAAATAGATTATTACGTATAATATCAATCGATTTACAACCATCACAGCAAATTACAATTCCGGTTACCATGCAACATGGTTGACAAAGACGGAGAACACCTCAAACGCCGAACTCGTTTACGTCATTCGACTTAATTTTCCCGTCACTCGAGCTCCTGTAGGCTCGAGTCAACTTTACGATCGTTCGATACACGTTTCCTGCTTTCCTTGCTGGATAGTTGCCGCGTAATGTGCTCTCCTGTAATTACATGAATTATGTTCTGGTGTACCCAGCTCTTCCTCTCTTATTTTTCTGTCAAACTAGTTTGGCTCTTTGTACACTCACTAATGTCCCAATCGGCTTTCCTCTTATGCAAATTGATTAACGGTGCATCCGTGCGGCGTGTTTATCTGTTGCCTTCTTCTTCTTCGTTGCGCTTTCCGTTTTTTCGCTTGTTCCTTGTTCTATCGTTTATATTGGTCGATAAATATGTATTCAGCGTACCTTGTATCTGATTATCATCGATAATTTTCAAAACTGATACACTCGTTCGTTGCAAAAATAAGGAGAATGATGTCTATCTATATTTTTGATGGTCGTTCGCTTGTTACAATTTAGCATTTATAATATACGAGTTTATCTGGTAGATTCTTATAATATTAATACATAATAGCATTTGTAATATACTTATGCAATATACTTATGCACTTGTTATATTATATTATTGTAAACAGGTATATGTATATAGTAATATGTGACATTTCGCACACCTCGATGGCCGAATATTAGTGCGACTCATTGTAGGATTAATTTATTTAGAAAGTTAGAATTAATACATACAAAAATACATAACGTTTTGACAGCATCTACATTCATTTTCGGGAATGATAATATTTCACAATCCACTTGAAGATTACACAAAGTATAATTGCTGCCGAGATAAGCGTTCATTGCCAAGTAATAAGAAATTGATTTGATAAAGTTCTATCAGAGTAAAACTAGATAGAAATAATAATTTTCATGTGATCATTATCTCTTAACTGGTATCATTTGATCATCGTGAACCATAAAAATTTAGGCTCAGATAATAATTTAATCTAGTAATATTAGAATTTTTAATTCAATTTAATTTTATTGAGAATGGAGAATGTAAAATAAAATGAAATTAATTTTAATAAATGTACAGGTCGAATTCAATCTCTCCGATTTCGATCATTTTTTGATATGTGGTGAAGATTGGCATGATTCTGTACAACAATTTGAAAACAGAAGTTTCCAAGATATTTGCAAAAAACTATCGATACCACTACAATGAATTCTGCATACAGTTGTGCGCCTGTGACAGCATGTATGTCAGTACTGGTTGCCAGCCGGCGGCCACTTATCTTCTGTTTACAAACGAGGGTCAGGCGAACTTAAAGACCCCTTGCACATTGTACATTTGCGAGTCTGTAAGAAATGTCTGTTACAACTTATAGTTCAATTAAATATGAATATCATCAATGTACATATTGGATTTGGGTTTAGGTTAGTTTTTACAAATGTATAAAATAATAAAAACTAATAAAAAATAAAATAAAAATAAAAAATAAACACTAATACAAATTCAAACTCAATGCATGAATGATATTTGCTTGTAATTGAATTGTAACGAATATTTCTTACAAGTATCGCGAACTGCACCTATCAAGTACACGCAGCGTTATTTTTTAACGATTTCATTCCTGGGCCAGAAAGCTATACCAGACCCGGGCACTCCTAGGACCATCGGAGTTGGGATACGCCCAACCAGCGTGTTTAGTTCCTCACCTTGCTATTTGTATCAGCTCCGGCCTACAGGAGCCTTCACTCGTCTCAGGTCGAACGGGGCGTATTTCCACAATCCTACCATCTCATCAGGACTGTACCGGAGTAGTTGGGGCGCTACTCTCTCGCCAATGTCCTTCACGAAAACCTAGAGCCTGCGCCTGGCGACCCCCTTTGGCCATCTAGCCACCATTTGGCTATAAACCACCTCCCACGAGTCCAACACCAAGCGACGGAGAGCGGGTGAACCCCCGAGGCTGATCTTGGCCCCCGTGATACCAATCTAAGTCATTGGAGGGACTATCGGAATGGCTCGTCGGCCACGTCACTGCCAACCGGATTCTCTGTAACCACCGTTATTCGACATGACCAGATGGGACCCACATAAGCGGGGACATCGGCTGAGGCCGATGCCAGTCGGTCCCGGACTTGAGTCTTATCCCGACGGCCCCATCCTGGCTCGGGTCTATGGGTTCGCCATTACTTAAAGGACTCACGCAAGCGGGGTACGGCCACAACACGCGGTTCTACACTCCCGGCGGTCTTTCTTGCGGGAAGATGTTTCTTACAAGTATTATGAACTACACCTATCAAGTCTATTGACGAAGCGTTATTTTTTAATGAGACCGTCCCTAGGCTAAAAAGATATATCAGACCTATCCATAGCGGGGCTATCGGAGTTGGGATTTACCCAGCCATTAGTCTGGTTCAAAGCAGTCCGGTAGGGGAACCGGGCTGCCCGGCTCCGGCGAGGAGGCGCGGTGTGACAATGGCCACACACCGCTCCATCAAGGGGTGGTATTAGGCACGCGGGGGAGGGGGGGCGGTGTATCGCCCGGTTCCCGGGCCCCTTTCAATCACAGCCGGGACGGTCATCGTGGAGGTTTTAGTCGGTTGGAGTCCGGCACTACCACGCCGCTTTTCCCCAGAAGCGACCTGGTGTCCGTGCGGATTTCCTCCACGTTAATAAAAAAAAAAAAAGCCATTAGTCTGCTTGGAACCGCTTAGTCCCTGACCTTGCTACATGTGCCAGTTCCGGCCATCTACAGGGGCTTTCACTCGTCTCAGGTCGAAATTTCCATTGTAGCGGCACTTTTCCATTGTAGCGCTTTTCCATTGTAGCGGCACAAGGCCGTAAACAAAATTCCAGGGTTAAAATGCATGTGTTGGCCGCATGGCCCCGTCCCGCTCAGGCCAGGACGTCGTAAAGAAGAAGATCCTGGGACTTACGGGAGATCGCAAGGACGTCCGGCAAAAAAAACTTTCCCTACCCCGGAAGAAAACTTTCTCTTCCGGGGAGCTTGGCACCGTATAAAAGAGGGAAACAAAGATAGCTCGTGACAGAGAGTGTGCGAGGTAATAGTCCGAGTCCAGCCCAGGCAACACACGCTAGTAAGATTAATAAACGCACAATTAAATTAATACGCCAATTATTCCTTTAGCACCTTTCACGTCCAACACTTCAAATTGGTGACCCCGATGTGATCTCAAGAGAAATAAGTGAACGTCTTAGTGCCATATAGACGTCATTTCTGCGGATCACGTGTGTTCGAGATGGCAAGTGCTGGCGAGGAAGTGCCCGCGACAAACGCCACCGCCAATGTGGACGCGGTTGGCCAACAACTCCGCATACCGCAATTTTGGCCGCAAAAAGTCATGCTGCGGTTTATCCTGTTAAAAGCGCAGTTCGAGTTCGCGCACATTGTGAGGGACAAAACGAAATTTAACATTGCTATCGCGGACCTAGGAACCTCGACCCGCTGGGAAAAACGAACTTATCAAAAGACTGGCCGATTCGGACAGTACGACAGTACGGAAGTTGCTCGAGAACTAAGAAATGGGAGATCGGACGCCGTCACAGTTCTACAGGTACTTGAAGAAGCTGGTCACCCCCGTAGTCCCGGACGCTCTAGAAAAACCGTCTTCCGATAAACACGCAGCGAGTCCTGACCGTCATGAGTAAAACGGATGCAAACGCCCTGACCGAGATGGCAGACCGGATCCACGAGATCCGGTCAAAGGCAGGACGGATAGCAATGACAAGCGAACCATGACTACGACTACGACGGCATACAAAACGAGCTGAACCAATAGTAAGCGGAAATTAGCGTGCTGAGCGCCGACAGTCGACGCTCTCCAAAACGACGCTGGAAACGCCGCCGACCGCTTTCCGGAGAAAGGGGGCAGCACCTGGGCCTATGTTACTACCACGAAACCTTCCGAAGCCGCGCAACAAGTCCCCCATCTAGCTGGAACCAGGACACCGACAGGAGCTCGAAGATTTCGTTCCTCGCGGGCATTGGGGCGGCCTATGCGTGTATCCGCGCAACAGATTATGCGGACCCGCGAACAGAACTGTTCGCGGCCAACGGGACACGAATCGCGACGTATGGTACCATGGCGGTGACCCTGAACCTGTCTCCTTCGACGAGCCTTCAAATGGCCTTTCATAGTGGCGGACGTTAACACGCTCATCATTGGAATGGACTTTCTGAGCTACTACTCAGTCAACACAACCACCAACCTGTCGTCGACGGCATACTCGGCGGCTGACATAGCGTCGATAAAAACGATTGTCGGTAAATCAATGTATCACCAATTCCTCGTGGAAATCCCGGATCTAACCCGTCTGCCCGTTTTCGGAAAAGGAAGAACCCGGCACAGCGTGAAACGTCATATCAAGACGACACAAGGACTACCGGTCTACAGCAAGCCTCGATGCCTCACCCCTGACTGCCTTAAACACGTGAAGGCGGAATTCGAGATGATGTTGGAGCAAGGAGTGATTAGACCCTCGAAGAGCCTATGGGCGTCGCCCCTGCACGGTGTCCCTAAAAAAAAAACGGAGGGCGACGACTACCAAGCGCTGAACGCCTATACCATACTTGACAGGTATTCGCCGCCGCATTTCGAAGATTTCGCGCAACAACTGCGTGGTAGCGAATCTTCTCAAAACTCGATCTCGTCCGCGCGTACTATCAAATTCCGATAGCACCCAAGGACATCGAAAGAACGGCGATTGCGATCCCGCTCGTGCTATTCGATGCGGTAAATACCATGTTCGGACTTCGCAACGTGATACAAACGTGTTAAAGATTCGTCGATGAAATTATGTGCGGTTTAGATCTTGTTTACGCGTACATCGACGATTTCCTGGTAACCTTTGAAAACGAGAAACAACACCGCGAACATTTGCGAATGCTGTTAAAACGCCTAAATGATTACGGTGTGGTAATAAACCCCGCAAGTGAAATCACAATTTTGGGATACACGGTAAACGTCGATGAAATAAAACCGCTACTCGAACATGTGGATGCAAAAGTAGAAGTTCCGAAGTACTCGACCGATAAGCATCTGCGAAGGTAGCTCGGTATGACTAATTTCTACCGATGTTTTATACCGGAGGCCGGGTATATTTTCCAACTGCTGAACGAGATGCTAAAAGGTGTCAAGAAGGGCAAGAAAGGGCGCCTATCGCGTGGTCGGAACATGCCGAAGATGCCTTCCGCGAGTCGAAACGCGCCCTCGCAGACGTCACGATGTTAGCCCATTCGATACCAGTCGCGCTGGCCAGCCTCGCGATAGACGCGTCCGATTACGCAATAGGAGCGGTCTTGCAGCAACGTGTGAACGACACATGGCAGCCGCTGGGTTTCGTTACGAAATCCTTAACCCCCGCGCAGCGAAAGTATAGCGCGTAAGGGAGAAATTTTGTGATTTTTATAGACCACAAACCCCTCGCATACGCGTTTAACCAGAATCTCGATAAGTGTTCGCCGCACCAATTCTGGCACCTTGATTATATTGGGCAGTTTACGACCGAAATCCGGTATATTACAGGCCTAGATAACAACGTAGCCGACGATTTTATCGCAGATTGAAGCGATCGGAAAATCCGTAGACCACAGAACTCTCGCAGCCGCACAAGAGAATGATACCGAGTTACGCAAAATCATCAACTCCGGTACATGCGCGTTGCAGTTAAGAAAGGTACGATGTGGAAATATTTGGCGACGTAACGAGCGAAGTGGTACGACTGTATGTACCAAAACCTTTGCGGCGCAGCGTATAAGATCACCAGGCATGTAGCCTCACCAGACAAAACATTCGGGGCATTGGCAGGTCACTTCGAACACATGCCGGTTGCTCGATATCAAGCATTTGCGCATGACAGCTTAGCATCCCGTGTCCAACGGGATGGTAAAGCGATTACATCGGGAGTTGAAAGCAGCAATCAAATCCCACGATACGAGCAACTGGGTAGAAATTTTGCTAATCGTTTTATTGGGTATACAAACCGCCATTAAAGAGAACCTGAGCGCAACGGCAGCCGAAATAGTTTATGGTACCGGAATACGGTTACCGACAGAATTCTTTTTAACAGCGGATCAACATGCAAACTCAAAATACGCGAACCGGTTAAAAGAGAGCATCGAAAAACTCAAACCACACCCAATCATAGGACATAGCATGAAGAAAATTTTCATTTTCCGCGAACTCGCGTCATTTTTGCGCCATGACGCAGCCAAAAGTTCTTTGCAACTACCTTACGATGGGCCATATAAAGTGATACAACGAGGCGATAAAAACTTTACCATAGAAATAACCAACAGGAACCTAAGAGTTTCCATAGACCGGTTAAAACCCGCTTTTGTTGAACCCGACGATATTGAGCAACAACGACAAGACGAAATTTGCACAGAAATACGCGACGTGTTCGCTCAGCCCGAAACCTAAAACAGTCGAAACGAAGAGCGGACAATTCGGAGCAAAGAGAATCCGAAAAGTAGATACACCATGCGCTCGAGCAGGAAAGTCCATTTTCCGGGGCGATTCCAAGCAGATTATAAATAGAAAAGTCAATATGCTAAGCGAATGAAGCGAATAGATTAAATGCGTAGTATTAAGTAGTTTAAGGAAATGCATGTAAATAGTATAAGCTTAGCATATAGGATCTACCTGCGCGGAACAAAGACAGCCCTAATACTCAACAACCTTCGTTAAAAGAAAGAAGAAGAAGGAAAAACGTTAGAACTGGTAAAGGGGTGTGGCGGCATTCGACAACAAATACCGCCACTCGACTCTAACTAATACGGGACAACAGTAGCGCAGTGGTTAGCACCTTAGGTTACGAACGTTCGGGACCCGGGTTCGAATCCTGGCGCCCGTAGTCCTATTTTACTTCCACGCATCTAAGTTAAAAGAAAAATAGCAGTACCCCATCAGCGACATCTACAGCCAGCAGCTACAATTATCACGGACAATATATATATGTCTCAGGGGTAATGTTGCTGCATTACCATAGCCCTACCGTCTCAGTAGGACGGTACCGGAGCAGTTGGGTCGTTGCTCACCCGCCGACGTCCTCCGAGGAGGACTAGAGCTTGCGCCTGGCAACCTCCACACCTGCGGGGAGACATAAAGTCTGCGGCTGGCATTTTCTTTTGGCCATTTGGCTATAAACCACGAGACCAACATCAAGCGGCCGAGGACGAGGGGAACCCAAACCCCCGCGGCTGATTTCGGACCCCATGGTACCAATCTAAGTCATTGGTGGGACTTTCGAAGTGGTTCGACGGCCACGTCGCTATCAGCCGGGGTCCCTAGCCATCATTAGCCATCATTACTCGACAGGACCAGGTGGGACTCATGAAAGCGGGGGGTGTTAGAGACTGGTCTCGGTCGATGCCGATTGTCTCGGTCCTGAGTCTCATCCCGACGGTCCCACCCTGCCCGTGAGTTCGCCATTACCCAAAGAACTCACACAAGCGGACTACAACCGCGACACGCAGTTCTTGCATTCCCGCTGATCCTCTCTGCGGGAAAATATTTCTTACAAGTATTCTCATCTTTGGTAACGGATGCTTTCCTTAGCGCGAATTTATCGCCATAAGGATTGGGCCATAGGGATTGGGAACCAGCGCACAAGGCACCCAGTACCTTGCTACCTGTATTAGATAAGCCTGGTAGGGGCTGTCACTTGTCTCAGGTCGAACGGGCCGTTTTCTAAGCCCTACCGTCTCACCAGGACGGTTCCGGAGCAGGTGGGACGCTGCTCACCCGCCGAAGGTCATTTGGGGGAGCCAAGTACCCCTTAAATCGGCCCTTTTGCCAGCATCTTGGCCATCAACCACTGCCACCGCGAGTCCAAATCCATAATTGGCCGAGCTGAGGGTTCGCTACTCCGGGCTTTTACTCGACCCCCGTGGTACCAACCTTAGTCATTGATGGGAATATCGTGTGGATGTACGGCCACGTAACTACTGGCCGGCGACCTGCTAACCGTGTTCGGCAGTTCCAAATGGGACTCACGTAAGCAGGGGCCTCAAGGTACAAAGTACCCGGGAACTTGTCCCGACGGTCCCATCCTTGGCATCAGGATCGTGGGTGCGCTACTACCCAAGGCCACGTAGAGAGAGCGTAACCGTACTTAAACGCCTTACACTTCCGGCAACCTTCCCTGCGATGTACATAGAGGTCTCATGTAAGTGGGACGCTTGTCCTGACGGTCCTCCCTGATTTCGGGAACGTGGGTTTGCCAGCCCCCATAGACTCACATAAGCAAGTCCTCCCTGCGGGAAATATTTCTTACAGTCTTGCATATGCAAATATGCACGTTGTGTATAGAGCCCTTAAGCACAGCCGATCCTCGTTTGTAAACAGAAGATAAGCAACCGCCGGCAACCAACAGTACTGGCGCATACGTTGTCATATGCAGTATAGGTATACATTCATTTTAGTGGTATCGATAGTTTTTTGCGAATATCTCGGAAACTGCACGAAACCACCGGTTATATGTATAAAAATAAGTTATACAAAATCATGCTCTCCACCGTATATTTAAAAATCATCGATATCGGAGAGGTTGAGTTCAATCTGTACATTTACCTTAATGTTTGTTAATTGAGTTTAATATTAATTAATTAAGTACTATGAAAAGCTTCAGTTCTATAATATCCTTTTTTCTAAAATATTCAAATCATGATTCGACTTAACATAATTTCAACGAGAAGACGATAAACAGAAAGAAATAAGAAAAAAATAAGAAATACCAAACATTAAGAAACTACAGAGAAAAACAAAACAAAAAGAAAAAGGAGGAGGAGAACACGAAGAAGAAGAGGACAGAAGAAAAAAAAGACGGGGAACCGGTTGTTGTCTCTAGATTCTGAAGCACTGTCTTTTGTAGCTGAGAGGGGAAAGATCGAAGAGGAGACCCTAAGTTGCACGATCGACAAGCCGGACGTTACTGAAAACGAGTAGACCACGATTTCGCTTCTCCAGTACCTTCTTTTCTGCGCTGTTGACCATTTTATTGCGCTCGTGTATCGTTCTACGGCGTGTACCAGTGTGTTACGTGTTACATGTAAACCGACACCATGGATATAACGTTTTCAGTGCTAGGCCGTAGAAATCAGCTGTTCAACGAAATGGCCTATAAAAAACAGATTCTAAAGGATTCAACCATCGAACGTAACCTAATATAAATTTTGCAAATTGCGTTTCTTTTGTTGTGAACATAATGGTTTATTGTCTTTGTGAATTACTAATCCATTAAGGAGCAACAAATGGTTTATTGCAATTAAACTGTAGTATTTTATACATTTAAGGGGAATTTAAAGATACTAATATACACAAAACGCACATGATACGCAAAGACAGTTAACATATTTAAAGTACAATATTCATTATTATATTTAGCGAGTAAAACAAATATTGGCAGAAATTTTATTTGTTAATATTATAAAATATAAATTTGCATAAATAGCCGCAGACTAATCATAGTGTTATAAATAAAGTGGGTATAGAAAGCAGCCATTTTCGACAAAAATTTTGTTCAACTTTGTTTATTTCAAACATTGTAACAAATAATATATGGTAAATATTCTAAGTAATCTTCAGACTGGATTTCATAAGAAAGATATTATATATTTATCAAATATCTTTTATGAATACATTCATAAATATCCAGAAATCAGCGGAAAATGTATGCGTAATTTTATTTTTAGCTTGGAAGAAATTTGTAAATAATAAGTTTAAAAGTCTTTTTTTACATGCAAATCAATTTGTATTTGTAAAAGTTTTAAAAAATTTGCATAAATCGAATTGATGAGAACTACTATGTAATACTTTACATTATATTTTCTACAGTTCTACGCCTATCTACTTTAAGAAACATACACAAAATGAGTTAATAGCTTTTCTAATAACTATTGTCGATCTCAGGAAATACAATTTGGAAATACTATAGATTAAATGAAATAATATTTATTCCAAATTATTGTTTTTGACATTGATATGGAAATACAAGATGAAATTGATTAAAGTAAGACTAATACTTAAAGAAGTAGTTTGCAATTTACTAAATTAAGATAGTATCATTAGTTAAGAAAAATTGAACAGTAAAGTATATTTGTATAAACATTTGTATAAAAATTTATATGAACTTTCGAACATTTTTATAAAAATAAATTTCTTACGAAATATAAATGATGTAGAAATTAAGTGTGATTATGAGTAATTTTTCTTTTTTCTTAATATAAAATATAAGATAAACCAATAATAAGTTAAATAAGTTCCTTAAAGATTAAAAGGAATTATGTCCTAAATTCGATGTATTAAAGTAAACTTTATCTGAATGTGGTACAACAACATGAAGTATTTAAAAATATGTAAGGTTTGGAAATTTTATTTATAAATAATTACAAAATGAGAAATATTTTTGAATGCTATTAATGCTAATAGCTTCTAATGTTTTTTTTAACAGTGCTAATAAAATTTCGAAGTTTTACATAACAATAAATTCATAAAAGATGTTTACTGTCAATCGGTTAGATCTTTTTATTTACATTTTAGTTTTAATGTAAAAAATTAATATTTCCGAACAAGGTTGGGGTTATAGTTAAAGTCAACCTAACCTACAAACATAATTAAGATTTTTCATTTACAAAATAACTTTCCTAACCGCAATAAATCATCAATTCTCTAATTCTATACTCGAAAATTTTCATGAGTCTATATACTTATAATCAGAACTATTAAATAACGAAGAAAGTGCAATTTTAATAGGTGTGAGATAAATGTGACAGAGAAGACAAAGTATGTCAAACAATAGTTTACTCTGGAAAGTAGTAAGCTTCCTATTATCTTTTTCTAACGATTCAACAATTCCTATTATCTTTTTCTACTTCTTTTTTATAAAAGTTTTTTTCTCAGGTATCGAAAAAGCGCTTCAACTCCTTTTTAACGCCTTATTGATTTTTGAGATCATGACAATCTTTGGAATCACTTTCGATTGCAATGTTCGCTCACTATATCATCTCTGATTGCGAAGGACTTTGGTACGTTCATGCTGAAATAACTTTTTCAAGACTTTAAACGATTAATTTTCATAAGTGTTATGCAATGGTAAACTCTCTATTAAATAAATATACATAATCACATTTCTAATTGCTAGAGTACAGTTTAACGATGAGGAAACAGTACTTAAAAACAGCATGAACTTTCTTCATACAATCCCTGCCAGGGGTATGACTCGATGTCATAAGGCAAGAGGTTAACAGAATAAGATTCAATTTAAATCGTTCAAAAGACATGGCAGAACTTCTCGAGCAATCACATTGTGAGATCACAACCTCGACCTAAAACTTCACAGAATATGTTCATGCAGGTGCTATCTTGAATTTAATCATCCAAAGTCGTGACATCGACATTGAGCCGTTCTTGCTGGACTGCGAACTCTCTGACCGTGGAAACTTGGGATTCATCTTAGATCTACACACGTGCTCCGAATACTTCGTTCTTCATTGCTCAGGATCCAGACCTTCGACCATAGATTGTGAACTCTTGGAATCAAATTGCAGATTCATGAAGTAAAATCTCGAATTAGATCCAACGACTTTTAACTCGATAAATTAAATTTTGTATTGTAGATTCTGACAAGTCTATTCTCTAAGTATTGAGATACTTATAAAACCTTATATAACGCACTGTAACGTCAGACAGTATAATATATTTCATGCTTCTTCAAATTTCTATACATATTTTTATAAATTGTTACGAGTCGAAGCTTTGAACAGCATACCGCGCCAGCGGTATTTATATAGTATTTTATAGAATATGGTTGCAGTATGTTAGCAACTATGCGGATGAACTTGATGCGAGATGAGGAAGCCATAGGTTTATTGTTCACGAGAGCGAACCTGATCCACAATCACTAATCAGGGGTCCTATAGAATGAAGTCATTTGCGGACGAACCTGACTCGAAGTCAGGGAGCCGCAGAAGGTTGAAACTTGGTGAACGAACTCGATGCGAAATCGGGGAGCCGCTAGGAGGTTGGAAAGCAGCACAGACGAACCCGACGTCCAGCCGGGGAACTATTACGAGGTTGGACAAAATGCAGACTAATCTGATGCGAAATCAGGATGTCATAGAAAATGTTAGAAAGGCCTCGTAACTTGATTAATAAAAAAAATGACACGGTAACACTCATCGTAACGTTCTAACCATTCCGTCGTAAGAGCGTTATTTTTCGGTTCCTTATGCCGTGAAAATCTCCAAATTTTATAGTAGAGGTGGATCAAAGAGTTTGTGTGCATATGAAAAAGTAACCGTTCAAGGTTTCTGAGAAAAGTATATCACTGCGGATGTATATCACAAACGATATCCCAGAAATGAAGAATTGAAAAAGTGCAGGTGGAGGCCGAATGTTCTTCATCTGTAACAATATTATGACTTCTTAAATTGCTATATATTTCTTTAAATCTTCTTTAAACTTCTATACAAGATATTTTTAAATGAGTCTCCGATATCAGATGAGAAAAATTACGTAGTACCACTTAAAAAATCAAGTTTTTGAAAATTCTTGTTACTACAATTTGTTATCAACTTTTGTTTGAAATATTATAATTTTTAATGAATTAGCAGAAGAGCCTGAAAAATTATAGCAATGATAAATATTTCGTATATTTAAGCTTCTTGACATTACACTATATTTTTCTATATATTTCCACAACTCTAAATTTCCCCAAAAATGCGAGATGTCCGCTAAATCAAGCGCGAGTTCAACTAGTAGAAGAGTCTACAAATTTGATTCTATCTGCAATTATCGAACATTTCCTCCAAGTTATTCCTCAACTTTACTGTATTTATTAATTCTTACTTAAATTTTGTAGCTTATTGTATGCCGTTTATATTTGTTTTATAACATTTAATTTAGGATTCAATTCCTTGAAATATTTCTAAAAATTTGTGGACCAAAAGTAACTGTAAATAAGTACTACCACAAAAGGAATATTGCTTAAAAATATGACTAGTTATCATAGTGAGATCACTATTATGTCTTTTGCACGATACCGTATATGAACATGAACATAAATCATTTGAAGTTTTATTGACAAATTCTAACAAAAATGGGAAAGAAGATTTTAACAGTATATACTATCTTTTAGAACGTTTAACTACTATAATATTCTATGAACTTTATCCACATACGTACATTATTAATAGATGAATAATGTTACTATTTTGCCTAATATAAAGAAAATATTCATCGAGTAATGAAAATAGCTCACTTTTTAAATCACATTTTCACGCCCGTTACTCTATTTTTTAGCCCTGTTTTCCGCATCACAAAATTTACGTTGTAATTCTCCCGGTAATCCGGCATCAGTGGTGTTTTCGAGGGGAAGCGTAATCACTCTTCTTCTCCGCGTCTTGAGGCCTCGTTACTTTGCAGCAGTGTCTCTGTGGTCTTTGTCGAGAGATTGCATTATTCGCCATTTAAAACGATACTAGCTCTCGCGGCGTGAGTCGTGTAGTTCACTCGTGCTTATGTACAAAGTAGACGGTATTAAAATGAAATTTCCACTGTGCACGATACACCCACATCGTTTTTCCAGGTGTAACGCGTACATACGCCACGTTTAATGCCCAAGCTTTGTCATAATCTAACTTATTTTCAACGATTTTGCCTTTCAAATGCAATTGCACATGTTATTTTAACATCTTTTACAAATTTTCCGTTTCAGTACAAAATACAAAATTGGACCAGAAAATTTTATCAACATTTTTTTAAACAAATCTTTACCAAATATATTTATAAAAATACAATTTAAACATACAATACCTACATCTAATTGAAGAATTTTTTTATGCTGTATTTATGATATGGGTTTTATTACGCTCGAAGATCACAGGTGAATAACATTTCCTACATTTTATAGAAGAGTAATTTGAAAATTCAATACGATTCATGTGATTTCGTTGATTAAATGTGCTTTTATCAGCCTTTCAAATATTTATTAACACAACATTAATTATGCAGACTGATGTTAATTAAATTGAACTAATGTAATAAATAAACTAATATTATTTGTTTCTAACAAAACAACGTGGATTTATTAGTTACTTCCATAAGGTTTATATTTTTAAGTGTATAAAATAATCCTGTTTGTAGCTTGCAAGTGTTATGAGAATCAGAAATTCAATGAAAATCGACTTGTTATATTGTCCGCATGTGATCTTCATACGTGCTATTTGAAATGAACGTCATAATTAATGAGACTAAAGCTTTAATGAAATTTATTAACTTGTAAAAATTTCTGGGACAAATTATTATTAAATTTGTTATCAGATTAAAAGAGAAAGAATTCTATGATACTATATACATATGAGTGAGGTAATTCTATTCTATCTATCTAACTGTGAGGTAATTCTATTGCACCTATAAATGATATAAGAATTTAATTTAGGTTAACTAATTTTTAAGTATTTAATTTATATTGTATTTTTTATTCCATAATAGTATCGATAGTTTTTATCTGCTGAAACACAATACAAAATAAAATGAAATATGATAGAATAGATAATAGATAGTGGATAATTTTACCCTCGTACGTACATATATGGTTTTGTATAGGTCTTCCCTACTTATCATTACTAATCCGGTTTTAACTTTCCAAAATCAGCTGAATATATATTCGCAATACGTTTCCCTATTTGCACTCACATCACACTATCACATTATCTCTCCAACACAAACATCCATGAACTCAATCTGCACTTCAAACGGAACTTATTCTCGATTTGAGTGTTAATTACAGATGCATCTTTGTCACTGCTGTTTCCTCGCAGTAGTTATTATTATTTATACTCGGTCGAACCCATCGTGACGTTGCTCGAGCGTACGCGACGCGACGCAACGCTTCGTAAATCGCTCGCAGAGCAATTACAGATAAAATAATAATTCGCGATAGAACATCTCTCTCTTATCTCTTTCTCTTTATTTTTCTTTTTCTGGCTTGCTTACTGCATTGATTCCCTTTCTCATTTTCGATCGACTTTCAAACCGCGAAATTGTCGCGTAGTCTCGTTAAAAACTGACCCGCGAAATATGCGCATAAATCGCCGGACGATTCGCGTCGCAACGTTCGTATTGTTGTTCGCAATTAGTGGGATTAATTTACATATCGCCGGATTAACCGTTCGACCATGAATTATTCAGCGTATGCTAATGCGCTGCCTTTGAATTGAAGTCTATAATTGAATGCTTCTCGAGAATAAGGAAAGAGCCGCGACCCCCACTGCGACCGCTGCTAAAGAATCAGCATTAACCGTATTATAGTCGATGGAGAACCGGGACGCGTCGTGTGCAGTCGTCAAACGGGAATTAATAAATGTAAGTCTGAAATTGCCCTCTGTCTGACATGAGTATGTAATTAAAGAGTTGAAAGAGAAATGATTGTAGTCTGTTTTAACTTGAAATTGAGGTTTTATTTAAAAAGACACACACACGCGTATATATATTAATTTTTACAATAGAATTAATTCTTTGTATTATATTTTTACATTATTTGTGTTATATTATCTATATATTATTTATATTATACATATATACAATAATAAAATTAGTGCCTTCGATATACAAATCTTGTAAAATTGCATAGTTATTTAAAAAATAAATAGTGATACAGTAGAATAGATCATTGTGTGTAACTTATATGGAAAGTATGTATACCTGTTATCGTAACTTCGATACATGATTAAAATTCTTACGCAAGTACAGGTATAAATATGATACTTTTTATACTATTTAGTGGATGAAATAAATTTCTGCTTAGATCCCATTTTTTAAATTATGTTTGTAAAAATACAATATCTACAATCTAATGATAAATATAGCTTTTAGTAACTTGACTTGATGCTCCACGCAAGAGAAACCATCTATAAACTTGAATATATGAGGTAGAATTATGTAAACTAATAGATCTGAATATATTAATAGTAGAAAAAACGTCTTAAGGCAAAATTAAATAACGTCTTACGATTGTGGATTTTGTTCATAGATGTATTTTAAAGGTACATTTCTATAAACGTAATTAAGTTCTTCAAATTTTTCTCGATTTATCATCCTTTCTGGACGTTTTTTTTGAGTTTGTCCGAGTCCGACCGCGCGCTTGTTTCATTTTTCAAATGATATATATATATGTCGGAGAAGGAAAGACAGCGGGATTTCCCGTCCGGAATGTTGGGACAAACCCCAATACACTAGTCTAGACTTTTACTATAGCTTAAGTAATAAAAATAAGAAATAGTCTTAATGTTCCAATCTGATTTTATGACGATGGGTTTAGGCTCGAAGTGACATGGCAGGTCACCGGACGTAGCCACGGTCACGGGAGGGACATGTACCTGACAGAGGTATGAAATGATTATAGGGCTCTCCTTAAAACAAAGATTAACCCGAGAAGCGGGGACAGGAGTATATAAGGGCTGCCTCTTTTGGATTGACAGAGTTAGAGTGAGAGTTAGAGCTAGTCAGTTAGTTAGTGAGTCGTTGGACGAATTGCCGATTGAGTTATCGGGAAGTTACCCGAATCGAGTAGCACGTTGGTACGAGTCCTCCCGTGGACCGTGGATTCGTTATCGAACCTGAATTCGTTGTCACCATCATCTTGACCATCCTATTACCATTACTTATAGCCTCTTGTAGCGTCCACATTCGTACTGATAAATATTGGCCACATTCGCGACGGTAAAGTAAGACGGTAAACGCCCCAAACTGCCAACCTGCCTCCGACATCAGAAGTGGGATCAGTGCCGGTTATAACACTGCAAGAGCTTAAGACCGATTTCGCCGCATGACGCGCAGCTGCCAATTTGATTAGAGAGAAAAATTCTTAGAAAGCAGTGCCCTGAATATAATTTCAATAACGAGCGTCGAATCGATTTCTACATAGTGGAAGCATCAACAGATGGATCAAGTCATCCGGATGAGTCGTTTCCATTTTACCCCGATTTTTGGAGCCGAGTGTTCACTGATTAAAGAATCCGTAGTCTTGAGATTTTCGGGCAAAAGAACTATTGATATAGTTGTAATGCGGGGGACGAGAAATAAATTCGTCATGTCCTCACTGATAGTTATTCTAAAATATGATATCGCGATTGATTGTGAAATTTGAAGTCAAGGTTTTGACGTAATATTACACAGAATAGCCTCGCTATGTGTAAGATAAATAATTAATGCCTGTAATACAACCGCCGAAGACGAGATCGATGTTAATGTAGTGACAATGGCGTGCGGGGTAGTGATAAAGGTTGATTAATCTTTCTTTTCGAAAATTCAAAGATTCATTCGTTACGGGTTCCCTACGTACTCGTGTAAATACAGGCCAGTTAGAACTACAATTAAGTGATCCTAACATCGCCGTACAAAGAAGTTCTAATAGACTTCGCAAGGAAGAGCGCCGAAGAGTACGTGAGAGAATAAGCGAATTTATTAGAGCCAACTATCATAAGGCCTAGTAACTCGCCGTTCGCGAGTCCTATGTTACTCGCGAAGACGAAAGATGATTCAGATAGATGATTGGTAGATTTTCGAGAACTAAATGAAAATGCGGCTCCGGATCGGTAACCTTTACCCCTTATTGCGGAACAAGTCGCGAGATTAGAAAAGCAAGATATTTTATTAATCTGGGCATGGCCAGCGGGTTTCGCCAAATCCTTATTCATCCTAATTCGAGGAAATATACGGCATTGCTTACCCTCGTTGGGCGATTTGGACAATAAGTTGTTGTTTTCTTCAAATTCTTTTGTACCGTTGTTCGGTCCATTCGACGTCTTTTATTTGCATAGCATGGTTGCGTGCGCGTCTAGCGTTTCTTTCGGAATCGTTGTTCCGAGCGGCGATATTACGCTGACTTCATCGAAAACAAGGATTTTGCATTTTTGACAACCCTAATAATTTTTCAACTAATACTTGTCTGAATATTCTAATTTCTTCCTGGCTGCAATTCTTTTTAAACCATCAAAGCGTTTACCATAGAAATCCTTGGAAGTAATCGCATGCCAAGTCTTCTGTACCATTCGATCCTTTCTAATTTTGGTGACATAAGAAACCATTTAGTCAGAGTGAGCTGTACCACGCTTTTCTCCATTGTACTCAACAGCGGTTTGTGATTTTAATGTTGCGAACCAACGAAACGAGAGATCATTCTTGAGCTTCCTTTGAAAACACATATGGCAGCCAACGTGCCATTCGTACGTTGTTGGCTATTTGGATGATGTTCTAAGTATTGCCTACTCCATAAATCAAGCTCTAGGAAGATTGTACACCGTATTAAATACCCCCGTAAATGCCGGATTTTCTTCTAAGTTTTCTAAAGGCTCTTTCCCAAACATATCGGTACTCTATTTGGGACATGTAAGTAATAGTTCCGCGGAGAGTTCCGCTCCAATCCGGGTAAAATACAAACCTTGAGTTTTTACCTGAACCAACGACCGTCACACAGCATAGCCAGTTCGTAGGCTTAGCCTTTTATTGCCGAAAATTCGTCCCTAAATCTTCACAGGTAATGAAACCCTTGTATGCACTTACTTCCGATAATAAAAACATAACTTGGACGGATAGGCATGAAAAAAATAAGGCAAAAGGTAATTTCCGCCCTGACCGACGCGCCGGTGTTAATGGCATTCGACCCGAACTATCCGATAGAACTTCATACAGACGCTAGTTCGGATGGATATGGGGCTATTTTAATGCACAAGACGGAAGGTAACAATAGAGTAATAGAATACTACAGTATAAGAACTAGCCCTGCGGAATCTAAGTATCATTCATATGGACTGAAGACGGTAGCAGTTGTTAAACGCTGCTAAACATTTTCGGCACTAATTACATGAAAGAGAATTTCTTGTTGTCACTGGGTGCAGTTCCTTGTAGGCATCTAATAATCAGGTGAAACTTACTTACAAACTTTTAATTTTGACATTGTGTATCGAGAAGGTAAACGAATGGCTCACGTAGATTTCTTTCCGCGGAATCCCATAGACATTGATCATAGTCAAAGTCATAGACATAGTCAAAGTCAAAGAAAAGAAATTAATCTGACCGAGATCTCAGAAGATTGGCTGTTAACGGAATAACGTCGGGATCCTCAAATTTCAGAAATCATCACTAAACTACAAAACGATGAGCTCGTGGAAGATGTCGCAAATGCGTTTGAATTACGATCTGGTACCCTTTAGCGTAAAAGACAAAGAAAAGGCAGGACTCTTTCCTTGCCTATTGTCCCAAAAGGTTTCAGGTGGCCCGTTATTAATCATGTGCAACAGTCGATTACGCACTTAGGTTGGGATAAAACGCTTGAGAAACTGTACGAGTATTACTGGTTCGAAGGTGTTACGTCGCGTAACACTCTACCTAGCCCAGGCCACACACCGCGGGCAATATGGCAACCAGATGTCACCGGATACTCGCAGCGTATCCTCCATAGTTTCAAGTACCTTCCATAAATCTCATAGATTTCCTAGAAAAGGTCCTTCAAACAAAACAAACATCTGGTTTGGAAGAATTTCTAAAGACTATTGTCTACCCCGACTGGACAAGGGAAAGTTAGTTTTTCTCACGTACGCTGCAACTTTCCTCCCACTAACCACTTTCTCTCGAGGGCGGTTAAGACCCCTCGTTTAACCAATTAACGACGAAGCCTACTCCCTCACTCTCCTAACTAAAATCGTCACGAACAAATCCGATGGTCCCGTGCGCTAGACACACCCATCCTTAGCTTTCCTCCGACACATCATCGTCTCCCAAGACAGTACTGATTTTACATCCTTCGAACGGTCAACATCCTTCCACCGGGTATACACACCCGCAGATCAGTCACTCACTCATCTCGTACATACGCACCAGCGTAACTGCCTTCATTATAAGTTGTTGGAATAAACGGTGAAATATAACTTACTACTGTGTCATATTCATTTAACCACCTCTGTTATCTTAACCGAAACAGGGGAACGACTACTTCGCGGCGTCGATTCACCGAATCGTAGCGAGAATTTATGCCTCTCGCTGACGCGTTTTCCTCGCGACCGCGTCTCTCCGCGAACGGTCGTAACAGAAGGAGTGGCGAAATATGTTCGTAAATTCGTTAAGAACTGTCATGTTTGTCGAGCTTCGAAGGCTAGTTCAGGTAAAATACCAGCTGAACTACACCCTATTCCTAAGACCAGCATATTTTGGCATACAGTTCACGTGGACCTAACTGGCAAACTAAGCAGTAAAAGTGATTCGAAAGAATATGCAATTGTTTTGGCCGACGCCTTCACTAAATTCGCATACCTGCATCATACTCGTAAAATAGATTCCCTTAGTACCGTAAGGTACCTAAGTATGCTATATTTTTATTCGGCAGTCCTTGCCGGATAATAGCGGATCAAGGAAGACGTTTTACGGGCAAAGAATTTCAAGATTTTCGTCAAGGTAGACACATTAAACTTTACTTAATAGCAACCGGTGCGAGTAGGGCCAAGGGACAGGTAGAACGTATGATGCACACGCTAAAGAGTATGTTTACAACGGTAGAAACGACCGGGCGGTCGTGGCAGGACGCGATCGGGGAAATACAACTGGCTTTAAATTGCACCACCAACCGCGTAACTAAGTCGAGCCCCTTAGAACTACTAATCGGCAAAGCAGTAAAACCTTATGACCTGATAGTACCCGATAGTATCGAAGAAAAGATAGTAGACATCGCTGAAGTAAGGCAACAAGCCCTAAGGAACATAGAGACTAGTGCCACATACGACAAGGACAGATTTGACAAAGGGAAAGCTAGAATAGTTCGGTTCAATCTCGGTGACCTTGTGTTACGAAAGAACGAAGAGAGAAATCAGACGAAGTTAGATCCCAAGTTCAGGGGTCCATTTGTGATAGCAGAGATTTTAGAAGAAGATCGATATACGTTAGAAACCTTAGACGGCAAAAGATCGTATAAAGACAGCCACGACAGACTAAGGAAAATGCCGGAAAGTAGCGTTCCCGCTGAGTTGGACGTCTGCGGTGATGACAACGGCGGTGATGATAACGATGCAAGTACACGGACCTCAGAGGATTATTGACACCACGTTGTGGTCGGACACCCAGTGTGGTGCCCCGCGCCTTCACAATACGTCCACTGCGACCACCCGCGCCTCTGACCCGTCATCGTGACCTCTTGCGCATTTGTGGATACACTTGCGCCTGTGACCCGTCACGGTGACCTCCCGCGCGTTAGTAGTACGTCCACTGTGGCCACCTGCGCTTCTGACCTGTCACCATGACCTCTTGCGCATTTGTGGATACACTTTGTGGTCAGGGTGACCTCCTGCGCACCAGCAATACTGTGGCCACCGGCGCCTGTGACCCGTCACTGTGACCTCCTGCGCATTTGTGGATGCACCTGCGCTTCTGACCCGTCACAGTGACCTCTTGCGCCCCCATAATATGTCCAGTGCGATGCCCGGCGCCCCTCATACACCCAACGTAGCAAAATGATCCAACAAACTGAGACTCATCCGTGTACGAAATCGAAAATGATCCGTTGTGTCCCGTTGCGTTCCGACTGGTAACTCGCAGAATGCAACTAGCAGTTAGAATACAAATCATAACGATACAAGTTCGTGGTCTCTTCTATCTTCGGTTGCCAAACCTCCGAACGATTGATAGATATTGGCTACATTCGCGACGGTCAAGTAAGTAAAGGTTCATCGAACGCCCCAAAATGCCAACCTGACTTCGACATATATATAAATATGAACGGAACAATTAAAACAAATCTGATCTGCTAAATCGAGCTAGCCCCAATCTAACAAGCAACCAAGTCGAAAAGTGAACTTCAAAAAGCCCACAACTGAAACGCAACCTCGCATGATGTCGTTAACGAACGAATCATAATATATAAAAAAAAACACACAGTAAAATAGACATAATTCAACAGCTATAAAAGAGAGACAATCCCAAAAGAGGACCATAGAAAAAGTGTCCACATTAAAGAGCGCGTAAGCGAATTTTACTTTAACTCCACGAAGATTCTTTTCATCAAAAACAAATTATTTCGTTCTAATTTAGCGTAACGAACTAGCTGCTGCGGTAATTGCTTCGCTAATCGGTTTTCCGCAGGTTTGTCGCGAACTGACACGGTTGAAAAGCTGCCGAAAACCGAGGAAACGCGCGCGAATGCACCGGATACTCCGATTCTTTTTGACGACGTACGGAATGAGAGTTCCATTCAGTTGGTCATTAACGGTTGGAAAAGCGTATTAACGACATGCGTACCGTCATCGTCGCGACGATCCGCTAATTGAAGAGTCTCCATTCGTTGTTGCTCCTCTTCCCTTCCTGTTTCTCCCTGCCAGGTTGGGCGAAATCGCAATTAAGGATTGAAAAAATACGTGTGAAGATGGAAGTGAGGCAGAAAGGGAGACGCGAGGTCGCTCTTCAGTTTCCCGTCTTGTTCCTAGCGTCAATGGCGACCTACCGCATGGTCTCTAACTGTGAACAGCCAGTTTTTATTTCGTTTTGTCGCTTTTGTCGATGGTGTGGTGACGATGCTCTTTTACTGGGATTTATTGGGAGCGCCAGCTACATAGCACGAGTGATAGAGTTGCGTTTAATGGAAATGATATTTTTTGTAAAGGATGGATCTTTATGGTGGAAAGGTGAATATAGTGTAAATAGGAAAGAATTAGATAGAATAGAATTAGGTTAGTACTAGAAATGTTAGTTATTATGGAGGATTTTTGTGTCATAAAACATTCTGACCATTCCAAAGGCTCGCAGGCATTCGCGGGTCCTTGTTCTCACATAACAATAATTTCATAATTTGTCGCATGTGTGTGATATCAACCTAGAAAGAATTTACCTACTACTATATATTGGGAGTAATTATTTGGCTGATAGATCACTTTCCGAAGTGAGAAACGTGCTAAGGCAATATTTCAAAGTTTTCGTTTATTTTCTATAAGTTCCCTACAGGATAAAAAATTATGCATTTCATAGTCTTTAAAAGATATCGAAACATACTCTGATAAAATTTATCGTTGACAACAAGGTCCAAAATCAACCAACTCTTATCATACTCCATTATGTATACATGAAACATAAATTAATAAATTTGTATATTATAGAATTACATATATGTCGGAGATGAGAAGACGTCGGAGACCTTCCCTGGAACTTCGGGAAAATCCGTAAAATTTTAATTAAAGTTTACAGTTGTAATTAAACAATTTGCCGTCATTCTACCCAATTGTACTTATTTGCGATTTGTGATAATAAACTTGGGCTCAAGGCGACCTTCCGTCGCCGAACGTAGCCGCGGTCAACGGGACGGGCGCTTCGTCTAACAAAGGTGTGGAGTGATAGTATGACCCCCATTAAAAGAAATACCCATAGAGGGTATTACTTGACAGTAAAACATTCCAATGGTTCCTTCGGACACAACGAATACCAGATGTTGAGGCACTTACACAGCACAAGTTCAGTTAGCCTGAGGACCCGCTATAAAACCTGGATTTTTTTGGTAATTAAGATTCTTCAAACGGACAGACAGTCTTTGTTCCAAATTAACCAATTGACAGCGACGTCAATTTCCCTTACTTTCCGAACGAGGGCTATACTCGACGAATCCGATGATCTCGTGTCCCTAAACACACCCCATCATGGTTTTCCTCTGTGGCATCATTAGGACGAAAAGTCATTCTTTCTTGTAATCTCATCGACGAAGAGAGTAGCGCCTTACGATCTGTGAGTATTACACGTTTGAGTTAGATTGTGTGAGCAAGTATATCTATCATCCCCTTGACCGTGGATTCGTTATCGAACCTAAGACCAACATCACTAGCATCGCAAATGCCCAACCACCGCGGTTGACTGTCGAATCGGTAGTATCCATACTCGTATTACCCGGCCGTACCTCCGTTATAACACAACGGTGGCCAATTCCAATGAAGATCTATCAAACGCCCACAACCCTATTCCTGACGTTTCTTCGACATCAGAAGTGGGATCAGCGCCGGTTATAATAGTCCAAGAGCATATGAGTATCATGCGCGAGTTAATTCAGACGCTAGTGCAAAGGCCGAGTACGGAAGCTACAAATGTAGCGTTACCACGTTTTAACCCCGCAGTCACGGGCGCCGATCCAACCGGGTGGTGCGCAGGTACCGATCTGATGATACGGGACCGCCTGTTACAAGACAGTGCGTTATTTTCTGCTCTAAATCTTGCCCTAGAGGGTCCTGCGGCGCACTGGTTTTCACAAATAGTGCGCAGCGGAAAGCTTACCTGGCCAACGCTTAAGGAACAATTCCTTTCACGTTTTGGTGGAAAAGAGACAGCAGCCTCGGCATTAATAAGGATATCCAGAGAACAACCGTCAGAGACCGAATCCCCAGGAGCTTATGGTAGTCGTGTCCGTTTCATACTGCGGATGAAGTTGGAAGATCTAACGACGCCCGAATTAATCAATGCCTTCGCCCTTTATATGCTGAGCTCCCGAGATCAACGTTTTCGACGACTAACACTGGCGAATAATATCAAAACGGAGGACCAATTTCATGATGAAATGAAACTTCTTCCTGACGCCGGTCAGCCAACACCTTCGCTAGGAAATCCACCGACGGGCCCCGAAGCCAAAAGAAGCAGGTCATCGTACTACTGGGGCAAATGTTACCGTTGTGGCAACATGAGACATAAAGCAACTGAGTGCCGCAAGAGGGTCAGATTGGAGCCAGGGAAGAACACACGAAAACCAGGAGAAACCCGAGGGGCCACATCATCGACGGTGTCCTGTTACAAATGCAAAGAAGAGGGGCATATCGCCCCTAACTGCCCATTGTCGCGGCAGGAAGGCCATACTCTCAAGAAGGAACGACGGATGGTCGTCTTGAGCCCAAGTTTATCACAAATCGCAAATAAGTACAATTGGGTAGAATGACGGAAAATTGTTTAATTACAACTGTAAACTTTAATTACAATTTTACGGATTTTCCCGAAGTTCCAGGGAAGGTCTCCGGTGTCTTCTCATCTCCGACATATATATATTTGTTCATTGCTCCAATTCTATAAAAATTCAAACATTTTTACCGATAAGACATCAAAAAATTTGCACATGAAGAACTTCCTAAGTAATCCTAAGTAATAAAAATTAAATTAAAAAATATATCCTAAAAATAATAGTCCATTTTCTCGCGAATAAAATTTCTTAATCTCTCCTTTACTGAAGTAGAATTCTATTAGTTTGTCCCAAAAGTTTCTTTCGTTTTACAAGGAAATAGTAGATGCACAACATTATTTGTTTTATATTATTTTATTGAATTATGTGTGATCCATTTTGTTTCAATAGAACAAACTTTTGAAATATAGAACAAACTCAATAAAGAATTTCTACGTTAAGTACGTCACCAGGAATCAAACTGTCAAAATAAAAATTCATCCCATCGCGCGTCACAAGTACCAGTTGTATAATCCGGGAAATTCGAATAAGAAAACAAGAAGAAACAACAAAGAAAGAAAGAAAGACGGAGACTATCCTGAATTCAGTTTTCTAGATTTCTATCCACCCCTTCTCAATTCTCAATTCTCTTTAGCCTCGACCTACTGTAAACTTACGACTCGAGATATAACTTGCGAGGCGGGGAACCTTTCGAGTACCTTTATTATTTCTTCTGCGAAGTGCGCATGCGTCACTGTCTGTCTATCTTTTCACGGTTTCCCTCTCCAATCGTACTAGTAGGTGAATCACTGTTGAAGCTCATGTGGCCGCGAACAAGTGGATATATGCGAGGAAACGAGGCGCGAATTGGGCTCGACTTTTTCCTTTTTTTTTCTCCTTCTTTCCAGGGGCAAAACAGTGGCTGGATAGAGAGAAAGAGGGTGGCAGAGAAAAGTGGGAAACGGCCAGGGAGAGATTAATTACTGTCATGCACTGAATGAATGCACCTGTGGCCTCGAAGCAAGCTTTTTTCTATCGGGTGCTCCAGGAAATTAACCTTCCCCACTTGCCAGTTGAATTCTCGAGTTTTTACGGCTCTTCGCTGCGCGTCGCTTCTTCTTTTCCCTTTTTCTCCCCACCATTCGAGTTTTTGTTCCATCTAACTGTCTCTCTGTGAGGTAAAAGAGCGAACGTTAGCGATGGGACGGACACTTTCTCGCGTGTTTAATGCTCTTCTAATTGCATCGGCCGTCTTTTGATTGCTGTTTGCCAGCCTGAATGCGAGCTGTGTCGCGGGTAATTCAAGTGTTAGGGGAGGTTCGAGTCAAGCTGAACCTTTTCACTGTATAATGAAATAACGCGGGATACGAGGGGAAAGATGTTTAGCCTTTTTATAGACAACGCGATTTATAGTCGTGATGGCGGATAGATGAGGCTCCAGTGATTTTAAATGGTTGTGGATGATAGATTTTTGTAAGGCTGAGTATAGGGAAAGTATTTATATCAAATTTAATGAGATAAGTATTTATTGTGCTTCGAAATTTATTATTAAATAAATATGGTACAATATTTTATAGAAATGACGTATACAAACAGGGAAAATAAATTACGCAATATTATATTATAGAAGAAAAGATTCAAATGAAGATTTTCATAATATAACTTTATTATGTTAAGTTAAAGTAATCCTTATATATCAGACTTTGACTTAATTCAATTTTAAATTACTATTCGAAATTCAAATTTGAAGGTCTATTTAGAAGTAAGAAATGTAATTTGGCACAAATATTATAGAAAATTAATAAATTAACAAAATAAAACTCTTTATCATGTCCTCTTATCAAGTGTAAAATAAACATAATCTAACCCAACCTTCTTCATACAAAATATTCCGAATAGTCGGTATACCTATGTAAAAAAGTACGCATCTCTATTTAAAATTTTATTTTAATAAAATAAAACTGTACTTAATCTTTTTAAGTGCAAAGTTGGCCTTTCCATACCATTTGTGGTTTTCCTTCGCCAATTTTTTCTAATTCCAAGCTAAAACGAGTCACAATTCATTCGAATTACTCGAATCATCCTATATAATCGCCGAACTAATAAAATCAATGTAATAATTAATAGGATGAACTTCTATTTGTTTTGTAAAGTTAATTTTTAACTTAAAATTTTGTAAAATAGACTTTTCATACCATTTAGATTTCTTTTCGCTTTAACAATTATACTATGTCCAACTAGAAAAGAAAAATGACTCATTCTACTTGCATAGATCATCCTCTATAATTATCATGATAATAAACAAATAATGCCAATTTGTAATATAGATCTTTATGTAATTAATACTAATATAAATTAATACCAATTTATAATGAAAATTTTCTTTGTAATAAATTTATAATAAACACAATAGATTAATAATAACACTATTTATCATTTTCGCCCATTTATCACGTTCATCCTCACCGAGTTCAACTCGGAAGAACGCACAGACGATGAGAATTCTCACCTTACAGGAAGTCCTCGAGAAGGAGCTCGTTCACTTTGTAAAGTATCTTGAGCATCACGTACGTAGCACATACGGAGCGCAAACCCTTCGGCTGCTTCTTCTTCTTCTTTTTAAACGACATCTTGTCAAAGCGGAAAACATTCTTTTACCCTTGTGTCATGTGACCCGTAAAACGTGTACTTAGAGCACGTCACCTTATTACCCTTTAATAATTCAAAGATAAGCGTCGTTAGAACCACTTCTCAAGATTATACGCTTCTTAAGATTACGCTCTGCTTAGTCTTGCGTAAAGGGCAGTCTCGAATAACCCTTTTATAGTTTAATAAAATGAGAAAAACAAGAAGTATCTTTAATATAAATATATATAGTATAAAAAATACCTAAGAGATAATGTATAAGAATTATTCAAGAGCAAGCTATGCATATAATGAATTAGTCTTTTGTATTAGATTAAGATTAGAGAAATAAGAAATTATTAAATTTGGAGAAAATTTTTCTCCAAAGATACGCAACATATTTCTTGCGTATGTTAATTGGATTAGTTTAAAAAAAGAATGGTCTTGTTTACAGTAATAAATTGAATAATTTTAAAAACCAGATTATCTACAGATGAATAATTATAAAGCACTTATATTAAGTTCAAAGAATTACTCGTTTACATTAATAAATTCAAAACCTAAATTATATATATAGTTATAAATATGAAATGTATTAAATTCAACGGAGAAGTAAATTGAGAAGTTGGAAAATTTTAATGATCCATAAATTAAAAAGTGTCAAATATATTCAACTTAAAGAAGAATGTCTTATATTAGAAAGCAAGAACATTTTGAAACCTTAATACTCTACAAATTAATAAATATGAAGTATTAATATATTCAAATAAAGAAACTAAGAAATTAAAACATTGAAATTAAACACTTTCTTAAACACAATTTAAAATTTAACAAATTTAAAAAATTATAAATTTTGGTAAATATTAAATTCAAGGAAGAATATCTTGTTTCCCGATTAAAGGTACATATTTACATAGTAAATATATAGAGCATTCTTAGCCTTCGCATTTCGAGGTAAGATGCACTATTAACTTAAAAGCTCTCAAATGGTGAAAAGGTAAAGTCGACGGCTCTCAACTTTCGTTCTACTTACCTGAAAGACGTAGTACTACATCATTGGTAGTGAAAGTGTTAATTGCCGGTGTAGTATAATACCTTAAAACATGAATCAACGTCATGATATTGCCTCTATAGAGTCTCTTTTTTTCTTCTGGTTCTTTTCTTATCAATTCCTCGAAAGTACTTTCCGTTTTTATTTGCCGACGATATAAAACGTATAAGAGACCTTTCATCTTGAGCATAATAATTTAGAGGTCATCGAGAATCTACCCTTTAGACTGGTTCCTAGCAATTTAATAAAATCATACTGTCAGCTAATGATAGAAGGTCCAGTACCATTTTTTCAGAGTTGCATAAATTTTAAATTTAACCCATACTTTGTTATGCGTGTGAATTTCCGTTTACTATAAAATGTGAGACTTTTTAAAGCATTACGATTTAATCTTACATTGTAGTATTTGTTTAATACTCCTTAAATGTACAATAGTATTTTAATATATATTTAGTAAAAGTCCTTTATAATGTTCTGGAATAATAATTGTTAATGTATGCAATCATCTATAAAAACAGAACATCCTGTAGGAAGGTTATTTTTGTTCAAATAAAATGCATCAAATTTTCATTGAAATCATAAAGCGTTCCGTACCAAGATCATTCTGTTATTTTTTTTATTGTTGTTATAGTTTCTCATTATGACATAATAGTAAGAAGAAATAAATATTTATTAATTTAATATAAATAATATATTTATACGATCTACGAAGATTTTTAGGATGATTGTCCGTACCTATAACATTATTTTGGAAAAACTAAACTTTTTGGCACTCAATTATGAAAGTTTCTCCTTCGAAGAATTATATATGTACTTCATGTTACATAATCTCGTTTTTTGAGGACGAAATCTATCTTCTAGGTAATTTACTAATCGAATAAAACAAACTTGCCTTAAAATTAAGTAAAATTAAGGTTCGTGTGAACATCAAGTCAGTCAAGCCTGAATTTTGCCTTCTATGCACTTCTTACATATACGTATTTACATATTTATAACATTCGTTGACGATATAATAATATGTAACTTAATGCTATCTTAAATTTTCAAAATCATGTATGATTTTCTGATAATGATTACAAATGACGCTAAAAGATATTTTTATATGCTATTCTTTATCGATTCTCAAATAAATAAAACGATACATAACAATAATAAAATGATTATTAGAGAATAATACAAAGAATGAACCAATATCATAATCTGATTTTACTAATTGAAGATTTACAGAAAATAGAATTAATGGATTTGACTTCTGAATATCTCAAACATCAATATATAAACTAACCTACAAAACCTGTACAATGAAATACATTGGGAAAAAAGTATAGACTAGATAAAATAAAACGTACTGAAACAAAATATCATTTAGTTTACATATATGAGCTATACAAAATGAAGGTATTGTATAAGCTAAACTAATATATACAACGAAATATATTGATCGTAGTTAAATACTCTTAGATACAAACAAGTAACAAAAGGTACAAATAACTGTAGACAATTGACTAGACACTATGCTTCATCTTAATAACAGATCGCGAGATATCATTTTTATAATACTAAATCATATATCACTTCGATATTAAATGACGAAAAGGTCAAAATCGATTTGTTTTGTTCATAAAATTTTTCACCTATTACGAAGCTAAAATTTGTTAGGGTCAATTAGAATTCTTAATTACTCATATAAAGAACGCAACATTCACTCCTATTGATAAGTACATATTAGGACTTTTTATGCGAAACGTAAAAATTAATTTAAATTATGAAGGAAACGATGAATTGATCAGAATTTTGTATTCATGCAAGATTTCCATCTAATACTCGTATACGTATAATAGCAAAAATTTCTTAAAATTATTTGCAAAGGTGCATTTATCGTGTTAGAAGATTTGTTGTAATAGGCTTAAGTACTTACCTACGTCGTAAAGAGATTTGAATATTGGCTGATTATATTCGAACCTTCCATAAACATTTCTAAAAACAATCAGTACTTTTAAGTAGACTCAAAATTAAGCGCTAGCTAAGTACTGTGAGAAATAAAATAAACACTACCAAGTAGAATCGACCACTGCTCAAACAGGTTCGAAACATTCGAAACGTTACCAGCTTCTTACTAGAAGTTTTCCATTCGCTTAAAATCATTCGTCTTGTCTTTTAGTTCTTAAATAACTACAAGTGCAAATGTTCAGCTACGTTTTATAAGAATCTTACCTATCGTTTATAATTCGTAGAATTTTCCTAAGTTTGTTAGAAGAATTCAATGAAATGGTAAAGCGTTTCTACCTCTCATGATTTTAACGCTACTTGCAGGGGCTTCGACTCGTTTGAATATCGAAGTGATTATAAGTAAATTTTCGAAACTTGTGAGTACTCGTTCCGAGATCCGAAAACCGAGCTTACGAAAATGAGTACTTATGTAAGTGATGCAATGAACGAACCATTATATCTTACAAATAGTATTTAAACCCTGTGAAACGTATCTTAGGTATTGAATTTGATTTAAATTTTTCAATACATATTAAACTTGATTCCATCATTAAAAACTTGGAATTAAAAGATTCTGGTAATGAAGAACGAAAGAACAGGATTGAAAGAGAAGAATTAATTTCATTACAAATTGATGAGACTATTGTCAATTACATTATATTATTATTTCAAATTATATGATAATTCTTAAGATTACTGATAACTCCCTAATGATTTTTCAAGTTTACTTAAGTTTTCGTAAATATCGTAATATTTATCAACGCATAGATCCGTGAAGCGTCGCCTCTTAATAAATTTTACGGCATGATAGCTCGCAAGCGCGCAACATCAAGATAATAATTAATTTCCTGGAGTATTTTCCAACGAGAATATCCCTTTATGTGGGTTAAACGTAGATTTAATTATATTATATTAAAACTACTATGTACCTTCAGTATCGTCGCCATAATATCCTGTGAATGGTAATTTAATTCCTCTCACAAAGGTATGAAAATTATAATATCCATTCATGTTACACCGGCCAATCCTGGCTTTCTCTCTCTCTCTCTCTCTCTCTCTCTCTCTCTCGCTTATTGCCTTCCTTTTTTGGTATCTTTGACATCGACCAATTGCATTTCAGCGTCGATCTTCTCGCACCGTTGACGAAAATATAGCACGCTGTTTTAATTGCAACGTGGAAGCATTTTGATGTAATCTTGATATTTTATGGTAATTTCATTTGTACCTCGCGACAGTTACGGAGCGTGTGAATAGTGGTAAATTTATAATGAAAGAAATAATATGAAAATTATCGTTATTTTATCATTTTTGTGAAATAAATTTCGCGAAAAATTGGAATATACGGAGCCTTAAGAACTAACTAGACATTTTTTATTGCCATTATTTACAATTAGATTGCAAATATTTATGCAGATAAGTATTTTTATCAACACAAGTAAAATCTAAGCAAAGATTTTTTTCACCTACTAAAAGATATGACAATATATTTTGAATATATTTTATGTAATCTTCATACTTCTTAGACTGCATAAATATTCGCGGTTTATTATAATGAACAGCAAGCAATCAGTTTATTGTAAATGTATGTGACAGTGTATATAGTAATTATGTTTTTTAATATGTAGTTTCGATTTATAATTTAATGATTCTATATTACTGATATATTTCACATATTTTTTACTTATATTTAAATACGTATTTTGTTCTATACTTAACATGCATAAACATCCGATAGTTCAATAATTAGTATGTTTTTCTTTTTTGAAGATTTCTACAACTCTTCCACGATTTTTATCATGAGAAGCTACTATAAGAACCGACCGGTTCATACGTTCATCGCTTCTTGCTCTTTATTTATGAGGATGAGAGTCCTAATTCAAAAAAATATCAATTCACGAAACCTCATGGCGGTGGAAAGGCATATTTTTTAGAACTTTTTCTTTATTTTTCTTGTACATACCTACAAGTAACACATATATAAGTACATACAGACATACAAGTAAATACAGAAAAACTCGTGGCATAACTCGTTCGTCGACATCGTACGAACGATATTGTGTCGCGAGATATCTCGCCCATGATTGCTCATCTGTTAACACATTGTTGATCGAAAACGTATCGATACGTCTTTTCTTACCCGAATATTGTTCAATATTTCTGAGTGTGACGTATTCAAACATGTTTAGAGAAAGATATAAATCACCGTACGAAGTTGTTAAAACTTAAAGTTGATAAAATGTCCATTATAGAATTTACGATTTTGTTTATCATTTACCTTTTGTTCTCTTAGGCTCTTTTCTGATCTGTTATATATTATAAACACAATTTTGTTAACATTAAATTTTCAAAAATGGTGTATCGCGAATTTTTGAGTAAAAAAGAAATTTTTAGTAAATTTTATACTGATGCTTTATCTGATTGCCCGAGCGACAATGCTAATAATTCGAAAGATGAAAGTTCTTCAAAATATAATCCTGATACAAACGACGTGAATATTAGAGAGATCAAAAGGACAGAAAACCTTAATGATTGATTCTAATACTGAAAGTGAAAATAATCTTAACTGTGCCGAAGAATGCTTTTTTACTTTCGCAGTGGACTCCAGAGTGGATTAAATACAGTATTTTACAAAACTTAGGAAATTTTATAGGTATAACTATTTTGGTTGACAAGACCCAAAGTGACAATTAAGTTACAGAATCAATTTTTGTTAACGACTTCTTAGATTTGGTAGTTTGTCATGCAAACTTGTGTCATTAACAGAATGGATCATATAAAACTTATAAGACTTTAAAATAGACTGATATAACGAATAGTGATATAAAAAAATTTGTAGGATTAAGGCCCGATGCAGTCGAGAGACATTTGTCTGCGTGCTGTCGTTGCAATCATATGCCCTTCTCTGTATTTCCAATTAAGAACAACGAAGACAGGCATGATTGTACCGATATTGCACGAACAAAAGTTACTTGTCTGCATCGGGTCTAATAATTTTGGTAATACATACATTTTGGCGATATTCCAATATTGTCAGGCATGAAAAATAGGCAGCCACAGGCGTCTCTGCATAAGTCCTGGTCAACAATGTATTAAAGTTTCTAAGTTCATTCAAATCGGCCCACGCGCGGTATCACAATGCCATCCATCCGACGCACTCAAAAAATCCTGGAGGGCGCGAATAAACGCAGCAGGAAAAATTCGTCGAGTTTTCGTAGCGCATGCATATGTCGGAAAAACGTAGAACGAGTCAATGTCGCCAAGGGATCGTAGGTGGATCGTGTGATCCACGTGTATGTGTGTTTGTACGTGTTATATCGTGCTGTACGGGCAACGTAGGGACAAGAGAGGCGATATATAATGTTCCGCGATATTAAACGGGACGCATTCCACCGAAGCCACCCTCTGGTCCCTGCTATGAATGCTTCTACGACCCCCATCTCCTGTCTCACCCTTCCTCATACATCCTCACGCACATACATAGACACGTACCCATCCCTACCAGGCACACAACCACCCACGGGAGCTGGCAAAGCTGGCCTACTCGACCAGAGCTACCCCCGAATGGTTATACGCCAAATTTACAGCTTAGCCAAAGCCACTACTACCCACGAACACGCCATTTACTACACCCCCGGGGACCAAGAACCGGATACGCGGTTCTATGACGTGTTTGCTCAAGGATAAAGCTGCTTCGAACGATTTACGGATGTCACTGATAGGAGCGGCGGGACATGCCGCTCGAGTGCCCCACGATTTTTAAGGGGATGGCTGGAGAGATTGGTTTAATGCTGTCGATTGCTGTTTGAGTTTCGAATGAATGGTGTGGCAGGTTTGTTTGAAAAGTGGTTTCTTATGGGAAATACTGTTCATCACTGATATGATTAAGAAATTAAGATGTCAAACGTCCATAAAATTTTTCTTTTACTAGAGCAATTGTTTCGTTCGATGTATAACATATGGCACCATCCTTTTAAATCCAAACATCGTTTACATAGACGAACATTCTTTAGAGAACCGCCGAGGAAAAGATGGACCTCGTCGCTGAAAATGATTTTGTTCCCAAAATTGTTAACAGCTAGTAACTTCTCCATAGCCCAGTTAGCGAATTCACGGCTCATAGAATTGAATCTTATACGGCGTAATTACAAATTCTTGTGCGAAATATACCAGGCCGTACCGTGCGAAAGTCACAATTGTTATGAACGGCGAGAAATTGATAGGTTTGGATTTCCTTCCAAGCTATCACGTACATCAGCAATATTTTCAGAAGAGCCAGCTGAACGTTGATAAGTACGTGTTACATTACAAATCGAGCCAGTCTCTTCGAATTTCTGCACAGTTCGACGAATTGTATGCTCAAAAGGTTGATTTTGGTCGGGAAAAAAAGCTCCAGAAGAACTTGAATTTGTGTAATATGATTTACATAGTATGCACGCATTGCTACAGTACTCTATGGCGATTTGTTTATATTTTCCGATGAAATCTATCAAAAACACATGAAAGATCTATCAAACCGTTTTGCACCTCTTGAAGGATGTGACACTCCATTTGAATAATAATATTAAAGAGAACGGTTGCATGGCGTTGATTTATGTTTATGTTTGAAGTAAACAGCACAGTAGATTTAGTGGGTTTAGATGAAGACAGATGTAGGGTGGCTTTTTAAATTTTTTGATAAAATGATACTTAGTAGTAGATTCGGAGATGAACGTTGTTGAAGAAATTAATTATCTATATACAAAATATGTTAAATTGAATCCTTTCACGCACTTTAAACCTAAAACATTATACTTGAGAATATTTAACGATAAATGTAATTTGTCTCTGATAAAACTGTTAATTTTAGTGTTAAGTTTCAACGTTTATGTTAGTCTATATGTATACTTTAGAACGAACTTCTGAACGTTAAATTTCTACAGCTTCTCTATACATTTTACCATTCGTTTAACATTTTAATAACATAATCATTATCTCTCATTGCTACAATAGACAAGCAGATTTTTATGCATTTATGGCGAATTTAAGGTTGCACAGTATCTACACGCATAATATGCAAGGTTCAGCACCTATTATAATATTTAGTAAGTAAAACAAATTTCTGGTTACATACTATCCCTTTATTTGCTTTTATAAACATATAGATTTGCGTAAATATTCACGTCTGCTCGTTACGGGGTTAATAAAATAAGCTGCTTTGTATAACACATTTAATAATAATATGTGCATGTTCACAAAAGCGTCCTCTAAATGTTCAAATGCACGAGCCACTGTCTATCAACACAGAACTGCAAAATTATAACTATCTCTACTGAAACTACCTCCGACTGAAATTCTGGAAATCGACCAGACGGTGACCCGAAATCGTCGCAGTGGAAGCGAAAAGGAAGCAAGAAATTTAGTTATGCGTACGGAGTAGGATGAGGAAAGCGGAGAAGAGAAGACCGAGAGTACAAGGCGTGCATTGCCGGACAAGGACGTGTCCTGGGATCTCCCGTGACCGGGAGTAGCCACGACATTCCAAAATGCTTTCTCCCACCCCCTGCTCGAGTTCCTGCGCCGTATCACGGTTGACCCGGCCATTCCCTATCCTTCATCCGCGCATTTCCATCCCTCTGGCGACGGGGCTCGAGCCCCGTCGACCGACGGGCACACCGAATGCAACCATGCGTCATCCGCCATGATCTATGCTTTCTGCCGCTCTGGCATTACGCTCCGCGTGCACGCGCGAGCGCAAACTGACTATACTACTGCTCAAAAGTACACTACCCTCCACAAGTATTTAGAGACAAATTATTTTAGTAGAAGTAGAGTAGAATTTTGCTGACTCGAAACTGTATAATTGAAAGACCTCTATAAGACTACAGTTTTATGCTTGAACTACATACGATATACAGTGGATCATGAAACTATTGGAATATCTATAGAAACTTTCTGTGAATATATTACGTGTGTTCTACGAAATATTTTCAGCACCACGGCGAAATGTTATTATCATTAATCTTGTTGATAAAATGTGAAAGAAATTTGAAATTCTACATAGAAGCTACATGATATTTAGTGAAGGTATATATTTCACAAACGTATTTAAAATATTTTGTAACTTCTATATACATTTTTAGATTAATTTGAAATTTTATCAATGTAGTCATGGTAACTGTGTCTCACTAGGAGGTGAGCGTTCAAATACATTGCAATATTATTATTTTATAAATAAGAGAGAACTCATTTACTTTAAATAAAAAAGGATTCTGACTTTTAAATAGCTCTTAAATATTTTCAAAGGTTTTAAAGAAATTAAAACATCAGAAGAGGCAATTGCACTTTTACTACGTTTTTGTATCTTTGCATCGAGATAAGAAAAAAATATAGGAAATACAACAGAGTTGTAATCGTTCAAAAGCCACATTGATAAACTCTATAAACTGAAAGATACAGAAAGCCGGCGACATTGCAAATACTGTTTTTCAAATTTTCCTTGGAATTTATCATTATTTATATCATTTCCTTGCGGCAAATGACCTTGCAGAAATTTTTTTTTTAGAATTACATATTAATCGTGTAGAATCAAAAAATTAACAAAAAGTGAAGTTTATCAGTTTACCTTCTGAGAAACTCAATTATAAATAGGTATAGTAGAACCTTTATAATCCGGAAACTTAAAAAAAAAAGTATTATTTTATTATGTAAGTACTTCGTTATTATGTTTGTATTATTATGTACGAAAGTATACCATTATACGCAAGTACATTTATACGTATTTGTATACATGCATACCTATTTGTATGGACGGTTAAATCGCCTAGACGGGGATAGGTACGCGACATTCACATAAGGGCGTACACCAGGTTGGGCTCGGAGTTCGGAGATATATGAATCTGATGGTCACACATGCGTATGCGTGACTCTCTGTTTCTCTGACTTCTCTCTGACTGTCTCTGTTCGTCTGTGCTCGCATCTCTATTAAAGCTCCGCTCATTTTCAGCTGCATATTGTGCCCGTGCGCACTCTCATCCAACTCCTGCGAATATTCAGTGAGCTCGTGGAACACAAGTTTGTTTCATTGTTTTTGTGTACCTTTCTTAGGAAGGGGAGTATTTTTAGTAGATTGATTTGGGATGTATTGAAAGATCTATTGAGAAATGATGGATTTATATTAGCTACAAAAAGTATTTCTATTTATACTAAAATATAAATAAATGAAGTATAAATATATTATATTTATACGCCGCTATATTCATCAAAGCATTTACATACTAATTAATCAACTAATAGGTGTACGTATATTAAGTATTTAAAGATTTATTATCATTTAGTAGTTTATATGAATTACAAAAACATTCGATGCTAGGAACATGGGATATATTGGGCTGGCAATTAAGTGATTGCAGATTTTGTCATTAGATGATAATGACAAAACCCGCAGTCACTTAGCTGCCAATCCAATTAAACTTAATTAAAAGCACTTTATTGAAAGATAAGAGTGTGTACAAATACTTGTCGAAACCACTGTAGTTTATGGAAATCATTGATCTTAACAGCTTGAAGTCTCGATGGTTTCTAGATGGTTTCTTTTACTACTATGAGCAACTATGCTATTTCTGACGACAAGTTGTCAATTGAACATAATCGGATAAAACTATAATAAAATTCCATTTATTTGAACGAAATTTTACTGATGACGTCACATTGACATTACGGCCTAGTTGGTCCGGAGGCAGATGGTGTCGACTGATGTGGGCACCATCAGTGGACACCACATCTATGTCACGTGCAAATGATTTTCAAACAGCATTGGAAAGATTGACGAGTTAAAAAAAAAATTTCAGTCACGTAAAAATCACTCACATTGGCCCAACAATCAATGTATTAAGTAAATTCTTATTGGTTCAAATTATCTACTTCTCTGAATATGAATTTCTATTATATGAACGAAAAGTTATACAGAATAGTTATATATGGGAAGAATAATTGGTCTTCTATCGTATAAATTTGGATTATAAATACAGAACGTTTTGTTTATCTCGGATTATTTAATATTTTAGTTAGTCTTATTGATGCAGAAAGTTATGGCAGATCAAAGTTGATTGGTTTAAAAGATATTGTAACTTAAATTTTATTAGACTTATTGTATGGAATACAAAGAAAGGCGCAAAACAGTACTTTATTGTATCCAACAATTACAGTGTACAAATTATATATATGTATATTTATTTTCTGATAAGTTCATATAAACGGAATTTTGCTGTAACTGCAAATCTGTACTAGATTTTTTGAATTGTTAAGCGTCAAGATATAGATATAAAGTAGGTAGGAAAGTTAAATCAATTCGATATGAAGAAAATATAAAAAGAAAAAAACAATCAAAGTTTGTCTACCAGTTTAGCGTTCTTATAGATACACAAATGCACAAAATGCAGAAAATTGTATAAAATCTAAAATGTATCTGCTCGTATCTAAAATAGAGTTCTCGTTATGATTTTCAATAGATAAAACACATCTCTACTTAAGTTCTATTTTTTTAATTGTGTTCATAAAAATATAAATTTGCATAAACAGTGGTTTGTTGTATTTTACTGATAAAGCACAGAAATTTTTTAGTGATGAATAGTCATCGTATAAATATACGGAACTTTTCTGTTCCAGGCGTAAAATATTCATGTGTTGTTAAAAACGCTACTTTTAAAAAGCAGATTGCAAAGTTTTGTTAAAGCTCTTCTGCGGTTTTTAACATATTTGGATAAAATTCTTGCACTAGCTAGTTGCCTGTCTTAAACGTGTGTGCCGTTTCAAAATGTCAAATTTAAAAGCTTGGCGTCAAGTCAAATCAATCCATAGGACTATATGTACCTAATACATAGACTGCGAATGTTTCTGCATTTATAGAAAATTAAAAAGTGAAAAAATTTGTAGAATATACATTACAATATATGTAAAAATATATAAAATACTCCAATACTTGTTTTATAACAAGTTGGTGTATACATTTTTCTATTCTGATTCCATTATTTTCCTCTAGTTATTAAAGGTATAAATTTGCAACAACTCCTGCAATCTACTAATACAATTTCCCGTATTAGACGTCAATTTTCTACACGAAGGCACCACATTAGTGAATGTTTCCAGTGTAATAGGCCCACCCAGTCAAATCATCCGCTCCGGTCAAATCTTTCAAAATAAAACGAAAACTTCCAATGTATGGAACAGTGCGTCGTGTCAAGCCAAATCTCCCAACATAAAACTCTATTCATGAAAGCTTACAATGTAACATTCTATCTAGTCCAATTAAACGTAAAAAATTAATAAAAGTTTACGGTGTAACAGTCCTGTCCAATTATCAAATTATTCAACCCAATCAACTGTTTTCAAATGAAATTGAATTGAAATTCTCAGTGTAATAACAGTCCCATCGAGGCAAATTTCCCAAAATAAACTTCAATTAATAAAAGTTTGCAGCGTAATAGCTCCATCCAACCCAGTAAAAACTTCGAAAATAAAATTTAAACATCCTAACCTAGAAAAAAACGCGAAAAATACACCTTGCACTCTCTCATTCCTATTCTCTTTCTCCACCTAAAGGGTATCCCGTCACGTCTCCCTTAAAGAAGCGCAAAAGCCAAGTACCGCCGCCAACGCCGCAGCCACCAGTTCCCCGAGATTAGAGGCTCGCGTGGAACGCGACAGGATGCAGTTTCCCCCGGCGTGTTACGGGGGTTCGTTGCTGTGAGAAAGGGGATCCGGTATTGCGGTCGGAAGCGAGGGGCCAGGGGCTCTTCCGGGGGCTTAACATACACACTCCACCCCCTGTAGGCGGAGTGTTCCGCCTCCAATCTACCCCCACCACTGAACCAAGCACTGATACGCGATATCAGCAAACACTTGTTGCTCCGACGTATAGAGAATCTAGAAAGCCGCGCCAACGGCCGCTCGTGCCGCGATTTTTCACGTGCTGATTTTTCCACCACCGTCCATACTCCCACCTCTTGTGTGCAACCCCTCTTGTTCCACCTTCGCCAAACTGCAGTGAAATTTTCGCGCGTGCTTTCCTATATAGAGGTTTCTCTCTTTTTCTTTCTATAAGGTTTCTCTTTCTATTTGACTGTTAGTGGGTGTCTTTCTCGCTCTATTTTACTGGGACAGTCTCTCTCTTTGTTTTGCTTGGTGAAAGACTTGGGCGAGGGGTTGGGTCGGGTTGTGTGGCGGATTGTGATATTCCAGGCTTGAAAACGAGCCGCGCGGATTCCGTCACGCGGCCGCGACCCGGAGTCCGAGATATGTCGGCAGTGCAACGCTGTAAATCTTCGTTCGTTGCGATGCGCGCGGAACTTCCGGCACAGGCCGCCCCGATATGATACGCGCGCGGCCACGACTCCGGACGCGTTTACAGTAATTTGTTTACGATTATTTATACCTATTGGATTTAAGGAGTTTAATGCAGTGGAGTGAACAAGTTTCTCGTCCGATAGATATTTTTATTTGTATTTGTATAAAAGCGATATGTCAAAGAATTTTAAGTTAGAATAGTGTTTATTAGTTTTACTATTTTCTTTTATTTTTTTTAAGCATTTATATACAGTGTTAGTTGAAATTCTTTTAGATTTTAGATTTAGATTTCTTCATAATTTTGTTTTACGATTACAGCTTATATTGGATTAGAAGAGTTTATGCAGTGGTATGAGAAAGTTTCTAGCAAGACAGAGTTTTTTATTTCTACATGCATATACAAAAGCGAGGTTTTACAAAAGTTTTAATAGTACTAGTATTTATTATTTAATGATATTGTTCATTAATTGTACTGTTTTTTTTTACTTTTTTATGCATTTATTATATTATTTATATTATATGTTAGTTAAAATTCTTTTAGATTACAGATTTGGACTTGTTTTAGGATGATTTATATTGAATTTAGGAAGCTTTATATGGTATTGTGAGAAAGTTTTTGGCTAAATAGATTTTGTCCAAGAAATTTCGATTCCAAGAGAGATTTTTTAAAGAATTTTAAGTAATAATAGTGTTTATTTGCTCTATCCTTTTACATGTTCTTATATCTAATTTTAATTAAAATTCTTTTAAATATTTGTTTCATAATATTAGGTGAAAGCTCTATCTGATTTATCGTTAGAGCTTCAAAATTTTTGCACACCACTGTAGCTTGATCGTTGTCTCGTGTAATGTTTGTTCCCTTTTTTTGAATGTGAAATTTCTGGGTTTGAGTGGTTTGTGAAGTGTAAGGCACTTACATATAAGAACGCGTTGGTTTATATTACATTTATCGAGTTTAGTCATTCAGTTACTCCGTTTAATTTTTCTTTTCTGATTTGTCCTTTTTTAAATCTGAGGAAATTACTGGACTTTAGCAACGACTTTAATTTCTTTTTTCTTCTTTTTCTCCCTTGTTTTCTTCTTAATATGAAAAAATTGTAAGACATATATATGTGTTGGATTCCATTGCATTTATCCAGTTTAATATGTTATTTACGGTTTCTTTCTTTCTCTTTTTTGGTATTTCTATGTTTGACAAGTTTATACAGGAAATTAATGTATAATTACGTTATTGTTCTCCTTCGGGATTCTTCCTACATTAAATACATAATACAATATAACTATATTACATTTCAACTATCTTGTTACTAGATATAAATTATACTATGTGTATTTATTTTATCTATACTTAGATTTGCTTATCCTACTTTTATCTTGAATAACCTATTCATTCATTTATACGTACTTCATTGCACTTTCTAATGATATCTAAATTACTAATTAAAGTTGTATTTCTTTGGCTCGATGATTGTAAGGGATTAATGTATTGGATGTATTCGATTGTTACAGGCAGTGCGGTGGCTGCAGCCGACACCATTTCCGCGCCGTGGACTCCCACGAGTTCCGGGCCGCCGCCCGACGCGAACGGCTCCGGCTCGGATACCAAGAACCTCGACGTTGGCGAAATTAGCGATGTAAGTTCATTTACTGTGAGTAACGATAAATATTCGAACGATAATCTGTTCTTTATCCTCCTATAAATTTCTTCGACGTAATTGTGCAAGTAGTTCTTTGTTAAACCAGCAAATATTGATATCAATTTTGGTGCAGATATTTAATTATTATTCGGTGCGGATTTTTCATTATGTCATGGAAAACTGTTTTTTCTACTCACTTTTTCTACTTACTTTGATTCTCACTTATAGATGAACTTGTTTTTAAGTACTTATGAGCTTAGAGACCATTTAGACCATTAGATTTAGATCTTTTATATATGTTTGTAAATGAAGGTAGAATTACAGGTAGAAAGATTGGTGAAGATCGAGATAAGTACTATTAGAAAATCGGAAGAATTGTGTTAATGAACGAATTTTATGTTTTTTAGCAACGAATATGTTTATGTAAACAAGTTTTGTAAAGATCCATTTGTTTAAATGATACATTATAAATTATAACTTGTTTGTTAATTTTTCCTTTGTAAATGTTTATCAGTTTTTACACTTTAAGTATACAGATAAAAAATGAAAGTGTCGAATATAATAGTGTCGACTATAAATCCCCAAAGTTGTGTAAATTGGCGTACCATATTTTGATAATGCCTGTTGTCGGTATAAATGATATGATACCTCAATTTTAAGTTGATGACTCAAAAAATGATTTAAATAACTGATTCGTATTATTCTATATAAATGTACGATTTATATAACATATGCAGTTCGGCGTCAAGGCGTTAATTAACAATGAGAGGTTGACAATTATAAAAGATCACTATAACCACCATCAGTCGTGTGAATCGTGCATGAAAAGAAAAGTTTATTTATGTACATGTATTAAAAATCATTGTTTACAATCTTTATTGAATATTTTCATTAGCAAATTACAAAATTATATCATTTTATAATGTGTCACAAAATGATCCGTTAAAGGTACATGGTGATTATCTTCTACTGCGACAGTCACACAGAAAATGAATTTGTTAATGGCCTAGATAATTAATATTACAATAATGAGAAATATTATTCGATGGACTAGAAATCTCAATTTAAGCTGTGATTTGTTAATTAGATTGCTCTATGGTTTTAGGTCTATAAGAAAGTAAAATTGAATTCATCGTTTCGAAATTATAAATTGCCGAAGAATATTTCTTTCTTCTGTAAATTTTTCAGTCGTTAATAATATACTAAGTAAAATAATAATTTCGACTTATTTCATCTTCATTAATTATGATTTCAAGATAAACTCAGTCGTAACAACATTTATATTTTGTTTTACACTGTGTAAACAATAAATCACACGTTCATAACTGTCGCGCTTAATTTAATTTAGTATATCATAAAATTGTAAAATTTGTAAAGATTTCCGAACTGCATCTAAATAATGTAATAAAAGCATTGGTTAAACAAGTAAAAGATATGAAAAGCTTGGTAGTTTAATACGAGACATTTCAATATTTTAAAGGTTTATTAATATGAAGTTAACGTTTCTAATTAAATTCGCAAAAGGGCAAGTGTTGCTGAAAAATTTTAATCACGATATTCATCCCTTTCTGCCGTTAATTCCTTATCCTGATTAAAAATCCCATAAATTCTTTTTTCAATTACAATAATTTACTTTTCACGTAATTGAATAAAATTTCTTACACATCTATGATTCCGACACTTGCGAGGATACAAACACAAACGAAGTCTTAGCTCCAGTGGAATTGCGTGCCAGCCAATATTATAAACGTGACTGGACTTCTCAGAAAAGACTTTCCCCTACTCGCAGAATCGTTTCACCTTCTGTCTTTCTACGCTTGATCTAAACGGCCCAAGTAATCGTCCATTACTCTGTTCGTGCAGCACTAATCTGTCTCATTCTTTGACATTTTTAATTCAACCGTAACTTGTATTCAATCATTTTGTTGATAAACGTTATACTTAGTTAGTTATAAATGTTAGAATGTAAAGTCAGTCACAAAAATCTATATACACCTATTAAAATATAAAATGTTATGGGAAAAACATCAGCACTACGAATTTTTTAGACATATTCAGAGAGATATTGTCAAAATATAACACAATTTATTGTCTTTTATCTTTATCAAGAAAAAAGAGATAAAAGAACATAAAATATAATGTTTAAAAATTACATATGTGTGTTAACATGTCCATATGTAATGATAAAAATCGTCTAGATATTATATTAATAACTTGTAGGTCATCAATAATGTCTTACTATCTCCTTGCCATCGAAAAGGTTAAAGGCCTTTGATGTAATCTTATTCCATAATTTTTGTGAATTAATATATTGAGGTATTTTAGTATTTTTAAACTCCTTTTAGAAATACATTAATAAAAATTGCATTGATACGTAAATATAAATAATTTTGTGACGTGAAACTGTGTTTTCAGTTTCCTTGGTAAATGAAATACGCAATATTCGATAGGTATATGTAGATTTTCGTGTATATATATAGTAAGTATATATATAGTCAGTACTATATATATATATATATATATATATATATATATATATATATATATATATACACTTATTACATGCATTTGTGTTTACAAAATTTACTATTACATTCTTAACAAATTTTATTTCATTTAATATCGTATATGGATGAATAACATTATAACAAAATAACTAAAAAATAAAAACGAAAAATGCATTCAATTTTCTCAAAATATCAATAGATATCTTAATATTGAAGAGAAGTAATCATCTGAATCTAGTGATAACGAATTGATCACGTTACTATATATGTAATTACCTGATGTTTTAAATTTATAGATTTTTTGTCATAAAAAGGAGACGGCTATATAAATTCAAATTTTCCTCCATTCTTCAATAGAAACAATGTTGACTATAACAATTTAGGTTGGGTCATCTAATCTTAATGTATAATAAAACATTGATTATCAGCAATGAACAAAGCAATTACAATTAATGGAAATAAATTTGCAATTGAGGGAATATACAACGTGGAATACAAAATTAAATCGAATATCTTACAATTAAGTAACCTGTATGAAGTAAATCAAGCTATTATAATGTAAAATCCAACGATACTAATTGAGGCTTAAATCTTCAAATGATACATAGACAGATTAACCAAAAATCTTGGACGATCGCGTACATTTCACGAGAGTTTCCGTATCAGCTAAAGAGTTTGTGAGAAATCCTATCCGAGGCGTTCGTATTTTGCAGGACGAGAAGGACCTATCGGCAGCGGACGCGGAGGGTGTATGGTCGCCGGATATCGAGCAGAGCTTCCAGGAAGCACTCACTATATATCCGCCATGCGGCCGACGCAAAATCATCCTGTCCGACGAAGGGAAGATGTACGGTGAGTCGAGCAATTTCCTGGCAAATCTCTCTTCGACGTTTTCGCTAGAGCGAAGAAAATAAAAAAATAAAAATACGCAAGTAGAACACGATGATGGAGAAAGAAATAGCACGAGTATACAGAGTATACCATCTAATACAGCGGACAATTTTTCAACCATTTACGGTTGTGTAACAAAACAAAATCTCGAACCAAGATTTATCGGTATCTAATATAAAAGAAGTGGCCACAATAAAAATTTCGAAAATAGTCCGTTTTCATAACGAAAACAAAGTCACCTTAGGTTTCTTAAACGGGACCATATATTTATTTTCTTATTAGATTGTAGCGAATGTTAAGACGAGTTCAAAAAGCATGCTACACGATATTTTTATTAACATAATACCGCGTTATCTATGGTCCGTTGTATACTAATCGGCCAATTATTAATACTGAAAACCTGCCAAAGAGGATTAGTATAGTATGTAGAGCTTGTGTATTAGCCAATTTAGTAGCAACACATTTATTCTTCTGCCACCTATCTTTCTCGTTAATTATGTTACAAGATCCAAATCAAAAAATATATTTGTTATGTTGTTGTTGTGTTTTACGCTAGAAATATTTTAATCATTTTATTACCTAAGGCAGTGTAAAAGAAGAAGAGCATAGACTGTATGTATAGTTGCAGCATGTTAATATAATTGTTTTTTGACTAAATTTTGTAAAAAAGAAAGTCTAAAATTTAAGCCGCGAAACCATCAAGCCAAGCTTAAATCTAGCAAAAGGTTTAAAGTACTACTCAAACAAATTACAATGACTACAAAAAATATTTGCACGCCATTACATTTATTATACTAACTAATTAATTAACTAATTAATAAAGTACTAATTAATGGGGCTCAAGTACATATATCAAATTTCGTATCAGTTAATAACACTTCCATATAACTGCGAAAACTTGATACTGAGAATGAAATGTAAAGAACCTGATAAAAGAAATGCTTCGTTGGGGAATAAAAGTATGTGCAAATATTTTTAATAGCTACTGCAATTTTTGCTTCCAAGAACCGACTTATTCGCAAAGAATATCTCGGCAAAGAAAAACATCGTTGCACGAAGGACTATTCCTTGTGCTTCACGTACGGGCGTTGCGATGGTAGAAATGTCCAGCCGAGCTCGTTATTGCTCGATGCTGAGGTCAGTCTACGTGACCGACCAGATATTGCCTACTACGACCACGGGTACCACCGTAGTCGCCACCATTAACCGCCATGAACTCACCACCGAAGCAATAATGCCACGCCTCGAAAGATAGCCCCTTGACCAGCATCTTTGTCCTAATATAGATTCCCATTTTCCACTATCTTTTTTCAGTCCTTCTTAACGAACTTTTCGTCAATTCATAAGGTTAGGTACATGGTATTTTCTATTTGCGATTTAACGATTTAAGCCTCAAGTATATTAAATTTGATATTTAGTAGTAGATACTTTCATAAGTTTCATATGATTACAAAAATTTAATATTGGAAAAGAAGAGTATGTGCAAATATTTTTGTAGCCGCTGTATTTTTCTATTTTCTATTTTACTTTTTATTTAATTTTTTATTTTACTTTTTATTTTATTTTTTATGTTCGAATTGTAGTTTTCTACCGTTGCAAATCTTTTTAATTTGAAATTAAGATTGATTCAAATACTTAAGATTTATGTGTGTGTGTATGTATGTATGTAATTTCTCGTTTCGATTTTATGCTAAAGATTTTCCTCAAATATTAAAACTTGCTGAGAGATGCGATGAAATTTAACGTGACGTAATGACCTGCCGCGTTTTTTAGATCACTTTTGGCAGAATTATTATCTTGCTGTTTTAGTTATAAAATTTCTGAAATTTGATGAAGATATGAGAAAATAGTCATCAACGTATGTGAGTTCTCGTTCCAACTCTATGTTGAAGATTTTCTTGAAATAGTCAAATTCCTTTTCTCGGTTGAAATAAAGCTAAGATCGAAACTAAAACGATAAAATTTTATAAAAAGGAATACAAACTATCGTTCTACCTATATTATATCATACCTACTACCTTTTAAGTTTCTTCAACACAAAGCAAATTTTTCACGAATCATATCATAAAACAAAAATTGATTACGACTTTTTTCTAGTCTCAATCCTGCCTCCAGCCCTTCTTGCCATATTTTTTTCAGGCAGACATAGGCTTGAATCCCTATTCGTTAAGGCACAATGTCGCTTAATTTTCGAAAGCACTCCGCGGCAAAAGCCGACGGGTGGCAATTCAATCTTGGCCCGTGGCCGCTCATGAAAACGAAGCTTAATTCAGACGTCTGGCTCGCTAACAACGAATGAAAACAAGGAGAACGACAATCGACAAAGCTGTGTATCGTCCTTTCGAGACTTTTGTCACTCTCTCGTTCTATTTGCTGTATCACACGAGGAAATTTCATTTTATCCTAGTAGGACAATTCTTAAAGCTTTCACGGCTCGAATTGTCACATCTAATACTGTTACTTGGCATTGTCGTAGATAACATTTGCTAGGCACAATACTGTTTGAAGATTCCAAGAATACGCTGTGTCCAAGAGGGAAACGTTTCCAAGGTTTCGCTAACATTGCAGTTAACTTCATCAGGAGTCAGAATGTACTCATACAGAATGTACTCCTGTAATGTTACCGAAACGTTAGAAATTTTTTCGCTTGGACACAGCTTACTTTTAGAAGCCTCAAGGAGTGTCGTACATAACAGTAACATTATCATATCTTCAATAGTAGAAATTAACTTACAATATCGTTTAGTTTTTATCTATTTTTATTGAAGCAATTGGACTCTATACATAGAAATTATTTATGTAGCAATTCGTTATACATTATCCATTCTCAGTCAAATTATAATTATAATTATTATTATAATTAGAATATATTACAGAAAGACGCCTATAAAGTATCTCCTACTCGTATAACGCGATCAGGAAATTGCTACCGCACACCCGTCTAACGCAATCGCAAAATTGCTTAAAGAGATTCTATATACATGTATGTATGTGACGAATAAGAACACTACGTATTGATAATTGTTTCGTTACGCTTGCCTTCTGTACTTTGTTGGAGGCTTGATTCATTCCCGACATGCAAATGTATGCGTTCTTTAATTGATTCAAAAATCATAGTTATGAAATAACTTTTATATGATAAGTATTGTGATACGTATTGTGTGACAGTTATTTCTATACAAAATCAGCTGCGTTACTTTCATATAGAATTTATTTTAGTTTACTTGCTGTATCGATTCTGTAAAATAGAGAATTCGGACAACGCAAAATATATCTCCTGTTTTATAGGGTCTCTTACTGTGTATTTTCTTATACTATTAGATTACAATTCTTAAGAAACGAAATGGAGGAAAGGATTCTTATTGTTATCCCATTAGAATAATAAGAAATATTATTATCATTATTAAGAGAATTATTATTACGAATACCTATAGTCTGCTGATGCAAAGAACTTTTTATAATAATTACGAATGACAAAACGAACCCTTACATAACTGCATGCACAACTCCAAAAATTCAAATTCAACGTCCGAATCTCCAACATTTGTGTAATCTGGTTGTAATAAGCCACTGATCGGTATGGTCGAATACGAGACACGATACAAAGTCGATCGTCCCGCTCAAGATAGGAAGGAAAAGGAAGAGAAACCTAGAAAGAGACCGAGAATAACAGCATCGACGTCCGTCGAACGCGGATAGAAACAAAGGATAACGAGGCGCGAAAATCGCTTAACGCGATTGGCCATCGATCCTATGGGAAACTTATCTTGCCCGTTGCTCACTCGCCGAGCCAATAAAGGATCCCTCGGCCTTTCCACGGGATTAAATATCTCGGGGCAATTTACCTCCTTCTATCTTTCGTCCTTTCCTCGCACCCCACTGCCTCTCTTTCCACTCTTTCTTTTCCATCAGGACGTCGACGCCCACATCGAGATTTCTCTACGAAGGAGCGATCGTTTCCGCAGCGGACGAACGTCAAGGTGAATCAGCCCCAGAAACTGCGCAATTCGCCGCGCTTATCCAAATGTTATTACACCTCACATAATTTTCAATGATTTTTTGGCGTTTTCAGTAAAAGCGATGATCTCTTTCTTTTTCGATTTTGTGCCGAGGATAAGAATTTTTCAGGTTTTTTGGGGCTACTTTTAAAAATTTGTCATTTTTAATTTGTTTTTTTTTTTAGGATTCTCGGAATTATTTGATTGAAAACACGTAAATATATTGTTCATAGAAATTTGGATACTTTGGTCGATTCATACCTTCGTAGTATGAAAATCCCGCATAAAATCATATATGTACCTAGATACATAATTAAATTGTGAATTTTTACCTAAATTCATATTTTTATAGACATAGCTATACACTTTAAATATACACTAAAATAGACATTCCTTTTACCTACTAAAAATTGTAATCAGTACTTTACTTTGGATATTTTATATATTTTAATGCTTTATATCCATTTCTTCTGCATTTTTTCATTCGGCACGAATGCATAAAAATTCACAGTTTATCTGTAAATTTCTAATTTACGAAATAACCGTGTAACTAAAATAGAAATAAAGATAAATAGAATAAAGTAACGAAAATAGAGTTGAAAACTTCAAATGTAATACTCAGATGATGAAAAAAAATCTCTTCTTCTTCTTCCGATTTTAACCCATGAACTTTATGTCGAAACTTGTATCCAGTGGAAAACGTAAAAAAAGTAAAAGATAATGGATAACTTAAAGGAAGATAGACTTAATAGGAAGATATTATCTTAAATGATAAATAATATGACACATTTTATAGTGGCTTCAGTCAATAGATAATTTAATTTCTTATTTTGAACTGCATAAAACAGCAGAAACCTTCAGGATAATCTAATATGTAGAAATCATAGAATGTAAAAGTGTAAAAAGTCCGATAATACTTAAATTTAATCGTCTTGCCTATCGACAAAAGTACTATGCGCGAAGGTGTCGCAAATGCTAGGATTTCGATGATAAATAGCGGTATTATCTAGTTGGTGGAAACTTTATCACAGATTATGCTTGGTGAAACGAAGTGCCGCAGCGTGCAGTATCTTTCGATCGGAATGGTTCCTCGGAGAATTTGTGTTTGGCTTTGAGCACCAACTATGAATTTAGTCGGGGCGCATCGATGGCGACTTTGAAACATTAATCAGACGTACCTCGAAACATTAATCATTTAATGGAAGCGGAACAGCATAACTCGGTTTCGATCTTCGAAATTCCACTCTAGGGACTCGATCGAGATAATCTTTGGACTCGCGGGCATTTTTAACGTTAACTAACGAACTATTATTTGCATTAGAATTTGAGAAGTTAGTTAAAATATAAATATAGTTAGTTAAAATACATGAAATCAAATAGTTCAAACAAATGAATTCAATGAAGAATACAAAGATAGTAAACTGATAAAAGAAATAAAGAAAGAGAACTATCGTGAATTGTTGACAAAAAGCGTTTTATAGATTATACAACGAGATTTTAATATATATTATTAATCTTATTCAAATTATTAAATATATATTATAGATGTTATTATAATTATTTAAATATTATTTATACAATTTATAGAATAGATATCCATATTTACATTTATATTATTTATATTTATGTTTAGATATTAAAGGTGTTATTTCTACTAATTTCTAAATATACTGATAAAACTTTTTCTATACGACTCGCAAAAGTATTTGAGTTTATAAAAACATTTTCTGAATATATTATATGTGTTATATAAAACGTTTTGAAGTTTCACTAACACTATAATGACACGTGATTGGTATTATTGCATTGGTACAGTTTCAAAGAAAACTGAAATTGTGTAGAAATACAAGATTTTGTTACACACACATGGAAAACCCGTGCAAAACTGTATATTAAGATTTTAAACCTTAGTCAAAAATAGTGATGTTCTATATAAATACTGCTTTTTAACCATCATTTACAGTTAGTCGTCAGTGCCTATTTATCGAATCTTGCGTCTGACTCACCAAGAAAGTAAAAACGCACATTAACGTCAAAAAGTTATTTATGTTCATATATTAATATAATTATTATTGATGTATTTCTAAAAGAAATTTAGAAATTTCAAAGATTTCACTCTCAAAAATCTTGGGATAACATTTTTAAATTACAAAATGCTAAGGAGATTGCAGGATATGTATCATAACACGTCAAAAGAATACGTAAGTTCGTGTCATAGTGTTACCGTTTTTACTATAATATTTTATATTTGAAAGGTGTAGTATCTAGGCTTAAGAGACTGACTGTATATCGTCTTCTTGCGATGAATGAACTTATGGAAGTAAATAGTTTATTTCTTGAGAACTGAATATTAATCGTGTACTAATATAATGAGAATACACTGCAAATTTTTATGCAAATTCATATTTTCGAGAATATAATTAAAAATGAATATTCTCATAAGAGATAAGAAATTGTTCTGTCTATCAAGTATTATTAAAAAAACATTATACTTGAAATGTTTTATAACAATAACAATGACAATGACAATTTATTAATTTCAGGCCTCTCGGCCATGAAATGAATTTGATTTGCACTTGAGTTTCTAACCTCCACACATATATCCACTACGTCTCTACCCCTTCTCTATTCCCCCTTCCTCCTCTACGTAATTTACATATTTTTTCTTATTATGAGCGTTCTCTGCAATTTTGTGCTTTTAAATCTCCTACAGATGGATAAAAAATTCGCATTGTAGTAATGAAATTGGAAAATTGATAAAATGTAGAATCGATCAGTTTGGCTCCTTAGAGGCTCATATACAGTCTTGCAAGAGAAATTTAGTCGACAAGGCGGATGATCGTAAAGCGCGGCGCGTCTTTTGAAACAGCGGTTTCGCTCGGGAAGGGGGATGCGATTCGCGAAGAGGGACGAATGAAGAAAATTTGCAAGAAAAGATAGTTACGGCGCAGTCCGGTCACGGAACGTTGACCCACACTGGTCGAAGAAACTCGAATACGTTCCTCGACCGCAGCTACACGGGCTCTTTTTCTTTTCTTTCCTGTAGAAACCCGGCAAGAAGCTAAACGCTTCTCTAACTCTAAGCGCTCCTCCATGCTCCACAGAACGCGCATCCTTCTATTTCTACTGGTTTATTGGATGCCGGACGCGGACGACCAGGAGTCTTGCTCCTTTTTCGCTTTGTTCGCCTCTCGACACAGCCTCTCTAAACGGACTAGAGAAAAAGAACATACTATCTGTCCGTTGAATTGAACGGGTTTTGTGAAATTACTATTACGTATTATTATTAGCAAATGATAAGCTTATTGTCTTCCCATTTCATACCATATTTATGTTGCTGTTCGAAAAACTCTCTATTATTTCTTATGTCTTTCAGCAGCCTTTTAGTACGGGTACTAGTCACATTTGTGAGTTAACGGTAGCTATTTTTTAAACAAATAATGATATATTACTATTTAGTGAGACACAACGAATAGTAAAGAATATGCATTCAGTGGTTTTAAAGGAATTGTATCAACGACTACAAATGAATCAAACGCATACCGTCGGCTTAAAACGGTCATTAGATTTCATTCAAAGTCAACGATACAAATTTCTTCAAGTCACACAAGCCTGTAATTGAAATCAATGCACATAGACAACACACATAACATTCAAAGGCATACACATTTTTTTTATAATGTACATAACATATTTATTATATATACTGCTATATAGTAGTAAGTACAAAATTTAATGAAGTTAAAGGCGATTCTGTCCTAGTATATTTGGTAATTGTACTAAAGAATTGAATAAATCAAGATGTTTTTCTCTTAAACTGAATTTACATTGTTTTACTTTAGACGAACACGTCGGGTGATTCATCAAAAAACGCCGCTTTCATCCTCGTTTAATCCACAATGTTCCTCCAAAATGAACACTGAACAGAGTAGAGCCGAGCTCTACTTTGGATGAACAGAATGGATAATACACTCGTAGCGAAACGGCACTAGCAAGAAATATAAGCGTGTACTGAATGCATATTCGGACAACCAGTTCGCATTTCTACATATTTCATACTTATATCGTACGAAATGAATATGGAAACGGATACGGATAAATCAAAATTTAGTTTTTTGCAAATTGGCGAATATAATTATTACCGATATTTGCTAAAACATCGCAAGTTAATTTAGCATGTTATTCTAAATACAAAATATCTAATAAGCATATTATTACTTTTAGTGCACTGCAAATGACTTGTGGTGTAATAAATTTTTACATAAGATACAAGAGGTGTGTAATGCTGTTCCCTACATGTGCAGTTACGTCTACCCTAATTGGATTAGGTCTATACGAAAGACTTAAAATGCAATTAGAAAAATCCCGAATACCCATTTAGGTGTTTTATTTAAATACCTCTTATATTACGAAGGGAAAAGGGGTACAGAGAGTGAGAAAACTCAACTTTTTGTATCTTAAAAATAGGATAACTTTGGAGAGAGCTGATATATTATAAAGCATTTGTATCAAAAACGATAAAATAAACATAACAAGCTTGTTGTTGCTCTTACTACACCTACATTTAGAAAATGCTATATCATTCTTCGTTCATTATATTTTTATGAATGTAAAATAATTTATTAATAATTTTTATTCATTTCAATTTTAATCACTTCTAACTTATTTTAATTCATTTTTTCGTGGGAATAATTTCATTGTAGTAGGTAGAAATATCAAGCTTGAAACGATACGCCGGCGTTAGAGTTGTATTCGTTAATTTGAAAAAAATCAAAACCTTGATTTATTGGTGTTTTGAGTTTGGATATGTAGTCGACATAAACAAGTTTACGTGAAAATCGATAAATATACACAAGAAATATTAACAGAAAGAAACAATTTTTAATGTATTATTTAAACAAATGGACTTTCTAAAAATCTATAAACCCGATCATATTTCTCATTCAAAAGCATAAAATTCGTTAATCTGCACCATTCCTCTACCGTGAATAGTTTTTGAAGTAATCCAGGAAATGCGTTTTCGACTCCAACTTTAGAAGCTGTTTTCATCCAATAAATGTGGACGATTGACGCTAAAACAGATACGTGTTGAATATTTGTACCTACATTATGTATCTGCAAAGTTTCATTAATATCGGTGTGTCACGTTTCAGCGGTGTCCTTTGCCTTCATTTGAAGTATTCATCCAGTGAAGTGGTGTAAATATTCCGGGTTTCATTCTTCACTTTCACTGTGCAAGAATCATCCGCATTGATTCTCTAACGTGAAATAGCGTAAATTCGGCTTTACGTATTACAATCTTTTTTGAGGCTCATAGTTCGCGATAATTAAGCTTCAACATTATTAACACTCAACATATATTCATTAATCTAGCGATTATTAGCGACCACAATGGCTACAATGTCTCAGTAATTCTGTTAATCAGATGTTACAAAACGATATCTCTGTTACCTTTAATGATACGGGCAAAGGCGTACGGAATGAATTACTTCGATCGAAAAGATACATATTATAAGGTAAAAGATTTTTTTTCATGGTCGTATTTTTAGAGACTTGAACGTCGTATCGGTCGCAAACCTATCGATTATATAAATAATGTAAAAATAGTAAAAAGATATAAATTAATCTGTGTACTCTATGTTAAACGAAATATTGTATAGATCATATGTATAAAACAATATATAGGAACAAAGTATCAATTAATTTGTACATACAACCCATACAAAGTGAAAGTATAAGCTTATCGCTATAACCTTAAAATGAATCATATTGATTATAACTAAGTACAATTTATAAGACAAAAGGTTAATAATCTTAAATAAAAATATGTAACTAAAGGTCCAACTATCTCATTGACACTAGACAATTGACGCTAGAAACAATACTACATCTTAATAACAGATCACGAGATATCATTTTTGCAATACTAAATCGTATATCATTTCGATATTAAATGACGAAAAGGTCAAAACCGATTTGTTCTATTCATAAAATTCTCCACCTATTGTAAAGCTAAGATTTTTTAGGGTCAATTAGAACTCTTAATGACTCGTGTAAAGAACGTAACATTCACTCCCGTTGATAAGTATATATCAGCACCTGCTGGTTTTATATAACATGTAAAAATTAATTTAAAGTATCAAAGAAACGATGAATAAATCAGCATATGTGTTCATGCAAAATTACAATCTAATATACATATGTATATGTAGTAAAAATTTGTTTAAACTATTTACAAAAGACGTATTTATCATATTAAAAAATTTACAGTGACGAGCTCAAGCACGTCGCAAGTAGCTTCAATTACTAACCAACTACATACGTACATAAATTCGAATCCGCTATAAGCGTTTCAAAAAGAAAAAACAATAAATGTATATATATATACCTAATATTAAGGAAGAAGAATTTAAAGAAGTAGTATTCAAAGTTTATGAAATCGATCTGAAAAAGAATACAATATACTTTAATACGAAATAGCCAAAAGTGAAATGAATCTGTTAAGTTCGAAAAAGTAATTACTTTATTTCCGGTAATAAAGACTGTATCAAAAGTTTGCAAGCTTACTAAATAATTCAATTAAATCATTCAATTATTTTGAATTGCGTGGTACTTTGCCTAAACTAAATATTGAAGTCTATCAATTTAATTTGATTTTTGCTTCGAATACTTAAAGTTTATATATTATTCTACAAATAAAATACTCTTGACAATATTTATTAATTAATATTATATAATAAATTGATTTATAAAATTTTGTTGAAGTTTTGCAGAATCGTCTGCAATTATATTATTATTCAAAGATTTTTTACGCTTTTCTACGATTTTCTAAGATTTTTATTTTATTTTATGTACTTCTTATACGAAGATGAACAAGAACATAAAAAGTCCCATAAAAAGATCAGACAAACGGAATCACATTTAAATTCAAGCATGCTTATTAAATTTTCGAGATACTTCTCGAAAATGAGGATGCATGTGCAAAAAATTCTGCTGTCATCTTTTATCTTTGGGCAACCTGGAAGATGACCTAGCTTAAAGCGTTGATCATATTAAATTTCCTTTAATTCGGACATTTTTAACGAAGAAAAATGCTTCGCAGAGAACTTTTTACGGTAGAAAACTGATATCCATCAAACATTTACTTTTAGAATACGAAAAAGATTCAAAAATGAAACAAACAATTTTTAGATACCTAACCTAACCCTTTATATAAATTATAAATATCTTGGTATATTATAATTTTCATTATAGATTTAAATATTTTGGTATACATCTTATTAATTAATATCCAGCTTTGTATGGCTGAATTTCTTATATGAGCTTATATTTAAAAAACATCCCATAAAAATTTCTGAAAACGTAAATTTAGCATTTGCTTGAAGACATTCCCTAGTTCATTTAAACGATGATAAGGAAAACGAAGAGGAACGAAATGAAGAAACTGTGACAATTCCATTTAAAAAATTGTTTAATTCCAGAGCCAAATAATTCTTAAAAATCTAGAACGATGAAATTAATTAAAGAATCGCAATGAACATATTTTTGATTAAATATATGCTGTTCTAAAGAAACTATACATATGCAGTATCACTCTCAATTATTTAGCTAATCTGTAGCTAATATTAGTAAAATGCACAAATTAATGAGAAACTTATAGTCAAAAGCAATATCTTATTATGTTCTTGTAGCATCGGAAATAATAGATTTTAATTATTTGTATAAAAATATAGAGTGATAATATATTAAAATTTGAAACACGATTCATTAATATATCTAAAACCTTTTCAAATATTTTATTTACCTCTTAACTAAATATCATTGAATCGTTGAAGACAATAACAATTTAAAGTTAGAACGTAGAGTACAAAATAAAATTACATATTCGAAATTTCAGTAATCCAGCATAAATTAGTATAGATAGTCATCTGCAGCACAACAATACTATTTGAAAGTTAAATAATGCTTAAAGCTTAGGGCTAAATTAATAGGAACGTGTATTGAATCGTATTAAAATTCTTTTGATTAAATATACCATGCTTTAAAGAAGCCATTTAAAAATTATCAAAGCTATATCAAAGCTATATGAGATATACTTAACTTAAACTTTGATAAAAAGTGAAGGAACACAATAAATGGCAAGAATCAAAAGAACCTCGAACAGCTATATAACGTTGAAACATTATATCTGAAATAAATATCAAACAGGGTCCGCAATAAGGTAATTCGAGCAAATGATTCTCTAATTACCTGGAGCACGGTGCTAATTAAAACTTCAACAGTTGAAAACGAATTCCATTAACGCGAGCGTTTCCAGCGTCAACCAGGATAAAATCATCGAACATTTCGCTCGAATTTACGCGTTATACTTGTGTATACGGGTGCACGAAAGGTGCACAACGTAAACGGCAGGAAATGATTTTATGGCAAGTTCGGTGGAAACTTTCACGCGGCGAGCGAGAGGTAGCGAGCGAGAACGCGAAAGATCAGGTAGCAAGCCGTTTAAACACGAGCGCGGCTGTGCATCGCCTCGGGTCGTATTTAAACAGATAAATCGTGAACCTAGCAGATCTTTACCGGTAGCCGGTGAAACCTCTTATACAATGTGTCTTATACTTGTTGAGATCAGAGAAAACGAGAATTGGATGTAATATACAGGGTGGTTGGTAAATGGTGGTACAAACGGAAAGGGGGTGGTTCTACGCGAAAAAAGAAGTCGGAAATATAGAATAAAAATTTTTCGTTCGAGGCTTTGTTCTCGAGAAAATCGACTTTGAATTTTCGCTCGGTACGCGTGCACTTTATCACGTCTCGTTATAACGGATCTCACTGTAGATCGTTGTCTAAAAAATTGAAAAAAAGAAAAATTAAAAAAAATTTTATTCTATATTTTTGACTTCTTTTTTCGCGTAGAATCACTCCCTTTCCGCTTGTACCACCAGTTACCAACCACCCTGTATATATATATATATATATATATATGTATAGATATTCGTATACGATTGTGATTGATAAATTTTTGCGAACAGCTTTTTCATTATATATATTTGTCTTTTATTTATCACCGATTTTGATGATTTCAAAATGTATCGTCAAAGTTTACATTCCAAGTATGTAATTCTTTCTTACACATGCATATAAACGCTGCGGCGCGTTGTTTGGCTTTAATTCTCAACATATAAATTACAAAGCAATTTATGTTTAATACACCATGTGTTATTTAACAATCTACTCAAGCAAATTTCTGTTCCGCAAACAATTTTTCAGTAACGATAAGTATATTTGTTACATTTTTTATCAATTACAGATAAAAATAATCAAAATAATTACTTCACGCCAATATTGTCGATATCGTAGCCTAAGCTATGATCCATTAATGTATTTTTCTTCTTTATTTATATTAAAAATGATTATTATCAATGAATTAGATTTAGATTGGGTATGAAAATGTGGTCGCCGCTTTCTGGCGATCATCTATATCAGAATGTAGTCAAATGTAGTGTAATCGTAATCTCTTCGCCCGAGGTTTTTGCAAATATCTCGGAATCCAGTATTAAGAATTACTATTAAAGATTATTAGTATTGAGGAATCTAGTATTAAGGATTATTATTAAGGCGTGCCCTATTCTGAATAATTGCCGAAAAGATTTTAAGTTCTTCAGATATTTGCAACAAGCGAAGAAAGTTAATTTAAATATCAAGATATGTAGTACTTTTCTGAACTGTTATATTATATAGATTAGATATTTCAAAAAATTGGTAGAAATGTAAAAGATGGATATTAAAGATTTGCTTCCGCTTCGTTCTGGAAAGAGGGAATTAGATATTTCGAAAATGGAGAGAAGAGATCAAATAGTTAACAACTGAATCTAACTAGGACACTTCAAGATCATCACCTCTTATCAAAAGAACTTACCCTGCAATGCGGAGAGTGCAATACACAAAATAGACCACCTGATCCTGAGATGCCGAAAATGTACACTACATTCCGACAGACACACGCATTGGAACCCTTCTTCACAGATAACTTAGAAGATGGAAAAAGGCACGATCTCTTGAGATATACCTATTTAAAAAGCTAGGCTAGTCAATAGAATAATATAATGTGAAATACCATAATATGCAACGCACTCACTTCCCATGGTATCGCTAATAATCACGTAATTGGTGTGACCTAAAATTTGAAATCTTAATTAAAGAGAAATATGAATATTTATGTTTTACATACTTTTACTTCGAAAGTAGATATTTTTAGAAAACTTGTGTACTAATAGGTGACAATGGAAAAGGGGGTATTAAATCAACGTGTTATTTTATTAATAATATTTATAGTTAAAATGATACTGGAAGGTGCCACGACCGTTTATTTCTACGAGTCAGGACTAAGTTGCATTTCTATGTTGAAATCGTCTCCTGTCGACTCTGATCGATCAAAAATTACTTTACGATCAACCGGTCGATCGCGCTCGACTTGTTGGCCATTTCTGCTATAAAAAATAAGAATATTCCAATATTATTATCTGGCATCTTTTCTGGAGAGTTCCCCTTTGAGATTAGGATATTTCAAAAATTCGAAACAAGTGGAATATAAAAAAGTATTAAAATATTTGTAGAAAATACAGATATATGAATAATATTTTGTTATATTTGATACTTTTTCCAAAAAGGAGATGTCCCTATTTGAAAAAATTAAATAAGATAAATAATTAAGAGAAAAATTTTTAAGAACTAATTGATATTTGATTTTCATTCTTATTTAGAGATTGAATATTTTGAAGAAGGAAAGAAATACAAATTGTTGTATATTTTTATACAAATGTTACAAATGTTACAAATGTATACAAATGTTGTATATTTTTTACCCATTTTCACAAGGAGAACAACTTACTGTTAATTATTATTCACTTCTATCCTGTCCGTATGTTCGACAACTTTTCAAATTCGATTTTCGCAAAAACAAAGCTTTCAATATAATTTTGTTATTCTTGATTTTCGCCTTACTTTCTGTCACAGAATTCTCTTCTAATTTCACGCGTTCCATTAATTATGAATCATGATGTATATTATAATCACCTAAAACTTTGAGGTATATATTCAACAATAACGAACTTGTAAAACTTGGAACACGTTTGTTCTTAAAACTTTGAAACATTCAATCTCAAACACAGAATAGAAATCTCGAAATTCTTTACTAAAATTCTCTAGACTCACCCAGTAAATTATGGTATTTAAGATCGTTTACATACCGGATGCAGTAGACAAACATCGCAACGAACACCAGTGTCTAAACCTGTTAACCATTGCGTCACCAGCTTCTGTTCAGTGAAAAAGTTAGAGTACCGAGAAAACTCGTTTTCAATACGTTGATAATAATGCCTCAATACTAAGACATTATGCTATACTGTGATACAGATACCTATGTCAAGAATTGTTGAAAGTTTAAAAGAGCACTTACAACATCATATTTATTAATACATACAGCCTTTTCTGTACAATATAATTTAAATATTTCATATACTATTTATATAATATATATAAGAAATTATACATTTCACATAACATTTCATAACAAAATATTATATTACCATTAGGAATTAAATATGAAGTTAAAAGAGTTTAAGATGTATTTATAGATACTTATAATTAGACTGCGAATATTTATGCACGAAAAATGTGTGAAATACAGCGAATATTATCTACGATACAATATTTAACAATAGATTTTTTAAAACACCTTTGCAATTATTCTGGTACGTATAGTTTATGTTATAGCAAATTACAAGCACTCTGACCAAATTTTCAGTTGTTAATCGATGTTGTTTGTGCGTAAAATGTAATGCTCATGTGTTTCTTTAAATATATTTTTTTTTAATTAAAAAATCTTCCCATTTGTTTGCTTCTCGTTTCTTCTAATTCGAAATACGACTACGTCTTACGTTTAACCAATTATTGAAAATTGCAGCACATGAGTTGTCGTCCTATGTTGTTCTACATTTGATATTGATTACATATTACTGTTATTTGCACTTTATGTGGTTACGCGATAAGCTATCAATTTCATATAAGTATATATCTGTTATGCAATATCCTTTTGCATATTCTTATATATATATTCTTATATATATTCTTAAACATAAATATGCAAAACATATGCATTATACAAAGGATGCGAAATAAAAGACCCATTTCTCTAATTTTCTAATCACACGATAAACTTATAGAAACATTCCGTCTCCTCCAACTTCGATGATCTTTGAGTATGATATAGAAATCAACATTTTGAACAACTGTTTATTATATAGGTAATTATCGGTCTCGGTCAGTTTCCGAAATGATCGCAAAAAGTTGCACGTACCACTGCAATATACTTTTGACTATAACTGTGCGTCTGTGGTAACGTATACGTCAGTATTGGTTTCCAGCCAAGGTTGCAAAAAATATCTGTTATAACTTATAACTCAAGCGAATGCATATCATCAATGTATTGAGTCTAGATTTGGGTTTGATTTTTCATCCAATCTACATGAGACGGCTGACAACGCTTGCGTGAAATAATAATGATTATTCTATTTTGTAAAATAGTATCGATTATTCATTCGCCTATTATTTTTATAATTAATTTATTATTATTTCGTAGGAACGTTTCTGGCCCCTTTACGGCAACGGAATTAAAAATTCCAACCAAAATCCAATACATAGAGGATATTCATTTTTAACAATTACAGTAGACATTTCTTACAGCTTTGCATATGCACGTTGTGCACAAGGCCTTTAAGCTCACTCAACCCTCGTTCGTAAACAGAAGAGTAGCTACCGGCGGCCAGGCGACCCAATGCTGGCGCATACCCTACCACAGACACTCAACTATGGGCAGAATTCACTGTAGTGGTACCGAGAGATTTTTGCGAAGATTTCTGAAACTAAGACCGACCGGCAGTTATATGCATAGGAAAAAATTGGTCAAAATATTGATTTCTACATAACATAATCATATTCGATGTCTTCAAATATTAACATATTAAAAAATCATCGAAATCGAAGAGGACGGAACTGTTTTACCAGTTCACCAGAAATTTTTATGTACTTACGTTTTATTTCTCCATTTACATTCTATAAAAATACATCGTGTACGTAAAACTACAATATGTAACTGTCTGATTTTCATTATTAATAGCTTTCAAACAAATTAAAAAGCAACAAACAGTCTTTTAGTACAAGTCATGTACTAATGCTTGGAAATTATATATAGAATTTAATATCAGAAGGATATGCCTCCAAATGCTATAGAAAGTCAAGCCCTCTTGATCGCATTTTTCATTACGTTTTCACACGTTTTGGAAGACATATTATTCATTATCGCTTCTTGAATAGCATTTTTTAGATATTTTTTTCGAATAGCTGCTCGATTGTGTTTGGTTTATTGGCATACACTGTACTTAAAAAAAAAATTCCGTAAAAGGTCTCAACTCCCTTGAACTATATAACGCTCCATGATTATTTTGCCACGTGTCCATAAAATAATTGCTAGAACGAGGCAAAAGACGCGTCATTGTGCATCAGAAGGGCAGAACTTTGAAATGAGTCAGTTATATTATTGTCCACCCCATATATAACATATATAACATCCGAAATCTATTTACTAATATAACAAATACGAACAGATTAGAACGTAAAAGTAATGAAATGTAACAAGCACTAAGGACGGAATATACGGTAATCCCGTTTACAGCGCGTTCTATAAACTCGGAAAATGATGAACTCGCGTGATTTTGCTTTTATGTTCATGCCGATTGTATAATGAATGCCGAGTACTCTCGGAGCCGCGCAGAAGATCAGAGCCCGTGATCTAGCGAGGAACAGGGGCATAGCTTTCGGCACCCTTACGTGGCTTTGCTGTCTCTTCCTAGAACTTTCTCTTTTTTTTTTTCTTTTGTTTTTGCACGTGGAGAAATCCTCATGGACACTTCACTGCTGCTAATAATCGGCAACAGTAGAATAGTGTCGGACTCTTACCGACTAAAACTCCATAATGACCATCCTACGCGTATGACAGGAGTGCTCCAGGAACCTCTTATGAATTATCTTTCCGTTGCACCCCCTTCCCGCGTCCTCTTGTTCGAGCCAGTCCTAACAATTCCCTGACTGTTAAATTTGACGTTAGGGGGGCCATTGCCCCTAGCGCTATACCCCCTTCTAGTCGCGGTCCGTTGCGACGGCGATGAAGCGGTTCTAGGCTCCTGACCGTCATCCCCCTCCATCGCGTTATCCTACAAGGGTGAGAGTTTCTCTTTCTCTCCCTTTCTGCTCCCTCGCTCCTTTGCGAGCATAACTAGCTCGCAGAAGAGGCGGACAGCCTCATATTCCTGTGGCCCGCTCAGCATCGCTTCTACGATCGCCGAGGGGGTCAGTCTCTCGCCTATGACGTGCCGCAGGGTGTAGCGGGACAGCTCCCACGCCGGACGAAACTCCAACATGTGCTGCGCCGTGTTCCTGCCCTCCCCGCATCTCTTCCTAGAACCTAGGCAATCGCAATTGCAAATCGTCGGGTCCGCTGGCCCGCACATCATACGGATGAGCATTAATTTATAGTGTCTTTAAGTGTTGACGCCTGCTTTTTCATAGCTAAAAGTGACGAAGGGCGGGCGGTCGCCCCAACCTTTGGAACTTCGCATTTTCTTACATTCGGCCAACCTGACTATGAATCCGTCCCCGGACTTGCTATCTGCAAAAAAAGCAATTATCAATTCAAGTCTAGGGGAACTCCCGATATTGTAAGTAATAGGTCCTTTCTGCACGGTAACGCGATGACTGTGATGCGAGGACAGCTTTAGTCGATCAGTCGATGCAGGTAACCGAGTCCATCCGTGATCTGATATACCGCTGCCGTGGTTTCTCGCAAACGTCCTTCGATGGCTTACTCCACTTATCTCTCCCTGGAGGTGTATCCCATGTTCGTGACCCATCTCCCTCCCGATTATGTTCCGAGATCGGTTATGACCGCGTCTCGTTCTAAGCTGATAACCGAAGTCAGCTATATTCATCCTCGGTTACGTTCCAAGACGGACCGCGTCGGTATCATCCAATCAAACACACACTAAAAACCTTTCCCGGTTGTATTCCCAGAACGAGCTGTGTCCGTCCTGCAATCGGGTGCAGCGCCTTTCTTCTGGGTCTTCGGTAGATGTCCCTTTCCTCCTTTCTCAGTTATCGCTGGCCTTTCCGCCGCCTTTCGCCATTGCCGACGGTCGATGACCCTCGGACGTGGCCTTGATCCTCCCGACGTAGTCGGCACCGGGCGATCCCGCGTTACCTGCCCTCGTGACAGCATGTCACCGAGGGTTTCATAAATGCATATAGCGCGTTGGGGTCATCTTGCTGCACCAAGCGCACGGTGCGAGCAATAGCGTCGTCCGGTATGTCGTCCAATTTCCGCAATTTACATAGCTTCTGGAAACAATAATCTCGTAAGTTCTGCATAGGCCGTGTTTCATACGACGCTGCCTCCTTGAACAGACGGCTAAATGGCATCGCCTTCCGGACCTAGGCCACCAGCAGTACTTTCGTCTGCGCCCAGGTGGTGCTAATTCGTTGGCAGGTGTCGTACCACTGTCTGGCGTGGCGCCGCAATGGCGTGACGATCAACCACATCACCATCAAATCGTCCTAACCATACCGTTTGTCAACTCCGTCCACATAATGAACTCATTGTAGAGTCACGACTTCGTCTTTCATGGTGTCGGATACAGGAATTAACGATTCGTCGCCGAGTCGGGTATGCGCCGGCGTGAGCGCGTGTGAGTGTGAGCGTTTGGCTCAAGTTCACGAGAATTCGCACCAAGCGGTCCAAATGGACCGTCGTTGGTCAGGGTCCTACGGCACCCTCGCGGTGAGCGTGAACGCGAACGCGCGGGCGATCGAGCATGCGGACGTGAACGGGGGATCTCCTCCACCAATCGTTCTAGCCGTTTCAACCGCACTGCTCGGTCTACGTTTTTCACGCACTTAGCGAAACTCCCTCTACGTCTAAGGCAGAGACTACCGGGCATAGCCTTACTGACGAGTCCACCGTTGGTGACCGAGTCACCATTGGTGACCACCGACAACGAACACGCACCCAATGTGACGGATGAAAAGAGAGTTTTGCGTTTCGTTCCGGGACTACCGGTGGACTCGTCAGTAAGACTATGCCCGGTAGTCCCTGCCTTAGACGTAGAGGGAGTCTCGCTAGGTGCGGTATTTGTATCAATCGCTCGTATATTAGACCGTTAGCGAGTAGGACAGACTCGTTGTCGTCGTAGCCCTCTAGTGTTGGCGGTTGGTACCAGCGGATCGCCCGGGAGGTGTTGCGCTGCGTTGATGCCTCGACCTGTCGGCGTCCTATTGATACCGATCCGCCACACTATCTTGTATACAGTTGTTGGAAATACATAGTTTATAACCCTCGCAGCGTTATACCACCTCAATCACCCCTATTATCTCAACGGAAATCAGGGGATCGATCTGTTCGCGGCGTCGATTATTACAATCGTAACGGGAATTTACGACTCCCGTTGACACGTTTCCTCGCGAACGCGTCTCCCCGCGACTGGTCGAAAATACATAATATGTAAGAAGCACTAAAAGCGAATTCATGGTAGTCCTGTTTGCAGCACGTTTTGTAAGCCCGGAAAATGAAGAACTCGCGTGGTTTTGCTTTTACGTTCGTCCGTGATGACGATTGTACAATGAATGCAGAGTACCTTCGGCGTTGCAGTCGTGCAGAAGGTCAGAACCCTCTAGCCTATGTTCTAGCGAGGGAGGGGGCATAGCTTTCGACAGCCTCACGTGGTTTCGCTGTCTCTTCCTAGAACTCAGGCAATCGCAATCGCAACACGTCGGGTCCGCTGACCCACACACAATGCGGATGAGTGCTTAATTTATAACGCCCTTAGGTGTGACGCTTGCTTTTCCATAGCCGAAGGTGACAAGGGACAGGCGGTCGCCCCGGGCGTTCGAGCATTTTCTTACAGAAATGCCAAACAAAATAGGTTAGGTTTAGATTATGTTTCATTCTTTATGCGAGTTCTGTAATATGTGTCCTATAATATTTATATATAAAAAATGATATGTATATAGAAAATATATAATACTCATGCATAAAGTTATATGTACATATACTACTTCGTATACCTTAATACAAAGAATGCATAATTCAACATTGCAAATATCGTACGATAAATTATTAAGAGATCAGCATAGTGCATCCTCACGATTGGTACCACAAATATTCAAACACATAACGTGTAAACAAGCAGCGCCTGTTGCATTCTTAATCCCTTCAACGATAAGACTTTCGTCGCGCAAGAAGTTTCAAACGCCCAATAGATACTGACACAAAGACCCGCAAGCATACATCCTGCCAGTTATCTAGTAACACGGGCGAGTAACGTCTATTAGGAGCATATTCATTCAACGAAGCTCACGAGAACTGCCATCGTGTGCCTTGATATACAGTAATATATACACAGGGTCAGAAAAATATTCGAATATTTATACATATCTTCTATGAACATATCGTGTGTACTGCATGAAATATTTTGAAAATTCCTTAGTAGACTTGTGAGACTATCATAGTTGCATATATATATATATAAATATTGGCAAAGTTTGAAACAAATTTGAAAATATATATAGAAAGTATAAGTATATACAGTGATCCAAATAATGTTAGATTCACCTTAGTTTTGTAACATACATAAAAGTAACATGTTTTCTGCAGTATTTTTGACTTTACCTGTCAGAATTAGTTCTTTTTAATACAAAACATAGTTTAGTCGAACAGTATAATTTTTATTAATGTTCATGACAAATCTATTACAGAAAAATAATGTGTGAAATAAACATAGATTCACTCTGTATTTTCCTAATAAAAATTCAACAAGTGTTTAAAAAGATAATAGAAAATATATACAATGATGTTAGTATTCACAAACAGAAAGAACTTTCTACTAGTCTTCATTTATACTTAAATTAAAGGTGTAAAAGTACAGTAAAAGTACAATTCTTTTGATATATTGAATTCTTCCTACCTCTAAAAATATTCGAGCGTTCTTTAAAAGTCAAGGATCTTCTTATATATAAAAATAAGAATCCCTTCCTATTTGTAAAATAATATACATGTAGTACAAAAACAAAATTATAATCTTATAGAAGTTTTCGAATTATAATTAGTACAGACTAATTATCACGTTTCGGATGTGTACAATGCGCATACGTATATAAAAATGTATTTTCGTTCAATTATTAAAAATTTTATTATTGATTTCCAATATTGAAGATCACACGAAGAAAACATGATAAAAGTATATTTTATTCGATTCCTAATTTTCAACGAGGATACACACGTGATATATATGTACATATTCTGGTTTATGGGTGATCCGGTTAATCCTCTCAAGAAAGTCGTTTATGGCGGTATAGTTGCCTATGAATCATAGTCGGGAGAATCGGTTCCCGCATATTCCCGCTAGCAACCGTTCGTTTCTGAATGGTCATCAAGCGATTCTCCGAGTCCTTTGTGTCACACGATACCTTTGTAACGGGAATAGCTGGAAATCATTTTGCGCGTTGTAAACGCTGACGAAGCCCGAGCTAATGTTTAGAAACTAGTCTCTTCACGTGCTTTAGTGTCGCCACTGTCACTACACAGGATAGTTTTTGCCGACAGTTTCGTCTTTCTACGAGAACTGCATTGGCGGATCAGTTAGTAAAAAAAGTTAAATCACTGTTTCTTTGTGGAACTTTTGTGTAAGCTTTTATTTGATAAAAAATTGCTGAATTATAAGTTACAAATTATTAGTATCGATGAATATTTCATAACTAATTACATAACACTAACAAGTTTGGTAATAACGTAAATGAAATTTTAGAGAAATAAATGGTAATTATCGATATCTCAACCACCTCACCTTTTTCGATGATTTTTGAATATGTTATAGGAATCAACATTTTAAACAACTTTTTACTTTATATGTTATCGCTGGACTGCTTTAGTTTTCAAGATATTTGCAAAAGAACTGTCGATACCACCACAGTAAATTCTGCCTATTGGTGAGGTGCTTGATATACCGATAATAATTACCGTCAGCTATTTTCATAACTGTGACACGAATCCGAAAAGGATGTTTATAAAACATCTTTAAAAAATGGTAAGTCAACTCGATCAATTATTTTATAATATTCCATAATAATAAAATTCAAAGGTATAAATGTCGAGAACATGTATAATCTGCATATATCTAGCATATTAAAATAGAATATGTAAATAAATGAGTAAAAATCCACACCAATAATTTATATCTAATTAAATTCTTTAATAATTTAATTACCACAAAAATTTCAAGTTTTTCGATCGTTTACAAAATTTCTTGTTCCATGTCAATACCAAAATTCGCCTATTTTTTAATATTATCTTTTATAAGTTCAAAACTTGTAAAACATAACTTGCAACATAATATGCAAAAATGAACTTTAAAGTATTCAATGTAAAATATTTTTATTGTATAGTTGGACTGCAGTTTTTTCTCCGTTTATGAGAAATTCGAATCAAGAATAGGTACATGTAATATTCAAAAATATGAAAATATTTTAAAATATCCTTTAAAAATAAAAATTTGTAAGTAATAAATATCCGCAGTCTAGTTGTAATATTTATGGCACAAGTGCATAAATGTTCACAATCTATTTATAATTTCTTATATAATTAATTTATAATTTAATATATAATTATCATTTTTATAATTACGTATTGATTATAATGATTACATACATTTATAATTATACATATATTGTAAACATTCCAACCTTTCAGAGGTTAATCTCATAATCGAACAAATAAAGCGACTCGATAACATAAACATTTTCACGTCATGGGTTTTATAATCCCGTAGAAGAAGATGCAGTATTCGTCTCCGATATAACAAGAACGTATTATGTTGCGTTGCATCTCCCTTGAAGACGTAGGAGACAGACAGACAGAGGTGGCAAGGCGAGCAAAATGTAAGAGAGAGGGAAAGAGAGAAAGAGAGATAGGATGAGAGACCACGAATGCGGTATGGAACAAGGTTGCGTAGAGGGTGGAGAGAAGGTAGTGTCCAGTTATTGACCGGTGGCGGAAGGAGAGTGTCTCAACCGACTGCGACGCTTTCTCTCGCAATTCTGAAACCGTCCTGATCCGCGAGCCAAACAAACGAACGCTTCTGCCAGGGTTGTTTTGTCTACGAAATGCGCAAATTTCTGGATCTATTTGAATAATTTTCAACTGAAAATGTAGTCAACGATTGAGAAGATTCTTCTTAACATATGTATCTGTATGTAGATTTTCAATTAAGAGACTCAAAAATTCTAGTGGAATAAGTGAAGATTTGAAGAATTTTGAATTTAGTCACGCACGTATTTTGATTATTAGAAGTATTGTCCGTTTGATTTTGTAATTACAGCGACTACAAAATTTATTTATACATACGCTTAATTTCCAATGACGCATTTATCAGGTTTTATACATTTCATATTTATAACATTAAATTTGTATAATCATATGAAAGTACTAAAATGATATGTTTGATATACATACTTTAGTGGTATGCGAATACACAGTTTCTGTAGTCATTGTAATTAAGTTATAACTCAACCGCGATTTTTTAATAGAAATTTCTATTTTTATGAACACAACTATATTATAACGAGTACCATAATACGGTGCCCTAATGCATTATTTTAACTAGTCCAGATACGAAACATCCACGTTTACACTTTAAAAACAACATAAATACGATTATATTTTAAAACTAGTATCAACACTTTTACACAATAAAAATTAATTCATCGTTAATTTATGCGCTTTGATCGCATTCAAATCCTATTACTGTAAATCCAAAAAATCCTGAGCAACTGTCAAAAACCGATATTTTCGGGAAAAAAGTCGTTATTCTCATAATATAAAATCCTACTAAAATATTCGATAATGTATAATACACATAAAAGACTGCCGTCAAACGAGAGAAAAGATCGGTCAAGCTACGAGAGGAAGAATTTTCGAGAGTTAAAAAGATTCGGAAGCAGTGTTCCGGCCGGCAATTTCGATCGGTCTTTCATCTTTTCCGAGGCTATGGCCAGTCCCCCAGGGTCTTCGTTCTGTTGTAAGGACGTCCATTCTACTCTTTTTGGTGCGGGACAACGATCGCTAGGACCACTCTCTCTTCCTTTCTTGATATCCGATCCAATAATCCGATGCCGAGACGTCGTTGAAGCGTGAAATTATGGGCATTGACACGGCACGGTGGATTCTCCTCTTGGGGATTATCCCGCGACGTTGAGGTTGAAAAGACGCGAAACAAGTCGCAAAGAGATGAAACTCTCTCGCTACGAGAGGATCTCTATACACCCAGCACAAGATTTTGACGAACGACCTTTTCCTAGGTTCAACAATTTTTACTCCCTTCTTGAGAATTTAACATTTGCCATTGATAGCTTGTATAAATATATATGCGTATTATGTCAGCAGTGTAATGAGACACAACTGTTATCATTATATTGGCAAAATTTTGAAACCAATCTAAACATAAATAAAGCAATTACGAAATATTTATTACAAACACATATTTAATACAAAATTATTGTGCAGCGTGGACAGCTATTTTAGACATACAATAAGTGTTAAATATGGTCCTACTGAATACATATTGAAGTTTATGCATATAATGAATAATCAACTGTTTAAATATTTTTACCATCTCTGCAAAATACATTTATATTTATACTAAAAGCAAAATCATTGCAGTTTGATTCATCCGCAATGTCGTAATTAATATATATAACAGAATAAGTAGGTGATATATTCGTACGTGCAATAAATATTACCACCACTTTTATTTAGAATACTGTAAATGTTTCTATTAATTGTTGTCTCTAAAATTTCAATGAAGGTTTATTTCACTAACGTTTGTTATAACTTTTATTTACTTTTCTTATTTCTGTAACTACATATTTCTAGATGCCTGGGGATTACAGTTTCTTCTAGGAAATACATATTGTATGCTTACAGTGTAAAACATTTAATTTGACATTATTAATTTGATCTTATACATAGTATTACAGATAATTATTATATTACAAAAATTATCTTTCTTGAATGATTGCAACATAATGACATTTCAGACGACACCCTTGTCTCGATTTTATGTTTCAATAGTTCTTGACAAAATTCACGTGATTGTTAAGTTTAAACGTACTTTTCTCAGTGACAACAAATTTTGCTTTTACTTTTACTTGTTTATTTTTTTCAGATCAAATTTCAAATATAACTTTGTTTTTAACCAATAAAATAATTATATAATTTTGGTGCCAATGTTTACTTACTTCATGATATTTTGATAATAACTAATTAAGAGTAATAATTAGTGAATGTCAATGGAGTTATTTGATTTTAATGACTATTTACATTATTGTATTCTATATGAACCTTGGATTGTGCTTGAATTTTATCCAGGATATATGTAATTCGTGTTTGTCTCGTTTTAATCATAATTCGTTCCACATGAGCACTGCAAAATAACTTCCGTATATATTTATATAATATAATTTGTTAATTAAGTTGAGTAGGATAAAACACTGTAAATATAATTTTGCTTGTTACAAAAGTAAACTTCATTTTCACATTCGTTATACAATATATACCTAGTCGTGAATATTATATAAACAATAACATTTTACTACAAACATAACTATAATGGAAGCGCAATGAAATTGATGAATAACTATTCTTTTGTTTTACATAAAATTAATAAAATTTATTTAATAAATTTAATATATCGCGAAAAAGTTCCACTAAAAGATTCAGTTCTCATATTATGTTCCTGCTAAATTAATATTATTATACTGTGACATGAAATATTTCCAAAACTGTCGATAAACGGATGTAAGAAGAAACGAATATATATCTGAAATGTATAAACAAAAGTTAGTTGTTAGAAGTTTTTGTATAACGTATAAAAGAAATTTCTTTTTATTACTTATTTAAACTTTATAAATTATAAGTAATGCAACATGTATTCTAGGAAAAGAAAGGGAAAATTTATTTTCTCTAATTCGTTTGAATTTACGTTCATTTTACTCAAACCACTCACTTTTAACTTTACGCAAGTATATTTTCCGGGAAACTATCTGCTATATTCTTAAAACTCCCATGACCTACTTCCTTACAATTAAAGCCGTTGTCCCGGCAATTCTACTAAAGCATCAAAATCATTTCACCAAGAAATCCTCAACTTTCATCTAAACTTCCACCAACTCCAAACACAGTAATGTATTCCCACTTTAGTATATTCCAAATAACTAAACATTATCTTATACTAAATTAAATAATTAAGTATCCTAATTACCGAAAGAACATTCAAAAATCACGATCTTACGAAACAAAATAATCTTATAGAAAATTAAAGGATTCTGCAAGATTAATATAACACATTTGTACACAATTTATTAGAATTCCATTAGTTACTTCACAAATTGCTTTGTTTCACTTAATCATTATTTAAAATATTACGATAATATCAGATAAATAAACATAACTATTGAAATTAAATATATCTTGTATTCATATTAACATTTCGGCGATCATATGGCTATATAAGATAGAAAGCTATTTTTCTACTATGATATTCTCATTGTCAATGATAATTATTATGATACAGTAGCTTGTGATCATTACTTTATTTGTGAAATTTATATCGTTTTTTTTTTGTTTTATTAGTTGCTATATAATATTTATTTATTAAGATCATGGGTTACTGGAATCATTTTCTCGTTCTTGATGTTTTTTCTTGCTTAACCTAAAGTACACGGATATTTCCCCATTTTTGCGTTATTATATCATATACGTATAATAAATTTGATTATTCTGCGGGGAAGATAGAATTTTAACATGTTGAGGCTTATTAAGTGACTGAAATAATTCTGCCTTACAGCACGTACAAGGAATAGTTCTAAATAACGCAATTCTCCAGCAAATTTTAAATTTGCAGTGAGGTATAGCGTATGACGATACAATAGCTATGTCGAAGCGGTTTCTGCGTCCGACGGATGTCGTAGTCGTTATATGAGAGGATAAAACGACGCAGGTGCCGGCGAAATGTTAGACGCGACGCTACGTTCGGTAGCAGGCGTCGGACAACGACGTTGGACCTCGACTCGCCTTCTCGACGGGGAGCTATTATACGCTCGAGTTTAATTAAACTCCGCGAGATGTCAAAGGACTCGGCCATGCCAGCAAGACGGACAATGCGGACGCAGATTATTACATCCCTCGTCGTCGTGTCCTCTTATCCTCGCCTGCGTGTGTGTACGTACGTGTATGTGTCTTCTGTCTATATCCTTCTCGCTCTTTTATATGCTCGTTGCACTCGATTGTGGAATCTCTATCCGCATCTTCTTGTGGGTACGTTGTACGTTGGTATTGGGCCACTTGTAGAAACATTTTATGAATGTGTTATGTCTGGTATAGGAAACATTCTGATATTCTATTAGCACTGTTATGATTATGCTGATAAAATCTGGAATAAATCTGAAGACGTACATAAAAATTACAAAATATTTAGTAAGCATATATTTAATAATTTATATAAGCATATGTTTCGCAGGAAACACGAAAATATTTAAACCTAATACTTGAAATTTGTTATTAAGTATATGTTTGCACTAAGCGTCTCGTCACTTGCAATATACATTTACAGAGTGCTTTCAAATTTTACAATAATTATGATAGTTCTGTTTCATTATAGTGAAATTTCAAAAAGTTTAGCAAATTCAATACATAGAAGTAAACGCGTAGATCTTTGTATGTTTACTTAAAATGTAAAAACCAGGGGGACTACAAGTATCCTTATCCTATTCAACATATCTTGAAAGATGAAAAAATGCTACGTAGAACATTTTGACTAAGACGGGCGACATAAATGTCAAGTATTCAATCCTTAACGTGTTCGTGTATATCTCATAAGCTGCTCCAGAAATCTCTCGGACACGAACACAATCTCCCACTAGCATAAAAATTCTAATAATAAATATTGGATCCGCAGCAAACGTGTTAATTGATAAATCTTCAATCGCTTTTCATTAAAAATTAGCTACTTAAATAGCTGCCAAGATTCCTAAATAGTTCAAAAGAGATTACTGTACACACTTTAAAAATCATAAACGTCGAATATTCAACATTCACACATTCATCAACATAAGTACTCTAAATAGATGAATGGTGCAGAAATTTGTCGAATACAAGAACCTTTTACGTTTCTCCACGTATATATATATTTCTCAGTACCTTCATACACACATTTGAATAGAGGAAACGAAACGAAACGATTGAGATCTTAAGCAGCTGGATGGAAACGTCTTTGCCGTAGATTCGTTTCCTCGAGGGTGGCCATCAGTTTCCAGTGGAATATACAAGGAAAGGGGATGCTACGGATCTCGTTCAGCCAAGAAAGCGGCCAGGTATTTTAATTAGCGCAACAACGTCGTTTCATATTTGTACAAGCCGGAGCAGGCCGCTTTGCCGTTCCGCGAGGTAATGAATATTAATTCGTGGCCGTTGCACCCCCTTACATCCCCAGAAACCAGGGCTGTATCTCCTTTCGAAGGCGAGCCAGCCGAGCTTTTCTTTCCCTGCTCCTTTGAACTTTCTACCATCCCCTTCCCTTCTCTACTCTTCCTGCCGCCTCCTTCATATGCTAATTTAGATTGCAACGGTGTTTTACTGTACAAGAACCTTCAATATCCCGTTTGTAAATGCACAGAACCAGTAGAAAAATTATTGAATTAATAATATTACCAGTGATTACAAGCGAGCAATTGGTGATGTAGATAGGACAAAAGCTATTTTAGAAAATTTATTATTTAGAAAAATAAATTGGAAAGAAAATACTGGAACATTTTTTTGCTCACCTCTTCGCGATCCCACCGACATTTAATATTTAATCTTAATAGATTCATAGTTAATAAATTATTTTCAAAAACGCTTTAGAATTTGAATGTACTTTTACATTTTACCAATATACATTTTACCATGTAACAAATTTATATTGTATTAACAAGAATATATTGTATATATTAAAATATATATTAAAATACAGAAACACATTCACTGAAATATATAAAATGAATCCAATTATATAATATAATATAATATAATATAATACAGATAAAATTAATAATACTATTACCACAAAGAACCATGAGGGTATTTTCATTTGGAGGCGTTATTTCAGGATTACAATTAAAGTGGAAAATTATTACGCAATTATACACCAACTGTATCAATGCTAGAAGTAGTTTCTACTGCCTTTACGTCCAAGTTTAAATTCATAAAAGGAAGGCATTCGAATTTAATTGTAATGTATGGTTTCGTTTGATATTCATTCTGTTACTTTCTAATATTACTTAGAGAGAAGAAAATTGATAAAATATCATATTATAAAAGAATTGGTGAAATAAATAAATATAAAATAAATATAAATAAATAAATAAAAAAAAAAGCATTCTTTTAATAGAAATCCGCTTCAAAACGGTTAAACATGGAATGCGCATAAAATTATTTAATTATTATATAATTATTTAATTATCAAAAATTCTGCTAAGAAATAAATTCAATAAACAAACACATAGAAATCTAAAAAATATATATATACCTACATATGCCATAATTGTAATTGAGAGATTAATTTATAACTCCGATATATATGTTTTAATAACACTATAAATTTTCGTATTAATCTACAATAAAATTGTGAATATTGTATATTTTATTAAATGAACCATTAAATTCTATAATTTTAGTGCAGACTATTTCTTGGAATCTTACATCTTTAAAGAAATGGTGAATTGGAGTCGCAAAGTGAAATTACACATGATACTTGATAGAACAATTATAGGTTACTTTGTAATTTACGAATAGAAGGATTGGAAATAACGAACTGTTTGTAGAAGCAATTTTAATTAATAACTTTTTTGGAGGTAAACTTCTAGTCTGAAATTTTGTCGAAGTTCATCAAGACGTATAGAGTTTGAATTACAACTTAAGAGTTCAAAAATACTTGTAACGCTTGCAACTAATTTCTTATTTCTTCTTTTTTTAAATGTAATCTTAAATTAAAGATTCTGAAAATGAAGATTGCTCTCCATAAAGGCTTCTTTCATGCAAAAAATATCTTTTTTAACATTCTCGATATTTTTCTCGTTATAAAGAAGGGCTTGAAATTTCCATATTCCTAATTCAAGGGATTCAAGGGATATTTCCACTTGTTTTTAGGCATATAAACTGAATTAGATAAAAAAAGATAAATAGTAAACATAGATAACAATGAGAAAGTAAAAATTCAAACATGTTATTTTTACTATTAACGTATATTCTCATTCATAAGTACTGCGATGCCTCCTGCAATAGCATACAAAATGTAATGATTCAGAATACTAGGAAAAAATATAAATAAAACTTTCCATAATAAAATTAGTTGGATTTAGCATTAACCACCTGCCTATTTATACGCTCATCTCTATATAGATCAAACAAATAATTATACAGTCTGTTTACAAAAAATATTATTATTAATTAATCCACGCAGAATAATAAAACTTTTACAACAATGAAAAACGGAACAGTCGGGCACTGAAGCTATTCAATGAATTACAAACTACAAGTACATGCATACTACCATTTGATTAAGAGAATCAACGTTTCTTCTAATCTGCAAATAATTATTATTTCACATGTAAACGTCTGTTTGTGTCTTCCTATTTAATCTAGTCTAGTCACATTATTATAAATCTGTGACCTGCCAACTCTTGTACAATTTAAACTTAAATAATTATTAAATTTCCCTCAGTTTTAAAAAATATTCCGGTTCCCGTCAAGTGACATTACGCGGCACACAAGCCCCTGTACCGAAGAGATTGAACAAAACCTGAAGGCCTACTACTTGTGTAATGTACAGTGTTACCAAATATAGATTCAAGTATTCTAAAATTAGCTCCTAAAAATACATAATCCAACTAAATCCACCTTTACTCGGCCCTCCTCTCTTTCAATTTCTCAATCCATCTTAAACCTCCTTCTAAATCAAAACATAAAACAACAAAAAATAACAAAAAATCAATCACAAGACAAAAGATTCTAAAAGAGAAACTACACGTGAATAACGAAGAATGAAGAAGAAAACGAAGAGGAAGGAGATGAAATCAAATATCGGTTGGAAACAGATGAGAAAGGACGTTTGGAAGAAACGTCGCGTCGGAAACGAAATCAAAGACAACACGAAGCGGAGAGAAGGATGGAAGCGGAGAGAAATAGCAGCCTTACGCAAACTATGCGCTTACTCGAAAGATCGTTTCAAGGTTTACGGAAGGCGTATAATCCCGTTTATCGTGCTCGTAAATCCGGAGATATACACTCCTTGGTTTTCGCCCTTCCTTCAACCTCTCTCTCTCCCTCTCTCGCTCTCTCTCTCTCTCCCTCTCTCTCTCTCTCTCTATCTATCTATCTATCTATCTATCTATCTCTCTCTCTTTCGGCTACCCTTCTCGCTAGTGAAACCCGGCCGTTGCCTTTAATCCCTTTTCATTTTACGATCATCTTTTACGAGCCGTCTAGCTCGATCGCGAACAACCATCCGCAGCTTTTGGAAACAAGCGGACCAACCTCGCAAAGGGGCGCCATTTATTTTGAAAGAGTTTATTTTCAGGGAAATTTTGATGTTTTTGAAGATAGAAGGGAAAGAAGTGAGAGAATGAAGAAGTAGAATGTTGGAAACTATGTTTCTGACGTAAAAATAAAAAAATGTTTACATATTAAGATACGAAGATCAGTTGGATACAAAATGATAAATACAGTGCAGATATTTATGCAAATACATGTTTTTACGAATATATTTTAAAAAGGGAAACGAAAATTTGTTTTACCTAGATACTAAATACTATAACAAATGCTAAGTGCACTTTGGATACTTCATATACTTTTACGTATTATATTATATTATATTCTTTGAATTTTCGCACGCTCAAAGTTTTCGCAAATGTAGAAAACTCCGCAGCCTCTTAACGAGTTATTGTTTATTGATTTAATATACAAATTAATATACAATTGATAATGTATGATATTAATTTATAGGTAAAATATAGTAGTATAGTTCGATGTAACATAGTTGGGGTTAAGTGGAAAAAAGAACAAGATTCTAGATTAAAGTCTTTCGAAAATAAGTGATAAATCCACAAAGCTGTGTAACGATCAAGGACCTAAAACTATTATAACAATTGATATTTTTATAAATTACTTTCAAAAAAGAAAATGTTAATATTGTCTATAATGTTCTGTCAAATTGTTGACAATTGGAAATTCATAATTTATATTAAATATTATATCGGATAAATATTTATACTGAATTAAAGTTTTATTGAAAATAACAAATGTCACAAAATTTTAGAATGAATTTACAAATACTTTTGGTAGGATTTATATTGAAAACCGTAAGCAAAAAGAGGATGACAGAAAGCAACTTGACAGTTTAATACATTACAAAAAAATCACATCCACGTCACGCACGATTTGCTGCAAAAAATTGATTTTAACGTTTAAACTGTGCTTCATATATACGAATCGTTTTCTCTTTTTATTTAACGAACGCGCAAAGAAAAAAAGAGGAAACAAAGGGAAAAGAGATAGAGATAAAAAAAATAGAGGAAAATGAATGAACAGAGAGTGCAACGCGTGTTCGTTCGGCGAGTTTGAAAACTTCCCGTGAGCGAATCTCGTTTCCTGTGTCCTCCATAAAATCACCGCAATTGAATAAAATCGCTCGCGTATATACTACCACTCATAAGTATATTTTGGTCAATCTGTAGTAACGTGTAAATTTTACCAAAATGTTTAAAAAACACATATACGACAGAATATAACGCAAACACGACGTGCTTACATATAACATGACAAAATCATACACACTTAAGGTTTCGAATCTATAACTTTAAATTTATGAAACGAGTTGTGCAACCAAAATTGTATTTATTAAATGGCTTCATAATGAACATAAAATAACAAAAATATAATTCAGAAGTTCAAAGATATTTACTAGATTGTTTGAAAAGTTCATTTTTGGCAGTGAATATATTTTACTTGTATTTTTTGTATTATCTTTCTGTAAATTGCAAGAGAATTATATATTATGAATTTCTGCAAACGCTAAGTTTGAAAACAAATATTTACTGCGCCTGGCTCGAGAAACTAAATGTCATATTTAATTATAAATTTTATAAAAACGGCAATAATACCTGTATTATAATGAATTTAAATGTTATAATAAGATATAGAATTTATTAGTGATTCTTAAAGGATTCTCAAGCGACGAAATGTGTACAAGTTTTGACAAATACAAACGGCTACTGGTTTTTAAAAATCAATCATTGTGTCACAATACATGCTTTATTATACATCACTGAGGCGATAATAAACAACAAAATCATTCCCTAATTTAAATTCGATTTGTTCATAATTTTGTAACTAAAACTCTGCCAAAAATAAGCAAGCACCGAATATTTTTCAGAATTATTATACGTCACAAAAATTACGCAGAACAAGAGAAATTATATGCCATGCTCCATAAAATGTAGGTGTTATCATGTACAGGCCGAATTTATTTGCAAACATTTTATTTAAATACTGCTCGTCGTTTAAATAAACGTCGCGTTGCTGAAATATACATCGTAAATGTATTATGTTTGATTACATGTTAAATAATCGCGCAAGAGCATCTCTTGCCATTGTTTCAAATCGTATTCCTCGCGTTATCAGGCTTTTCATCTATTTTTCTTTCCTTTCGATAATTTAAAAATCGTTCAATTAGCGATTTAATTTATTTTTGGTTATCGTATCGCAGTTAAATTTAAAGATAGATGATTAAAGATAAGAGTTGTGAAATTACACTGTAGGAGCAGGTTTTTATACGTACATTTACGTTTGAAGTGTGAAAATTAATTTAAAGTGTCGAAGAAACGATTAATCGATCAGAATTTTTAAATGTATTCATACAAAATTATTATTCGATACACGTACATATATTTCATTACTATTAATATTTAATATCGATTTTCTAGAAAACAAAGCCTGGTTTGAACAAATTTCATATTTAACTTTTATATCTTTAATTTCATATATTTGTATTTGATTAATCTTTTTATGGATAATCATACTTTGCTCTATATTATTGCATCTTTACTACTAATTATTTTTATGTATCGTAAATATCTTCATTGACATTGTTTGAATGAATTAATAATTATGTTCCTATCAGGAATCATTTCACAGATGGACTTCCTATAAATAATCAAAAATTGTTCATACTCGATAGTAATAAACTAAAAATTATTATAATCTCAATATAGATCTCACTTTCACCAAATTCAATCATTATTTAAAAATTTTAAAAGATCTAAAAGATATCCACATATATACGTACGTATACTATGACTAGAATATAATTAGAATTAAATATTCCAAAATCTAATTGTGCTTCTTCTGTATTTAGTTTTGATTTAGAGCAAACGATTACCCAATCCATCTTGAAATATAGACACCGCTTGAAAAAAAAGGGACCAAAGTGGCAAGCGTGTATTGGCGTGAATCGGTGTACGAAGTTTTATAGGGTTGTACGTGAGAAAAGCGTGCAGATTCAACGACAAGCGAACGTGTCTGGTCTCGCGTCAGCAAGCTTTACCGAGAGAAAATTTATTTTCCGGTTACAGCCACAACTTATCCCGACGCCTTTACCTTTCCACGGCCCCCCATTCAATCTCTGATCGTCTGTGGGATGGCGGCGCCATTTTGAAACCTGCCGCTTTTCCGTCGATTAAACCGTCTACGATTTCTCTACGCTGAAATAAAAGTTCCATAGACGTACAGTGAAAAAAATTTCAACATTTATACAGATATTTCATGAAAATACAAGGTCTGCCCGAATAACATGTACACAAGGGCATGAGGCAACTTCTTACAGGAAAATGAGAAAAGCATAGAAAAACGATTTTTCGTCAGAGACTTAGTTTTCGACAAAATCTAGCTAACAGATTTGTCATTGAATTTTGCTAATTACCAACTGAATATGAGTAAACAATCGGCAGAAAGTTATTCTGCATACGAAAATAAATCACAATGTGGAGTAAAATTTTTCCATTTAAAGATTTTACTTCATGTTCAAAAAAATACTTAGTTTGAACTGGCCTGGTACAGTTAAGAATTGGCCTGGTACAGACGTATGATAAATCTTTTTATTTATTTTTCTCAGAAACGTCTTGTAAAAAAATTGTATTTCATATTTTTAACTTATTTTCGCACGAAGCTCCTATAGAAGAACCTTCTGTTTACTATTTACTCCTGGTCAGTCTGGAATCAATCATGTTCTAATATACTCGATAAAGTTGCGAATTCGATTTTCTCTGAAACGAAACATCGTGTGAAAAAATTTGACTCTATTTTTTCTACTCATTTTTTCATAAGTAATCGCCTTATGTTTGTTCGTACGAATGTGAAACATTTTGAAATTCCATTAACACTGCAATAATTTGTTAATTTTTTAAAATCTGTTTACACAGACATGTTCGCCGTTCAAAGCACAAAATTCGTCCATTGACACAATTCCTCTATTTCTGGTAGTTTCCCAGAATGTATCCCAAAAAATGTATTTTCAATCCCAACTTTAAGGCCTGCATTCACTCCCTAAATGTGGATGATTCCCGCTACAGAAAGATATGACCTGAACATTTTTGACTGCACTGTGAATTTGCAAGGGTTCGTCAAAATCGGCATTTTATTATTGCCTTTATGGCATAATAGCTCTTGCAAATCTTTCAACTATGTTTCGTAAAGATCAATAACAATAAGACTATATCATATTCAATGAATGCAACAAATGCAGATGAACATTTCAACTATGATACTCAAGTTCACCATTGTTTCACTGAAAAAAGTAAAAATATGATTTATTAGCGAAGTTTCGGTGTCTCCTTCTTAATTAATTTTAATATCCAACTAAGAGCACTATTTCATTATTTGATAGAAATGCATAATAAAAACGCTACGAACTTCTTATTATTTACCTTAATCCCATCAACTTTCCGTCTTAAAATTCAATTATAAATAACTGTTTTAAATGAAAAAAAGGATAACGAATATTTTAAATTTTCTAAACAAAAAAAACATTTTCAGCATCGGTCGAGAAGGGTTTTTACAATATCTTGATAGCAACAATTAGTCTGTGGATGTTATACAATTTCACATTTTTATGTTAACATAATTGAAGAAAGGAATATTATTTATTCCATCTACCGCATATTAAAATTATTATTTAACTTTGCAGGTTATCCATTGTTACTGGAAGTAATGTTGTTTATTTTTTTTACTTAACTCTCTTTTTATATAATTTTGCATGCTATACATCTTTGCATTTTTAAATTGCCGATAAATGCATAAATATACGCACTCAAGAAACGTGTTCTTATTTTACTTTCAAAATAAATCTGTAATATTCCAAAGAATTGGCATCAAGATCTATTGACTATTGAAAATCCGCGTTCTTATATTATTTTTGATTACTCCAAAGAATCACAACATAAAAATCGCCCCATAATTGTATCTCTCTCCCACCACTTATTTCTTCAGCCTTCACCTCTCCTGTATATGAACGCTCACCGTACTTGGTGACACAAAACACACAGTCTCAGTTTCACACACGTGATTTCCGGGAAGCGTGGACTCACTGAGTTAGCGGCACAAAAGTATGGGGGATGCTCGAACGAGGGTATCCGTGAAAGGAGGATGAAGCAAGAGAGATACTACCAGCGAGCAAAAAGGACACATTCCACGATATAGTACGTGCTATGAACATATGAGTCCATGTGAGCGACAAAGACAGCCACTGAAAAGCGTCGAATGTTAAAGAGAGACGATCCGACGCAGAACCATGGAAACTAGAGCGAGATAGATAGAAAGACAGAGAGAGTGGTTGTATGTGTCGAGGGCTTACAATCCCCCTTCGCGTCCGTCCTTGGCGTGGATGGGGATTGGGGATGGGCGGAGGGTGGCGAAACTATGCGAAGAATGTGCAATTAGTGAACAGAGCACGAGGCGCGGGTTTTGGGGGACGGGGATGGTCCCGGAAAGGGAGCGAGCAAGGGGTTTCTGGTATGGTGTGCCACGACGCTGGATCCTCCTAGCTCTACTACTACCTCTGTAGAGAGAATACTCCCTGTTTGTGTGTGTGTGTATGTGTGTATGTGTAGTGATAGCGATGTAGAGAGAGAGAGAGAGAGAGAGGATGATGGTCTCTCTGGTAGTGGTAGCATAGCAGCGAAGAAAATGGAAAGAAAGGAAGATGGATGGAATGGCGGGCAGGGATGATAAGAAGAAGAGAGGACTGGCTATGTGGAGAGTTGGTAGGGGTTTTGCAATGGGGATTTGAAGAACGGGGTGGGGGTCACCGTGTCAAGATGCGAGAGGATCCTCCTTCTGGCGCAAGGACACTTATCGACTTCTATCTTCTCCTCGCCCTCTCGTCTACGAAAAGACGACGAGTATACACGCCCATCAAACAGGGAGGAGGATGCAGCTTTCGGTGTATCAAACGATTGTGAAGCTTTGTGTTAGTGGCATGGTATTTCTTGCTGAATGGTCTTACCGGATCAGCTGCTTGACGACTCACTTGCGTCGTGTCCGAATACTTTGTTTTGCCGCGAATGCATCGGCCATCATGACAACATCTTGGGTTCTTACTGAAAATACAGTCAGTTGGAAAAGTCTACACATATCACTTACAATAAAATACAAAACATAGTAGTAAAACCTTTAGCACTATCTTTCCGTTAGCGCTTTCAATTTCTTGTTTCCATTTCTTATTTATAGAAAAAAAGCAATAAAATATAAAATGCAATGTTACAAAAGTTACATATATCTGTTATATCTATATATACTTATGTATATAAAAACACTTAACATTACACTTAACATTATATTGTAATTAGATCGGAAGTTCACATGTTTTTCGTCTCGTCAATTCGTTGATTTCTGAGAACAAACAAATGTTAAACCACGTTTAAGGTCATTTCACGTTTGACTGTTCAACGGAATGTTTGTGAATTTAGATACACGTACTCATACACGTGTGACAGAAACACATGCTCATCTGTGTACGAAAAACTACACAGATTAAAACTTGGATTCGTTTATCAGGCATATACACGTGTATATACGCGTGCAATAGGAATGTTTAGAATCCATGATCTACCATATCCTAATCAACATGCAATCGTTCTATAAATTCAACACTCACCACCTTTCGCGTGAATCGCGTCATTAGGTCAGACTTCGCAGCGGAGGAAAAGCTTTTTTGAAGTATTCAAAGAGGCGGGGCCGCGGGCGCGGGCGGTGTGAAAGGAGCTTGAAGGCCGGTTTTCGAGTATCCCTCGACTCGATCGGATTGCTCGACGATTACTAATTGACTAAACGAGCTTAAACGCACTTGGACGGGTTGGAGGAGCGCCGGCATAGAACCACTGTTTGCAGAACATCGATTAACGACGGTACTCGGTGGTGAAGTCCGGAATAGCCCGGAGGACCACTGCAACGCTGGGATCCTCGACATGTCAAAAGCGATCCCTTCCGTCAACGGAAGGCCAAGCACCAAGATCACTGATCCGTGTGCCTTTAACCAGGGACCAACACAGCATAACACTGGCTATGCACTTGCCGGTTCTCTTCGAGAGGGACGGCTAATTGAAAGTGGATTGCCAAGAATGCTCGCTGTAAGCCCTACCTACTAATTAATTATCTCTTTAAGCACACCCTCGACCTACTTATTACTCCGTCAAACTAATTAGCGTTTCAGCGTTAATGTTTTGCCTGGTCAACGCGACGGTCGCGACGATCATGGACGTCGTTCAGTTATCGAAGGTTAAGAGAGTACATGTACTCGTTTAAAACTGACATTTTTTTAGTGGTTCTTGGGTAATTATTAACGATGGGATTAAGTTCGATATGTATTAGATTAGATCATTAGCAATACTCGAAGATACTTATTATGAATTTCTGTCAAATAATAGGGTGTTGGAACGAATATTGCCCTTAGCTGAATATTAAAAAGAATTGTGGAATACGAAAGCCATTTTTGGCTACTTTTTGGGTAATTCTTGATGATGGGCTTAAGTTATGCTTTAAGTTGCTCGAATAGTTCGTAGTATATTTACTATTGTGAAAGTTTCTATCAAACGATGCAATACCCGGACAAATCATTTGAATACCGAAGAAAATTAAGGAGAAACACCCAAAATTCGTTAGTAGAACAATCTTTTTTCAGAAAAATGTAGAACCTAATAAAAATCTACTATAAACGCTTTTCTATTTTGGTTTCCCATAACCACAGCTTTGGTAAATCTTGCCGTTCATCCTATTCTATTTGTTCACGTGTTGTTATCAGACGATTTACATAGGTGCCTGTTCCACCTCTTTATCTCTTTCGAAAAATACGTTTCACTATTTGTTGCGAAAATATAATACACTTGACGCATGGTAAAACTCAAGGCTAAGTATTACGTCCCTTAGATGAGTTTATAGCGAACAGAATCCCGATCCTCGTTGTTCTACTCGTTTTTTATCTGCATCTTTCGTTTTCCCTCCATGGTTAACTCAGTAGTTAATGACAGTTAAGTTATACTTCGCGTATCAAGTCCCAGCTATTATTATGTTCCGGAGAAAAAAGCAAGAATTTCCAATGAAAATAGATGATTCGCAATTGTGTTGTTTTGGAATAGAATTCGCGGGTATGAAATGTCGTGGGTTTTGTATATGTACGTATATAGTTGTTTACGAAATTATTCGAACACTTACCATAGAGAAATTTTATGAATATATTATATGCGTTATACGAAACTTTCTAAAATTTCATTAGTACTATAGCGAGATACGGCTATTTCGATTATAATATTAAAATTTGAAACCAATCCAAAAATGTATGCAGAAGGTACAAGACTTTGATTACAAATATACACTTATGATTAGTGAAAAATTAGTATACAACAACGTAACTAGCACTTTTATACATACCATTAGTGCTAAAAATGTGACTTATTAACATAATGAATAACTGACTGTATAAGTTAGAGATCCTTACGAGATGTATATTTCCAACAAATATCTTGTAACTTGTATATACATTTCCACATCCGTTGCGAACTGCACTAATATAATCAGGATAGTCGTGCTCTAACGAAATTTCAAAATATTTTTTTTAATCAAAATATGCATAGAAAGCTTTTAAGAATGTTCGAATATTTTTTGCGGGCCATTGTAGTTATTGTTGTTTCATCTATTATAGCATTTATGGTTATAAGTTATAAATTTTGATTGCTATTGGAGAAATTATTCAACCGGCAAATAATGCTGTAATAATATTTTGCTTTTAGTTAAACTTCATGATAAAATAATTTAAATCATGAAGTAACATGAAAGTCAAAAAATTAAGAAATTATCTCATAATTAGTATTAATATTAATTTCGTTATTTTCTTCACCTCTGTCATTCAATCTACTTTGTCAAAAGTTTCTCATATACATAGTAGTCTATATATAGTAAATCCTAACATTTATTATTGCTACATCTTTTTAAAGGTAGTTGAAATTTATAGGTTGTTCCATAAAAACTGACTATTGCTTCTAATTATTAACCCATACCAAATACAATAAAGAATGTACCAACTGTCAAAGACACTGTTGAATCTTTAAACAATCTAGTAAATAAATAAAGAAAATTGACAAATTGAGTTTCGATCGTGAAATGTCTCTTTTCGAAGTACTGTGGAACGTTTACACAAAGCGTTTACACATACGGGCATAACGAGTCTTCTTGCAATAAACTGTACTTTGCACGCTGTTCCTGGCGGATTTCTGCGAGAGCCAATGGTAGGATAACCAGAGAGGAACAGGGACAGCACTCTCTTCGTGCTCGTTACTTCGAGTTCGCGATCATAATGGCCTTTCTTGTTAAATTGAGCATCAGCCAAGTGATTTACGTTGATTGCTCGTCGCGTCGCGCATCTACTCCTCTCTCTCTCTCTCTCTCTCTATCTATCTATCTCTCTCTATCTCTGTATATATTTTGTATCTTCTCTTTCACTCTCTGATCGTAACTTTCCCCACTGAAACTGTTCATGGATAGTGTATTGAGTGTGGATCTTGTCGATCTCGCCTACGTCCTACGTCCTGCGACGCCCATTGATCTACGATATTCCATCGAATCGTCCCTTGAAAGATTCGTTGGGAAAAAAGGAATTTTTAAACGTTTTTCTATTGTTGTTGAGATCTAAAGCAGATTTGATTTCTTCATGCTTGATGTTGCGTATATCTATGTATGCAGCATTATACTTCAATCCTTAAATTCGCCATTTCTCTACCGGTTTTTGTTTTTTTTTTTTTTTTCTTTAAGAAATCAATTATTCTAACTAAGGAATATTTATGCACCAATTTTGAAAATTGAGATATATGAGTTTCAGTACCTTGTTTGAGTGGAACATGTATGTCCCTGATATTAAGACAAGTCGAACGACCTATCTACGACACTATGACCTTAAAGTGACCCTGAACCTTGAAATATTGTTAAAAATTATTTTAGCTAATTATTTACATCAGGATAGATGCCACCGATTTTGATGATCAATCTTCAAATATATCGCCAGGGTCAGTATTCGGAATAACTTTTCCCTATGCATGTTAGAGTCACTCGGCCTTGCTTTCCGTGATATCGCGAAAAACTCCAATAGAATTTAGTTTACTATTACACTTTATTATAGAATAGATAGCTGCTTTTTTATATAACTCAACATAAACTTAATTCATTAAAGAGGGAGATAATCATTCTTAATAATATATAAATAAAAAAGAAAGAGTAATGGATTATGGATTCGGCTAGAGTAATATCCCACCGCTACTATTTTTGTAACTTCGTTTTTTTATCATTTATATTCAAGATCAATGTTTCATTCGATTGCAGATAGACGGTGAAATAGCCTGAAATTTCTCTAGGGAAATAGTCCACTCTGTAGTCTCTTTTTATTGGATTTCAACGCTTTGAAACTCAAGTTTCTTTATAGCTAACCTATGTTTTTAGCCAAAAGCGTACCCAATTTATCGTTGATTTTGCAAGAAATACACAATTTTTTAAATATTTTCAATCAAATACTACACTTGTAGAATTAATTTCGTAAAGTATATTCAATATAACTTACGCCACGCTAAATTATAATACATATATTTGACAACGTTATAGTAGATTAAATTACAGCTTATAAGTAATTTTTTAGAAAGAAATGGTATATATTTATTACTACAAATATATAAAATTCTACCGCATTATTGATTACTATCAAATTTATATGAAAGTAACTAAATGACAAGCGTAACAATTATTATTAATGTATTCCTAAAGGGAATGAAAAAAAAGAAAAAAATGTAATGTAACTCACAAACTTCTTAGGATAAAACTTATCAGATATTACAAAACCTTCAATTTATTTAACTTATTTAAGAAAGGTGGGATCTACAAGTCATTAATATAATATTAAACCTATTGTTTCTATAATTTCTTGTAGATATAAGAAGTGTATTTAATTTTTGTGATATTGCATTTTATACTTTGTTATTTCTTTTCTCTTAATAACAATGAAATTGAATATATTGTATTACGCATGAATAGTATATGTCTCAATGCGTCAAGAAATTTCGTGGAGTTAACTTATGCTTTAATATTTTATTTATCTTTACTATAATATTTTATATTTGAGGGGTGTTTTTAGACTTTTACGACTGACTGTACGCTCGTATACCTACTTATTTTCATCATATCATTTCATACCATATACTTGTCCTCAGGCCAATTTGTACTCGGACTCGTGATAACGATATCTGATGAAGAAATTATAATTATAAATGCATTCTTATATAGAGTATTTGGATGTTTGATCCACGATGCAGCGAATAATTGTCAAACGGCAAAAGAATGTTCGTTTGCACTTTTATTTTACTAAAGTGGAGAAAGAACGAGCATTCGCTTGCTTAATTTAAACCCACCTAAACGCACTTTAACACGTTATCTGCCATGAGAAGTACAACAATAGCCGCGAGTATGAACAATTGATTCTCAGACACTGCAAATTGCAATAGTCAGGGAAAGTATGAATCAGCGTATGATTCACATGAACTTTAATGCAAACTTCAACTATGTGGGTCACACAAATTATATGTTGTTTCTAAGCAAAAAGACAACGAAGAGGTACGGCTTTCCAAAAAAATACATTCATTGACACTTAAATCGCTATTCTACTCAAGGATGGGACATTTCCAGGCAGAAGAAACTAAATATTTATGATTATTGCGACAGTTAAAATATTAGTGTGTGTAAATATTAAACAAAGAATTAACTTCGAGGAATAGAACTTTCTAAATATTCTCGATAAGCTATGCGCTGAAAAATTGGTCAAATCTAAATGGAGATCTCAAGAAAATGATCGTTTCAATACACGAAACCCGAGAAAAGACAAATAAACTCGAAGTAGCTCCTTTGTAACATGGTTTTCCATGCGGATCCAATTCGATGCGAGCAACCCCCGTTCGAAGAATGTTCGGCCTTCAAAAACAGAGGAGGAACGCGACCAGTAGCGGCGCGTGGTTCATAGCGGGCCATTTAACGGTCTTTGCGAAATTGAGTCATCACGCGGTTCGCCTGGAATCTCGAATATTTTCCTTCCGATGCTTCAGAGTTCTCCGTAACCTTCCCCCGCCTGTTTTCCCCTTTGCCATGCCACCCTCTCGCCATCTCTCTTACGATGTCCGCTTCCTCTCCTTTGCCAACAACCACCATCACTCTATTCGAGACGTCTTCGAGGATGTTCGAGTTGTCCGTAAGATATCGGCCAATGAAATGGAAGAACGAACGACTCGAGCCAAGTCAAGTATGAGGAATAATCATGGAGTATGGAAGAAGTATTTTTTGACTTGAGTATTTTTGTGCATTTGTGAGAAATTTAAGGACAAGAGACTGTATAGAACATACGTAAAAGATTTCTGTCTCTATTTAGGTTCAGAGCATTTCAATACTATTTTACTTTCGATATCTTTGGTATTTTAGTCTTCCTTTCGTATTTCTGTAGAAAACCGAACTTTTAAGTATCTTTTATAATACAAATTCGTATCCGAAAGACACAAAAATCAATGAAAAAATTTCGGTTTTTCTAAAAATACAACATCTCGATTCATCTATAATTCACTTTAATTTCGTTGAATATTTCTGGAAAAAGTTTCTCTTCGAAAGTTCCAATAAAATGTTGCACTTTATCTAAAAATACAATATCTCAATTCGCTGATAATAATTCACGACAATCCCACTCAAAGAGACATAGAAATTCTTGAAAAAACTAAATCGTCGTCTAATTTTAAATTTTTGCTTATTATTTGTTACCAGCATTCCCCACAACATAAATTTCAATTAAAGAAACCCAATTCCTAACCAAACATTCACAAAACAATTTTAATTATGGCAGTTTTAATCTTTAGAAATATAAATATGATATATTTTATTTGTAACAAAAATGGAATTGTGTATATATAAAAAGACAATTCATCTTCCACGATTAACAGGTTAAAAGTACCAAATATCCTAGAAATATATCTCAGTCCAGCCATAATATTCACCGTAAATCTATCCAAAGAATCAAAAACTCTTCTAAAAAATAAATCCACCTGTTCCATCGAACATTCGTATCTATACATCGACTAAAGAACATCCGTAAACTTTCTCGCGAATCGAAAACGTTGGAAATGAATCGGTTGGCCGATTGAAAAATGGCCTCGATCGATGCAATCTCAATGGGACAATCCAGCGGGAAATGACAAGCGATATTCGATCATGAAACGTAATCTAAGAGGTAGGAACAAAAACAAACGAGAGAGAATAGAAAAGGAGGGAGGCGGGGGTGAACGATGAATTGATTTCCAGTCGATTGAATCGAGTAAATGGCATTCTATGTGGCACCTTATCGTTGCTTAGATTTCACAGCCGTTAAGACTTTACGGCCGTGCCCATAAAACCGGCGCCAGACGACATCAAACGCGTCGTAATTGAAATAACGTTTACCATGCAGTAACCAGAATCACGTCACTTCGTTTCGATAAACAGCTGTGGTCAAAAGAAAATTTAAAATTGGAACTTGCTAATACGAGTATTAGTAACTTTGTACTAGACACTTTTCACCATATAAATACTATTATTTTGCTAGTCTATTCTTCATTTACGTCTATGCATCGCTCTTGCAGAATAGAATTTCGTTTTCTAAAATTATAATAAAATAATATTTTTAAATATTCGATCGTTGCTGCACACACCAAAGAACTTGCTCCAAAGAATTCCTCGTTTGCCGTTCGTTGAGATTCTCTGATATATCGTAATGTCGAGACTAATTCAATAAGATAGGCTTTAAATTGTTTTGCGCGCGATTTATCGATATTAATCCTAGATATGTATAGCTTAAGATATATGTAGAATAAGATACTGAAGCAACGTTGAAGTAAATGAGAGAGAGAACATTTGTATTGGTTCTGACAAAAATATATTATTTTCAAAATTGTTGTGTAAAAAGTACTGTTGTGAAAGAAGTTGTGAAAAAAAGTTAATCTTTCTTCAAATTCAATAAATTTTCTAAAGACTTTTAAAAATATTAGATTATCAAAAAACATGAATTTTTAAGTGTCTGGTTACGAATAACCATTATCTACTAACCAAAAAAAATCTGCCATCGATAATGGTTACCGGTAACCAAAGAGGTTTTGGTTAAAAGATAAAATTCTTTTGCATCACATAGTAATAAGTTTGGTAATATGTGTAAGAGATGAAATATTTTTTAATCAGTAAGCTTTACAAATTACAAATTCTCTAACTGTTTTAGTTTTTTCCTATTTGATGCAAAATTGTACGATTTTGAAAAAGTAGTATACAACCTACAACTTGTAACTTGCAAGTAGTCTTACAGTACAGTATAGTCTTACAATCTTTTACAAGTTCTAAGTTATATCATTAATATTATGAGTTTACTTTGATATTACTAATTTCATGTTATTTGCAGTTTACAAGCGCTCATAGCAAAATCATTGTTGCGCCCATATTACAAATGAGTTAACGAAGTAGAATTTGTTTATAACTTTTTTCTAGCCTTATTCCAAATCTAAGTTTATAGCGTTTCACAAGTTTTATTGCTTTCGTTACAAAAACACGAAAACTATCTGAAACTGTGTATTCAGAATGCCATGTTGATTCTGTACGCATTTACTATACTACGCGTATGCTACGCGTAGGACGAAAGATCATACATATTACAATAACGATTCTTGTATATAACGATAAGTAAACTACGGATATTTGTGCAAATTAGTATTTTTATAAACATAATTTACAAACTGGAACTTATAACTAGATAGGGATATTAGATAGAGTTTCGTTTATTAAACATTGTAGAAGATACTGTACTTTAAATATCTAATATATTTCTACTATATATTGCGTGCATTCTGTACACTTCTTTGTCTTTAAATTTCTCATAAATGCATAAAAACCCGCAGTCTAACGATAAGTAGTAAGGAGATTGAGGAAATTAGATACTTAAGAAATTTGTTAAAAATAAAAAGACACGTTTAGATTGGATCTAAAATGAATAGGTTTAAAATAACTATAAGTAATTTATAAATTCTAAAGTGCACTTTTGAATCGCATAACTCCTTTTATAACTGATAATCCTAACAGTAATAATTGTTAATCCCAATTGTTATTGATATTCATCAACTGAAAATCGAAGGATGACGAACACAGTAATATAAAAAACGAGGCACTCGTTTCACAACTTTTCTAATATTGAAATAACGATTCTTGTCTCTCGAATCTCGGACTAATCGAAATCATGGAACAAACGACGCAAGGGGGGCGACGTGAAATATTTAATCGTAAATACATGGAAGCGCGCGGTAGCAATCGAATTTTTTTTACGATTTCACACGGCTCAATAAACCGTGATAACATCACTGTATTATTTCGGGGACACGGACGCGAGAGAGCGCCACTCGGTTCGATCGACCGATTTCCATTATGAAAAACAGAGAAAAAAATCGAACAAAAGGAAAACGAAAAGGGGGAGGGAGGAAAAAGCGATCAACACTGGCACGATTCAACACAAAAAGAGAAAAAGTCGTTTAAACGCGCAAATAGAACGTCCGCTCATTGTCGAGCGAAAGACCCTTCCGCGTTTTCATCGGCCCTCAAAAACTGGGTGCAGCTTACACTCGAATTAATTTGAGTTCACATGCGTCCAACAGTTTCCCCGATTTTCCTATGAAACAATATTTTCGTTTCATCGTTTCTTATTTTCTTTGTAGATTTCTACACGACGCTCCTTTTCCTTGGTATCGCGTCAAATAATGAATAATCTTATTTCTATAGAATTATATCTATAGAATTAATACTAAACATTAACTTGTTCATATATATTTTTCATTTATCGCAGCAATGACGTAACTGAAAATTTGTAGTTTTTTAATTTCTTAGTTATTTATACACCGATCATTCGAGTTTGTACTCTGTTATGACAATGAAAAATTTGCTCATGAATTTCTTCGATAAATGTACGATCCAAACAAGGAACGTAGTTCGCATTAAATAAAACTGTCTCAGAAGTCAAACTAATTAACTCCATTTATTGTTATTACTTTCCCAGTTTCATTATGTAAATATATGATTAGTATTCAACTTTGAAGGAGGAAATGACTTGCTATATATAATTTCTATAATATTTATAAATTTATTTATCACAAAAGACAACACAAGTAATGATAAATTTCGAAAATTTTAAATTTTGAAAACTGCGTGTGTAATATCATTTCTTTTCTCAAATGACGGAGTTGTGGCTTCCGAACGACTCAAATGATAAAAGACTTTAACTTTTAGCGAGGTTCGATGCAGAAAGACGACGAACTTTCGGAAAGAAGTGGTTGCTGAGGAAAACTGAAGGTGCAATCTTTGCCGACTAGTGGAATTCATGAAACGGCGCGGAATTGATTTCGATGTATTTGAAAGTTTCCTCTTTTCCAGGTTAATTGATTTGAGTTTATAAAGCAAATGGGGTAATATTTCTATTGAATTTTCTTTAATTAAGAGCGTAGTTTTTTGAAAATTGTTTCTATGTTTATCATATTAATTGGATACGAGATTAATCCTTAACTGGTATGATTGAATCATGAATTGGATTTGAGCTGATTTACTTAAGACTAATGACCGATTTTAAATTCCGGATTAAAAATTCTATAAATTCAGTGTTGTCACTTTTTCTTACTTTACTTCTCGCAACGTTTCCTATAATATGCAAAAAAAGTGAATGGAAATATTTCTCTTAATGGTTACATAATGTATTATGATAATGACATTGAGAAATATTGTAGAAATTTTTGGAATTGTGTACAAGTTTATGATGATAAAAGAATTAGGATTGAACATAAATGATCAATGGCTTGCCATTGAGGGTTTTATTTGTATTCTGTATGTTAGACGATAAATCTTTATTACATAAAATGCAAGATATAGACGATAAATAAAACGATGTACGCTCAACTCAAATAATTAAATTCCCAAACTATGATTACAGAAACACTGACTGAACAAAGTACAGTCGAATCTCGGTAACTCGAACCTCAAAGGAAGAACTAAAATCTCGAAGTTGTAGAAATTCCGACTTATCGAAATTTTAGAGTAAAGGAGGTTTAACGAACGAAACTTCGACATACAGAAGCTTTATATGAAGGCACAATTACATTCACCTTTTCAGAAAGCGTTAGAATTTTAAGATTCCTGTTAGAACTCATTTTATTCATTGTACATAAATTCAAAAGTAAAAGACGTGGAAGATGACAGCAATTATATGTTCTATTGACGAAAAACGATTAACTTCCGTGAATATGCACGTAGCCGAAAAGCAAAGAAATAGGCATACGGCTTGTGTCGTCTTATGTTTTCCGTCTTATGTTATGTTGAGACAATTCTAACAGTTGGAAGACAAGGATACAATATCGAATTGCAGAAACAGGAGCGATAGAAGTTTAACTTATAAAGATGAATTTAGAGTTGTAAAAGTCTGGCTATTCTAAACTCGAGTTATAGAGGTAAAATAACGCAGATAGCATATAATTCGAATTAAAGTAAGTTTTATTTCAACTATTAGAATTTTTCATAGCGAAGTGGAAGAGAATGGAAAAAATTGTAACCTTCTTATAGAGGTTTGACTTATCGAGGTTCGACCTCGAACATTTTCATAGTATCAAATTTTTATAATCATATGAAAGTACTATTACATCATATGAAATTTAATATATGTATCTATACATAAACGCAGTTGATTAAAATATAAATGCTATAACAAATACGAGTGCCGAATGATGTGTCGATACTTTTTACAGCCACTGTATGTCATCTATAACTGTATGATCCAACGATACTACCTGAGAGTTAGGATGATTAACTCTAATAATTCAATTATTACTTTAATTCACATTTTCTATAAATTTGAAATGAGTCAGAAACGAAGAACAAATGCAGTTTTCTAATCGCTTATTTTTTGGTGTTTTTCAGGTCGAAACGAGCTGATTGCTCGTTACATCAAACTGAGGACAGGCAAGACGAGAACGCGAAAGCAGGTCTCTTCTCACATACAAGTGCTTGCTAGGCGAAAACTTCGCGAGATCCAAGCGAAACTCAAAGTGGTGAGTATCTGAATACCTCTTGTACCATGTGTTTTTCTTACACTTCTATTTTTATTTTTCGTTCATTTTTTCATTCATATATATCTATCCCTAATAAACGCGTTACAACAATGTCAAACATTTTTATCGACACTTATATACGCTTTACAAAGGTAAAACATTATCATTTTGCTTAAGCAGTAATAACAAAATTTATTATTTCTGATTGTTTAAAAATGAATATTCATATTACTATTAAATTGTAGTATTATTTTTGAAACGAGAAAATATAGTACTAAAAATGATTATCTTTGTTTGTTCAGAGAAATTAATAATAAAAAGTATCATTTTTACTTGTTTAAGAAGAATTATTAAAAATTATTATTTATATTATCTGGCAATGAAACATTTGGAACATAATTTTATTTAGCTTTATACACACTACCAGTCATAAGCATTCGAATATGTGGAAATTAAATATGAACAACAGAAAAATAATATTTGATATATGATAATTTTTTTTTAAATAAAGATGTTTGAATTAAACATCGATTTATGAATGTGTTTAAGGGAAGAAACACTGCAAAATAAGGTAAACAGTAAAATTATTTTGACAATTTTGTTCGAGCAAACAATGCAAGTGACAAAAAATGTTGAACCAATTTTATCAATCTTCCTGTTGTATTTTTTTCGAAAGGTATACTGCAGCTTTTACATTAACAATAGTACATAATTAATGTGAAATCAAAACAAAAATATTTAAGAAATATTATATAATCTAAATCCATGTGTGTCGCAGGGCATGTGAGGAAAAGTCAGTCTTAGAATAAAAATATACAATACTCCCCTTTTTAAAAGAAAACATTAATAAAAAGAATATCTTTTAGTAATTTAATTACGTTGTCCTTACTCTTTTTACTATACCAGATTTATAAAGAAAAACAAGGAAGCAGAAAGTAATAATTTATAAGAATTATATAGATATATATAATTTGTAAAAAATTTATTTATTAAAAAATAATAACAATTTTTAACCTTAGATTTAGGATGTTTCGTAACACATTGAGACATGGAGTATATTCTAAATAATGGATCAATTATTGCTCCAATGCATGACATTTCTATAATTTACATACAAAAATCAATCTTTTGCATTATAATGTTTTATAATAGTTACATAACGCTATAATACCATTCAGCAAACAAATAATTAAGATAATGAAACTACCTATGAGGTAGTTCATAAAAATTAAAGAAGCGTTTAAATATTTCTGAGCAAAAACGGAGACGAAGACTACCTACACGAAACAGAACATGATTTATAACATATAGATCATATTTTAATTTTATAGGAAAGAAATTTTATGTGAACATTTAAAATGTAATGATATTTAACACAAAGGAAACATTTCTTATTAAACATTCGGTTTTCGTACTATAGTAATTAATCCTGCTAATATTAAAAATATCCTTAGATTTTACAAAACTTCGTGAATTTATCAATTATTTAAGAAATGTTTTATTAATTCGAAACATTATTCTCCTTTTCAACTATGTTATATGCATTAATACATTGTTGGCCGGAGACATATCAATATGCATTGCGTTACTTAAATGTTGTTGTGCGGAAACATATTCCGAGATATTTAGAGAAAAATATGCAGTTAAAACCACCGTACGAAGTTGTTATAATGTTAAATTCATGAAGTGTTTATCATTCATCTTCTATCATATTAGGTTTTCTCCTACCCTTTTATGTACACAAATTATAATATTATAATACTTGTATAAAATTATAAAGTTATAAACATAATTATGTTATCATTTAATTGTCAAAAATGGCGCAACGCGATTTTTTTGGTGAAGAAATTTTCGGTGAATTTTATGCAGATACTTTAATCATCCGAATGACAATACTAGTGATTCGGAAGATGATAGTCATTCAGAAAATATATAATTCTGACTCACTACCATATGAATATTAAACTGCTAAAAAGATATAAAACCTCCGTAATCGATTCTGATACTGAAAGTGAAAATGGCACTCACGGTGTTGGAGAATGCTCTTTTACTTTCATTGAAGATTGAATTGAAAATATTATACAGAAATTAAAATTGCATAAAAAATAACCGATCACAGGCTATTCTGCATAAATCCTCCGGTCAACAATGTGTTAAGCAAGCACTCTCTTTTAAATAGCATTTATTACATTTTTCTTCTGTCATTTTCATATACAATTATATGACTCTAATATCTAGTCTTCCAAAACAGCACATCCACGCATACGACATTCGATATTTTCAATTTTTCGCCTCAGCTCATTCATTTCTCTTTCACTCTCTCTCTCTCTCTCTCTCTCTCTCTCTTCTCTCTCTCTTCTCTCTCTCTTCTACCTCTTACACAAATTTTTCTTTTTCATTTGCAAACGATTCGGGTTGCTTCAGAATTAATTGTCAATAGAGAATTCGTTCGATCAAGAACGGCGTACAGGAAGGTTTGTAGCGGAATAAATCACGCGTAAAAATGAACCCAGGCCCGTTTAATCAACAGCTGAATTATTAAAGCGATTTGGGAACAATTGCGCGGCTGTTAATAAATCACAGAACGCTGCGTTTGCCGCTTTCATTCGGCGATGAGGACCGTCGATATAAACCGGAGGAAAACAGAGAGATAGAGAGAAAGAGAGAGAAAGAGAGAGAACCATGCAACACAGGATTGTTCGTACAGGGAACAGTCAATAGTGAATGCACAAATATAAAAAGAAGACAAAACGAACGTGTAAATTAAGCAATTCGACCGTGTTTTACGCAGTTAATCAGCACTAACGTATAGAGGCACGCGTTGCTGAAGCATGAGTTTATTTCCGGCTTCGATGTATCTGTCAAGAGACGGTGGAAAAAAGCAGTTAATTTCAATTGAAAGGAATTTGTTTGGATAATGAATGATCGTTTTCATAATGAAGACAATTATAGGGAATAAATTATCATAAGGAATTAATAGAAATATAAATAAAGAAAATAAAAGTTATAAAGTTAGAAAGTTATAAAGAAAATAAAACAATAAAAAAGGATTATAAATAATACAAGAGAAGAAATGAAGAAACTGTAGTTAATTTCAGCTCGGAATTGCATGATTTATTATCGGTTATGATGATTAGAATCGGTTTCGTTTTCATAATGAAGGAACAGTTTGTCTTCAATTTAGTAGCTGTAAATAGTTTTTGGAAATATGGTTACAGAGCAGATTTAAAAGAGAATCGTTACAGAAGGTGTTTTCTAGTATATGAAAAAAGTGCAAAACGCGAGAAATTCTTAATATTTCAATATATCTTAAAAAATGGAAACGCTGAATAGTATATCATACGCATTAACCTAATACAAATGATCTATTCCTAAAATACTACGGATTTTATTTATGGAAAGGTAAAAACAAATAAAAATCATAAATCTTTTTGTGAAACTATAAACAAATCTGACTACGTTAATTAATAAACCGCAAAAAATGGGGATCAGAGTTACAAGTTGTCAAAAAATTTCAAAAAACGCCTGGTGTGCACATCGAAACGCTTGAAGCTTTGTCGGAATTACAGAGCGACTGCATCTGGTACTGCAGTGGCCGCATACCGCGAGCATTATTCAGAGAAGCACCCGGTGGCAGGACAGGCCAGTGTGTGACGTAATTTTCTGGTTTCCGCGTTTCACGTGGGGTGTGAAACACCAGCCGGTGACCCTGCTTATGCTATCCAACCGGAGGCCGATTTATTCCGCGAGAAAAGAATTTTTAGGCACAGTGTTTACGTTTCCTGTGGTCACACCTTATTTAATTTTCTACGCGGTCGAGCAGCCATTAAAGACCATTCGCGGCGAACCGTACCGTCGCCGTATTTTTTCCAAAATTCGCCAACGTTCTCTTATCAAAGTTCTCTGAACCACTGGGAACGACACCGTTAACTTCCGTGGAACGCTAAAATTCTCCAAGTTTGTGGTATGATATCCTAGGACAATTGAAGAGTTCGTAGGATTTTTTTTAGAGGATTATATAGAAATTGCCAATGAATAGCTTCAAAATGTTCGTTTATTGTTAAAGATAAAATGAATTTAAAGATGAAGCAAATACAAAGAGCTATATTAGAATGAATTAATTGATTTTAGGATCTTTTTCGTTACATGAGCTCGTTTTAGTATACATTGAACTAAATACATAATGTGTGTTCAGTATTTAGAGATAATGTGTTCTAGACACAATCTATGCAGAACAAAATTATTACCTAATATTATTGTATAATATTATTGTATTCTAATTTTACTCGTAAAAACTGATCATTATAGCATCCATATGTTTTAGAAACGTTCGTTGTAGCAATTCCTACTCTATCAAAAACGTGATTAGTAAGTAAATGCCTACATTTTTGTTGATTTTCTAATTTTAATGTCGTTTTATGATTAAACAGAAGAAGAACATACATTGCGTTAATAACATATTTGATAATAAGACAAGTGAAATCTTATGAGTAAATTGTACAAATTACAAATTAATCTGATCATCGTATTTGACGAAAAATGATAAATCTTAAAAACGAATTCTATATAATCTATAACTTGCATCTTATTAATTTAATGATATTTACTAATGTTATAAGATACACATGTTTATGTCTCGAAATAAGTAACTCGCTATTCTTTCTTCCCTACTTGAACTCGCCGACAGAGTGAGAGAGCCGGGAATGAGTAAGAGGTCTGTACAAGCGAAAAGCTATAAATTTGCATCATTTAGTAGAAGACGAATAGAATATGTGTAATGCTGTCTCACTTTAGTATTAGCAATCCTGACGTGTTATACGCTCATTTATGATTTGTCGCTATCTGGAGTCTCTCGCTTGTTCTCCGTGTTCTTTCTTGTTCCGTTCGAGAAAAAAGTCAAAACATATAATATATCTGTCTCATATATTTGCCTCGAAATAAGTAATTGTGTTGCTTCCGAGGGAAAGCTGTACGTTTCTTTAACTACACCTTTTTACTACAATGCTTTGAATTATTAATATTCATAAAAAAATGTATCTTTGAATTTTGGTGAGTTGACTTTCCACATCAAAACTGATAAAATAATGATTAAAGTAAGGGCAAAGGCCTCCAGGCCCTGTTTGCAATCGTACACTCATCTGATTTTATTCACGTTTGCACTGTACGGTTAGCATCTAAAATGTATCTAAGTGGTATCATACATTTGTAGGTGACATATGTATGATAGTTTGGAGATTAAATCATTGTATTGCACTTCATTTTAGAATAGATCATTTTAGCCTATATTCTGTATTCTGTGTCTATATGTCTAACATATAGAATACAAGTTAACCCTTGATAGTCAAACATTAGTTCAACCTTAACTTTTTACTGTTATAAACTTTTAAACAATTCTAAAAAAATTCTATATTTATCAACATCGTTATTATATTAAAGAATTATTAAAACAAATATTTTCATTCAATCCATTTTCAATAAAAATAAAGATTTTTTTCGAAGAAGTCTATACCAGAAGGTCGTGTAATTCCGATCTTTTCACTCATGTTTTTTTTTTTTAATATCTCGAAAATTATAGCCGAGCGATATTATATGTATGTATATGCAAAAGTTGTTCAAGATGGTGATCTTGGCAACATATCTCAAAGTTATTGAAATGAGTGAGGTGTATCGTATTCTAGATAATTATACGAATTCGATCCAACCTGTTGTAGTCTCCGATGATTCAATGATACTAGTTAAGAGTTAGATCGCATCAAACTGAAAGCATTAAAACAATTAATTCGTTTCACCCTTTTTACGTATTTTGGTTTCAATAGACTTAATACATTAGTCGCCGTATACGAATTTTTCCAGGAAACACATTCTTCGGAGAATCAGGCCGCATCATCTATATCCCCCAAAATAATCCTGCGTCGAGCATTATAGTAGAATTGATTGTTGCGGTGTAAACGCAACTCTCTCTCTCTCTCTCTTTCTCTCTCTCTCTCTCTCTCTCTCTCTCTCTCTCCGCCCTCCCAATAACTGACGATACATCCAAAAACGGGCGAACGGCATTTCAGAATGTCGATAAACATGTCCAGCCCGTTACCCGGGCCAATCCTGCATTCCTCACGTGTATTTGCGCGATGAGGGGCTGGCCGCGGACAGGGACAGAGCGATTGTACCGTGACAGAGCGATTGTACCGTAACAGACAGAGAACAAGCGAAAATTGAAAAAAAAGGAGGGTGGAAAAAATAGAGAAAGGGAAGGTGGAAAATAAAACAGAAAAAAACGAGGTGGAAGAGAAAAAAATAACACGAGAACAGCCACCCTCTCAATTAACCGAATTGATTTTCTACTGCAGATTCGTCGGTAAAGAACGGTCCCGCGGAATGAAATGGATTTTTCGCATGCAGTGCGCGCCCGATTTCACGATAATAATTTTTCCCTCTCTATCTGTCTTTATCTCTCTATCTGTACCCTTTTTTTCTCCCGTACGTTTTCCCCCTTTTTTCTATTAAATTCGAAAATTCGCTCGTCTGCATTCCTTTCAAAGAAATCGCACCGCGTGCAAAATAGGAGCAGTACCTATACATTTTACATATGTATAAGAGCGGCGTGGTCGATTTTTATGTGAAGTATTGTATGTAGTTTTCTGTGTATGCGTAATTGAATTTGCGATTATGTGTATTCGTGAATGTGACATGAGTGAGTGAAAGTACTCAACCATCTGATGAATAAAGAGAAATAAGTGGTTTTTAGGCTTATAGTGGCAAATGTTTAAAGTGGAAAATGTTTACGCATAAGTTTAACTAATTATATTATAAAAGTTTTATTTCTGTAATGTAGGATTTAAATATACATTTCTTGCAATTTGAAGCATTATAAATATAGAGCGGATTTCGAATTTTTATTTTAAGTAATAATTACAAACTAAAAGTAGAGTTAGTTTTTAGAACTGCCAGAGTAGCCAAGATAACCAATTTGAAAGTTTTCGTAGAAATGTCGTAAGTTTACAACGGTTTGTAGATTATTGCACTTTTAATTTAAATGATTTTTCGTAAAATATATAAACAAAAGCTGCAAAAAGAATTTTTAATCAATGGTTAATCAAATTTGGAATCAATGGTTACTATAATTATGTCAAAAAATTTTATGGAAAAACCGAAAGAATACGAAGAATCAGCAAGAAAAATAACCTACCTTTGAATACCTTCGTTATTCGCTGTAATTCAAAACATCTGCCTGAATCATTCTTATCAAATCAACTGGACCCTCCAAATCTCACTATAATACAAATAACAAAAACTCAACCAAATAACTAAATCAATCAATAAAAGGAAGCGACAATTCAATCTGAACCAATGCAGCAGCCGATTCCGCAAAAATGGTGTTCCCCTGCTACATATAAAAGGATAGAAGATAACAGAGAGAGAGAAAGAGAGAGAGAGAGGGAGAGAGAGAGAGAGAGAGGCAACAGGCAAAAGTTCACAGTTTTTCACCGTACACGTTGACCGAAGAGAAAGGCTTTATCGCTGTGCATTGTTACGCGGCACGCTTCATTTCGAATGGGCAGAGCTTGTAATGGCTCTTCCATTACGGATTTATGAACGAAATTGAAAAGGCCTGTACCGGGTTGAGGGGCGGAGGAACGTGAGAGGGGATCATGGAAGGGTTGGTACACGCCAATTTCCCGGATATCACGGGAACGAAGCTCTCGCGTTCGCTTCGTCAGCAATTTTCGACAGTGCGGGGGTGGCGCTGATTAAAACGACGGCTTTCCGATAAAAGCACAAAATTCCCGCGAATTTCGCGACCCAAAACCAGCCTTGTTTCTGCAATCAACTGCATTGCCGTTTCACTCGATAGCGATCGATGACATCAACCGCGCTCAGGTCGGGCTTAAAACAGCGACAGAACGAAGGGGGCGAGGGAATGGGGATGCAAGGGGTTGGAAATTCAGCGGCGAGAACGAAATTATGCAGGCAACCAGGGGAAATCATTCATCGATTTAATTTTACACAGTTTGATCTGTGTGGATACACAGTAGGGAATAAATAGAAGCTTTCTTCGATCTTTCATGGGAATTTTAAATTTTTTAATGGAATATTCTTTTTTTGGTAGTGTGTGTTAGTAATTTCATTAGTGTTGTTTGTTATTTTATATTATGTTTGGTTTTTATAGACAATTTATTCGTGAATTTAGACTCTGTTTCTTTTTTTAGTTTGCTTTAACACGTTGTGGGCTGTAGAATTTGTGCAAAGTTTTGCATCTGTGGCCGAGGTAGTGTATCCTAATTTTCATAAAATATAATTTTCAATCTACTCTTCTGTAAAAACAAAGGAGTATTCTCCAACGCCGTGAATGTCATTTCCATTTTCAACATCAAGATCGATTACTATGGTTTTCTGATTTTTTGTCTTCTTGTTGATCCTATTCATTATTATTCATCATCTGAATCAGAACTGTATTCTGTGGAACTATCATCATCCGAATAACTAATATTGCCACTCGAACAATCAAAGCATAAAATTGCATAACATTTACCGAAAATTTCTTCTTCTCTTGTAATAAAATTATATTTATAATACATGAAAGATCAGAAAAAAAGCCTAACATAACCAAATGTGAATGATAAATCATCACAAATTTTACAACGAACTTCATTAATTTTAAGCTCTGTATATATATCTCCAACCAACAGTGTATAAATAATGAAATTTTCGATACTGAAACACACCTGCTGAGGAGTCTCAAAACAGTTGTTATATTTACTCCATAATTAAACAAAATTATAGATGATTTGCGTCGTAATGCAATTTAATTTAATGCTTGGCACGATAAAGAAGCTATATGTAACTACCTATATATTAACAATTATATTAAGGCATACGTGCAATTTGAAATATATAGTCAACATTAAATACTAAGATTTTATTAAGAATAGGAAATATCCTAAAAATGTTAAGCAAACATGCATGTGTAAGAAAATGAAACTTTGGTTTCGGTTATTCGTAATGTTACCAAAGTTGTACAATCTTTCTGTCAAATTATAATTGTTTAGTAAACATATAATTTAATCCTTAAATGCATAATATTGTAATTCGGCAACATAATGTAGCATCTCTAGTATTTTACCAGTATTCGAATATATCTAATACCACAGAGAATACATACCGGAGTGTGTGTAGTAAGATATCGTTATAACGGAATAAATGGAGTTTCTATATCCAGACAAAAATTAGTTTTTATTTCATAATTTTTGTGTGCTATAAATCTACTATGTCTTTTTTACATTTACAATATTACAATGCTTATATTTAGGATGTTAAAATACTTTAGAAATCGTACTACGCAACCAACGGAACATGCAATACATATGTTACTTTTTCGCGATAATCCAGGATTGTACACATATGCATGTTCTATACATATAGTCATTTGGCAACAGACAAAATTCTAGATAGAAATATACAAAGCTGATTTATATTAGAAGACATCTCATCTATTTTGGTGACCTTAGAACATGTTGCCAAGGTCATCGTTCCGAACAACTTTTCCATATACGTGTTACCACCGATCGGCCTTAGTTCCTTAGATGTTCACAGAAAACTCCAATAGAATTTAGGTTTCTATGTTACGATTACATTTTATTCTGGAATAGGCGGCCGAATTTTTATATAGTTCAACCTATCGATGAGAAAAATAACCAAAAAATAATGGATTATGGATTGGGTTAGAGTAGTATACAATGCTAGCGTGAAATAATTTTCGATAAATTTATTGATATACGGAATATTGTATTTTATTTTGACCTTTAATTCATCAAAATAATGGACACAAAATGTATACATACATATCCCCCACATGCAACCTAGTGATAACAATAAATTTACAAAATCGAATAAAATAAAAATTAAATCATGCTAGTGTTATTGGCCGCCTCACGGCACGACTCGGCGCCGATTATTAATCTAGATCATCCTACAACCCATTGATTTATCTTTTTTTATTTTTATTAAAGATGATTAACATCAATAAATTGTTTAGGTTGGGCTGTGTAAAAAGGCGGCCATTTATGTGTAAGAATGAAGTGTAATGGGAACTACAGTTAATTGAAGTTAATATCTCGGAAATTAATGTCGAGCGATATTAATTTTATAACTTTATAACATGTATTGGGAAAAGTTGTTCAGAATGACCATCTTGACAACATATTTCGAGGTCATAAAAATCGATGAGGTCTGTCCTCATGTAAATAATTACGTATACAAGATATTATATAAAACAATGAGATAGATATAAAAACATTATTTTTCAATGATTTTATAACACACCAAATCCACAATTCTTAAATGTCCCGATCCCTTTAGAAAAATCATTCAGTGATAAAAATACTGAATCATAAAAGTGAGATTTTTGGTGGAAGCAAATTAGAAGACTCAAATGCTGTTATTATTAGAAGAGAAATATCCGACAAATAGTTCAATTAATATATACAAATTGTATAATGCAATTTCCCAAAATACCAATATATATGTTTATTCTGAAAGAATAGCAATAACATATTTGCTTTAAGTATTCCAATTAAACGAAACAAATTTAAACACGAGAAAATAAACAGTATCTGAAAAATTCTTTTCTAAATACTTACTTTTTTTCTAAGAAGTATTTGCTTTTGCAACTAATCAAAGTCGATTTCAGAACCAAGTCACTCCGGAAATTTCCTTCGCAAAAGATTATCACCACCAATTATCATCGTTAACTCCTTAATCAAGTTTAACTCCTTATCTTGTGATTTTCTCAGTTCATATTTAAATGAATACAAATCAATTATTAAACAGTCAGTCACAAAAGTCTACATACTCCTTTAGATATAAAATATTATAGTAAAATTAATAGAAACGTTAGCGCTACATCTTATGTAAGCATCGATAATGTTCTGCTAACTCTTTGGCGTTGAAAAATTAACGATTTTGTAATTTCGAATGTAACTTTATCCAAAGATTTGTGTTAAATGTTTTAATTTTTATAATTATTCTCCGAAATACATTAATAAATACCTAATAAAAATACAATATGCATGAATTATCCATATGGATGAATTTTCAAATTAGATTTCACGAAAACTAAGCCCCCGAAGATTAGGTTACTTAATTTCCGGATATTTAAGTTTAATTTATATTTTACATATTACACCTTAGATGCCATTGATGTTTTTTATTACGAAAAATACAAAATATAAATTAAAAAACGTATTCTACAATTAAATAATCTAAGCTAGGTTATTAAATTGTTAAAGATACCTATAAAAGTTTAAAATAAGGCAAGGTTAATCACAACCATCATCAATAAGACAAGACATTCACCAGTAACAATCAAACAACAATAGCAAGTATAATCCACCGCTATAACCAAAAAATAAAACAAATATAAGAAGAAGTTCAGAATGCTAAAGTTTAACTATCGTAAATTATAAGCACAAAAAGATGTTAATATATTGCAGTAACGAAAAAACAGATTTTGATTTACATAATTTTTTATTAAAATCAACAATTAAACAATCAACAATTAAAATATATAACATTATATTATATAAAATATATATAAATTATATATACATTACATAATAAAAAATTCTTTTTAATTTCATTAAATTTTGTAGTTACTGCTATATGTATATAAAAAATAAATGCATACATATATTTTCGAATGATACGTGTATTGATTCAAAAGACTATCATGGATTGAAGATTGTAAATGTAATTTAATAGACACTTTAAGCCCACGATGTGGGCTTCGTTTGATTCATGTATGTGTTGCATTAAACATCAATATATCACTATTTGCAAAAAATACCTGCTCTTAACTGATCAATGTACCAGCAAATGCACTAAAAAGCAATACCAAGCCATCAGAAATAATAGATAACTTTTATTAAAACTAATATAAAAGTCTTACGAAACAGGAGAGACAATAAACTCATAATTCGCTAAAAAAGAAAACAAACAAGAACTATCATACCATCGAGATTTCACCGACAGTCGGCAATGCGTTGTAATCGGTTTGACGATTTGTTAGGATCATGCCGCCAAGGAGAAGGCGCTGCAGACTATGTCGAGCATGTCGAGCGCCCAGATAGTATCAGCTGGGAGTGCGATACACAACAAGATGCCCCCCGCCCTCGTGGGGCCCCTTGCCCTTCATGCTTCCACCCCTGTCTCCTATCCCGGAGCGGTAAGTCCCAATCACGGAGCACCCCTTGGAACAAATTTTTTTTCTGTTTGAACAGTCTATTTTTTCTGTTTACATATTACGCAACCAGAAAAATACTCCAGAGAAAAAAAGTAAAAAAAGGAGCCACGAGCTTTGGGGTGAGACGACGAGACACGCTTGCTCGACACGATACGTAAAGAGAGAAAGATTCAACTAAAAACCACAAATTTCTTTTCTTTTTTTACACTAGCACTAAACTGAGGATGTTTATGCAAATTCGCGTTTTATTAATTTAGTTAAGGAAATGGAAACTAAGCAGAAATTTTTAGCAAGGATATACTATACAAAAGTATACTTTGGATATTTTATATATTTTTGCATATTATGTGCATTCTGTGTATTTTTGCAACACTGAATTTTTCATAAATGCATAAACATTCGCAAACTAATCATCACTATACTGCGGATTTTTGTACAAATTTATATCTTTGTAAATGTAAAAAGAAAGATAGATATTCTAAATATTTATTTCGAATATTTTATATATTAATTATATGCTGCTATACATTATGTACTTTTAAATTTGCCGCCCATGCATAAACATCCGCAGGCTATTTATTCATCTATATCACTACGATGGTTAAGTCAATCATAATTTTCAAGGTGGAGATGTATTACTTGTATACATAGAAAAGAGGTAACACGGAAGTTGATTTAGAAAGTAAAATGTGTTCCTGATCAACGACGCTCGCGATCTCTCGATCATCTCTTGCCCCTCGTAATCGCTTTTATTTTTCGTTGGACGAACGATCGGTGTCTCGTCGTCTTGAGGATGTAAACTTTAATTGCTATCACATACACTGTCAGTTTGGCTTCTTCTTTGACATCGTATCTGTTTTCTTTTCATTCTAACCGCTTCGCCCTGTAACCGTCTCTAATCCGCTTGCGAGAAGCCGATCACACACGTATGATTTTGTTTAAACTCACTTCACCTGCTTTTTTTTAAATATCTTGTGGATGACATGTACATACACATAATAGAAGAAAATACTCTCGTATTTGTTCTCCGATCTTTCTGCTTCAATATCCAGGAATTACCCGTTCAAACATCTCTGAAATTATTATTAATCAATTATTGTCAATTCATACAACAATGCTTATTCAAAAACATACTTTGTTTCTTTTATCTCTGGAAGATTTGACCAATCATTATTTCAAATTTATCTCGTTCCTTAAATATAAATTTGTATAACAATTCATTTTATTGTATGATGATTCTTAAAAAACATGCTTGATAAAAGTATAAAAAGTGAAATTCTATAGAAACGATGCAAATAACCTCTTCACTTTTTCTAAATTTAATTCTTTAGTTCCTTAATTTTCACTTTTACATATACATCTACATACAAGTACACAATTACAATTTCTATCTTTTTCTCTTATCCAGTCGGCTGCTGTTCTTCCTAATCTTCTTCTCATTTGCCTTGCAGCTTACTATTGTCACTTAAAAAAAGAAGAACATTACAGGACAGTAATATTAGCAGACTGTAAGAAGACAGTATTTACGCGACTTTGAAATTACCATCTCCACCTTCGATTACTCTCCTTATTATTCTTCCTGCTGTTTCTCTCTCTCTCTCTCTCTCTCTCTCTCTCTCTCTCTCTCATGGAAGCTTATGCGAAAAGAACTAACCATCCTCATATAAATGGAACCCCCTTGCTCTCTGCTGCTACGCCCCTGGGGGCCCTTGTTGTGTATTGTTCAATTTGTCCGTTGCTCTATCTTTTTTACGTATGTATATCACCTGGGCATATATACACATACATATACGAGTGTGCATATTGTATATGAAATTTTTGGACATTAATTACCTGTTGTGAGGCGTCGTTGTGTCTTACCAAACTGTCTTTCTCTCTTCACGTAATACAGTTACTATTTATATATATTATATCCTTCATTGTTATGCGCGTACGTTTCTCTTATACATATATTTTTTTATTTTTTTGTAATTTAATTTTTCGTGCATTTAGTATTATGTTCATTTCTTTTGATAAATTTTTCTGTGCCCTATTGCAAAGTGTGACGATGACTGCTCACCCAAGGGCTCGATGGCTTACAAAGAAAAATGAAATCTCTTCCTGCTATTACATTTCGGAACCTACAAACTGCATTGTTTGATATGTTCAATTGATATTTCTAATTAGTGGATCATAAGTTACGATAGCGAGCATGTAAATAGAGAAAGCTATGCCAAATTTAAAACTGACTAACCAATAAGATTTGTACTAAAAGAATTGTGAAATACATGAAAAGATATATACTTAATGCAAGGAAGAAAAGTTCATTTAAACTCTCAAAACTGTACAGTTGTAAACCTACCAATTAAGATTGATTATTTCGATTACTGTGGTGGTTCCAATGTTGATTTAGTTTGTAGCTATTATTCAGAATAGGAATTTAAAAAATTTCCACATACGTGTATAGTACTTTAAAAGCTACGAGAAATATATTTCAAAATTCTGTATTATTAGAAAAACATAGAAAAAGCTCATCATAATATTTATAATTAGTAAGCATTTATTTACAATTAATAAGTTTCTTATTTACACGCTCGTCACTGTATGCTTCCAATAAACAGTATGCATTATTGGTTGACAATAATTGTTCAGAAATTTTTTTATATATACATAAATATATTTGCACATCAGTGTTCATTTTATTTTAATATTTGTATATCAAAGATTTATATGTATGAATTAATATTAAATATATTGCGATGAGACTGTAAAATACAAAAAGTAACCAAAAATTCAAAATATTTAGAAAGAAATACTTTTTATATATATAAAGCTTGAGTTATGATCCACGGATCGAAAATACTTTCCTACAAAGTTGAACGTGTTGAACATGTTAAATATACGTATAGTAAAATTTATCTTGCAAAAGTCTTGCAAAAGATGCAAAAGCATCACAATACAGCATTAGAAACTGGAAGATACATCATTTTCTCTTTCAAGATCAACAACTAACATGTTCGAAGCTATTTTAGTTTCGTGAAATTAAGAAGTCATGGAATATATAGTATATATACAATTGGTACGGGAAGTATTTGTCATATTTAGACTACGGATTTTAATATAGTTATGAGAAATATGTAAAATGCAAATAATTTATAAAAATGCATAAAATATTCAGAATATAGTAATTTCTATAATATTCAGTAAATAAGACAACTTTCTATCTAAATTCTATTTTCTTAATTATATTCATAAACATCTGAATAGACAGGAAAATCCGCAGTCTAGTCATATGTAGAGGTACCTAGAACCAAAGGGATGCAAGTGACATTTCCTTGTATATCGAAAAAGTTGAGTTTGAAATTCAAAGCTATTAAAAAAATTCCACGTAAAGTCATGAAAATGAAGTTACATTTAATGCTTGATATATAGTATACACAAATTTCTAACGAATTGCATCTTTTAGTTTATGCGTAATATAAATTACTTGCATCCCTTTGATACGAACTTATTTCGATATTATTTGTTTAACAGATAATTTTTCTAGTTGAATTACTTAAATTATTTACAATATTATATTTAACGATTTAACTAACTATTTCTGTTCTTAATTCGAAAATGTCAAAAGTAGCACTTGCATCCCTTTGGTTCTAGTGCTTCGTATTTCAATCGAGGCATTTTCAATAACCTGTTCTTTTCTGAAGGAATGTTCCTTAATATGATTTCAAATACAAGAATTGAAAAGTTTAGGCTGGTCTTATAATTATGGAAGACAATGCAGTAAAAATGATAAAATCCAGTGCAGACAAGCAGTTTGCGTCAACGCGTCACGCGTCGCAGCAATTTGCCACAACCTTTACGCGTCCAATTTTTCTTTCAATTTACAAGAGCGTTTTGCGTTAATTTGCCACAGCATTTTGCGTTTACTTTCACATTGTATATTTGTTTAGTTAGAATTTATCCATGGATACGGTAATTCATTATTAAGAATTATTAGAAATTGCGTTTTCTTTATATGTGTTGTTTAAGACTATATCAATCTATGACAAGGAGAAAATATTGAATACATTCCTTTATTACTGATATGAGGGAAAATTTTGTAATTATTTTCATATGATCCCAAAATCTTTTGATGAATTAAGTAAAATAATATAATAGCCACAAACCGCTTTTGTAAAAAGATCGAGTTATATAAATTAATATAAAGCAATATACTGTCGAGTGTCAGCATTTCGTTCGTGGCCAAGCAGCACGAACGTCTGTGTGGTTGGAGGCAAACTCACTGCCTATAGTTGCCGTTCAAAGTTGCATCCCGTGTAAGCTGCTTCATACAAATATATGCTGTTCCAAAAAGTAGCAGCAAATTGCAGCGACACGGCGCAGCGCGACGCAGCGGTAATGCTGACGCAAATCGCTCGTCTGCATCAAGCCTAAGTGTATTCACCTTATATTTTACAAACTACTGTTTCACTAAGAAATGAGAAAGGCAAATAAAATCACATCGTGAAGACGTATTCAAAATTTTTCCCCGTAAACAGTTCATCAATTAGAGTAATATGACCTTTATTTAATAAAGAAAAATAATCGTAAAAATAAAAGTGAATATCTATGTGATTAAAAAAACATAAATATATGCTAATACTAACCGTAACCATCGTAGTGCTTGAATGGCGAGACGCTTGGTAAATTTGTTCAGCGTTACAAAGGGAAAAAAGCAGATGTCCTGTTTTCAGCAATTCTGGCAACCGGGTCTGCAGCCAGGAACGTCACAAGATGTCAAACCGTTTTCGCAGCCGGCGTATACCGGAAAACCAGCGACAGCGGTTTCAAGCGGTGACATGGTCCAGGCTCAACCACCCCCGCCCTGGGAAGGACGTGCCATCGCAACCCATAAGCTTAGGCTTGTAGAGTTCTCGGCCTACATGGAGCAACAGAGAGACCAGGATATTGTAAGTACTCCTGCGCAAAATAAAATGTCCACAAATATTCAGCTTGACTGTCAGATGAATGGTCATTTGCTTCGTACAGAAAGTGGAAAAAAGTACGGATGGTAAAAATGAAAACGAATTAAACTTTCGATTCCTATAATTCAAAATTCCGGTAATTTTTATCTTGAGTGTCGCAAGATAACAAACTTCAAGAATTTATTTTGAAATATATATAAAATACAGTCAGACCTTAATAATTCGAATCTCAAGGTACTTTGAAGAGGTTTTGATTTATCGAATTTTTGGAATAAAAGAAATTTTTTCAAACAAAAACAGCTTATAGAGGAATTCTACAAAGATTAACATTTTCCGAATTGTAGAGTTTCTAGGAAGACAAATTCAACTTTTAAAGGCCAATTATTTACTTAAAAAGATAAATTATAGTTTGCGTCGTATAGGATATATGTGAAGAAATACGATTTTTCATCGCAACGTGTACTTACCTATTATCGAATTGTAAAGACAGCAGATTTATAGACGTGCACTTTGACTTGCAAAAGTTAAGCTTCTTAAATTCGAGTTAAACAGGTAAAACATCATACCTAAATGCGTAACAAATAATTCAAGGTAAAGTATGATTATATGTATTTCGATCTGTAAAGGTTTTTGAATTATAGAGGATCCGAGTTAGATTCGACTATATAATTTTCAGAAGTATCAAGGAAAAAATGATTAATTGATTAGAATTTTGTATTTATGTAAGATTATAATGCAATATACATGTTGTACGCATAAATAATGTAGATATAAAGATGGATTTTCTAAGAAGCGAAAGTTTGTTTAAACAAATTTTATTCTTTATTTTTTATGTATGTTTCTATAAAGAATAATATCCTGTTCGATAGCGCTACATTTTACATGATATCCTTATGTTATCATTTTTGTATAAAAAGCGTATATAAATATATGTATATATTCGTTGAATAAACAATTTTTCTTGAATTGATATTATTCGTTAGATATTGTTGAACACATGTTGAACAGCAATTACGTTCTTTTGAAATGATATATAAAATGATCTATAGAAACAAAAATATTTGTTGAGGGAAAGAAAAGTTTGGGAAGTTGGTATGATGAAGTCGGACATTTTCGTTGATGTTACAACCTAATAATGCAACTACCAAAAAAATGGAAACAGAATACATAGCGAGAATGATAGTATTATACATATGTATATTATGTATATATATGTATGTATATTAAATGTATAAATTCCTTACAATTCAAAATTTCAAACGAAATAATAATTTTCAAATGTTTCTAATATATTCTTAGATTTACCATATTTTCTACTAAATTATAGCCTTGTAAATGTTCGCAGATTATAGAGATTCAAATTACAGAGATTCCACTGTATTATAAAATAGATAAAATATGACGCTTGTAGGTGATAATGGGATTTGAAAAATTAAATCCTGTTAAGGTCATTGAATTATTTTGGATTCAATCTTTTTCTTCTTTTGTTTTTTGAATCTTTTAATTTTGGGGCAATTAAAATCGGAGATTTTAGAAAAAGTTGTTAATTCTCCCGTGGATTATACATACCGTACATACATGTTATTCATACTATATCATGAATATCTTTTTACATATTACATTACTTTCGTCTATCTTATATATTTTATCCTACATATCTTGGATATTTTTACGTATTATACATATACATATACTCTGTACATTTTTGTACATTTAACAGTCAAGTAATAGCTAAATTTAATCAAAAGTAAAATCACCATAGATTCATAAATCAATCATTTATAGTTTGATAGAATAATAACAATGTAATTTTAAGGGTAATAAATATTTTATATCATCTTTAAATGTAGCTTTTAAACTAATAAATATAAAACATTTGAGTGAATCAAAAATGAGCCAGCTTTCATCGTTCATACATACAGATTTATTAGAACTCAAAATTAGAAAAACTTTTTAAAGGAATAAAAATATAATCGAAAAAATCATGATTGAAGAAACAATTAGATAGAAAAAATCTTAAAGACCATGAAAAGCTTACTAGAATAACATATATTACGATAACGTAGATATAATGAACAAACTTCTTATTTTTATAATATTAATAATTACTTCATTCGATGTTTATAAACGGTTGAGGGAAAAATTTGTAATAGTACTACTTACATACATTGTATTATACTTGTAATCTCTATTTTTCTTTATAGAAAATATATTGTATATTTGAATAAACATGTCAAAAGTGGTTTTATTTATGATAAATGCTTTCGAAACATCACATTTAACGATTTATACATTAATGTATATGTAAAATTAAATAGCAAAACTATTAATTAAATAATATACAAGGTGACTCGATGTACATATTCTGCAAAATGATACTGGTATATTCTATAATTAAAAATAAGAAAGAAATGTTATATAAATATAAACTTATATTAGAAAAAACATTATATAAGAAAAACAACATATTGATAACATTGGGAAACATATTAACGATATTTCAATTAACTGTCTTTCATAAAATTAGAATATAGGTGTACATATATCTATGTATAATAAAAATTGAATTCACACCATTCCTACTTTAACTTTCTTTAATCTTTTTACAACATCTTGGTTGAAACTTTCTGCCGGTATAAAAGAAAAACTATGAAAAGGGTTATACCACTTAAGAAATCGTATATTCAAAGTTATATCCAGATTAACGGGAGCTTTTTTCCATCTGTACGAAGTAGTCGCGATAAAGTCAAATAGTTATTCGCTCATTTCGAGTTCTCAAAGTGTTGGCTGATATTTAAAGCGAGACAAAGACTTAGTAATTTAGATTACCCCCGTTAAATTAATGCTTGGAGTAATTAGGGATAGGCGTTGTTGACCGAAAGTCGCACTTTCATCTCGACGAACAATTCGAATTGTTTTTTTTCCGTGTTTTTCCTTTACAGTACCACAAGCACCTGTTCGTCCACATAGGAGGATCCGCGACTTACGCGGATCCATTGCTAGAGGCTGTTGATGTCAGACAAATATATGACAAGTTCCCAGAAAAAAAGGGCGGCCTGAAGGAACTTTACGACAAGGGACCACAGGCGGCCTTCTTCCTGGTTAAATTCTGGGCTGATCTCAATACGAACATTCAGGACGAGGCTGGAGCCTTCTACGGCGTAACAAGCCAGTAAGTAATGAAATGCTTAATTAATAAAGATCTAAAACAAACCAGAGTCGTCTCCCACGGTAATTTACTAATTGAAGTTCATAAAAACATAATAAGTTGGTACATTTCTTTCATTTTTTGATTTTAATGTCACTTTATGGTTACATAAGAGAATTTTAAGGACATATAATGGCTCATGAAATTATTTGAACTTTTTTGAAAATTGAGATACCTTGAACAGAAATTTAAGATAAATTAAAATAATCTTTTGTTTCCGTTAAAAGAAGACAAATATAGGCGAATGTAATTTTTATTACGAGTCTTTAATTGTCCCGTTTGTCATTTAATGGAACTTTTAATTTTTCTTGCAGCACGCATTAAATGAAATAAGCAATATCTTTTGTAAAACAAAAGGAAGTGTTTTTCCATGATTAGATTTGAGATATACATGATAAAAGAAATACAATGAGAACATAGATTAGGACATTAGTAGATGAAACAATTCATTAATATTACAGTTATACGCATTCTACGGAAACAGCTTAAATCTTAGACGGCAATGACACTTATGAACTAATATATAAGATTTTTTTATACACCTTTTATAGTTCTTTTGACACAATTTAGAAAGAACATTCAATTCTCTTTTTACGTAATTTAATTTGATCTAATACGATTCAAATGACACTTTTTGATAAATTTCCATTTGAATTTAACCATTAGTATTCGAAGCTTTATTTGATATATCTTTCTTGGATTTGTACTGTGATTTTGGTTTATGTTTTTTCTGAAATTTAATTACCGACCATCGGCTGTTGTTTTCATTTTATTCTCTATTTCATGGAAAAATTGCACAAAATCTACTCTAATCAGAATAAATTGGTAACATTAATTCTGGGAATTCCTTTCAATACGTTAAATTACGGAATTACGGATACATTGGATTCTACTCAATTTTACATTCAATCGTTACGTTGGTAGTATTGGTCTCTCATTTCGTGTTTGAAGTTGTTTGACCGAGCAGAAGTAAAGTCTCTAATGCGCATATATATGTGTAATTATCTTTATAAATTTCTAAGATAAAAAAATGTATTTGAGCGAATAAACATCAAATAAAGATTTTATCAAAGATTGGGACCAATTTTCCATTTTTTCCAAAATAATTTTTAATTAATTATCAAAAATTACCAAAGGAATCTTCCGCACTGGTCAAACTTGTTTTTTTATAGGTACGAGAGTAACGAGAACATGACGATAACGTGTTCGACCAAAGTCTGCTCTTTCGGAAAACAGGTGGTGGAAAAAGTGGAGACAGAATATGCTAGGTTCGAGAATGGCAGGTTCGTCTATCGTATTAGTCGTTCACCTATGTGCGAGTATATGATCAACTTTATACATAAATTGAAGCACCTGCCGGAAAAGTACATGATGAATAGCGTTCTCGAGAATTTCACCATTCTCCAGGTATGATATACAATTTCTTACTTGCTTCTAAATTTTCTACAGCTTAATGGAATTGACAGTTTTGCCATAGTAGAATCAGGAATTATTTCAAATATTATTTCAGAAAATATTTCTTCAAATACAAAATATTAAATAAAAGAAGGAATTATTATATTTCACAGCTAGACATATAAGAAGGGAATTAGACATAAGAGATGTAAAACTTCATAAAAGTTCGTCCAAGCCGAAAGGCACGGGCTAAACAATAATAATAATAATAATATATTTCACAGCTAAGTAGTAAAATATAACTCGAAGAAAAATCAATTGCTTATTCAAATAAAGTAATACATAATTATTTACTTTTCTAAATGTTGTTTCTAAAATTCTATGCTATACAGAATTTACGTAAATAATTTACGTAAAAATATGGAGTATATTTAATTTTTAAATTATGTGCTCTTTCTGCTGTTTCTAAAAATTAAATATACTGTAGCAGAAAAAATACGCAATTGAAGAATTAAATACATCTAATATACATATATTTTAAATTAAACGTACTAAGGCAGAAAGAAACAATTCTGAGTTCACACTGTGTGTCCTAAATTGTTGTTTAAGCTTTCGGCAGCGATGTGCAAAATCGATCTACTACCCTCTTTTTTTTATAAATATCAAAATGTTCTGATTTCTTATTTTAAATTGCAGGTTGTAACGAACAGGGATACGCAGGAAACTTTATTGTGCACAGCATACGTGTTTGAGGTGTCGACGTCCGAGCACGGTGCACAGCATCACATATACAGATTGATCAAGGATTAGCCTGCTTGAACCTGCTCGCCATGCAGCCATCCACCCCCATCAGTGCCTACCATCACACAAAAAAATTCATCCATACGCGCATACACACGATTATACATAAAAATGTTAACCCTTTAAAGTGTTATGGTTATTTTATACAACTACCAATATTAAGTTCTTTTTATTTCATCCCACATTCGTCTTTTCATCCTTCACCAGGGATATAAATATGATATTTGTAGAATAAATATGATATTCATATCATGCATTGTGTGAATACCAAAATTTGATTTTAATTCACCTACATATGAAATATGTAAATATTTCTAAGATTTTATTTTCTCATTTTTTCTAAATTGTAAATTTTTGTGAAGGTCATTAAAATGTACGCTTCAAGGGGTTAAGCGTGAATACATGATTGTAAACACGCTCTTACTATACATGAGTACATACATTTCGCATCTATGTATAACAGAGTTTCTATCGAAAATGTTCTGTTATTAAATGAAGGGAAAAAATATATATGAAACATATAGAATCATGTGTTTATTCGATGTTTATTTTTACAAACAGAAAGTAGATTGGGCGATTGTTGTATAAATGTACTTTTTTGCATGATTTTTAATCTTATCATGTGATTTTTAATTCTAATTAGGTGTTGTTTTGTTCAGTATTTCCGAACATTTTCTATAAAACTCCTTAAAGAGAACTTGAAATACACGATACATAAATATATTACACATACATACAGGGATACATGTACACCTTCACACGTTCGAAGTACTGGCCAGCCCGAGCTTGAGTTTGATTCAAAAAGCTGAAAGAAATTGTACTAAAAACAAAAAGAATTGGTACGCGTGTTTTAACGTATCGTGGAAAGGATTTCCTGCTTGTGGTCCGCAGGAAGCGCGTTCCAGATGACGAAATTGTAAATTTTATATTAAAACAGATATAATCATATATATATATATAAAATATATATATTTTATGAATATTCCGTCATTCGCTTGCAAACGATCGAATTTGTCGCGATTTTAATAAAAGAGATATAATAAAAGTTAAGTTGAAATTAACGACAATAAATTTGGTATGGAAAAAAATGCGTGTCGGGGATATATAGTGTATGCATACCAAAATGAAGAAGAGAAAAAAATAGAAAAAATACATAAAAAATAAGAATAATATGAGAAACAGACTCTGATCTCGGAAAGGCGTGGTACCAACATAATTTAGTATTATAGTTTTATTATTAAACTAGGAAATAGATCAGACAAGACATCCACACACAGATATACATATATTACATATAAGAATATATATGTTAAATATTAATGCAATGATTACGATTTACATTGTTATAAATGATCGTGTATAAAGTTATCTAAGTGATTTCTAAGTTTTAAACGAAATGGAAGTTGAATAGAGAGATAATGCCATTATGATTTCTTAAGTTTCCTTGCTTACAATTATCATTATAGTTCTCTTTTTCTCTTTTTTTAATTATCCAACCAACTATGGTTGAAGAGTAATCATTACAACAGATCTTTTCTTAAGCTTTTTGTTGGTAGAACTGTTTTTTCTTTTTTTTTTTTTTTCTTAGCTGTATTACAACTAACAGTAAGAATTTTTTGCTGCAAAGCTTTTTAATCCTCAATGATCAGATGAAAGAAAATAATGATTTTTACTTTTTGAAAGAGTCTTTTAATAAACGCACTTACAGCTGTGCAAACCCACCCACTCTTAGGCAGCGACATTTAGATTAGAGGGATGTGTTTGTATTTCCTGTAATCATTTTATTTCTTACTCTAAAATCTTTCTTCCTTATTCTCCTTTTTTTGTTCTTTTCCTCTTTCTATAGTTCTTACACGAATGACTTTTCTTACTTAGCGTACTTCGTTTGTTTTTATCTTTCTACTACACATTTACTGAAGCGAGTACATCAGATTCCATCGATTGCGCGCACTAGATACGGACGACGTCCATCGAACAGAGATATTCTTCTCTCTAACTTGGTGATACAATCATCTTAATGCTTTTCAATCGAAGAACATTGAAATTAGTTCAAGAGCATAAAAATAAAATCCGATCCTTGAGCGTGATTCTCCAGTTTTTTGATGAACAAGTACTACGTAATAACGTGACTTCATCGCAGCTCTCTAAATTTGAGCGCACTTTCAACAGAGTTCATTCAAAACCTTGTTTATGTTTCGTACTTAATATCATTTCGATGTATGGACCAGAAATGTTTGACATTCAGATTCTGTTTTTCAGTAACGATCACATAAAAGAGTAGAGGACCATATATTAAAAATCCTACAGTTAATTTTATTTAATCACATCTCTCACAGAGACTACACATATTGTGAATGCACAGGAATCTTTTTTTCGTATTCTTTAATCTGATCAATTCCTTGTTCTGAAACAGGACTTGCCTATGGAGCAGTGAATATTAAGATAATACAGAAACAAATTATGTATACTTTTAAGGAAATAATTAATACTTACTGTATTCTTTACTTTAATTAATTTTTACGCAACAAGTGGCAATGTATTTTGATCTCTCTTTTAGTCAGAAATATGTCGCTTTTTATTCGGGATGAGAATTAAATTCGCTAAGTGATTGACTGAATAACGAAGGAAATTACATATTTAAATAATAATATATGTGGCTTTCGTTCAGTAACTGGCAGCTTTCACAATTTTCGCAGTTTTTACTTATTGTTACCTTTTTTTGTAATAATTCATTGTAAGATTCGTTTTTACGTATTATATCTATAAATTGTAATTTTGCGCTAAATTGTGTCTATATTAAGGCGGAGTTGGAACCATTAATATAATTTCGGAAATCGTGACTGATTTCAAATTTGATTGTTAGTTTTTGTTACTAATAATTATTAATATTTGAAGAGTATTTATATAGAAAAACATAAAATGGAAGAATATAAAACGAAAATAATAATACATTGCGATGAGAATGAATTTGTTGATGTTAATTAAATAAAGAAACATTTGATGGTTCTAACTCGACCCGAAATAAATCGTTATTATTAAAAAAGCAAGGAATTATGCAATATATTTAGAAGATACTCAAATATCATTTTGGTTATGCGAATTTTTACTTTAACAAAAAAGAAAAATTACGAGGAAAAAAGGGAGGAGTTTGAAATCGCAAAAAAGAAGCACCGACACTAATATTATTAACATTAACGAATAATGATTTTAAAATAAGCGAATTACATTTATAAGGAAAGATTATAAAAATATATATTTATCTATGTCTTCTGTGAAGATAGAAAATAGCACTCTCTCACTCTATATTGATGATATCAGATAAAAAGGAAAAAAATTGAAATCCATAAAGATAAAAAACGCAGAAGTAGATTAGGGAGGAAATGAAAGGATTTGCACTGTACACAATACATGATACGATCGATGACAAACCGACGAAATTTGTTAAATATCTTTGTACATATTTACATAAAAAAGAAATCATCAAAAGAAAAAGTTCCAGTGATTACGTTTTGTGTACTGCATAAAATACTCTGACGAGAACAAAAAATTCATTTATTGTAAACCGTAAAATCTTTTGAAATTAAAAAAAGGTGTAGTAGTTTTTCGTCAGTATTTTCATAGAGACTCGTGTGTAAAAATTATTTGTTTATGGTAATTTGTTTAGTCATTAAAAATTACAGTAATAAAATAGTCGAAATATTAATGTTTTTAAATAAATATTGATAATGTATTAAATAAATATTGATTTGAAAATAATTCCATTTTTTTAATTTTAACTTTACGAAATTACTATCTCTATGAAAACATCGACTATGATTCTTATAATAGCTAAATTATTTACAAAAATAGGAAACTCACTGATCTATTTGCAATTTATATTTCTTCATATCCTGGAACTGCCATATCAAAGAATTGAGCTTGATTATAAAAATGATTAAATGAAGTAATGATCAGAAAGAATGGGATCTACCTGTATATTATCATAAATAAAACGAAACGAGGATCAAAGTAGTTGATTTAACAAGTAAATAAAGAACGAAATGATATATCATTAAATTAGAGGTTTAAAAATATAATAGAATTCAGTATATGTACAGTATTTGAAAAACATGTTTATAATTTGTATGGAAAATAAATAATTGATATAAAAAGAAATTCTATTTCTTTAACTACCCTTTTAAGTAATTTAGTCAACAAAATCTGTTTTGTTTTACATCCTATAATATTTTACAATTTACAATTATATCTTTTTAGTAATTCCATTCATTTTATTTTAATTCACGTTCCATTACATGTATAATTTTGAATAAAAATTAATATATTTTTTATCATTTAAATTAATTTCAAATTTTTTTCTTAAAAGTTATACAGATATTGCATAAGCGATTATGAAAAATTCCTGCTCTTTAGCAGGTAAATTATGTTTATCTATCGATTAAATGTATTTTTCCGGAAAAAATTAATATATATGTCGTCAATTAAATGACTTTTTAGTTTTTTATTGAATACATTTGTATTTTTGTACAATAAAATTATGCAAATATTTTCTGTAAGAAGACCCGCTAATTTATATGAACTATAATTTAAATAAGTACACATGTACACAGATATCTCTATATACATAGAATTATGAAAATCTTTTAAATCTTTTTCTTACATTTGATTTCATATTATATATTATTTACATTTGTAATTTACTATTAATATGATCTGATTCCGAATTTTGGATTAAGTAACGGTGAAATCAGATTTTTTGGAAGATCCGCGTGCATTATTTTTGTAAAATCTCCGAAAGTAAACTTTTAATAGAATGACCACCATAAATTTGGAAAATTTCCACAAAAGAGCAACCGAGGCGGTAAAGTACATTATTGATTTGTATTTGCTGTTTAAGAATTTAACAAAATCTGCGAAATGTAATCTTTGAAGTTGTCATTTAACCCCTATATAGGTTATAAAGTTTACATATGTACATTGCAGGAAATAGAAATAGCTCTTTTAAGGAAAGAAATTGAATTTTTACGACAAAATGTCACAACTAATAATTTTATGATAAATTCTGTGCCTATAGATGAATATGTAAAATTAGAACAAGAAAATATTAAATTAAAATACAGAGTGGCTATCCTAAAGAGGGTCTGTTTTATCTAAAATACTTCTAATAATTTTATGACTTTCATTTTATTGTGAACAAAATAATGATCCATTCTTGTTTGATCTTAACAGACTGTCAAAGCTGAAAGAGCAAAGTTAGGAAACAAATTGAAAATGACAGAGAACAATGTAATCAGTATATATGATACGCTATCTAATTTATTTAAGGAAGCAATCTCAGTTGCATATCCTGATGTTTGTGACCCTCCAGTAATTATAACATCTAGTAATAATCCAAAATTTGGAGATTATCAATGTAACAGTGCCATGCCACTTTCTAAACAACTCAATAACAATGGTAAGAGACATCGTACAAATATTGATATATAATAATGTCAATATTAAATTTTAATATATTGGGTATATTGATATACTTATTTTTATATTTTTACAGAAATTCGAACAAAGCCGCAAGATGTTGCAAAGAACATTATGTCAAAAGTGGGAGAATCAAGCTTAATCTCCAAGTTGGAAGTCAATGGTGCAGGTTTTATAAATATATATTTAAAAAGGGAATTTGCACAATCAACCTTAAACACATTAGTAAAAAATGGGGAAGCATTTCCACCATATACAAAAAGACAAAAAGTAATTGTAGATTTCTCTAGTCCCAATATCGCTAAAGAAATGCATGTTGGACATTTAAGGTCTACCATAATTGGAGATAGCATCGCAAGATTGTTAGAATTTTTAGGACACGATGTATTGAGAATAAATCATATTGGTGACTGGGGTACTCAATTTGGAATGTTGATAGCGCATCTTCAAGATAAGTTCCCTGATTATTTATCTATCTCTCCACCTATTACGGATCTTCAAGTAATTCTAAATACGTTTTTATTTTACAATTAGCTCTATGTATATTATAATTGTAAAGAACTATTTTAATAAATTATTATAAAATTTGTAGAGTTTTTATAAGGAATCAAAGACGAGATTCGATGGAGATGAAGAATTTAAAAAGCGCGCTTACAACTGTGTTGTTAAGTTGCAAGCATTTGATTCTGATATGATAAAAGCATGGCAACTAATTTGTGATGTTTCCAGAAAAGGTAAAACAATCGAAGCGAAAATTAAGAAACTGGAATATTTATAACTGTAATGTAAAATACCTATGTTTTAAATATAGAATTCGAGAAGATATACACTCGTCTAGATATCAAGTTGATAGAAAGAGGGGAATCTTTTTATCAAAAGCATATGGAAGCTATAGTAAAAGATTTAGAAGCGAAAGGGCTATTAGAAGAAGATGAAGGACGAAAAGTAATGTGGAGCAAACAGAATAATGAAATTCCTCTGACCATTGTAAAATCCGATGGTGGTTTTACTTATGATACGTCAGACATGGCGGCTATTAAGCAACGTATAGAAGAAGAAAAAGCAGATTGGGTATATTTTGCATATATTTCAATATTATATTTTAGTAAAATATATTATTTTTATATCTGTGTCTATTCTATTTATATATAGGTAATATATGTAACAGATGCTGGTCAATCTATGCATTTTCAAGTATTAAAGAACTGTGCTAAGCGAGCAAGTATTATAGAAAGTCGTCATAGAATAGACCACGTTGGATTTGGTGTAGTTCTTGGCAATGATAAAAAGAAATTTAAAACTAGATCTGGAGATACAGTAAAATTAAGTGATTTACTTGATGAAGGTAATTTACTTTCTAAAGTTATGAAACCTTATAAAACATTCATTATGTTATAGTTAGGACAATTTTTTCACATCCCTATTTATTATTTAAGGTTTGAAGAGAGCATTAGAGAAACTGATAGAAAAGGAACGTGACAAAGTACTTACGGAAGAAGAATTAAAAATTGCTCAAGAATCTATTGCTTATGGGTGCATAAAATATGCAGACTTATCGCACAACAGAAATCACGAATACGTATTTTCTTTTGATAAAATGTTGGAAGATAAAGGCAATACCGCAGTGTACTTGCTATATGCTTTAACAAGAATACGTTCTATTGCAAGGGCTGCTAATATTTCGCAGGAAAAATTACGTAAAATAGCAGAGGATACTCCAATTTCACTAGAACACGAGAAGGAGTGGAAGTTAGCCAAAGTATTAATTAAATTTCCTGATGTACTAATAAAAATTACAAACAATTTATATTTGCATCACCTCTGCGAGTATTGTTATGAGATTTCATGCGCTTTTTCGGAATTTTATGATAACTGTTATTGCGTTGAAAAAAACGAACTTGGGGAGATAGTGAACGTGAATATCGGCCGTATTTTATTAACAGAAGCTACTGCAATTATAATGGAAAAATGTTTTTCGATACTAGGCTTAAAATCAGTTACACGTATGTAAGCATATTTATATAAACGTATAATGTGGAATAACAATAAAATCCGTATTGTTTATAAAGAACTGTGAAGTAAAATTAATACCATTTATGCTTCTTAAAATATGTTTTATAAATATAAATAAATTAAATACGATAAATAAAACCTTTTATTTACTAAAAACTTATTTGTTTTCATATTTATTGAAGATTGGTGTTTATTCTAATATACTATCTTTTACTTTCATTTTATGAAACTAATTCTTAAATATATAAAAATCTTGCATTTTTATATAAATTTTACCGCGCTGTAAATTTTAACGTGTAGTTAAATTTTCTTTCTGTTAATACGTAATGTAAAATGTTATTGCTTGCCTTTCGCCATTGCAAGGGATACAATGTGTTCTACATACATCTTACATTTACTTCTTGTTATACTATATTTTGATAACATTTATTTACTATATTTTTCGTTGTTGTCCTATATCTGCTTTCTAGCGTGATTCCTTGCTCATGATTATTTTCCTCCCTTTGCTCCCTTGAATTGCAAATTTTTTTTTTCTTTTTTTTCGGTAGATACCTCCGTCCATGTATGCCTTCCCAGATTCGTAATTTCCTAATTTCTTGTATCTCCTCGTTACATATTCCACTGTTTCACATTTTTTTTCACAAAATCTGCATGTTTCGTTTTATTTCGATTCTTAATATTTGTTGTCTAGTTCCCCATTCCCGCATCTAAACCTTGCTATGATCTTTTGCTTCTTTTCCGCTTTACTTTCTCTTTCCGTTAAATATCTTGGCAATCCAACCGCGCGCAATTCCTTATATCATTTATTATATCACAATCCTTGTATTTTATTGAATTATCATTATCCTTATATATATATATATATAATATGTATATATATAATATGTATATATATATATATATATATATATATATATATATACATTTCTCATTATCGTTTCCATCGCTATACTGATTCCTCCCTCGCTTTTCGTCTTTATTTCTTTCGTTGCTATTCCATTTCTCTGATAATACTTTTTCCTTTCTTCTTCCCATTTTGCCTACTTATCTTGTCATTTTTCTATCTCCTTCAAAACATTCTTTTAGGATTTCATTGTCAGACTCCCATTTTATTTTTTCTTCGAACATCACCGCTCTCCTTTATGTCTCTACTCTCAGTTTCATTCTTTTAGTTTCTTCTTTTGCTATATACCTGGGTGTATTCCAGTCAAATCCTAAGATCCATTTCAAGTATTTATCTTGTACCGCTTCTATGCTGTTCCATTCTTTCCATTCCCAGATTTCTGTCCCGCATATAGACAATCGAACATTCGTATTTTTTTATTATAATCTCTTTGAATTTCTTTTGATCAATTCCCCAAATCTGTTTCATTGCCACCGTTGCCTTTTTGTGATAATACGTAATGAAATACATATTTTAAATTGATAAATAAGTATTTCTTATCACTACTTTAGCTATAAACTAAAAACTTTTTAAATAAAATATATGGATAACTTTAAATATACATGAAAATATTTTTTTCTGATATAGATTTCTTTATATAGTTCAGTAAAATTTGTTTAAAAATTTTACTTTTATGTTTTATCAAGCACTGTATCACTTAATGAAACATTTATCATCTATTCGTTTACCTGTGTAATTTTTTTTTTTATTTGGTAGACTATTTACAATTAATTCTCATTGAGAATTATAAGTAAATTATTTTGGCGCGGTACTGTAACTTGGATTATAAGAGTTTATAGTATGTTTGATTCTAGTCGAATCTAATGTTCTGTGTAAATTGCATCATTTTCTATTGAACCTGTTCAGTATCTTGTAAGAACGTTAACACATGGTATTCAACACTTACGTACTTAAGTCAGATTTTGTTGGAACTTGTAACTTTAACAAAATGGTACGTACTAATACTACTTTTTTGGAAACTATATTCATTCATTATTACTGTACTTAATCAGAATCTGAATAGTAATTGACAATTTAAGATAAATAACCTCTATAGGGATAAAATGTACCAGCTGTAATTAATAAAATTCAATCACTTAGCTTGTATTACTTAAACAGAGAACTATTTTGTTTGATTAATTGCTTTATTTTAAATGTTAATTAAATCTTATTTAATAAATCCATGTTTTAACTTATTTGTATAATTTTTATATTTTAATTTATATATTTACTTATTTATTAAAATTGGAAGTTCTTTTAGTTAAAATTATTTATTAAATTTACATGCTGTATAAAATAAGAATTTATGATACAAACTTTATTTACAATATTTTTAAAAATAATTTATGCATTAAAAATTATCCAAACGAAATAGGTTTTTAACCTTCTCAAACACTAAATTTATTTTTCTAAAAGCTTTCATAGCATTTTTCTAAATTTAAGATTTCATAAAAAAATTTCTCGAGTATTTTGATTATTAATGGCAGCTAATTATTAAATTTTCATATTCATTGTAAATATTCTTAATATTGATTATAATTTCTTATGTGATTGACAATAAAATAAAATTTAATATTTAATATTGGTGTGTCAAATTCAAATTTCAAAGAAACAACATTTCATATATACCAACCTAATATTTATAATTATTTGTTACAAATAGGCAACAGAAAGGAAGGGGACATTTAAAGTAGAATATCTTCAAAAAATTGAGAGAGATGTGCAAACAAAATGGGAAGCTGAGAAAATATTTGAGGCAGATGCACCTTTGGAACCAAAGACAAATTCTGACGAAAAGTTTCTTGCAACATTTCCTTTTCCTTACATGAATGGAAGACTTCATCTTGGTCACACATTTTCATTATCAAAATGTGAGGTAAGCATTTTATAACAACAAGATAATTTATACAAGTATAAATTAAATAACAGTTTTAATTTATTGTATAACTTATAGTTTGCGATAAGGTACAACCGTCTTTTAGGGAAGAAAGTCCTTTTTCCATTTGGCTTTCATTGTACTGGTATGCCTATTAAAGCATGTGCTGATAAGTTAAAGAGAGAAATGGAATTATATGGATATCCACCACAATTTCCAAACGAAAAGAGAATTGAGGAAGTTATAGAAGATGTAATAATAAAAGATAAAAGCAAAGGAACAAAAGTAAAGAATCCATTATTAATTCATAAAATATTCGTATATGTTATTTCTTAAATGATTATTACTTTTAGAGTAAAGCAGTTGCAAAAAATGTTACTGCAAAATATCAATGGCAAATTATGCAAACACTTGGCTTAAAAGATGAGGATATCAAGAAATTTGCTGATGCTACATATTGGTTAGACTATTTTCCACCTCTTGCTGTGAAAGATCTAAAATCAATTGGTCTACATGTAAGAAAAAATATATAACTTGATAATAAATATGTAATAATTTTTTAAAAAAGAAACAATGTGAAACTTCTTCTAGGTGGATTGGCGCAGAACATTTATTACAACTGATGCAAATCCATTCTTTGATTCATTTGTGCGTTGGCAATTTCAACATCTAAAAGCTAGAAACAAAATAAAATATGGCAAAAGATATTCGATTTATTCACCAAAAGATGGACAACCTTGTATGGATCACGACAGATCAATTGGAGAAGGTGTAGGACCACAAGAATATACACTAATTAAAATGAAACTACGAGAACCTTATCCTCCAAGTTTAAAGTAGGTATTACAAAAAATTTACAAAATTTGATCTAAATATTGAACATTTCATATATTCCTATAGATCTCTTTCTGGCAAACCAGTTTATTTAGTAGCTGGAACTTTAAGACCAGAAACAATGTATGGTCAAACAAATTGCTGGGTTCATCCAGATATAAATTACATTGCTTATACACTATTGAATGGAGATGTTTATATTTCAACAAAAAGAGCAGCTCGAAATATGGCTTACCAAGATTTCTTTAAAGAGGAGGGGAAGATACAAATTGCATTAGAACTTACTGGAAAAGTAATATTCCTTCTTTACTATTTATAAGGAAAAATCTGCTTATAATGATATCATGTAATAAATAATATAAAATTGATAGGACATATTAGGACTACCACTAGAAGCACCTCTTACATTTAATAAAGTGATTTACACATTACCAATGTTAACTATTAAAGAAAACAAAGGTACTGGAATTGTTACCTCTGTACCTAGCGATTCTCCTGATGATTATGCAGCTTTAACGGATCTAAAAAAGAAACAAGCTCTTAGAGAGAAATATGGTATAACTGATGAAATGGTGCTGCCTTATGATCCTGTAAGTGTAGTGTATTTTTATAATAATAAAGGTATCAAATTATAAGCCAAAATGTAATTAACAAAATTGTATATGATAGATATCTATTCTCGAAATACCCGAATTCGGGAATTTATCTGCGGTATTTTTATACAATAAGCTAAAAATCCAATCTCAAAATGACACAGCTAAACTATTAGAAGCCAAAGAAATGGTATATCTGAAAGGATTTTATGATGGTATATTGCTAGTTGGTCCATATAAAGGAAAAAAAGTTCAAGAAGTTAAAAAGCTAATACAAACAGAATTGATAAATGAAGGAAAAGCAGTTATATATTATGAACCTGAAAAAACTATAATCTCCCGATCAAATGATGAGTGTGTAGTAGCTTTATGTAACCAATGGTATTTGGATTATGGTGAAGAAACTTGGAGAAACGAAGCAATGGAAGCTTTAAATAATCTCAATACCTTCCATGAAGAAGTGAGGAAGAATTTTATAGCCTGTCTTAATTGGTTACATGAATATGCATGTTCAAGAACTTACGGACTTGGTAAGATTACATACTTCGAAAGGAAAAGACGTTATGTAATTTATCTAGCATATAGTATTATAAGTATAAATTCTAGGTACTAGATTACCATGGGATGAAAGTTGGTTGATAGAATCACTCTCAGACTCAACAATATACATGGCTTATTATACCGTGGCACATTTATTACAAGGAGGGACTTTCAAAGGCGACAAACCAAATACTTACAATATAAAGTAAAATTCCAAATTTCTACTAAAATTATTATTATTTGCTTTAACATTGACTTTTAGTTATTTATTAATTAACATTAGCTTTTTTTATAAAAAGAAATTATGTTTGAATTATTTTTTTATAGGGCTAATGAAATGACATCCGAAGTATGGGATTATATATTTTTCAAAGATGTAAAGTTTCCGAAAACAGATATAAAGAAAGAGGCATTAGATCATATGCGACGTGAATTTCATTATTGGTATCCAGTAGATTTACGAGTATCTGGGAAAGATTTAGTACAAAATCATCTAACGTTCTTCATTTATAATCATATTGCAATCTGGCCTAAACAATCTGAGTTATGGCCAAAAGGTATCAGAGCAAATGGTCATCTCCTCTTAAATTCAGCAAAGGTAAGAAATATGATTTTCTTAATACATCTCACAATTACTTGAGAAAATAACAAGTAATTTTCTTAGATGTCTAAATCAGAGGGTAACTTCTTGACACTTACTGAAGCTGTAGAGAAGTTTTCTGCAGATGGTATGCGACTTTGTCTAGCCGATGCTGGCGATTCAGTAGAAGATGCTAATTTCGTAGAAAACATGGCTGATGCTGGAATTCTTAGATTATATAATTTTATTGAATGGGTTAAAGAAGTATTGGATTTGAAAGATACCTATAAACAAAGACAATCATCTACATTTAATGACAAAGTTTTCGAAAGGTACTTATGAAAATATTTATAAAGTCTCATTTTGAAAAATTTATAAAATCTATATTAAGCTCACAATTGTCAGTGAAATGAACCTGAAGATACAAGAAACTGGAGAAAATTATTCGAAAATGTTATACAAAGAAGCACTAAGAACAGGATTCTTTGAATTACAAGCAGCAAGAGATAAATATTTACAATTGAGTTCTCTAGATGGCATTAGTTGGACATTAATTATGAAATTCATAGAACTTCAAATTATTCTCTTGTCTCCAATTTGTCCACATGTAGCAGAACATGTGTGGTCTCTAATTGGTAAAGTAAGTTTTTTCTACTTAATGCAACTTCTAAGCAATGACTACAACAAATTTAAATGAAATAAATAAAATTCAATAATGAACTTATTAATGTTAAAAGTAATGAAATATCATTTTTATAGGAAGGTAGTATATTAAATGCCAAATGGCCCCAAGTAGGCGAAATAGATAAAGTTCTTATAAAATCATCACAATATCTTATGGACGCTGCACATTCATTTAGGATTCTCTTAAAAAATTATTTAATGCCAAAGAAAGCAGCTAAGAGAAAAAATGAAACATCAGTTATAGAGAAACCTAATCAAGGTACTATTTGGGTAGCTAAAACGTATCCTCCTTGGCAAAGTACTATTTTATCTACAATGAAAGACTTATATCTTGTAAGTAATATATAATAGAATATTCGAAATATTTTATTATTATATATAATTCTCGCCTATCGCCTAGGACATATTTCCAACTTAGTATTTTTTCTCTTATTTCCTATGTTTACCAATCGCACTCTCACCCGCTTTAATTATCCTTTTCTAAGTTACTAATCGTTAAGCTCTAATCTACTCATTTGTTCATACCATATGTGAATATTATGAATATAATTAATTTATGTGTTTATACTAAAATATTTTATGCAAAATTATTTTTCAGAAAAATGACAATAAACTACCAGAAAATAAAATTATTGCAACAGAATTGGGAAAACTACAGGAATTAAAAAAACATACGAAACGGATAATGCCATTTGTACAAGTTATGAAAGAGAAAATGCAACTTGTCGGATTAAGTGCATTGAATTTAACGTTAGATTTTGACGAGTTTAAGATTCTCCAAGATAACAAAAAATATCTTCAAAATACATTAGATGTAAGTATTATATTCTTTTTAATATTTCTTATTAGGTTTAATAATTTTCTATTCACATCTAGCTAGAGGATATCATGATAAAGTATACGGATGAAGCTCCAGAAAAAACGAAGGAAGAATGTTGTCCAGGTGCACCTTACATGAATTTTTCTACTAAGCAAGGAGTGTCAGTATGCATCATAAATCCACAGAAGTACAGTGGTTTATTTAGAACGGACATTATAATAGCAGATGGAGACACTATAGAGGATATAATATCACGATTGTTAAAAGAAAACAAAATTATAAAGAGTATGCATAAATCAAATTGATTTGACCTAACCTACATTATTCACTAAATTGTTTATTTTTTTTTAGATCCATCGTCAGTTTCTCTGTATCGCTATAATGATCCTCTCATGGGACCGAGGATAAAGACTAGGACCGGTAATATATTAAAAGATAAAACTCATATTCCACCCAATTGTGTATTTAATGTTGATATAGAAAACAAAAATGTAAATGTAAATGTAGAAGGAAGTTTATATTATATAGGTAATGAATTGGTCTATATTTTCCAGTCTTTGGAGAATTAATATATAGATATTCACATTACGTATAACTGTTTGTAATAATGTCAATATTGTGAAACGTTCAATATTGAAGTATGTATTTGTTTTGTTTAAATATTTTTTCATACATGAAATGTGAATTTTTTTAATATGATATAAATAATATATAATTTATATTAATAAATTGAATGTATTTTGATAGATAAGGAACTTATACTGTTCTGTAACCAATTTTTTACATGTTTAATAAATAGTTATGGAATCTTTTGACATATTCTTTGTTTGAGCTTTGATTATAAAGAATATTTAAAAACCTTTAAATTTTATTAATTATATTATTAGGCTTGATCATTAAATATATATATATTATATAATTTATAAAATCTTATATAATTTATTTATACATATATATTTTTACATTTAAAAATGAAAGTTTCTTAAAATATATCCAATATAAAATGTAATCCATAAATGATTATAGGAGAAATATTTTATATTAATTATAAATATGTATAAAAATATTTTAATAAATCTTCTGCTCATATTCTTAAGGATTTATTTTTATCCTGTAGTGTAAATGTGTAATATATATAATAGAATTTCAACATTTAATTACTTTTCCATTTTTCTACCTCTGCTCGTATTTTCTTCACATCTACAGCATTTGTTCTACAACATCCACCTATGTATCGAACACCTAAATCGAGCCATTCGTGTATAAATTCCTGTAAACAATATCCTTCTCCTTTTTTCACCCAACCCTGTTTTACTGTATACTTTTCACCACTATTAGGATATACTACCAATGGTATAAAGTCTTGTTTGCAATTTTCATTTATTCCCTTTAATAAAGAAGTTACATTTTGTGGTGCGATACAATTAACTCCAATTGCTAAAATTTGTCCTGGCAAGGCTTCCTTGTAACACCATAGTGCTATATCTTGAAAATGAGAGCCATCTGCTATGCTCTTTCCATCGTAGCTACACGAGAAAGACAACCAAACTTTACTATTTGGAAACTCTGTCAATAATTTAACCAGTGCTTTTGCTTCTTGCTTGCATGGAATTGTTTCTATAGCTAACATATCAACGCCACTTTCTATTAATTTTTGAATACGTGGTCTGTGCCAATTCATAAGAATTTCTTCTGACACAGTTGAGCAATATTTTCCAGTATATTCTGAAGCATCATGCAAACAAGCTCCATAAGGCCCAACTGATCCAGCAATTAGTGGATTTGCATTTATAACATTTCTTTTATTTTTTATCTCTTCTTTGTATAAATTTATAGCTTCCTTAGCATAATCTACAGCTTTAGAAAACAAATTAAGACCTTCCTCTTCTGAAAGGTTCATATACTTTGAAAAACCATCAACAGATGTTTGATAAGTGTTTGTCTGAATTATGTCCGCTCCAGCTTTTAAAAAATCCAAATGCGTAGAAATAACTGCATTAGGATTCGTAACAAGAAATCGTGCAGTCCATAAAGGATCACCATCTATTATATCACCAACATGAGTTGCTAATTGTGTAGAAAATCCACCATCTAACACCTTCACTTCTTGCATGATTCTCTTTTAAAATTGTTATCAAATATTTTTAATATCAAGGATATCTCTTCACGAGTAAAAATATAAAATTATTTTTCAGTTTTAAACATTTTAAATATAACTATAATTTTGTGTAATAGTAATGCGATTGTAACATCGAGAAAACCAACTTTTATTATTTCACGCACGTCTTGGCCGTTTAGATGTATTTGCGAATCTGAGGCAATAATTTCTACAATTGGCTTTATGAAATATACTTATTCCAAAGTCCATAACGAATCAGTGAGATAAATATTAACATGAACAAAAGCTTAAATATAATTGTTCCAAAAACTGTTAATTTTCTTCTTGTACCTACACTGTACAATTTTTACATTAAGATCAGATTTAGTCACGTGTTTACGTATGTTACGATAAACTACGTGTGATGATATCTATCATATGTATGCCTAACACTTTTAAATTTAGCAAATTACATTGATGCGATAAGCGTTATCTGATAATCAACATTAATTGATATTTTTTGTTACAGAAATTGGAAGTTGTTTTTTTATTATCATTACTAATAGTGCTGAATTTAAGTTTTTATAGTGTTTTCATATTATTGTAATGCAGTACACAACAAATAAACAAGACTAATACACAGTTTGTTTTATGACAAAAAAAATATAACAATATATATGTATGTGCAATGAATATATGAAAAATATATATATATTTTCCTCCCTTAGCAGCAAATAATATTAACTGAAAATTATTAATCGTAATATATATACAGGGTGGTTGGTAACTGATGGTACAAGCGGAAAGGGGGTGATTCTACGCGAAAAAAGAAGTCGAAAATATAGAATAAAAATTTTTCGTTTGAGGCTTTGTTTTCGAGAAAATCGACTTTGAATTTTCGCTCGGTACGCGTGCGGTACGTTATAACGGATCTCACTGTAGATCGTTGTGTCGATGGAAAAATTAAAAAAGAAAATTAAAAAAAAAAGTTTATTCTATATCTTCGACTTCTTTTTTCGCGTAGAATCACCCCCTTTCCGCTTGTACTACCAACCATCCTGTATATATAGATGTTATTAATTTTGATATATTTTGTTAAGATATATTAGTCAAAATATAAGATTATATAGAAACATACATATATTTTCTAAATATTTAATATATAGGTCACAAAACTTTACTTAAAATAAACAAGAAAAAAATAATTGATTTAACATAATGACGTATTTAAAATAATTGATTAAATAAAACAGTTAATCCATTATGACTCCCTTTTCCTCTTGAAATTGTTTACTTCTTTTCTAATTGATTTTATATCTTCTGCATACATTCTGCAACAACCTCCAAGATAACGTATTCCAAGTTCTAGCCATTCAGGAATAAAATTTTCAAATGAAGCAGAATTTCCATTTTTTATCCAGCCTTCACTTTGTAAATAGATTTCACCGCTATTAGGATATGCGATTAATGGTATAAACTCATTTGCTGGCCCTGTATTGATATTTTTTAGTAAAGGAGTTATGTTTTCTGGAGCAATGCAATTTACACCAATTGCAACTATTTGTCCTGGTAATGCCGTTTTATAGCAACGTAAAGCAATTTCTTGGAAATTACTCCCATCTACTATGTTTTGACTGTCTTTTTTGCAAGAAAATGAAAGCCATGCCTTAATGTTTGGATATTCTCTTAAAAGTTCAATTAATGCTTCTGCTTCCTGATAGCAAGGTATAGTCTCTAGTGCTAATAAATTTATATCAGCATCTACAAGAGCATTTATACGTGATTTGTGCCATTCAATGATGGTATCACGAGGTGTTGTTTTACCATAAGTTCCATTATATTCAGAACCATCGTGTAGGCTAGCTCCATAAGGTCCACAGGAGCCAGCAATGATAGGATTCTTATTTTCAATATCATTGTTGTCTATAATTTCTTTAATATAATCATTCACTGCATTTTTAGCAAGATTTGCAGCTTCGTGTAATAATTTTATACCTTCCTCTTCAGTTACAGATAAATATTTCATTAAATCAGGAACTGAAGCTTGATATGTACTTGTTTCAATAATATCTGCACCTGCTCGTAGAAAATCCAAATGCGTAGCATAAACTGCATCAGGATTTGTCGCTAAAAATCTTGATGTCCACAGAGGATCGCCATCAATTTTTGCACCAATATGAGTGGATAATTGTGAACTAAATCCACCGTCCAAAATCTTAATATCCATATTTTTCAATATTATATGAAATTATGTCTTGTGTAATACGAAGGTTATCATATATTTCTATTAAAAATTTAAATAATGAACCTGATAATGAAATGATGATATTGTGATTAATTTCAAATTAATTTAATATTTAATAGTATTTAATAAAGTAAAAGTATCTCACAATCGGATACGGAGTTGAACTATACTGGCTATTTGATAATTCTGTAATTTAATTGCGATAACCTTTCATGTCTGTCGTAGTGCTGAATATTTATTTTTCTTTGGATAAACTGTGGTTTTATGCCAGGTTATTTAAAACAAGGAGTAAACAAAATCTATTATCACAAAATAACGTTGTAAGGAAATTAATTCTAATTATTACCAAATTTATTACATACCTACATCGAACGCATATAACATGTAACACATATAACAATTTCATCGAGTGTAAAATGATCGATATATGATTTCTTACAAATTTTAAATTTTAAGTAATGATTTGTAATACAAATCAGTTAGTATTCTATGAAAAACATTGTAACTTGAATAATTTGAGTTTTACGTTGGATTACAATATTTAAATATATTGTAAATAAAACACATATTGTCTCAAATATACTTTTGTTTGTAATTAAATCTAGATATTTATAATATTTCGAAAATTATTATGTTTCTAAAATATACATTCGATTAAATATAATACATTTCTAAAGTTCTTATCGTGAATAATTTAAACTATTTGTTTAATATTTTAAATCATAATATTTAAATAAGAGATTTATACATTTAAACACATAATATTTAAAAATCCATTGCTTCAATCAATTCAAAAGATCATTGCTTCAAATACATTTACTCATATTTATTAAAATTTTTATATTTTTCGAATACTATTAAATTTTTAAAACCTACATTCGATTAAATATAATAGATTTTCAAAATCATTATCGTTCTTTAAACTATTGCATTTATATTGTATTTAGACATTCAGGTGTAATTAAGTAAATTTTGAATATTTTATAGTATATAAGAGAATAATTAATATTATTTAAAAACTATATTTAAAAGCGTTTATGTATTTATATAACGAATTATGCCATATTTATTTTATTTAATACATATGTAAATCTCTCTTTATCTGTAACCTTGAATTTGATTTGCCAATAATGGAACATAGTTGAGCGTTAATAGTTCGATAACATATCGAAGATTATTTTATATTTTTAACGAAACGTAATTTATATTTATAGTTGGAAATTGTTATTGTTGTTAATGTTACTGATATATAAATTGTCAGAAATAAATATTTATACCCTGAAAAATAATCGCGATTTATTTAAAAAATTTTGTTTCAAGTGCGTGAAATTAATTACTGATAATCTTTTGAACTTCGTGCATGCTTCTCTCCAATGAAGTTTGAAGAAGTTTATATCTCAAGAAAGAAACAGAACGGTATCAGTGGTAAGTATCCTCACTATAAAACTTATCATTTTTCAATTATTTTATTGCATATATATAGTTAGAATTATACAATTTTTATTAAAAAATATAAATTTGAAAGAAAATAACAATGTTTTAAATGTTAATATATTTCTAGTTGTACATATATTATTTATTATGAATGGTGAAACTTCAGTTAAGTTTTAATGCATGTAAACTTTTAAATTATACAGTTTGTGTATTAGATATGTGGGATTTTAAGTGACTCAGGGCCGCCAAGCAGTCCGATAGGGGAACCGGACTGCCTGGCACGGCGGCTCCGGCGATAAGGCGCGGTGTGACATAGCCGCACACCGCTCCATTAGGGAGGTATTGTGCGGGGGGGGGGGCGGAGAGGCTGGTGTTTATGTGGATTTCGTTCACATTAAAAAAAAAAAAGAAAAAAGATGGGATTTTAAATATATCAGAAGTAAATGCTTTGACTTCTAAACAATTTGAATGGCTTTTTAGAAATGTTGTTGAACATTACCCAGATATTGCACAATATGTAGCACATATGAGATCATTTGCATCAGTTAAAAATACTAAAAGATATTTTTATGGATATTTAGATAATTTGGATACTTCTGGTAAAGACAATGTATAATAATAATTATTATTATGTAATTTTAATTTCATAATTTTATGATATGAACTTTTGTGTATGTAATAAAATAAATATTATTTGGTGATTAATATATTGCATATGCAAGTATTTATGTTATTTATTTTTAAAAAAGGAAAATGTATTGCTTAGACATCCAGCTTTAATACAGCTTTAATAATTTTTTACTGCAGAATCACATTCTGAACAATCATAAATAAAATCCTGAACTCGAATCTATGTGAAAGCAAGAAAAACAATTATTAGATACAATAATTTGTGAGTAAATTAAAAAAAATTATAGTTTAATCATATAATTTTATTGCGAATAAAGGATTATGAAATGTAACGTTATATGTGTATTTACTATTTCAGATACAAGAAAAAGTTTCATATTCCTTTTGCAATACATATGCAAGAAAATAAAGTGTAAACAATTCTTACATCAATTCAAACGCGTTTGCAAGATACGAAAGATAACGAATGACGTGTTGGAATTCAAGAAGTTAAGAAAATATGTAATAGCAGGATAAATCATCTCATATGGTTAGATATATATGTAATGAAATTTAATTTTTCACTTAAATAAATCTAGCTATTTAAAATAAATTACCTAATTATAAGAACCAAACATTTATTGTTACTTAAGATATTCAATAATACAAAGCCAAACTCATTAGAAATAGAAATATCCGTGTTTATAATATTCCAAGACTTTTTTCAACAACAGCATGTGGTTGCCCCATTTGTTCTTTAAATTCAGGTATGTTTAATATGTCTTCAAACCTAAATGTATAAAAAGTTATTAAAATCTTAATATTTATATTAATCAACGTTTCATAAATTATAAACTAATGTCCTGAGGATACATGTATAATTATAAATAGATTGGGAATATTTATGCAAATACATATTTTTATGAATATAATGAAGGGGAACCTAAATACAAAATTGTTTTACTTACTAAAAATTCCAATGAGTGTTCTACTCTTTTTATTCTACCTTATATGCATTCTGTTTATTTTTATAGCTTTAAATTTCACATAAATGCATAAATTTATACAATCTAATTATATTAGATATAGAAATTAATTCAATGTCTCTTTTGTATAAGGCTATCAGATATTTATGATTTAGCATTTATTTATCTTTGTTACTTTTGGACCAATTTTAGTTTATTTAATTAAGTTGCACGAGTTCTTATTACATTTGAGTATTACTATTATGTTACTTGTTTTGTCAATTTATGCTTAAAATTGATAGTTTAAAATCCAAAAATAGAGGAAAATGTTGGGTTTCAAACAGATCTGTAGTTGGCTCAATATAAAGGTATCAAATTAATTTCTCTACCTAATAAATTATTTAATTTAGATAGATGATATATATTAATTAATTTACCCTATTTCTTCATCCCTTCCAAGTAACACATCTTTCATCATGTGTGATGATGGAAGAAATGGAAGTCTTCCAATTTTTTCAGTAGCTTTTAATTCCATTGCTAGACGCATTGGAGCATGTAATCCTTGTGTGTTTCTTAATAACACCATGTTCATGCGAATACGATTTTTCTCATACTAAAAAATATACACATATATAATATATATTACAAATTTTTGTACAAATAATTGAAAATCACAAGAGAAGACAATAAGTCACAATTCTCATTCTTTACAGAGAAACAGTTTAAAATGGAGTATCTTGTCAATTATTCTTATATTTATATAAAAATTATTCTTTTATTTAATTTTGAAATTATATATATATTTAGAAAAATATATTTCTTTCCCACTTTCTATAATTTTAAAAATATTGTTTATTTATTATTATTATTTTCACCCTCTGTGAAATACATCGCTGCATGATCGAACAGGAGATCTTTTTTGAATTTAGTAACGTGTTTCTCCCATCCTTTTTTTTGTTATTATCAGCTATTGTTTACCTGGAACTATTCTAAATTAATTGCGCCACTTTTTCCGCTTATATAAAGTACAGTACATAATAAAATACACCAATTTAATGGTGTTAAAATTAATTAGAAAGGTATACTATCAGTTATGACTAAATAAAGTTATAATTGAACGATACCACGCTGTAAAAAAATATTAAAATACATTATGAATTTTTAATTTCACGTTTGAGTTATGTTATTTATCTTTAGTCATTTTTGTTTTTAATTTTACTTATATTTTTTTATACTTTTAATATGTATTTTTAATTTGATGTTTTGTATAAACAATATGTAAAATCGTTAAACAAAATCATTACCGCAGAATATAATTGACCACTTAAATAATTTTTAGACTTCTTTGTTTTTTAAGTAGTGAACATTAATCCTCAATACTTGGAAAAATATGCAGTGGACAGTGTATAGGTTGGCTTGTCTATTACATTGAGAAACGTATGGTTCACTGTGGCGCGTGCGGTTGGCTAAGTATTAATAGTTATATTTTTAGCTTCTAAGAAACATCATTGACTATATCTTTGGATCTAACAAACTCTTCCCATTTTTAACAATGTATTTTATTAATTTATTTTAAAATATCCCTTTCTAGTCATAAAGTGACAATGAAATAAAAAAATTAACAGTTCTGTTCTTTCTCTATGATTTTCAATTGTTACTCCAATAAATAAAATTATTTTTTTTTTACACTTCTCTCAGATGCTTCCAATGGATGTGCATAACCTATGTGCTGCCTAGATGCTGTTAATCTAACAAGAAATAATAATATGATTGATATTAAATGTTAGAAATTCAACTGTTAATAAAATTGTGTAATAATTTAGTCGTACCCTGAAACCATTGGATTAGGTATACCATAATTGTCATCATGAACGTTGAACTGATCGTTTACAGTAGGTTTTGGAACAAGTGGTGGCAAACCAAAACTCTGAAACATATTATTTTAATATTATTATATTGAATCAAGCAATGAAAATTTGTACTTTCTTCATTAGTTCAAACTCGTTTCATAATGAGGTAAAGTTGTAAAAGATATTTACAAATATCTTTCATAACAACATTACCTTACAATATTACCTCATTATGAAACAAACGTTTTTCGAAAATATATATTTAAAATATTATAAATTGTATCTAATGTGTATAAAATAATTAATGTTTGTATTATTTCTTACCATTATTACTTAGTTATATGAAATTCAAGCCTTTATGGAAACCAAAAGTCACGCTAGATGAATTCACAGCATAATATGTATATATTCATTGGGTTCATAAACTCATTGAAATGTGCCTTGACGTTTCACATGTACAAGCAGTGCAAGTCAGTGGTAACATCATAAATAATATATGATATAGAGTTCATATCGAATAACGTTTTTCGGTGTACAAACTGTATTATCGATAATGCTCAATTTATGTTTTGAATTTCTTACATAGTTCTGTCAGAGAGGAAGTGACAAGAGGAGTACTCACATTTACGGTTCTGGTTGTTCCCGGATTAGTGCTGCTTCCAATGGGCAAGTACTGAAGTTGTTTCGCGCTAAAACCTATGTAGCTCCATCATAAACGACATATTACTCGTTGTGACTCTATGCTACAAGAGTCTATTTTATTGTATAGTTCGGTCGAAAAGTTCATACCTTTTTATCTGAGATAAACACAACTATAAGAATAACAAAATCGCGGAATAATTAAACGAAGTTCCTTCAGTGGATAATGGATTAGTGGAATGTTAATGGATGCAATGATTTTGATATATTCTCTATGCATAATAATCTTGTAGGTTTAATATTAAATTTATTTCCCTTTCGATAATGTTTTTGTTATAATAAAATTTAAATTTCATTTTAATAGCAATTTTAGTAGTTGATAAACTGCGAATAATATTTCTAACGTGATGTTTCTGTTTTGCCATACGCAATGTATTCGTTTACAAAAACAATAAAAATGGACGAAAAAATTAACTGCAGATCAGATTTGACGTCATGACTAATTTGTAATCCACGATTTTTATTTTTTCTTAGTAAAACTTATTAATTCTTTAATTTTCAATCGGTCGGATATGCACCGATGCTTCCCTGGGATTGAGGCGACGGATTAATTCTGTAACTTCTAGAGAAGGTTCAATAGGTGGAGACATTTGGAAGGGAGAGTGCAGGTATTCAGTAATGTCCGCTGCAGCTTTGGAGGAATGGGGTTTAAATACTTTAGACAAGTATTTAGCAAACAGGTTGGCTTTATCTATAGGGCTACGCGCTCATCCACCTTGCGGACAGCGAATTGGTGAGATTATTTGCGGGGGAGGCGTGAGTTTCCTGGAAGCCTTCCATAGTGAGTAGTTGGAGTCAGCTGTGGGAGACAGATTGGCGAGATATTTTTGGAAACAGTCATTTTTATAGTTTTTAATGATTTTGGTTGCGTTATTTAGCTTGCGTTTGTCGTCAGGTGTTCTATGACTCTGCCATACTATTCTAAGTCTACGTTTTTCTGCGATTTTTTCTAATATGTGATGGGAGTATTCATGTTTATTGATAGAACTCTTAGTAGGTATGGAAGAGCGGATAGCGTTCATTATGCTGGTGTTTAAGTATTCCGTGACTGTTTCAATATCTTCATTTGTTTTTTGGGAAATTAAGGCTGATGTTGAATGATTAAAGACATCTCTAAAGAGCTGCCAGTTGTTGAGTTGGTTATGAATAAAGCCATTAGGTGGATTTTCGATAATTGTTGTGCTAATTGTTGCAATAACGGGGGAATGACTTGAAGAGAGTTCCGCCGAGGAGTTGATTTGGACATATTTTGGCGAAATATTTTTAGTTATAAAGAAGACAAGTAAATCAGGTTAGTGTCGGTGGACCAGTATATGGGTTCATATGTGGTGAGGTAGTTGAGTCTGTTGGTGTTTATGCTATTCAAGAGATTTTTGCCTCTTACTGTGATAAGTCTGCTGCCCCATTGGGTATGTTTGGCGTTACAGGCTCCTCCAGCTATGAATCTATTGCCCAGAGCATCAAGGAAGTTATCAAAGTCTTCTTTAGGAATGGAGTGTCTAGGACAATATACTGCTGAGGTGGAAATTGTACCATGACAATCTTTTATCGCTACATTTGTAGTTTGGAGGTAATCTTTCTGGAACGATGGAAGCTCATAATGCTTAATGCTGGTTTTGATGATAATTCCGGTGCCGCCGTGGGCCTTTCCACTGGGATGTTGGGTATGATAGAAGTTATAACCGTTTATTTTCAGGTAATTTTTGTCGGTGAAGTGAGTTTCAGATATGAGCATCACGTTGATTTGCTGTTGTTTTAAGAAGAGTTTTAGTTCGTATTTGTGTTGAGCTAGACTGTTGGCATTCTAAAGAGCTATGCGTATTGGTTTTATTTTGCGTCGGGGCCTATTAATTTATCCATGATGAGTGTTAATAATAATAGTAAGTTATTAATTTGTTCTGATTGTTTCTCGATTAATTTTTCGAGTCTAGAGAAGTTATCCGTGTTTTGTGAACTGGGAACACTATTTTGAGAATGGTCCCTGTAGTTATTCGGATTATTTTGATTTCCTTGTACTGCTTGGGCATAGGAGATTGAAGGAGTTGAGAATTTTTGAGGACTTGGTTAGTTATTTCCTTGACTCTGAGTTTAGGATATTTATATTTGTACAAGGTCTTGTAGGCTGAGCAACCCTTATAGTTCGCAGGATGCTCTCTGTGAGAGAGGATGCACTTCGCAGGGGTTTTTGGAGATTTAGTACACTGATTAGTGGGGTGAATATCTGCACATTTAACGCAGCGGAAATTATGGTTGCAATATTTTTGCGTGTGACCGTACCTTTGGCACCTTTTACATTTCACTATCTCTTTTTTTATAAAAGAAGGTTCGAATTTTACTGCTGAGTTCATTAGTCGGTTGATGTTGTAAATTTGTTTATTGTTTGGCTTTTGTTTTGAGTCAATGAAGAATAAGGATAGCGGATTTTTCGAGATTCTATGCCTTATGTTGTTAATGTTTGTTACTTCATGGCCATGTTTTAGGAGTTCGAACTTCACTTCGTCTAAGTTAGCTGAGTGGTGGATGTTGCGTAGTACCACACGAAAAGGTCTTTCTTGTTTGAGTTTGATATGTGTGGAAGTTTGCGTTCAAGGTTTTTAGTAACTTTGTTAGTTTTCTATAGGAGTCTGGGTTAGTCGGCAGAATTTTTAACTTTAATTATTTATTTTTAGTTTGTAATCCTCTTTGTTGATATCTTTCTCAATGAACTTTATCATTGTTTGAATGTCGATGACATCATCAATAAAGATAAGTGGGGGAGGGGGATTTTTTGTGTATGTCGGTTAGTTAGTGTTGCAGCTACATCCATGGAGTCGTTTGTGGATTCTAATATTGCGAATCTATCGTAAGTGGTTACACAGCTTGTTGACGATTCGTTCTGGCTAGTGTTTGCGTTTATTTTAATTGTTTCTAGCTTACGCTTTTTTATTTTGTCGTTTGGAAGGAGCGATATATTGTCCTTTTACCACGGAAGAGGTAAAGCGGCGTAGTTATGGTTTTGCTCAAGAGAGCCTGATCGAGATACTTAGGCCATCTTCGAGCTAGTTAATTCAATTTGTGATTCGGGTCAGAGATTAGGAGCGTTGTATTTTAGAAACACTTGGTTTATGTCTGTTTCGATTCACTTTCGACGTGTTGTATTGTGAACTGCACAGGGTACTAAACACACGTCTGCGCGCTTCGGCACGCAACAGCAACCTCACCACAAAGTATAAGAAGAGAACACTAACAACACGGTATCAAAAGCACATCATCGATTTGATTAAAAAAGAGAAAAACTGAGAAAACAATAGCAAAAGACACAGTGGTAATTGTACAATATCAACTCAATAAACTCAATAACAAAATTAGAACTGAAATCCAAAAATCAAACAACAGCAACTTTGTAAATTTCATAAAAAATCTTCACGATATCGAAGGAACAAAGTACTTACTCACTTTGGGAATGTACAAAGATATTAAAAAGATCAATTACTCCCATGTCACCGATACAGAAACAAGATGGAAGTTGGACAAAGTCTATACGAGGTTAGGCGGAAACGATGGTAGTCTACTTACAAATTATATTTACAAATGAGCTGCACATTCTCTTAAATATAGAAAACAATAACCTATTAAGCCACGAAGCTAAGAAACAAAAAAAAAAAAAAAAAAGAAAGAAATCACTCCTGTATCAGACGCTTAAAAAACAATAAAAACTTTGATACGACCTAATAACATCAAAAATGCTGAAAGAACTACCAGGAAAGGAAGTGAGATTCCTAACAATCTTAACTAATGCTATCATCAGATTGAATACTTTGCAGGTAGGGCGACGACGCGGCTAGCCAGTCGCTAGTCGGAAGAAGCACTGCCAAAGCGGTAGATGGCCGGGAGGAGGCTATGGATTTAGTACAATAAGTTCTACCGCGTCCTCCAGACAAATTTGGATCGAGTGCGCGCTATGCTGAGGGGGCAGCGGGAATACCTCGCCTTCCGCTGCTTCTGCGAGCATGTCGTGCTTGCGAAGGAGTTGGCGGAGAGAGTCAGGGTGCGACGGTGTCATCCGTCCAGAGTCCCGCACCGCGGAGCTTCGGTCGGTAGTCGCCGAAGAGCTGCTACACCGCCGCCGCCTTAGGACGCCATAGGGGTTGTCACGCCAAAGGAGTTTCAGGACCTCCTTGGACTTGCACGACGGCCCCGTTGTCCGTGGCATTAGGAGGCGTAGTCCCTCCTGGCGGCCAAATCGATAGAAAGGGCTCCCCAAAATACCCGGGAAGTAGACGAAGGAGTGCCCCGGCAGTAATTCGAAAGAGGTCCGGGGACACTCCCAAACGTCAGGATAGCCACCGTGGGGTTTTAGTCGGTTTGAGTCCGACACTACCCCGTCGTCTTCCAGAGGGTGGCGGGGTGTCCGCGAGGATTTCCCCACGATAAAGAAAAGAAAAGATTGAATACTTTCCACAGATCTGGAAATGTGCGGAAATAATATTGTTACAAAAGATCAGACTAAAATCCTAAATTACCATTCTCATATAGGTCGATATCTTTACTTCCAATTATCTCCAAAGTAGTAGAAAAGTAATACACAACAGATTAAATATCAACTAAGCACCTAATCCCAGATCATCAAGTCGGTTATAGAAAGAACCACAATACCATAGAGCAAATATACAGAATGGTAAACAACATAATCAAATAAATGGAAGAAGGCAAATATTGCACTGCATTATTCCTTGATGTAGAAAAAGCCTTAGATAAAGGCATGAAGGTCTAGTAAAAATAATTACAAACAATTTTACCAAATGACTTTTTACCGAATAGATCTTATTATACATTACAAACAGATATTTTTACGTTAAAATTGGCAATGTAACCTCCACGCTCAAAGAAATCCACGCTGGGGTATCACAGGGAAGCGTCCTTGGACCTGTTCTTTATCCTCTATTCACAGTAGGCATGCCATTAACACCGAAGACAGGTATATACAGTTTTGCAGGCGACACGTTCATACTAGTCACGCATAAAAATATCGAAATTACAATAAAAAATCTACAAGATTATCTAAATAACATATAAAAAGCTGGGCGAAAGAAAACAAAATCAATCTAAACTCAAAATAAGTGCTCGCACATTACCTTTGCTTTAAACAAGAAAGAAACTCCTAAGGTCAAATTGTTAAGTCAGGAAATCCAATAGACAACTTTCGTTAAAAACAATTAATTTCTCTTTCTTAGACAACTTACAATTAGTTTCATTATTGTGTGATTTTGTCATTCTCATACTTGTCCATCTCGGATAGAAAAGTAGATATGAATGTTCCGTAGAACTGTAGAATTAAATAGGTTCTTGTAGCTTGGTATTCAATAGGTTCTTGTCTATGCTTATGTGTAACCAAACAGGGCAGATCCCTAACTTTCCGCTTAGATACATAGGCTCCTGTATACGCTAAATTGCAACAAAATAATTTTTTAACGACGATAATATATCCAATATACAACAAATATCAATTAATATAAATTATAGATAAGGTGCTGTTTTTAATTAAATAATGCAATGTAGTTTGTGAAATATTTATTAAAAACATAAAAGGCTTAATTTAACAATTCTGCTAATAATTTTTGTTAAGTAAAACAAATTTTCGTTTTTTTATTTAGTTCTCGAATTCTTATATAGGTAGACCTCCGGATAAGGGAAAGAATGACTTCCAATGGGATTGTAATTTCCGAAATACTTAATTTTTCATTGGGAATTTCAATAATATTTACAAAGCTATTTTGTAAAATACGCAAAAGCATACGGCAAGGCCGTAAAGCATACTTTATACCATTTCACCATGATTCTATGCACTTTTCTGTATGGGATAACGAGTTGCATCGTTTAACATATTAAGTACTAAGCTTCCCAAGTAAATGTCAGTGTAAAAGCTAATAAGACTTTACATTTTTAAAGAGAACATGAGTTACATTACAACTCATTGTTCTTTTGATCAGTTTTCATCCTCGTGATGATTAGAAGAACACGATATATACTTGAATTTCAAGGTCGATCTTAATTATACTCCAGCATTCTTTAATGAATATTTACCAAACCAATGTCCGCTATGGAAGAGGAATACAAAAGTAGAAAGAGTTACATCTTTTGTTGTCTTTCGTACGATGAATTTTACAAAATAAGAGTTAAAGTATCCACTAAACTAATAATTTTTTGACATAAATAGGTTAATAATTTTTTATAATAAAGAATCACGAACTGCATCGATTAATGTATTAAAAAATATATGATTCTACTTAAAAAGTTGATGGTTGCATAACTTTTTTGTGCCCACTTACAGAAAAACTGACAGTATCGCAATATATCTCCCTTGAAGCGATTCGACTTTTATTTGAAACATCTCTTGCTACAGATAATAATAGTAACGAAAATCAAAATGTTAATATCTATACAGAAAAACTACGTAGTAAGTTATACATAGGTATGTTACTATGTTATGTTATGTCAGTAGACTTTGAAAAATCAAAGGAAATTACAAACACACGTCGTACATATGTATAACTTGTCACATCGTGCGATAATTACATAGCATTATGATATATAATATTTTTTATACATGGAATATAACTTTGCTATATTACGTGCTATATGTATATACTATATGTTAGTATAGGAAACTATACAGTAGTCGCACGTTTACAAGACACTCTGTATAATTTTATCGATAAAACAACACACATGTTGTGAAGAAACGTCAAGTCACATCGCATACCCATTCAGTATTGAACAAAATTAAATTATGTTTATAAAATTATAAAGTGACTTTAATTTATATTAAATTAATATTACAATTGGTTAATCAAGAAAACGAAAGATGCGTTTATACAGTAGAAGAGTTTCACTTCGTGAATCATTTATTGAAATACTAGCAAGAAGATCATTAATTCCAAAAAGAGTAAGTACATTCTGTGCAATTGTATTAATGAATTAGTTTCTTCTAATTTTCGGTGAAAGATACATATTTAAATAAAATTTGAAGTTTTCGTTAATATTATTATTATATTTGTTGATTTTATAGAAATATATTCTATATTGAGAAATAAATTCAGTTGAATTCAATAAATAATTCATATATTTTTAAAATGTTTGTACTTAAAATATCCTGTGAATATCAATATTTTTTAGCAACTAAAAAAATACAATGTCACTGACATGATATACAGGTACATATATACTGTATTACTCTACATACCGTTCAAATAGTGGTATGCAGATACCTGAGTATCTGTGATTGGGACGGGTCGAAAAAACTTTGACGAGAGGCGAAACCAAAAGTTACCGGATTCCGGGACGTGATTTAGGTATAAGCATAGCAGTTTAACCTATACCCTGTACTTCGTTAGTGGTTTAACTTCGGATCGGTTTGGCAGCCCCAGATTCAACTATGTATACATATACTTCATACATAGAGATGAAGAAGGCAAGTGACATGACTGCCACGGAGTGATTCTACATCTCTGGACTGGTGGAGATTTGTTAAAAAAAGATGAAATTCAAGATCAAAATTTTTTTACTTGCTTCGTTTACTTGCATCACGAGGACCAAATTTGTCAAACGAACCATGGATTGCAACTCAACTATTTTTTCGAAAAATGATGTTTTGTAAAGTTCCATTGGCTTTTCCATTGACATGATTTACGATATGTTTACATTTTACAGTCAGGCACAAAATAAATAACATGATATTAATGAGAAAACAGGAAATTATAATATTTCTTAGCACGTGAGATAGTCTACCTTAAATAGAATGAAGCAACTAACTTCATGATTTCATGAAATTACTTATTGTACAAAAAAGGACCTTTCAAAGAGAAGTTGAATGGCGTCGAAGAGAGCACGACTTAATGTTATTGGTATGTTCGCAGTTGGTCGACTATGTTTTTTTTTAAAATAGAATCGCATTTCTTTATGCGTTGGCCGATTCATCTCGTTATTTCATATAGGGAAGTATCGAGATATTCCTTCCAAAAACCGGTCAAAGATAGATTCATTGTTTCTGATATTTTGTTTAAAAAACAATTTATTATAATGTTTCTTGAACCAATTGTTTTTCGTTTGAGTAGAATACAATTGGAGCAAAAAAAGTTTAACTTTGAATTTCAAAATCTAGGTCAATAGTACGGCAATTTTTTTAAACAAATCTCTAGCAATTCAGAGATATAGAATCACGAGGTCATGGTCATGCCACTTAATTTCCTCATATCCTGTAATTATTAATTGTAGGAGAAGATGAAAAGAAATGCTGATAATAATCCTTAAACGAATAACTACCATATTTAAAATTTGGAAGAAAGATTGTTTCTAGTTTGATAAAATATTTTTGAATTAATTACAAAATACTTTAATAACTTTATATAAAAGACAAAGTATATACAGCGAAAATAAAAAAAGTGTAGACAACTAAAAACACACTACATGCTACAAGCTCCATACAAAAATGCCAAATGTTTTATTGTTTCAAATTAGTGTATATTAGGTTGTCCCGAAAGGAAATAATAGATGGAAATAATAATAATATTTCCTTATAAAATGAAAGAAATTTTTGGGACAATCTAATACATGATCATATAAGTATATATTCAGATATAGCTATATATATTCATAAAAAAGTTCTTAAATAATAATTTTACTATATGAACATCATTCTATATTTGTAGTATAACTATATTTGTAGTTGTAAATGATAAGAAGAAGAATTAGTTGTAAGTATAAAAAATACGATTATAAAGTACTATAAAACACCATAGAGAATAAAAATATGTAATAATTAAACTATTGTACATATGTAGGTATAATATTATACATTGTCGTATTATCAAAAGAAGAATATATCTAGGAAAGTAAAATTCTCAGGAAATTGAGCTGAGCTAGAAAGTTATTATCTATTTGTATAATGAATAATTAAATAATTTAAATTTAGATATCAATTTAATATCTAATTTAGAAAAAAGCAAACTTAATTAAATTTATATTAATAAATTTACATCGTTAGAAAATTTCTGAATGAATTGTAAATAATAACGTTGCAGGTAACTTAATTTTTGTATAACCAAAAGAAATGTTGTTTTACTATTTATTTTTATTGTTTTCCAAATTTTTCGGATTTGTGACAAAATATTCTTTGCAGCTATTTTTTATTAGCAAAAATGATGTAAACAGATTTTGTGAATTAAAACAGTGTCTTAAAAAGTATAATTTTATTGAATAATTATCTCAATTCTGTCCTAGTAAATACAGTGCATAGTTACAATATGTTTACATTTTACAGTCAGGTACAAAATAATGTGGAATCAATTTTCACAGATATCTCAAAATTAACAATTTTCGAGATGTTATTTTTCCGTTAAACCAACGATATGATCACTGAAAATAATATTAATAATAATGTTAAAACATAATATTAAAATAATACGATAATAGTAATGATAATAACTGTTTAGGTCAATAGGTTAAAGGGGATCTATCTTTTCCGAGCTGCAGTGAGATTGGTCTTGGAATATATCGAATGGTTAACCGAGAAGTCTGTAGTTGAAGAAGTCAGTGACGATATTACAATTAATATTCGGAAGGCACAAGAAAAAAAACACGAAAAGAAAGCTCTTACTCTAGAGGTTCAACATTTCTTTTCATTTATATGTATATATGTAACTAGACCGCGGATGTTTATGCATATAAAATAGTAAGCTTCAAGTACCAAATTATTGATTCCTAAACTATATAACAAGGAAAAGAGATTGTTTTACCATTTATTTTTCTTTTTCTTAGAATTTCGAGGATTTCTGAAAACATATTGTTTATGCGTATTTTTACTATTAAAATGGGAGGTAAAGTAATTTTTGTGAATTAAGTCATAACACAGATATGCAAAATATTTTAGCAATATATTCCATGTAAATAATATACCGAATATTATATACGTAATAATATCTAGTAATAAATATTTAATAATGTTTTTACCGTTATTTTAGTCTATAGTTTGTGTTATAAAAATACGAGCACTTTGTTCAAATGTACAGTTGTAAACTGATAACATTTGTATGTAATATATAACGCTTGTCCACTTTTTCGACTACTCGTTTTACAAAGGATTTAAGAAAATTTTAAGTACACTTATCTCTTATTCATTCTCTAACAATCTATAAATAGTGCAGGAAACAAATCTCTGTTTAACTTCTGCTTTCTCAGTTCTATTCTTTGGAAATATGAATTTGTATAAACATCCGTAGTTTATTTATAATATGAAATACAATAAAACTACAAATTGTTGTTAATCATAATTCATCGAAATAATTTAGATAAAAGTTACACTTTATATTTAAGGATCGTTCTTATTTATTAACGAGGCCAGAAGACCGATCATCGGACGACAGAAAATATATATATGAATTATTTAAAAAGTTTCGCGTGTTCAAAAAATATCCTGAACATTTGAGAGAAATTTTAGCGGGGGTATGCTTTTATCAATATTTACGACCTGATCGCGTAATTGTGCGACAAGGTCGCGAAGCTGAAAATCTTTACTTCATTATAAGCGGAGAAGTCGGTGTATCGAAAATAGTTGTTGATCGCTGGACTGGTACGTAAAATAAATTTTCCTTTATATAAGTCTTCAAATTCTCCGTAAATATAAATTACAGACAAAAACAAAACTTTTCGAATTATGTAAAGCAAACGAAATCTATATCGTATTTATAGTCGCCCTGCAATATGTTACAAATTTACTTTGTTTTGTAAAGTTACAAATAACTACATAAACTAACAAACGAAGTTTTAAATACAATATCTCTATTCTTTATTGCCGCCTTATTTTGACTTGCACAAGGATTTCTTAAATTTTCTGAGCAGAAGTAGTTGTGTTATAAAAGCGTAAGGAAACGTTATAAATTTTATTTGTGCTTAGGTGAATCGGAAGAGGTTGATATGGGCATCCTGAGTTCTGGCGATATATTCGGTGAAGTCGCATTGTTGCATGAAATACCAAGATCAGCAGCAGTATTTACAAAAAGTATGTATGTACAGCAGAACTACATATTTATTGCTTGTATTTTATTATAAATTTATCTACCATATAATATTGAAAATAATCTTGTATCGTTAAGTTTTAATATCAAGTCAAGTTAATATTATTATTAGATTGTGAATTATTATGAATTCGTGCAACATTTAAGGATGCAAGGATGTATGAAATGCATATGTAGCAACACTCGACAATAAACTTCCCAACGGTTTCTGTCCCGTGGCTCGCTACACAAAGACCCTATTCTTCGGATAAAATGATTGCCAGATGTCCATAATACATCCTCACAGTATATTTTCAGCTAGCCTAAGGACCCGCTATAAATCTTAGGATTTATTTAGCTAAGCTTTTGTTATTAAATAGGTGTTGAGGTTCGATATTTAATTGATTCACACAGATTTAGTTTTGTATACTCTGTATTTCATCATCATGTACAGCCATTACAACACGCCAGATACTTTCTGATAATTGACAAAAGAGCGTCGTTAATAATCGTACCAACTCTGCATGTAGGAACTAGTGATCATACCAACCTAACATTTATCTCAACACTCCCCTTTGATAGTTTCTACAAGCCCTATAGCTGTGGTAAAATATAGAGTCTTAATCCTGTTTAAACCTTTGAAGAATATCTGCAACATTCTCAGAATTTGGTACATAAACATAATCTAAAATACAAATCTATCAAAACAAATCATCTAAAACACAAACGCCAACCAGAACGAACAGTTACCAAACCAAGTAACCACATACAACAGATACGTAATATTGGAATCCTTAAACGATCCCATGGAAGTTGCAGACCCACCAACAATTTGTTGATTTGATATTTGAATGATATTTGTTGATGATGTCATCAACATACAAACAATGATTAAGTCCATACAGAAATATATCTGCAAAGAGGACTAACTTAAAGATAATCAACAACAAAGTCAAAATCCTGCCGACAAACCCAGACGCATATAGAAGGCTCACAAAACTACTAAAGACCATGAATGCCAACTTCCACACATATCAAACTCAAACAAGAAAGACCTTTCCGAGTGGTTCTACGCAACATCCACCACTCAGCAAACTTAGATGAATTGAAATTCGAACTCTTAAAACACGGCCACGAAGTAATTGTAGCGTAAAATTAAGATAAAAATAAGAAACTTGTCAATTTTCGAACAGGAGATCGAGTTCTTTTTATTTTTACTCAATTTGTACAGTATTATTTTCGGTTCGCGATGATACACTTTTGATACTTTGGTTAGTTAAGAATTTTTCAGATTGACTGGATGATTTTGAAGGGAGCATTTATATTCTTTTATTCGTTGGAGTGGGAGAAGGCTTTGCTCGTACTTATTATATATTTTGGAGAACGGCTGGAGTGACCGAATGCCACCCAGGCGGCTGAGAACGGGTGCTGACCGGACGGTCACACGTAATAAGGCGCACGGAATTTTAGTTTATCATATGGCTGCTCGAATTTCACCTGTGACATAATCAACGTTAGTAACATAAGGTATAGAATCTGGAAAGACCCGTTGTCTTTATTTTTTATGGGCATAAAACAAAAGCCTAACAATAAGGAAATTTACAACATCAATTGTCTAATGAACTCAATAATGAAATTTGAATTACCGCTTGTTAAAAAAGAGATAGTGCAATGTAAAAGGTGCCAAAGGTACGATCACACGCAGAAATACTGCAACCATGCCTTCCGCTGCGTTAAATGTACAGGTACACACCCCACTGGCGAGTGCACTAAATCACCGGAAACCCTAGCGAAGTGCATCCACTGTCAAGGTGACCATCCTGCTAACTACAAAGGCTGCTCAGCCTACAAAACCTTACATATAAATAAATATACTAAACTCAGAGCCAAAGAGACAACCAATCAAATACCCAGTCCTCCTAAATTCACTACTACTTTAATCTCCTATGCCCAAGCAGTACAAGGAAATCAAAACAATCCGAATAGCTACAGGGACCATTTTCAAAATAGTGTTCTCAGTTCACAAAACACGGATAACTTCTCTAGACTCGAAAAATTAATCGAGAAACAATCAGAACAAATTAATAACTTATTATCATTATTAACACTCATCATGGATAAATTAATAGGCCCTGACGCAAAATAAAACCAATACGCATAGCTCTTTGGAATGCCAACGGTCTAGCTCAACACAAATACGAACTAGAACTCTTCCTAAAACAACAGCAAATCGACGTAATGCTCGTATCTGAAACCCACTTCACCGACAAAAACTATCAGAAAATACATGGTTATAACTTCTACTGTACCCAACATATCAGTGGAAAGGCCCACGGCGGCACCGGAATCATTATCAAATCCAGCATTAAGCACTACGAACTTCCATCATTCCAGAAAGACTACCTCCAAGAAACAAACGTAGCAATAGAAGACTGCCATGATACAATCACCACTTCAGCAGTATACTGCCTTTCCAGACACTCCATCGCCAAAGAAGATAACAACCTTTGATAACTTCCTTGATGCTCTGGGCAATAGATTCATAGCTGGAGGAGCCTGTAAAGCCAAACATACCCAATGGGACAGTAGACTTATCACAGTAAGAGCAAAAATCTCTTGAATAGCATAAACACCAACAGACTCAACTACCTCACCACATATGAACCCATATACTGGTCCACCGACACTAACCTGATTTACTTGTCTTCTTTATAACTAAAAATATTTCGCCAAAATATGTCCAAATCAACTCCTCGGCGGAACTCTCTTCAAATCATTCCCCCGTTATTGCAACAATTAGTTCAACAATTATCGAAAATCCACCTAATGGCTTTATTCATAACCAACTCAACAACTGGCAGCTCTTTAGAGATGTCTTTAATCATTCAACATCAGCCTTAATTTCCCAAGAAACAAATGAAGATATTGAAACAGCCACGGAATACTTAAACACCAGCATAATGAACGCTATCCGCTCTTCCACACCTACTAAGAGTTGTATCAATAAACATGAATACTCCCATCACATATTAGAATAAATCGCAGAAAAACGTAGACTTAGAATAGTATGGCAGAGTCATAGAACACCTGACGACAAACGCAAACTAAATAACGCAACTAGGAATTTAATCAAAATCATTAAAAACTATAAAAATGACTGACTTAGCTTACCTACTGCACATGCGACATCAGAACGGCTTACAGTAGCGGCATACATTCTGTTCATACAACTCATTGTCAAAAGGTTCATCACACTCAACATCAAAACCAGCTTCATACTCCTTACCTAGTGGTGTTGACACTCCAGTCTCATTAGTAATATCAAACAGATTCAGCATTTGGCTTATTTGCACAGATTGGTCAAACACAACAGTAGTGCTGTTTGGCTTACTCAAATGGATGGACGAGAATTGAGTATCAGTACCCAGCATCCTAACATTTAGTTTTTCCTTAATACTAGCATTGGGCATACCGATCGCAGTCTTTGTTCCAAACTCAAGAATGTCATCCATATACACCACGACAATTACATCTTTGGATACATTCACATACACACATGGATCACTCAGACATGGTTTCAGATTCATACCCTTCAGAATACTATTAATATGTTTGAACCACATTCTTCCAGCTTGCTTCAGTCCATACAGGCTCTTCTTAAGCTTACATACATATTGAGTCCTGTCCTTTCCTGGTATTTAAAAAAATTCAGCTTGCTCCATGTATATGTCCTCATCCAAAGGACTGTTGAGGTATGCACACTCTACATCAATGTGTTCATAGCTTCACTCATCCTCAGTACACAGAGCAAGTAAAATTTTTAGGGTCCTACGTTTCAATTGGGCTGAAGGTCTTCGAATAGTCTATCCCAGGTCTTTGCCAAAACCTCTGAGCTACAAGCCTAGCCTTATATCTATCAGAATCCCTTTTGCCGGCAAGGGCCCACTTACAGTCAATGATATTTTTATTCAATGGTCTTTGCACTATATCCCACACATCTTTATTCACGAGATTGTCCAACTCCTTCAACATTGCCTCTGTCCACTTTTGAGCATCGGGTCCCCTCAGGGCTTCGTACATATTAATTGACACATACAAACTTTGAGTTTTACAAACCGTTGCAACATGAGCGCAACTGTTACAACTCTTTGGCTTATGTAGTCTTGCTGACCTTCTAGGCACAATCGGTACACTTACAGCCTCTTCCTGAACCTTCTGATTATTTTCATTAATTAAATTATCCATGAAAAAATCAACTTGTCCCTCATTATTTTCACCATTACTTTGGACCTCAATATCAATTGGCTCAATTCCCTTTTCATCTTTTGATCATTTGTGTCTCTGCTCTTCGGCTTCGCGCCATCTTTGTTTTAGTATGGCCTGGGTTTCCATTGTCTTCTAGTCCCTAACGCGCTACCTTGCTCGGACGACTCCGCAACCGCATCAATTCTTCTTTCTTCGCTTAGAAGGTCGGCCTTCACCGCTCTCGAGGTCAGGTCCTTATCAATCTTTGTTATTCTGACATACGTTGAATAATCTTTTTTTTTATATTTACGTGGAGGAAATCCGCACGGACGTCAGGCCGCTTCTGGGGAAAGCGGCGTGGTAGTGTCGGACTCCAACCAACTAAAATCTCCACGATGACCATCCCTGCTGCGATCGAGAGAGGCCCGGGAACCGGTGTGAGCGTCGCAACGCGCCCCCCCCCCCGCGCCTAATACCACCGCTGATGGAACGGTGTGTGGCCAGGCGACACCCATCCAAGTACTATCCGTGCCCGGCGCTGCTTAACTTTCGTGATCTGGCGGGAACGGGTGCACTCAGCGCGGCTAGGGCGTTGGCTACGTTGAATAATCTGGATCTGTCACAAGTCCAGCCAAAATGAAAGATTCCACAATGTGATCTTCAAATTTAATACCGACTTTAGACAACTTGTCACACAGAACTTGGATTTTCCCACAGTACACAGAAATATCCATGCTGGGCGTCTTCTCGATAGTGCCCAGTTCCCGCAGGCACAAGGCAATGTACATCGATGTGGATCTCCCATGGATCTCTTCCAGTGCTTTCCAGCACTCCTTCGCCGTTTTCAGACCGCTGATGTCCGTGAGATACTCGGGGCGAACGTGCCGGAAAATGCACGCGCCTTGCTATCCAGTTTGACGTACTCAGGTCTCATCCTTTCTGCTGCAGTCAATCCTGAATCCACCGCATCCCAGCAACCCAGGAAAACCATAGAAGCTTCCGTCATCGTCTTCTAGTACTCATACAGTTATCCTTATTGAGAATTGGATTCATGTCCTTGTCCACATCGCTCATCTTGTCCTGATAGGCCATGGTGTGGCCTTTTCTCGGATATTCACAGAAACAGAACTCGACAAATAAATATCTTTAATAGCACAGTTCGCCGTCCTGGGTTCATAACCTGTTATTGAATACGTTTTGAGGTTCGATATTTAATTGATCCACACAGATTTAATTTTGTATATATATATTCTGTATTTCACCACCATGTACAGCCATTACAACACACCGGATACTCTCTGATAATTAACACGTGGCGGACGCGCAAACGAAAGAGCGTCGTTAGTAACCGTACCAACTCTAGGTACATGTAGGAACTAGTGATCACACCAATCTAACATTTACCTCAACAGGTTTTTCGAACGGACAAATAGCTTTTGTCTCACCAGTCCCTAAGTCTATCACCTACTACGGGAAGATACGAGAAATCTGCTTTTCTCACGATGCTTCCCGCTAGCAACTTTCTCTCAAGGGCGGTTAGCATCCTTCCTCAACCACCAACATAGAAATTAACCAATTAACAGCAACGTCCATTTCCCTTACTTTCTGAACGAAGGCTTTCCTCGACGAATCTTATGATCTCGTATCCTTAGACACACCCCATCATAATTTTCCTCTGCAGCATCATCGTGACGGAAAATCAGTCGTTGGACGTCAGTCCGAGTTGCTAGTTGGTAGTTAGCAGAAATAATTGATCCGAGTTTCTCGACATCTTAAGCAATCATCATTCGAACTTGCAATCCCACGAACCGCTAATAGTAATCGCGAGTTCTACGTAAAGTGTACATATACGGTATATGTTAATAAATATATATTGCTAACAATACCCAAGTGTTCCTTCTGCACCTATCACGACTTACCACCTCACATATAATGTACAAAAATATATAAAATATCCAAAGTTATAATTTTTAATAGGTAAAATGGATTTCTCTTCAGGTTCTGCTTCTTCAGTTGAATCTGTGAAAATATAAAGCATAAACAAAATAAAACAGATTCACATTATACATCTCAGTAATTTTGTTACAAAGCAATATCTCGTCGCTTTTGATGATACGAAGAAATGTTTAAGGAATGAATTGCTTGCTTCCAAGAGACAAATATTATAACACGAAATATTTCTTTTATGATTATATTTTTCGAGATTTAGATGTTTCCGTAACTTTTCAAAATTATACCTTTTGATATATTATTCGATACGTTTTTTCATTTTCTATACAAAAGTGTTAAAGTATTTGTATCCTAAAATACTTAATTTAAGATTAGTATTATATAATATATATTATATATAGAAAATATATAGATTGTTATATAGGGTATAAAAAACGTATCTATAAGTGTTAGGTGAACTGGGAAGCGAACGCGACTTTTAAAAACGTCAAAGACCTAAATTCTCTGGCGGTGTGCCCAACACAGTGAAAATAGGAGAAATCGCGAGTCTAACAATTTTGCTGGATTCGGATTGATGAACATGTAACAACCATTTTGTGCGACGGAAAAGGATAACCTTCAATAATCGAGACAAAAATATGCCGTACGGGTCAACGAGGAAGTCTTGTACAACTGCAGATAGTTAGGTAGCGGACAATGAACTTTGATTTTGATGGATGAGACTAAAGTTGCTAATTCGTCGATAACTATTTGCTCGAGAATGAGGTAGTCACTATGCCTTTATGCGCCCCTCTCCTCTACTGTGTGTTTCCGTAGCCACAGCGTTTTCTAACTGCGTCACGTTGACACCCAAAAATAGCAATTTCTCCTCCTTTCGTAGCAGGCTATCCTGCCTGCACGAACAATAGCGCGTATGTGGCGTAGTATTTCAGTCTATTCCCCTTAAAGTTAGATAAAGTTAGAGTTTGTACGAAGATTAAGGAGCTAAATTTGATAAACCTCTAACTTTAAGCGATATATAGTGGGTGTACTGCTGTAATCAGTGAAAATTTATCGCCAGTTTTTAACAACTGATATACGGAAATATATAAGGTTTCATTAAAAAGTAAGTTACGAAAATATTTAAATCTCGAAAAATGTGACCATGAAGAAAGAATGTTTCGCATTATAATAAGCTGTCCTCTTGAGTCAAACAAATCGTTCTTTAAGCGTTTTCTCGTGTTACTAAAAGTAACGCAGATATATTGCTTTATAGCAGAGTAACTGAGATTGTAAAAATATGCAAAATATACAAAAATATTATATGTAAGAAACATAATCTTGTTTTGCTTATAGCCGCAGTAGATTTGATCCGCATTCCTCGCTTGGAATTCGATGACGTTTTGCGGTCTTCTTTAAAAAAAGAGTGGGACATATTGCAGGATGCGTTAATACATTTCAATTATTTTAAATGTTGGGACGAAGAAACAATACGAGAATGTTGTATTCTCAGTAAATTAAAGGATTTTCAACCTGATGAGGTATAAAATTACATTGCATAAAATAATACTCATAATATTAATATCACAGAAAAACGAAAATTACGTATTCTTACATTTGTTATATTACATTAGTAACTAAATACTTCATAAGTGCTCGCGATGGGACGATGCTAACACAACGAAGTTTTGTATTACCAGTTCTTCCGTAATAAAGATTTCATTATCGTACTAGTGATATTTTTCTGATTAAAACGAGGCCAAATACTATTGAATACTATACTAATACTATTGAAGCGGAATAAGTGTAAATGGAATGACAAAATAATTATTTAAGGTTTTGTTAGGTGATGGTAAAGGAATGGTGAATCATGTCCATTTCCTATTAGAAGGTGAATGTCGTCTGATAGAACACATGATTGTTCGTAAAACATATTCTGTTTATGGAACTGAATACGAATTATACGATCCTGAAAAGGATAATGCAAAGAAGGAACCCAGATTATTAAAGAGCTTAGAAATGGCTACAAAGATGAACGAATTGGAATACGAATATGAAACTACCAAAGTATGTTTTATATACTTATGATACCTAATAATAGTGATAAATGTAATTTGTAATAATATACGGGGAATAGGACTAAATTTTGTATTTTTTATTTTATTCTTATTTTATTTACTTGTATTTTAGTTCTACAGCCTACTATAAGAAGACTATTAAAGATTTAATTCCTGTCAAAACATTCTTTTCTTATAGTAGATAATTTATCAGTACTTCGCATCTGTAGATTAAAATCGGACTTCTGTATAATGTAATAATATATATACAATAATACCGAATGTATTTCATACTATAATTGTATTTTCACCTAATTCTAAAGGCAAATGGCATAGACGATGCTATCGACGGAAGTCGAGATTTCATAGATTATGCACAGCTCTTACTATCATCGAAAGCAACTGATAGGAGAATGGATTTTGAACGTTCAAGCGTCATTACAACTACATTATTAGACGTCGTAAGTACGACACCGGCAAATATTATTACATCTTCATATTATTTAAGACAAAGAATGCAGGCAAGGAAGTTGAATGTAAGTACAGTCAGTTACAAAAATCTATATTCGTACGTTCTTTAAATATAACGTACTTTAACTACTTTCATCTTCTTTATTAAGAAAAAGAAAGTGAAAAGATATAAAATACTAGAAGTAAAATATATTAGCATTGGAAAAATTTATGGTTTTGTCATTTCTAACGTAATTTTATCTCAAAATTTTTATAAATTTTGTTTTAATTTTTTAATTTCTTTTTAGAAATTTAGTAATTTTATTGATATGTAAGTACCGCGACTGACTGTAAATAGAAAATTTGTAAGTTGGACATTGATTTTGACAACATATAAATCTACAGATCAATGAATGGCAAAAAATTACGGATGTAGCAGAAATGTTAATGAGAGAACCTTCATCAACCTCTCAGCAACGTTATCCGACTGACGTACGTACAATATTTATGCAAATTTGTACGTTTAACAGGGGTGCGTGTTTCGGCTTAGGTAATATTTTGCTAAATTTACTTGTCTAAGAATTTTTTTAACAAAAATTATTTCTATAATAAAATTGTTACCTATGAATTAGGAGAAAATATGGTTAATCGAAGAATAGTAGCTACTTCATCCGTAAGATGTTTTTTGGTTCCACGGTATTGGTTGAGAATTCATAATCGTGCAAATATTTGGGAACGCGTAAAGTTGTTCTTGGATTCCAAATTTCCTACTGAGGGGCAATTATTTGAAAAATTTGTAACGAATCGCAGGTATGTCATTTCTTGTTATTAAATGCAGATTTTTATTCGTTTAAGAAAAATTTATAGATGCTACTTCTTCTAACTTCTTCAAATTGCATTCTTAAAAATATAAATTTGCATAAAAATTTACTGTCTACTTATTATTATATACTTTGTTTATTCGTTTTTTTATCAGGATTATAAGATATCTTCTATGTTGTATTCCTTTATATTTATTTCCTACATCAAAAATTTTGGAAATAAGTATAGCTTTGTTAATTCTGAAGTTTTAAATACGTATCAGATATTGTTTTACGCAGTGGAACTTTAATTGCACGTAGTACCATCCAAATATCGTATATCTAATTAAAGTAATTTCCATATCACTCAATATATTTTTTCAACGACTATTTTGATGTTTGGTATTTTAATTGTTCTAATTTCTTCAGTCATACATTCCTTTAGAATAATTTATGCATTAAAATATTGCTAAAGTGAAATTGGGAATGTCTTTAACCTTACCCAAATGCTAAATTTATATTTCTATAAATCTTATGGCACCTTTTTCAAATCATTCGGGCTCGGGCAACCGAGGCGAACAGACGCGTGTAAACAATCGTGCGCTCCAGTGAAGTGATTCAGAGAAGTGTTACGAATAGTGCTAGTGAGGGGAAGTCAAACAATGCAGCAGCAGATACCAACAATCAAGATTGCAACCAAAAGAGAAAAGTATTATATAAACGGTTCGGTAGATTTATCAGGCTTAAAGCAACAGCAGCAAAATAACAACAATCAAAACGATATGGCTACAGAAAAAATGAAAGAGCAGTGGAGACAGGAGGAGTGCAGCCACGATAACGAAAGATGTTACCAGAACGAAAACTGGAAGCTAGCAAAGACTAGCCAAAAACGTAAAATAGTTCCAGGCACAAGTGCCGCAGGAAATCTAGATACAGAAAAGCAGCGATGGCTGCAAGAATTATCATTAGGAACTCCTTCAGCTCACTAACGGAAGAAATAGACGATGGCCCAACAAGAAAAACCACAACTCAATCAACACACATTACAAAACCACCGCCAATATTTGTTGAGGCCCAGATAATAGACCCGCTTATTGATCGACTAAACAATATAGTTGGGGAGGAAAATTACACAATAAAACAAACAAAATTAGAACAAATAAAAATTCAAACAAACACCCCAGAAAATTATAGGAAAGTGATAAAAGAATTAAAGGAAAAAAATGCTATATACCACACGTTCCAGCTCAAAACGGAAAGGAGTTACAAAATAATTATAAGAGGATTACATCCAAACATTAACACAAAAAAATTAAGTGACGAATTAGCAAAAATTGGCCATCAAACAAGAGCAATAAACAATATGACAAGATACGATACGAAGCAACCATTACCATTATTCTTAATAGAAGTTGAACCCAGAACCAATAACAAGGAAATCTATGAAATCAAAAAAATTCTAAACACAATAGTAACAGTGAAACCATCACGCTACAAAAAAGATATACCACAACGCATGCGGTGCCAACAATACGATCACACAAAAAATTATTGTAACAGAAGCCCGGCATGTGTTAAATGTGCAAAAAATCACTTAACAATACACTGCCCATATACAAGAAAAATGAAAGAAGTTAGATATTATCATTGTAACGGGAACCACCCAGCTAGCTATAAAGGATGTGAAATCAGGAAACAATTACAATGTAAACTGTTTCCTCCACTTCGCAATAGATCAATCGATAACTACTAACCACAACAAAGTATAACGGATAATGAAACAACATTGAAAGCACAATATGAACCAAAAGCTATAAACAGAAACATAGATCCCCAAGGTAATCGAAGCTATGCGTAAGTAACCCAAAACATTAGACAAGCAACGCTTACAATCAATCAAAATCAAAGCAACAAAATCGAAGACGATACAGAAATCAAACAAATGCTCAAACAATCCATTAAAAGTACGGAGATATTAGGAAAAATGGTAAACACAAGTGAGCTAAACACAGCACTAAGGCAACAAGTACAACAAACAACAGTCATGTTACAACTACTCCCAAACTTGTTAATTGATGTGGGTTTGGGGTTGATAATTAATCGATTCACACAGATTCGATTTACTCCATATATTTCTCCGCCTCGTACAACACCTCTTAACTCACAGAATACACTTGGTCAATTAACACGTGGTCGACTTCTAAGACAAAAGAGCGTCGTTAGAAGTCGTATCAACTTAGCTTGTAGTAACTAGTAATCATACCAACCTAACATTTCTCAACAAACTTGCTAATTAAAAAATACAGATGGACATGTTGAAAATAGCAGCCTGGAACTCCAGTAGCTTGCAACGTCGAGCCCACGAAACTAAAACATTTTTGTATAAAAATAATATTGATATATTACTTGTCTCAGAAACACATTTCACTCTAAAAAGTTACATGAAAATACCGTACTACATCATCTACGACACCAAACACCCCTCAGGTAAAGCACATGGAGGAACTGCAGTAATAATAAAAAATGACATCATGCATCACCTACACAGTCAAACAAATCAAGAACACTTACAAGCAACCACTGTCACAATACAAAGCAATGACAATTACTTCCAGATATCAGCAGTATATGTACCTCCGAGACACAAAATGACACTTAAAAAATGGGATGACTTCCAATCCTTAGGCGACAAATATATAGCAGCAGGAGACTTTAATGCAAAGCACACATTATGGGGTTCGAGAATTAACACGCTGAGAGGTAGAACATTAGAAAAATACATTAGAAGCAGTAAATTCAACGTGCTATCTACAGAAAAACCAACGTACTGGCCGACAGACCTCGATAAAACACCCGACCTGTTGGATTTTGCAGTAACAAAAGGACTAAACGTAAGCAAATTAAAAATAACAACCAGCCTTGAGTTTAACTCCGACCATACACCAATTATATTAGAATATACAAGCAAACCACTACTTTATAACAAATCAGAGTCTCTTTGCAATAAAACCACCAATTGGCAAACTTTTAAAGAGCTAATCGAAAACAAAATCAACTGCAATATCCCATTGAAAACACCTGAACACATTGAGCAGGCAGTAGCAACTATGACAGAAATAATACAAGAAACTGTGTGGGCATCCACCACCCATGAATCAAATAGCAGGCAATTAAAAATTATTCCACAGGACATCCTAGATAAAATCAGGGAAAAAAGAAAAACGAAAGCAAAATGGCAAAAACAGAGAATACGAGAAAACAAGAAAAACCTAAATAAACTTACAAAGGAATTAAAGAATAAAATACGGGAACATCATAATAACGAATTCTCAAAATTCATCGAATCACTATCCGCGCATGAGAATACCAACTACACACTATGGAAAGTCACTAACAAAGTTAAGAAAACAATAAAATCAATCCCAGCAATCAGAAAAATGGGCAACGCATGGGCCAGAAGCAACGAAGAGCAGGCAGAAGAATTTTCGAAGCACCTACAAAATATATTTTCACCGTACGAAATTAATAACAGCATTTCCAGATGGCAAACAAATGAAGAAGTGGAAAATACCAACAACACAACTGATAAACGCTGCACCATACTCAGCACAACAGCGCAAGAAGTCACAAACGTAATCAAGACAACAAAGACAAGTAAAGCACCAGGATTTGACTTGATCAATGGAAAAATCTTCAAGAACCTTCCCCCAAAGTCAATAAGACCAACAACGATAATATTTAACGCAATTCTAAGAATACAGTACTTTCCTGCACTATGGAAAATAGCACAGATCGTAATGTTACCCAAACCAAACAAAACCCCACATCTAACTGCATCCTACAGGCCAATATCATTACTATCTGCGCTCTCCAAATTACTAGAAAAAATAATATATAACCGCCTAAAACCAACAATAGAAAAGGAAAAGCTAATACTGGACCATCAATTTGGATTCAGAAATAAACATTCCACAATAGAACAAATGCACAGACTCGTCAATGAAATCTTACAGGCGCTGGAAACAAAACAATATTGCACGGCAATCTTTATGGACATTGAAAAAGCATTTGATAAAGTTAACCACGAAAAACTTCTTCAAACATTCAAAAAGCAATTTCCAGAACAAATCTACAAACTACTCAAATCTTACTTAAACAATAGAACCTTTGTAGTAAAAATAAATGATGCATATTCTGAAATTAAGGATATCAAGGCAGGAGTACCGCAAGGAAGCGTCCTAAGACCAATACTATACAGACTATATACGGCAGACATACCAACAACTGTCAACAGCAAAATACTAACGTTCGCGGACAATACGGCCATACTAGTGAGGCACGCAAATCCAGAAACGACTGCCGCACTACTACAAGAACACATTACAAAAATAGAATAGGGGCTGCAAAAGAAACAAATACAAGCGAACACCAGTAAGTGCAATCACATAACATTTACACTTAGAAAAGGAAAAACACCAGATATCCAACTGAACGGCGCCCGCATAGCACAAACAAAGCAAGTCTAGGCAATAACAATATCTAGGCAATATCTAGCATTTAGATACACACCTTACATGGAAGCATCAAATAAAATTAATAATAAACAGAATACGTGAAAAAAGGAAGCAGATGTACTGATTAACCAATAGAAAATCTAAATTAAGTATAATGAATGAACTAAATATATACAAAACAATAATCAAACCAATCTGGACATATGGAGTCCCACTATGGGGGACGGCAGCAATGAGTCATATAAGTAAAATAGAAACAGAGCAAGCAAAAATTTTAAGGGCAATAGTTAACGCCCCATGGCACGTCAGAAATGAAGATTTACGAAAAGATTTAAAAATTCCAAGATAGTTGCTGAAACGAATGAAACCATAATAGAAAGAAGACTGAAGAAGAAGCATCCCGCAGACCTCACAATAGAAATAAAATAAACAACTTGGAAGATGGAACCCCGCTGGAGGTTACCATCCACATGTTATAATATTATACCACTAAGCTATCATATTTTACCAAATGTCCTATTGGACAAATTGTAAAACTTAAATTAAATAAATAAAAAAAAACCTTTTTCAAATCAGTTTGTTGTTGAGTGCCGAAGAGCGCAGACGTGTGTTTAGTACCCTGTAAAGTACACAATACAACACGTGACGCCCATCCGTCGAAAGTGAATCGGAACAGACATAAACCAAGTGTTTCTAAAATCCAACGCTCCTAATCTCTGACCCGAATCATAGCCTCTCGACTGGTTATTTTAAATTGAATTAACTAGCTCGAAGATGGCCTAAGTATCTCGATCAGGCTCTCTTGAGCAAAACTATAACTACACCGCTCTACCCCCTCCGTGGCAAAAGAACAATATATCGCTCCTTCCAAACGACAAAATAAAAAAGCGTAAGCTAGAAACACTTAAAATAAACGCAAACACTAGCCAGAACGAATCGTCAACAAGCTGTGTAACCACTTACAATAGATTCGCAATATTAGAATCCACAAACGACTCCATGGACGTAGCTACAACACTAACTAACCAATATACACAAAAAAATCCCCCTCCCCACTTATCTTCATTGATGATGTCATCGACATTCAAACAATGATAAAGTTCATTGAGAAAGATAGCAACAAAGAGGATTACAAACTAAAAATAAATAATAACCAAGCTAAAAATTCTGCCGACTAACTCAGACTCCTATAGAAAACTAATAAAGTTACTAAAAACCTTGAACGCAAACTTCCACACATATCAACTCAAACAAGAAAGACCTTTTCGTGTGGTACTGCGCAACATCCACCACTCTGCTAACTTAGACAAAGTGAAGTTCGAACTCCTAAAACATGGCCATGAAGTAACAAACATTAGCAACATAAGGCATAAAATCTCGAAAAACCCGCTATCCTTATTCTTCATTGACTTAAAACAAAAGCCAAACAATAAACAAATTTACAACATCAACCGACTAATGAACTCAGCAGTAAAATTCGAACCTCCTTTTATAAAAAAAGAGATAGTGAAATGTAAAAGGTGCTAAAGGTACGGTCACACGCAGAAATATTGCAACCATAATTTCCGCTGCGTTAAATGTGCAGATATTCACCCCACTGATCAGTGTACTAAATCTCCAAAAACCCCTGCGAAGTGCATCCTCTCTCACAGAGAGCATCCTGCGAACTATAAGGGTTGCTCAGCCTACAAGACCTTGTACAAATATAAATATCCTAAACTCAGAGTCAAGGAAATAACTAACCAAGTCCTCAAAAATTCTCGACTCCTTCAATCTCCTATGCCCAAGCAGTACAAGGAAATCAAAATAATCCGAATAGCTACAGGGACCATTCTCAAAATAGTGTTCCCAGTTCACAAATCACAGGTAACTTCTCTAGACTCGAAAAATTAATCGAGAAACAATCAGAACAAATTAATAACTTACTATCATTATTAACACTCATCATGGATAGCGGGAACGAGTGCACTCAGCGCGGCATGGGCGTTGGCTCTCCATCTACACTGCCGATTTACCAACTTTAACAGAGATAACCATAGCGACATTTGCTGACGACACAGCACTATTAGCATCTCACGCAGACCCGATAATCGCATCATCCACTCTCCAGCGATGTCTCGACTCTATTGAAAAGTGGTTCCACAAATGGGGCTTCAAAATTAACGACAACCACGCGTTTAGACCCACGCGTGTAACCTTCAGGCTGCGAAAACAAACCTGGCCTCAGGTGACCATTAACAATATAACAATTCCTAACAAGGATTCAGTCAGATATCTGGGCATGACTCTGGACAGGAGAATGACATGGAAAGGACATCATAGACAAATCGAAGCAACTCAAGGCTAAACTTAAAAAATTCTGCTGGCTCATTGGCCGACGTTGCAACGTAAGCACGCAGAGGAAAATTACGCTCTATCCAACTATGGGGAACGGCAAGTAATTCCAACATTGAAATACTTCAACGCTTCTAATCGAAAACTCTAAGATCTATAATAGATGCACCCTGGTATGTTACCAACGAAGCAATACATCGCGATCTCAAGATAACCACGGTCAAAGAAGAAATAACAAAATGTAGTAATAGATGTATCATAAGAGTTAACAACCATCGAAACCCCCTAATTACTAAATTACTTAATACGTCGGACCAGATCCGCAGGCTAAGAAAACACTATCCGTTGGACCTAAGCACTAGATTCAACTAGAAATAAATTTATTATAAATAATTAATTATGTCACTGCGCCACGCCAAAGAAGCTTACTCAAGATTTTCAATGCGAGAATTGATTCTAATGTATTTGTGAATAAAAAAAACCTGTTTCAAATTTAAATTGATAAAAAGAATTACATAAGTGTTCTGATTATACATATATACTATATTAAAGTCACAATGAAGTTTCATATTTTTATTATATATATCCTTAATATTAAGGTATATGTGTGTTACAGTAAATTTCTTCTTCTTTAATATGGTTGATCCTTCATTAACGATAGGACAATATTTAACGAATAATATTGGCGCGTCAAATTCAATCTTCAAAGAAACGACGTTTCATATGTATCAATTTAATACATATAGGATATCCTGTAACTGGTAATATAATTAAAAGAACATAATAAATTAAGTAAAGAAACGCAGAATACAATTTTTTGCATACAAAGCTTTGTTTTTTAATTAACTTTAAATATTTGACTGATAACCTGATTTCTCTTAACACAAAAACGAAGGCATATAGTTTCACGAAATACTTTTCAATTTAATAGTTTGTAAATTTCTAATACACACACACACATACATACATATATATATATATATATATATATATATATATATATATAGTTATCATTAGGGTTAGGGGCGTGTAACGAATCTTTCTTTGGATTAGACATTGTTGTTATGCAATAGAGAAGATAATTACTAGTACAAATATGATTATTACAGAATTTGACAAGTAATCGTGGTAATTAGACACTCGAGATGCGAATGGCAATGATCTTAGGCTCAATAACGAATCCGCGGTCAACGAGGTAGCAAATGTGCTTTCTCACTGGTTCACAATTCAATTGTAACTCAACTTACTCGTCCACAAGTAGAACTCCACTAACTTCTTCTGTCCAAGTCGAGCTGCACTTATATACTCTTCTCCGTACCTCTCTGTACCTCTCGGGTCAACTATACTTTTAAGGAGAGCTATGCAATTATTCCATATCTTTATTAGGTAAAAACGTCCATCCCGTGACCGTGGCTACGTTCAGCGACCGGTTATGTCACTTCGAGCCCAAGCCTATTGTCATAATTCTCGGGCACACATAATCGGATTAAATCATAAGCAACTACTTCTAAGTTTTATTATTCAAGTACCGCTATAATAAAAGGTCTAGACTAAAGTATTGGGGGTCTTTCCAAAAATTCCAAAAGAAAGGCCCCGATGTCCTTTCATCTCTTACATATATACGTCGGGTTCACATTATAATTAGGATTAGGGGCGTGTAACGAATCTTCATTTGGATTAGACATTGTTGTTATGCAATAGAGAAGATGTTTACTAGTACAAATACGATTATTAGTACAAGCGTGGATATTACAGAATTGGCAAGTAACCACGGTGATTAGACACTAATGACAATGGTCTTAGGTTCGATAACGAATCCGCGGTCAACGGGATAACAAATGTACTTCTTTTCAAAATCTAAGTCGGACTCGACTTAGTTGCCTACGATACAAGTATTATTAAACTAATTCTTTGTTAGAACGTAGAGTATTCACTGATCGTGAAGACGCTATGTAATTCGCTAATGAGACCTCACGAGAGAATGACTTTCCGTCACGATGATGGTGCAAAGGAAAACTATTATAGGGTGTGTCTAAGGACACGAGATCATCAGATTCGTTAAGGAAAACCTTCGTTCGGAAAGTGAGGGAAATTAACGTTGCTGTTAATTGGTCAATTTCCATGTTGGTGGTTAAAGAAGGGTGCTAGCCGCTCCTAAGGGAATGTTGCTAGCGGGAAGCATCGTTCGTGAGAAAAATAGATTTCCCCTATCTTCCCGTAGTTGGGACAAGGACTGTTTGTCTGTTTGTAGGACTTTAGTTAACTAAATCTTAAGATTTGTAACGGGTTCACAGGCTAGCTGAACATGTACTGTGGAGATGCATCGACATCTGGTAATTATCTTACCCGGAGAATAGAGTCTGCGTGTGGCGAGCCACGGGACAGAAACCGTTGGAATGTTTATTGTAGAGTGCCGCTACAACTATTTCTTTTTAAGAAGAGCTATACTATTATACCATACCTTTGTTAGCCAAACCGTTAGTCCAGTAATACTTGTACCATAGATAAGCAAGTTGAGTACAACTTGGACTTTGGAAGGAAGCGCATTTTGTTATCCCTTTGACCGCGGATTTTTTATTTAACCTAGGATCATTGTTATTAGCATCTCGAGTATCTAATTACCACGGTTACTTGTTAAATTCTGTAATAATCATATTTGCACTAGTCAATATCTTCTCTATTGCGTAACAACAATGTCTAATCAAAATGAGGATTCGTTTCACGAACCTAACCCTAATTATAATGTGAATCCGACATATATATATATATATATATATATATATATATATATATATATATATATATATATATATATATATATGTAATATCGTGATATAATATATTTACAAGGAATGGATGATACAGATGTTAATCGGACAGAAAAAGACGATTGTTGTTCAACCTGAACTATTCACACCAAACGTACAGAAAACAGCACAACTAAATAATTAGATAACGACTCGACTTTCACAAAATGCAATCAACACTCTCTCGGCAACGCCACTCGCAAACTCTGTTTCTCGACTAACACTGATCGTTAACTCGTCTTTTTCCCTTAGCGTCCCTTTGTCTATTTTCTTAGCCCCACCACGCACGTGCTCCGCAACCGCTCGTGGCCAGGGTCACGTAGGTCTTTTCTACGAAACTATGCACTTGAAAAGACCGATGACACATTGATGGACCCGACGGTGCCTCGGCTCTCGCGACATTGTTCATGGTTCGCCCGATATCTCTTAAGCTTTTCGTCCACGATACTACATATATGTATTGCTGAATCGTTAGAATTGATTTTAAAAGAAAACATAACTTATATTTGCTAATCTCTAATTATAATAATATTTTTTCACGTATTCCAGATGGCTGGAGTACAAGAAGACTTTAATTGAAGATATAGGTAGACAAGGTCGACGTATTCATAGCAATGTAACAATACATGATGTTCCTTATGCGATTAGGATTGCCAACGACACAGGCATGGAAATGTAGTCCTACGATTTTTTAATAAAAAGACTGTAGATGTTTATGTGTTTAAATATGTAAGAAAGACATATGACATCTGTAATATAAAATATACACACATAATATATATATGTCGGGTTCACATTAAGAACAGGGTTAGGGGCGTTTAACGAACTTTCACTAGGATTAGCCATTGTTATTATACAATAGAGGTAATGTTTATTAATACATCGTGATTATTACAAAGTTATCGAGTAACCGCGGTGATTAGACACTAATGACGGTGCCCTCAGGTTCGATAACGAATCCGCGGTCAACGGGATAGCAAATTCACGTTTTCGTCAAAGTCTAAGTTCGAATCTATGTTAAAACGTGGAGTATTCACTAATCGTGAAGACGCTATGTAATTCGCTAATGAGACGTCACGAGAGAATGACTTTCCGTCACGGCGAGGCTGTAGAGAAAAACTATGATGGGGTGTGTCTAAGGGCATGATATCATCGAATTGGTGAAGAAAAGCCTTCGTTCGGAAAATGAGGGAAATTGACGTTGCTGTTAATTGGTCAATTTCCATGTTGGTGGTTAGAGAAGGATGCTAGCCGCCCTTGAGGGAAAGTTGCTAGCTGGAAGCATCGTTCGTGAGAAAAATAGATTTTCCCTATCTTCCCGTAGTTGGGACAAGGACTGTTTGTCTGTTTGAAGGACTTTAATTAACTAAATCTTAAGATTTATAACGAGTCCACAGGCTAGCTGAGTATGTACTGTGGAGATGCATCGACATCTGGTAATCATCTTACCCGGAGAATAGAGTCTGCGTGTGGCGAGCCACGGGACAGAAACCGTTGGAATATTTATTGTCGAGTGCCGCTACAACTATTTCTTTTTAAGAAGAGCTATACTACTACACCATACCTTTGTTAAACAAAACGTTCATCCCTTGACCGCGGCTACGTTCGGCGACTGTTTGTCACCTTGAGCCCAAGCTCACTATCACAAGTCTCGAATAATTATAACCGAGTTAAATTATACAGGCTAAACTATTGGAGATTTTCCGAAGTGTGTATATAACACACGCGAAAAATGGACAAAATATGTCAGCGATATGTTTTATATAATTTTAATATATTGCATATTATTTATGACATAATATTTAGTAATTCAACAACTTAGTAATTCAACAATTTAGTATTCAACAATACTCTTACAATTATTCTACTATGTATAGTTTGTATTATAATAAATTACAAGTACTCTGTCCAAATTTGCAGTCTTTAACCAATGACGTTTGTATACAAAATATAATATTCATTTTTTATAAAATTTAAGAAACCTTCTCTTACATTAAGCTCTACTTAACATATGATAACAAGTATGATTCACATTGCAGGCTAGTTTTTTTCTTTTTTTTTATTTAATTGTTTAAATTCACAATTTGTCCAGTTTGGACATTTGGTAGAATTTTTTAACTGTTAGATTATCATGTGGATGGCTATCCCCAGTGAGATACCATCTTCGTGTTTGTTAGGTTGTGTCCTTTGTGAGATCTGCTGGGTGTTTCCTTTTCAGTCTTCTATCCATGTTTGAGGTGTTGATCGTTTCCACAGCTAGCCGATTTGGATGTGTTCCTATTCTTTTTATATTTTCTTGCGTGTCTGCTAATTTCCTCTTTGACCGTTGGTATTCCCAGGTCCTTCCGTATATCCTCGTTTCTAACGTATCATGGGACGTTTACTATTGTTCTAAGAATTTTAGCTTGTACTGTCTCTATTTTGTTTATATGGCTCATTGCTGCTGTCCCCCATAGTTATATTCCGTACGCCCAGATAAGTTTTATGATCGTTTTGTATATTTCTAATTTATTTTCTACGCTTAATTTGGATTTTCGACTTGTTAGCCAATGCATTTGTCTCCTTGTTGTTTGTCCCTGTTGTATTTTGTCTATTATTGATTTAGTATGCTGTTTCCATGTGAGTTGTGTTTCTTAGGTGGAGACCTAGGTATTTGACTTGCCTTGTTTGCGGTATGTGCGTGCCGTTCAGTATGATGATTGGTGGTGTCTGTTTTCGCAGTGTGAATGTAATAAGGTTACATTTATCGGGGTTTGCTTTTATTTGTTTATCTTGCAGTCACTTTTCTATTTTTGAAATGTGTTCTTGTAGTAATTTGGCTGCTGTTTCTGGGTTAGTGTGCCTGACTAGTACCGCTGTGTCGCCCGCGAATGTCAGTATTTTGCTATTGCTAGTTGTTGGTATGTTGGCTAGTGTATAGTGTGTATAGCATTGGTCCTAAGACGCTTCCTTGCGGAACCCCTGCCTTGATGTCTTTGACTTCGGAGTATGTGCCCTTGATTTTTATTACGAAGGTTCTGCTGCTTACGTAAGATTTTATTAATTGGTATATTTGCTCCGGGAATTGTTTCCTGATTATCTGTAGTAGGCTTTCGTGGTTTATTTTGTCAAATGCTTTTTCAATGTCCATAAAGAGTGCCGTGCAATATTGTTTTGTTTCCAGCGCCTGTAAGATTTCATTGACGAGTCTGTGCATTTGCTCTATTGTGGAGTGTTTATTCCTGAATCCAAATTGATGGTCCGGTATTAGCTTTTCCTTTTCTATCATTGGTTTTAGGCGGTTATATATTATTTTTTCTAGTAATTTGGAGAACGCAGATAGTAATGATATTGGCCTGTAGGATGCAGTTAGATGTGGGTTTTTGTTTGGTTTGGGTAACATTACGATTTGTGCTATTTTCCATAGTCCAGGAAAGTACTGTATTCTTAGAATTGCTTTAAATATTATCGTTGTTGGTCTTATCGCTTTTGGCGGAAGGTTTTTCAAGATTTTGCCATTGATTAGGTCGATTCCTGGTGCTTTATTATTTTTTTGTCTTCTCGATTATGTTTCTAATTTCTTGTGCTGTTGTTTTAGGTATGGTGTAGTGTTTGTCAGTTGAGGTACTAGTGGTTTGCACATCCTCGTCCGTATGGCATTTGGGGTTGTTGTTGTTATTATGTGGTGTAAATGTGTTGTAAAGGTGGTTGGAAAATTCTTCAGCTTACTCTTCGTTGCTTCTTGCCCATGTGTTGTCCGCTTTTCTGATTGCTGGGAATAGTTTTATTAACTTCTTTATTTTTTTCGTGGCTTTGCATAGGGAGTAATTGGAGTTCTCGTGTGCAGAGAGTGACTCTATGAATTTTGTGTATTCGTTATTGTTGTGCTCTTTTATTTTGTTTTTTATTTCCTTTGCAAGTTTGTTTAGGTGTTTTTTGTTTTCTCGTGATCTATGTTTTTACCATTTTGCTTTCTCTTTTCTTTTTTCTCTAATTTTTTCAAATATGTCTGGTGGAATTATTTTTGTTTGTCTGTTGGTTGTTTCAGGTATAGTAGTTGCCGATGCTGCTTCTTGGATAGTTTCTATCAATGTTGTTACTGCCTGTTCGATGTGTTCGGGTTTTTTAATGGGATGTTGCAGTTGGTTTTGCTCTTGATTATTTCTTTAAAAGGTTTTGTTGCATAGTGTCGCTGAGTTGCTATAAAATATTGGTTTGTTTCTGTATGTAATTATTATGGGTGTATGATCGGAGCTAAGCTCGAGGCTGGGTGTTATTTTTAGTTTATTTACGTTTAGTCCCTTTGTAACTGCAAAGTCGGGTAGGTCAGGAATTTTGCTCAGGTCTGTCGGCCAGGATGTCGGTCTTCCCGTGGATAATATATTGAGGTTGTTGTTTCGAATGTATTTTTCCAGGGTTCTACCTCGAAGAGTGGCAATTCTTGATCCCCATAGCGTGTGCTTTGCATTGTAGTCTCCCGCTGCGATATACTTGTCACCTAAGTGTTGAAAGTACTCTTCCCACATTTGTGTTGTCATTTTATGTCGCGGTGGTACATATACTGCTGACAACTGAAAGTGGTTACTGCTAGTTTATACTGTAACGGTGGTTGCTTGGGTATATTCCTTTCTTACTTGGCTATGTGATTTTTGATATCGTTTCTTATTATCACTGCGGTCCCTCCGTGTGCTTTTCCTGCGGGGTGTTTGGTATCGTATATGGTGTAGTATGGTATTTTCATGTAGCTTTTTGGAGTGAGGTGTGTTTCTGAAACAAGTAATATGTCTATATTGTTGTTATACAGGAATGTTTTAGTTTCTAGGGCCTGTTGTTGTAGGCCGTTTGAGTTCCAGGCTGGTATTTTCAGCGTGTCCGTTTTTATTTTTTGCTTAGCATGTTTGTAAGAAGTTGTAACATGACTGTGATTTGTTGCGTTTGCTGTCTGAGAACTGCGTTTTGTTCGCTTATCATTTTTGTTAACATTTCGGTGTTTTTGATGGATTGTTTGAGCAGTTCCTTGATTTTTGTAGTGTCGTTGCTATTATTGTTCTGATTTTGGTTGTCTAAGGGTGGCGATTGGTGGATTACTTGCGCGTAGCTTCGGCTACCAACAGTGTTGGTGTTACTGTAGTTATTGTTCATTACGTGCTGTAGATTTGGTGTTGTCACAGTTTCTGTGCTATCCTGTTGCGCGTGAAAGTTGTTGTGTGTCCTGTTTCGAAGCGGCGGAAACAGTTTACGTTGCAGTTGCTTTCTGACTACACGGCCTTTGTAGCTAGCTGGGTGGTTTCCATTGCAGTTGTAGCATTTTATTTCATTTATCTTTCCTATGTATGGTTGCAGTAATTTTTTGTATGTCCATATTGCTGACACCGTGTGCATTGCGGTATGTCTTTTTTATGTCTAGGTGGCTAAACTGTACTATTGTGTTTAGAGCCTTTTTAATTTCAAAAATTTCTTTGTTATTGTTTTTAGGTTCAAGTTCTATTAGAAATAACGGCAATGGTTGTTTAGTATCGTACCTGGTTTTGTTGTTTATTGCTCTTACCTGATGCCCGATTTTAGCTAGTTCCTCTCATATGTTATTTGCATTTGTTTTTGGATGTAATCCTCTGATTACTGCTTTATAACTTTTATCAGCTTTGAGCTGGTAAGTGTGATCCCGGCGTTTTTTTCTTTTAGTGCTTTTGTCACTTTTCTGAAAATTTTTGGGGTGTTCGTTTGTACTTTTACCTGGTCTTGTTTTAATTGTTTTGTACTGTAATTTTCTTTTCCTGCCGTGTTGTTAAGTAGTTCAATGAGAGGGTCTATTATTTCAATGTAAATTGGCGGTGGTTTGGAGATGTGAATTATTGGTTTTCCGGTTGGGTCTGTTTCTTTCTCTTCTGGCAGTGCGCTGAAGGAGTTTCGGAGTGTGATTTCTTGTAGACATTGTTGTTTTTCTGCTTCTACAGCTTTCCTAACGTTTGTGTTTGGTGTTATTTTTCGTTTTTTGTTGTAACTTGTCACCTTCCAGCTTTCATCCTGGTGGATTAGTTCGTTACTGGTTTTATTCTCTTCATTGTTTTGTATTGGTTCCATTTAAATTTCGTTTGTAGCTGAGCACTCCTGTTCTTCGTTTATTGATTGGCTTGATTTTGATATGTTTGTTGCTTTGTTTATGTAGTATGTTTCATCTTTACTAATTATTTTTATCGGTGGGATGTGATTTTGCATTTTAGATTTGATAATAGTCTTCTTAGTAAAAGACACGGATTTCCACCATTTGGCTATGGGTGTTGACGTTCGTAACTTTCTTTTCTCCACTGCCGCACTTTCTCTGAAGCACTGTTTTACACGTCCGTTTAGCTCGGCTGCTCGGGCAGAACTGACGTTGCAGGCTAGTGACGCGATAAGTCAAGTCGAACTATTCGAATTCGAAATACAAACTGCTACGTCTTACGTTTAGCAGTCAACATTGCAAATACGCTGTTTAACGTGGTTTAGCACTTTACATAGTTCCGATAAATTAAATTAATTTCATGAGATAAATACATTGCAATATGTAAATGATACGCAATATATTTTTGCATACGTTTTCAGACATGAATATGCGAAACATACGCGTTATTCAAAAAATAATATATGAACAACATATTTTTATAATTTTTTAATCATATAAAATTTCTATCTGGTTTTTATTTCTTTACTTGTATTCTTGCATGAACATTCGCAGTCTAGTCATAAAAAACATGTACTTTATTGCTATGTTGTTAAGAACGAACACACAAGTATTGCGAAGAAGGTAAAAAATTTATTATACAAATTTTATACATTCTAAACGTAAACGTTAGACAATTTAAATTAGACCGACACACGCGCTTCGTCATGATGTTCTCTTATCTAACGAGTAGAGTTGTGTAATTAAGATTAAAACAAGTTGTACATCTTTGGCTGTAATTAAATATATAAAATTTTTCGAAATTCGTACCTATTAGATTCGAATTAAATCCTCCGTTCAAACTTATAACGCATTGAGTATATAGTATTGATAAACGAACCCATTTTACTCAAACATTATGCTTTTATAAATTGTATAGATCTGAAACATTTTGTTATAGTTGTTTAAATATTTTCAATTTTTCAAAGATATAGTAATTAACGATAATTAAATCTCTCTTTAACAAATAATAAGTTCATAAGTTGTCTCTGTACATGTCTTTATATCACATCAATACGATTTCACATTTATTCGTATAATAATACTATTAAAAAATATATATACTCATCGAATTGACGATACTTTCCTTCTTTTTTGAAGTCGGTCTACGTGTGGCGTAATATCATATCGAAGTATCGAAGTATCTCCATACATACATATTTGGAATTTGATTCACATTTTCATTCTAAATATAATAAAGACTACAGGGAAAACCATGTTAAATCACATTTTTTAGAAAGCAAACAACTGTAAAATTCTATTACACTACCAATTAATTCCAAAACTGTCTATTTGGTTTCTTCGATTAAGTGTTTTTATAGCTTCTTAAATATTAAAAAAATATTGAATGTCAGATTATAAGATTAGGTTCACAATATTATACAAGTTATAGGCATTATTGGTTTTTGCGTTATTGGCTTTTTGATTATAGTATATAAAAATACATTCTTTTAGCTACCAAATAAGAGCCATCAAAATCAGAAAATCAACAGAAGAAGAATTATCATGATCTTTTCTTGTGATCCTCAGTTTCTACGTGTGTATTTGAAGACTACATATGAAAGGCATGATAAGTCCACTGTTACGTCTCGTGAAATGATCCGTGCGACGTCCTCCAGTGTCTAACCATCAAGGCCCAAGCCCCATTCGACAGACCCTCAATAAGCCTAAGGCCCCACCATAAACCGAATCTTATTAGCTTGCAGGAACCTTTAATCCTGCAAGTATTTTCGGTTTATAACTGGTATTTAAAACAGTCCTTAGGTTTATTGCACGTTCTTACAAATTACGGAGAAAGCGGATGGGTGTCTAACGGAAAAACCGGTTTTTCCCATGCACAAGGTCAACCCGAGCCACATCGGTAGGAGGCTTCCTCCTCCAATTTTCACTTATTAATATTGACTATAACCAATGGACATCGTAGATCGTTACCCTCACTGTTCTAACGAAAAGTGTAAATAACGAATCCACGTCCTTAGTTCAAAAGGCACACCCACTCCGAGCTTTCCTTTGTAATCACATAAGAACGAACTTCACTTATTCTTCATCGTTAGAATAGTCAACTTGTCTTAATCACGTCATACTTGTCTACTTGTCACGTCTAAACTTGTTCTCGGGACTACTGAACAGTCACTTCATATACTTAGTCTCCTCTATTGCTACGTCAACTAAAACAACAAACTCAACTGTAAGAGCCTTGCTCTATTGTGCATGTATATCGCATCTTCATACGCCAAATCATCGTCTACGACTTATATCATACGAAACGGTGTAACTTCGTGTGTATAAGTGTTGGGAATATAAAGTTTATAACCCTGTTAATCACAGCGTTATACTACCTTAACCACCCCTATTATCTCGACGGAAATCAGGGGATCGATCTATTCGCAGCGTCGATTATTATAATCGTAACGGGAATTTACGACTCCCGTTGACGTGTTTCCTCGCGATTGCGTCTCCCTGCGATTCGTCGAAAATACATCCACTTTTGATAGTTCTCCAACTCTTGATTCGTAGATGACCCACAAGAGCTTAAGTTAAACTACTTAATTTTAGAGTTTGGTTCATTTTAATTTGTATTCTGTGTTCTATATATAAAGATCACAATTACCATTTATCGCATAAAAAATAGGATGCAAATTAAAATTAAACATCCTAAAATGCTAAGTAATCTAGCACATACCTAAATTAAACTGCATGGGCCCGCATGACTCAACGATATCGAAAAGAAAACAACTTTTTAAACTTCCGAAAAATAAATCATAGATTCCTGAATTATTGTAAAAAATCACATGCATGTAAAATATTATAGCGGTGGATAATTGTGAAATGATCATAATAATGAAAAAATATATGTCTAATCTTAAAGTCAAATAACAGTATAATTTTGGTAGTATAGGATTGATATATAAACCACTGAATTTTAAAAATTACAGTGAATGATATATAAAATCGTAAAATTGCTCTTTTATGAAGAAGTACAAAGTATACATATTTTTCTCCTGATAGTCTTCATTTGGAAGAGATGCTAACATTCTACTGCCTATTTAACGTATAAAACATAAACTTGAATAAAATCGTTTAAAATCAAATTATAGATTTCGTAAGAATATTAAACATTAATTGAACATTAATATAAAAAGACGTAGAAAAATTAGGGAATTGTTTCCAAATCCTTCAAAGTGTACGATATCTGATTACGACTAATGCTTAAATCATATTAGAAACGGTAATTTATGATTAAATGCATACTAATAACGTATTTTTTAAATTTTAATTTCTTCTGTTAGTTTCGAAATAGGATTCGATTCGTATGCGATGTATCAATTGCTTAAACAGGTATTAAAAAGTAGTAAACTTGTAGAAATGTTTCATCCTCTCCAATTTCGATGATTTTGGAATATGTTATAAAAATCAAGATTTTGCACAATTTGTTCTTATATACAATTTTCCTATCTACAATTAGACATGTGAGACTCCAAGCAATGTCGGTTATAATAAAAGTGTTCCTGACCGCCTTGTAACTGCCGGATTCAAAAGTCGAACTGACGCCTAAACTCAATATATTGATGATGTTCGCTTTTAATTGAGTTATAAGTTACAACAGATATTTTTTGGAGTCTCCCATATCCAACTGTGCACGAGGCCTTTAAGCTTCGACTGACCTTCGTTTATAAAATACTGACGCATAAGCGGTAATAGACACACAACTATAGACAAAATTCACTATAGTGATGTAGACAGTTTTTTACAAATGTTTCGGAAGCTAAGCGAAACCGTTGGTTATATGTATAGGAAAAAGTTATCCAAAATGTTGATTTCTATAACATATTCCAAAATTATTGAAACTAGAGAGGATAGAACTTTTCTGTAAGTTCATCCCCTTTTTTTGTTTTATTACCTCAATTAGCCTTAAAATTAACATAAAAAATTAAAATATTTTATTTTTTTATTCCTGTATCAGATAATAATATCAGAATGTTTAGTTTTGAAAAACGAATAATTATGTATCCTTAATTCTTTACAATTTTATTTTCTGTCATTTTTGTCAAATATGTCTCTTTTCCGAAAGGTTATCATGTAGTATTGCTCATATTAATGAAATTTTTTTATGAATATTCAAAAGCTCGTTAAAAGGATCAATCATATATATTATATAACATACATATGTTCTTTATCTCGTTCGTCAAATCATTTTAAATGATTTTCGTCATGGTACGTTAAAGATGGAGCAACATGCACAAATGCAAAAAGTGACATTTAAAATCGATCTTGTTTAATCACATATACACGCTCATGACACGTAAGAGCTCACCCTCATGCACATTAATAGCAAACAGTAGTGATGGTTACCCGATTCTTAACTTTGAAGCTATTCAAAGTTTTAAAAAACTATGAAGATTCAAATCATTTTGAACACAATCCAAAGCTTAAAATTCTGATAAGTATTGATAAGTCCTGAATTTTCAATCTTGATTCTTTAAATTTCATAAAACTATGGAATCTACTTTATGAAGAAGAAGTATTATCAAAAGAATATTAAACAAGTCGTTTGATTCTCTTTAGTACTTGCTATGTTAATAAGAAGAATTCAATAATGTAAACTAATTAAACAATCTTTAATGGTGCTTTAATGCAATATTGGCCCATAATGAGTTAGTATCTTATGTCAATGTATCACTTAGACAATAGTAAATCAAAGTGCTTGAAATATTCAATAGAATATTGCTCAAGGTCTGTAAACCAGTAGGTTTATCAGTAGATATTCTTAAGACTTTCATATACTACCAAAATTTTCAAGGCCTTCAAATAAGACTGATTAAAACTGAAGCAACAGTGAAGGATTTTTCATATTTTATTTTTCTTGAAAAAGTTACTAATTGTTGTTGCCCATTGTTCTGAACCTTGATTATTCGCTTGCTAAGCAATTGCTTTAACACATTAAACAATACTTTTCAAGCCTCCTAATAATGAATATGATTACTGACCACAGTTGCCAGTAACAAAAGCTACTGCTTATTGTCTGTTTTTGTCTGAAATGGTAAAAATAAAAAAAGAGAAAAGATAAGCAATATACAGCAGTACTTTACAACAGAAAGAAATGTTCATTTAGTATATACACTTTTTCAATTGTTTTATGACATATTTGTATGTGAACAACTAGAAGTAAATTTCTCTTTGAAACTAAAACTTATATACTCCTCTAATTATGTTGCTTCAGTGTAAACAAAATGTTTCTACAAGTTGATATTTACTGAATACTGTTTGGAACATGCAGCAACAACAGGCAACAGAACTTCTCTTTGTTGTTTCAACAAGGACACAGTTTAAGATTTAAATCATGTCCAAAGTGATTTAATTTTCTTGCCACATTTATTGGCTACAAAAAAAGTATTTGTACATACCCTTACATACCCAATGAAGCATTTTTTAAATCAAGTCCTATACATTTCATTTTCATATTATTAAATTTTTACAATCACATAAAAGTGCATATGTACTATTAAATGATACAAAATTTTATATATTTGGGCCTAACTAATTAATATGTGAATGCTATGATAAATATGTACAGTAGTGTATAAATACTTTTTGTAGCCACTGTATACAGATTCTAATTACTACAAAGTGTTTCAGATCCTATCGGGAGGAGACAGTAAAAAGATGTATTATTGTTCATTTCCTCCATTTACCATATCCATATCCACATGTCTATCCATGAAAGCCCGCCTGAAATAGACATTCCCTTCAGTTAATCATCATTATAAAACAATTGTCAAATTTTGTTCATGCACAGGTTCAGACTTTCATCTGATCTCTTTCGCAATTAGCCATCACCACGTAACTAGGATTGCTAAAACTGGCTGGCATGTCTAACCTTAAGTCATTCTTCTGCTTCGGCATGTTTACGTAATTGCCCTGTGTCCTAATGATGGCTGGTATGAAATCCTTCTTTGATAACGTGTTTCCATTATTTAATATTTCAATGTCGTCAGAATCCTTCTCATTCTTTTCATTTTTCTCGTTTAAATCTATCAACTGAACATTTCGTGGAGTATTACAATATGCGAAATCCCTATTGATGGGTTGATGATCTATTGGTTGATTCTTCATTGTCTCTTGCTGTCGGACGAACTCTGCTCGCCGCGCGTGTACGTTAATTGGTTTCAGATAAGGATCCTCTTCTTCTAGTTTCTTTAACATTGGTGACAATTCTACAGCGTCTTCTGAATCGGTAGTGACCGGAAATTTAAAGTGCGTTCTCTCTTGATTAGGTCTAGGACTGAATATTTCTGAATCGTACCCACTCTGGCTAGTGGGACTCATGCACAGGTACGTTGTGTTTGACGCGGGCAAATTTGAATAATCGTGGATGGGAGAAGAGAGTGCTGCGTGATCAGGTGCGGAGAGCATAGTTAGATAGTCGCTCCGACCACCTTCCAGCAGCGTCGTGTTCATGTCCATGTAAGGATCGTTTAGACTGATGTAATGCTGCAAATTAGATAGACATTTAATGTGTTACAATGAGATTATAACGACGTGCAAAATGCTATGAAATATAATTAAATGTTATTGGAGTATTAACGAAATTTATTTAAATGTTATGTATTTGTTTAAATGTTATTTAAATGTGTTCTCTTGTTAAGCCTAAAAACTTACAGACTTATATAGTCTTGTAATAAAATTTTAATTCCTCACAAGTATGTATTTTACATATATTAATAATCTTTTTAATATAGAAATTTAATTATTCTACGTATAGTTCAAGGTTGAATTTTAAAATATTGAAGCTTGTATCTCAAATAATCGTACCTTACCGCATTCATTTTATCACAAAGTACAGCATATTTAAATTGCAATGAAAATTAACATATTTGAGACACAAAGTAGACATATTCTTGTATCAAACAAGTATTGTTATTATTGTAAAATTAAAGGTAAGTACAGTAAAGTTACGTTATTATTTTGTATGCTTCTTTTCGTAATTAACTTTCCAAGTATAATAGTTTTCACAATGAAAGATGAAACATAAATATTTTTCATATCAGTGAAGACAGTAATTTTCCATATGTGTTATACAGAATGGTCATAAATGTACGTAGGATTTTAGAAATGAAATTTTAAAGTAAATAGATTGGTTAGATACTAAGAAACTGTTAACATCAAACTCACCGCTTTTACGCTTTCTTCTAATAATTCGCCAATACCCTGTACCAATTCTGTGAAACTCGGACGTAGGGTAGGCTTGGCTTTCCAACATTGCAGCATTATGTCATATCTGTAATATATTCACAATATTAAATTGTAATATTATAATACATACAGGATGTAAAGATATACGACAGTAAAACGGTTTCTTTTCTTTTTGAGAAAAAGAAGCTTTATAGCCTCAGGGTAATTAACAAATAAGAAAAAAATATTAATTGTTTTATCCATTATATATGTTAATAATAACATATTACAAAAATGATATATGATGTCTCAGGCTATCTTGTGTCAAACAGTGTTCTGTAGGTAATATGTTATAGACAGTGACGTTCACGAGAAAGTTTAAAGAGTAAGCTGGGATAAAACATTGCAATTTTATAAAACTAAACTATGATTAACAAGAAAAATGAATGTATAACATAGACGTACATCTTAGAATAGACAAATGTACAGGAAAGATGTTTAATATGAATTTTAGTTATGCTCATATACAAGTATCAGTTTTAAACATTCTTCTGTCTACCACTATATGTAAATACATGTGGGTAAAGTATGAAAAAAGTGTGCAAAATTTACGAAGTCATATGCTGACTGTATTATATTTACTAGTGTGATCCAATTAAGGTATTGCAATAGAATAGAGTGTAAAAGAGGGAAGGTAGACATATAAGAAGAGAAATAGACATAAGAGATGTAAAACCGAAAGTTCGTCCAAAGCCGAAAATCAGTAAGCTGAGACTGTTGCGGGCTAATTAAAATATTTGAATACTTCTTAATTAAAATATTCTTAAAATATTTCTTCTCGTTTTCTTAGGTTTTTTCCTAAAAAGCGGTAACACTACATAATAAGAAAAATTTGAGGCACATATACATATATGTATACGTGTGTACATAATATAATTTTTTTGTAACAGAGTTACTAAAAATATCCGATATGTACATACACGTTCAAATACATTAGTAATTCTGTTACAAAGCGATTCTCTGTTATTTTTAATGATATTATGATATGCGAAAACGCTTAAGGAATGAATTATTTTGTTCCGAGAGACACATATTATGATACAATTGTCATACAATGGTCATATTTTTCGATGGTATCCCACTGGGGGTAGCTATCCACATGTTATTTAGCAATTAAGTTAGAAAAATTTACCAAATGTCTAGCTGGACAAATTGTAAAGTACAAATTAAATAATAAAAAAAAAAATATTTTTCGAGATTTAGACGTTTCAATAATTTTTTAACATGGAACCTTCTATCTTCCTATATATTAATCGATGCGTTTTTTTTACTCCCTATAAAAAAATGTAAAGGTATTCGTATACGAAAATGTTTAGTTTAAAAAATATTTCAGTTTTAATTTCATCAAAATAAGAGACAAGTAAAACAAACGCAAGGGCATTGTTCTCTCCTTCCACATGCTATTGAAACCATCGACACAGATTTCGTAGACACTGTTTTCACCGATAACATCCTTAACTGACTGACAGTATTAACACAAGGAAATAAGAGAGGAGTTTTACTTATGTAGGAATAGTTATTGGAGTAGTTAATGATTGCCGGCCGCTTTACAGCGCTGTCGACGCCGGATTAATAATGTCCAAACCTAATACAGACCATGGATTTGATATTGATTTGCGTTGAAATTTCATACAAACTTAGCGTAAATTAATTGAAATCAAACTTATAACAATAACTTATTTAATTATTAGTCAGTTTGTATTGCATATTAAGCTTGGGATAATTCTTTTTAATCCGATCGTCGTAAGGCAACCGACTATCAAATATCTGCGACAGTAAATTTACACAAGTAAAAATTCTGTCTCATTTCTCTGTACTAATATTGCCAAAGCTATTGTCGGTGAAGTCTGGTATCAGTGAAATCTTGTGTCGGAGAATTGAAAACAGTTTCAGGGATTTCAATGGGACCTGTCTTCCCTTCTCCATATGCAAAGTTTTACAAAATTAAAACTAAGAATTATTTTAAATCAAGCATTTTCGGATTCAAATATCTACAGGATGACCAGTTCAAATCTATAAACGCAAATTATTCATACACTACATGTTGTAGAAAAATATAATTTAAATAAGCAATTTATAGTTTCGGGGGGGGGGGGCACAATCTGGTGCAAGTGCTTTTTTTCGAGACGGACACGTTATATGAAGGTGACATACATTTTTTAAAATACAATTATAGATGCTTTAATGCACTGATCGATGTAGATCGTTATTCTTTACAAAAGTGTATCAACCGATTTATACTCCAAAATCACTAGTCTAACAGATATTTTAACTTTAATTTGTTAAATTTAATGTATGGAACATAAAAGTGAAGCGGTATTCTAGTGTTTATATTGTCTTTCATAAAATATGTTGATTAATGAACAGAACCATCATTATACAACACGGGCGATTTCAAAGCTACATAAAATATCGCAAAGATTTATTGTGAAATATCTATAGAAGATTGGGTAGGTACGTAAATTATCTTATCGTTTGGGGACTACATACATTGTCAGAAAAGAATTTGATAGATTGGATTGTCCTTATGCGATTCTTTGATCAAATGGAATGAAAATGATCCATTTTTGAGGTGGATAGTCGGCGGCAACGAAAAGTGAATCTTTTATAATACTACGGCAAAAAAGTCATCATGGTCAAAGGACAAACAAGGTGAACCACCATTATCGAGTCCAAAAGTAGATCTTCATCCGGAAAGGGTTATGCTGCACGCATGCTAGGGTCACAAGGGAATTCCATATTACGAGTTCCTTTCAAAAAATCAAACAATTAATTCGGATGTATACAGCTCGCAGTTGAAGCGATAGAAAGCAACAATTAGAAAGCATCCAGAATTGGTTAAGGTAGTCATCTTAAGACAATGCAAAACCGCATATGTCTTTGGCTAGTAGGCAAAAATTGATACATTTCGGGTGAGTTGTCTTGTCGCACCCTCCAATTACCATTTATTCCAGTCCCTACAAAACTTCCTTAACGATTAATTCCTAAATATTTAATTTCTTGGAAGATTAAAAGGAGTAAATAAAATAGTCTTCTGGACAGAGATGTGCAAAATTCTATAACAATGGTATAATAAAGGTATCTAAAAGATGGAGAAAGGTTTATATCAAAAATGAAGAATACCGTACTGGATAAAGTTATATTGAAAAAAAAGAGAATCGTCTTGTAATTTGACTTTGAAAAGACGACACGAACTTTTCACTCAATCCAATAAATTAAACTCACATTTCACAAGTAGCATATTCCGGTTGCTCCAGTCTGTATCCCTCAATCAGTTTCTGATATTGTTTCTCAGCTTCCATTCCGGGATAAGGTGTCTTAGCCAATGTAAAGAACTCCCATAGAACTATACCAAATGACCAGATATCCGATTGCGTTGAGAAAACTCGATCTCTAATCGATTCAATGGCCATCCATTTTATAGGTAACAGTCCACCTCCTTTCTTTTTATAATTATTATCCTTGTACATAGTTTTTGCTAGGCCGAAATCACAGATTTTCACTACGTTGTTTTCGGCTAATAAGATATTTCTCGCGGCTAAATCACCGTGTAACACCTACAAATGATGATTAAATTATATTTCAAGCAAATGATTTTGTTTATATTTTTCATTTATTGATATTCATAATTTAATTAGCGAATTAATAAGGTTATCATCTTCCTCATTTCATACTACTTTCATATTGCGCTTTGAAAATTTTTCTATTATTTTTGATAGCTTAAAATTTATTTCATCAGATACATTTTTTAGTTGTCACGATATATTTCAAGTTTCATTTCGCATCCATTTACATAACTCGGAACCCACACGTGCGGGAACTTGGAAAATGACCACACTGGTTATATGTAAGCTTACTACCACTATCATACATCGACATCCATAATCTAATCTATGAGCTGCTTCTAGGACTAGAGTTACATAGATCATGTTTATTGAAAATGGGTGATTTTGAGCATCTGAATTCTATATATGTACATATATAGATTATAGGCAAGAGTTTGGTTGTGGTCTCTTGTGGCGGATGGTGCCTACGCTGAATGTTGTGACTGGGTCTTTGTATCCTGACTATGAGAAGTGAGGTGTTACTATTCTCGTTTATTTGATACTGTTGTGGTCGGTATTTGTGAGAGACGATACGAAGGCCCAGATACATCGAGTGTTAATAATAAGTGATCGTTAATAAATTTTTAATTACAGTGGAGAAGAAAATGTGTAATACGTTAAAAATGAAATGTAGAGAACGGAGTAAAAAAGGACCATGATGTTTGTAAGAATGCGAATAATAACATTGTGCATAATTACCTTTCAGGTAAGCACCTTCCACCACAAGGGACCACAATCGAAACCATTCTGTGTTCTTGTCTGTGTTATGTATGTACATATATAAAATTCAGATGCTCAGAGTCAATCCTTTTCAATAAACGACATGATCTATGTAACCCTAGTTCTAGAAGCAGCTCGTAGATTAGATGGTGGATGTCGATATATAATAGTGATAGTAAGCTTACATGTACTGGTTACAACGTGTTGTTATTGTCCAAGTTCTCGTGTTTGAGAATTCCAAATTAGGTGAATGGCACTGTAGATAATTCTTACATACAAATATTTTCCAGTTAATCTTAATCTAATCCATTTAGTTTACATTCTCCAATAATTGTGACGTAAATTATAAACCTTTGAGATTTACCTTTTACTATTTTATATACATAGCAAATTAAACAATTAAAAAAGAAGAGAAATTGTTGAAATGTACCTTTCTTTGGCTAAGATATTCCATTCCTCGCGCTACTTGGAACGCCCAGGATAACAAATCCTGCGTGCAGATTGGCTTCAAATTGTGATCTTTGTAATCACCGCGATAATTAGATCTCCATCCCGGTTGAGAGGAATTATTACTAAGAACACAGCCATCTGGCGACATACTAATTCCTTGAGAATCCGTAGCAGAGGTTTGACATGTTGCCGATTCGGTGGCTGAATCTTCGCTACGACTGCGAGAAAATGACAATGCCACGTATTTTATCCTGTCGTATGAACAAAAGAGAACACGAATTTGTTAACACCGTAACCCCATGCACAGCATCAGTAGTTTTATATTATAATAGCAGGGTTATGGGTCAAGAGTGGAAGGAAGCAGAAATGTGTAATAGTTCGCTAATTCTGTGTAGCGGTAAGTTAAAAAACATGGGACATACAAAAACAGTAGAGTTTCCTATATCCAAACTACAGTACTATAGTTTAAGTAATTATATAGAATAAAATACACCTCACCGATTCCATTGACTATGAAATATGTTGTCGAGTTCAAATTCTGACTTTTTCCCATATACAGGGTGGTTGGTAACTGGTGGTACAAGCGGAAAGGGGGTGATTCTACGCGAAAAAAGAAGTCGAAAATATAGAGTAAAAATTAAAAAAATTTTTTTTTTAAATTTTTTAAAAAATCTACAGTGAGATCCGTTATAACGAGACGTGATAAAGTGCACGCGTACCGAGCGAAAATTCAAAGTCGATTTTCTCGAAAACAAAGCCTCAAACGAAAAATTTTTATTCTATATTTTCGTCTTCTTTTTTCGCGTAGAATTACCCCCTTTCCGCTTGTACCACCAGTTACCAACCACCCTGTATATAATCGTCGCTCGGCTATAGTTTGCGAGATATTCGCAAAAGGACTTAATCATATTGACGGTAATCATATTGTTGTATAACTCAATTTAATCCTGATTCATTGATGGTAATTATTTTTAAATAAAGAAGATATAAAGAAAATGAAACAGAGGAGAAAAATATGTGTATATCAAATGTATAAATCGATTGGGCTACAATCGAATTGGTGGCTCCTTCTCTTCACCCATTCAGTAGAGCGGTAGGAGAAAAAAGCTCTTTCCATAGTTTCTTTACTCTGACGAACTCTACAACCGCACAAGTGTACTATCAGCAGGCTAGTCGCCATTATATACATTTATATATATGGTCCGGCCGAATAACACGTAAAAGTGGGCACGTTATGATTCCTTATAGAAAAATAAGAAAATAATATAAAATAAAATTTTCTCATTTTCGACTTAATTTTTGATAAAATCGAGTTTGAGAATTTATCAAGTATATTGAATATGGCTAATTGCCGACTGGATAACCTAACCTCCATTTAGTACTTACATGCGTACGATAAATTTTCAAATTTATTTTTTCGGAAATAAAGCGTCTTGAGAAAAAATTTTATTCTGCATTTTCGACTTATTTTCACACGTAGAATGACCTCCTGTCGATTATTTACTCCTGCCTAGTTTGGAATTAGCCATTAATTTATTAAGTATACTTGATAAATTTTCAAACTCGATTTTCTAACTCGAGAACAAAAAAGTTTTATTTTATATTTTTTAATCGGTTGATATGCAATGTTGCACTTTATTCTGATTTTCAAAACGGTAAACATGCAATAATTCATCGAAAACAATCATTGAAAAATTCCTTATAGAACAAAAATCTTTTAAGTACATTGTTAAATAATATTTATAGTATGAAACGTAAATTGTTTTATAACTTGAAAGCTTAGCGGCGGTGATATGTATGAGGAAAAATTATGCAAAATGTCAATCTGGACAACATATTTAAAAATTAACGAAATCGGCGAATTAATACTCTAATCCACATAATTACTCAACTCCGTTTATACGAACTTGATTTATATGAACGGAATTTTACTTATTGCCTGATTAATTTAACTTTGATTTTCTATTAACTGAACAATTATCCAGTTATATGAACATCTAAAATGTATCTGTGTCTACTTATATTTATGTTTAGACAAATGGTTTCTGTCGACGTTTTGGCAATCCGACGAATTCAAAGTTGCATCGATGCAAATAGCCACCAATTCGGATATCTCTTATTATGATGCAAGATTTGTTGCTTATTTTCTATTTATTACCGAATGACCTCGCATTAAGGCTCGTTGAAATCGTAACTAAAATGAACATTCTCTATTCTACTAGGAATAAAAAGCTATAGCAAATAATTGAAAAAGTGGAGATGGTTTTGAAATGCCCGAAAACCCTCAACCTACAAAAATATCATTACCGTCATACTATAGCACTTTCTGTATCATTAAACTATTGTAAAAAATGTTACTCTATATCTGTAGAAAGAACGGAGATATTTAAGGTGATCAGAGTTATTAACACAGTCAGTATTGTATTGAAGTATATGGTATAGCTATTTTGGATATTCCATATCTTTATACATATTGTGTTCACGCTATAGTCTGGATTTCTTATAAGTGCATTAACATCCGCAATCTAGTTATTAGCAAAAGTTCTATTCCAGCGAAAGAATGTTCGGACAATAGGAAACTCGAATATTATGGTATTCGATTGAAGGTTTGGGATACGAGAGGTTTTACTGTATGATTTTTTCGTTTTCAAATATTCTAATGTTAAACACAGTGTTGCATTCTGAGATTAAAATATTTATAGGATACTGCTAATAGTATTGCATATATTATTAACATAGAATATTAACATACAATGGGGAGTTGGTTATTTTATACATATAGATTTTAACTGTACACATTTTCATTTGCACGAGCTGCATTCAATCGATCATTTAATTGTGTAATGGAATAAAACAAGCAATTATCAACGAGTATATTAATAAATAGAGATATTATTATGATATGAGTTTTTATGTGGAAGTGAAAAACAAAAGCAAACCTGTTGTTGCTGCTAACACTAACAGATCTAGTTAAAAGATCTAAACCGATAGTAGGATCGAATTTGTCAGTTGCAGGGTCAATTTGGTTGATGAAATCAGCCCTGTGTCGCAGCAAATAATTGTGCAAATTTCCAAATCGGCAATATTCTACGATCACTAATAATTCACCTATTAAAAGAAGATCAGAAAACTATCAAGATTAAAGCTTAAACTCCACCTAAAAAATATTAATATTTGACAAATTATTAGGTTAGTATTATTTCTCAAAAATTAGACTTCAGTCGAAAAAATTCAAATTTCATTTCAGATATTATAGGTAAAAATTCAAATTTTTGAAAAAAAATTTCGTATATTTTAACCAAAATTTAATAATTAAATAAAATTAAATTATTAATAATCAAATATACAAATTTATTTATTATTTGGTAATATTAAATTCACATCTAAGAATTAATTTTCACTTACAATGAATATTTCATAAGTAAATGAAGAGTATTTAAAACATTAAATTTTCAAGGAACATTATTCAAGTGATGATAGAATCGCTTAGATTTTTAGGTATGGTTTAAAAAGATATAACAGAAACTTTATAAAAATAATGAAGGAAAATGCTATTAAGTTTAAGAACTAGGTCTATTTATGTGAAAAACGGTCAGCAAGCTCCAGATAGAGACTTTTGTGATTTTATCTATTAAAATATCTTTAAATTAATATTAAATAAATACAAAGAGTTTCTCTTCCTGCGATTGTGATGTGTCGATACGTATAATTCCATTCATAAGCATTAAGACACTTGCAAAGAGACAAGGTACTTAAACCTGACAATTATTAGGTTGATATTTTTAAAAAATGAGACCAGTCGAAAAAATTTTATTCTATATTTTTAACTTATTTTCAAATCTAGAATAATCCCCTTGATTATCCTCTCAAGCTAGGAATTAGGTAAATATATACTGTATACTTGACAAATTTTTAAACTCGATTTACTCAAAAAATTGTGCTACAATTTTGTTATTCTTGATTTCCCTCTTATTTTGAGCCATAGAATTTATTGAATAATTTGAGGCCACAGGGTATAGAGTCTTTTTCAGCGATTTTATAATCACGTTAAACATAGTAGAACTTTTTGATTCAACTTTATTTGTTATGCAAGTCCTGCGTTATACGGATGCTATACGTGTTACTGTAGTGTTCCTTGTAAGTCCTGGATCTATTATATGATACGTACGTTTAGAAATGTTTTTCGTGCAAGCACCGAGAAGATTAACGACGTTCAAGTGCTTTCCAAGGTGCACCATAATTTTCAACTCACTGGCAAGCGCACGAACACAAGTTGGAACTGTTGTTCGCCGAACCATTTTTACAGCCACAGTCGTTATCGGTTCGTTCTCGCAAATTCCTTCTGCTTCCGCTTTCATAACAACGCCAAAAGCCCCGCTTCCTAATTGTTTTCCTGTTAAACGTTTTGCGTAATCAAGGTATGTACGTACCACCAAATTCTATTTCGCTATAAAAATAATATAATTAATACCTACAATTTTGTATCTTATTTGACATAATCTTGTTTAAATTGGAAAAGCATTATAATACTAATCATGGTTGGACACTCTTTGTTTGAAATAGAAATAATGAATGAAATCTTATTTGAGAAATTAATTATTTTCAAATGATTTATTTGCCAAATATTTGATTACTACGAATAATAATAATAGATCAAATAATTATTCATAATAAAATAACAAATTTATTCGAAGATGAAGTTACTTTCAAATCAATTACAATCTTATTCGAAAAATAAAATATTTCCAAATATGTTTGCTAATTATTTGATTATTTCATATAACAATACAAGATAGAGGATAACAAACAGTTGTTTTTCGTGTATAAGAAATATATTAATGAAGTATTCATTGTTGAAACAGGTAGATATTGAAACACTGACAGATCAAGCAGTGCGAGATTTAAAAAATTTGAGAAAGAGCATCAGAATTTTTCAATAGGAAGAATTTTTTAAACAAGAAAATTAAAAGACCATTTTTAAAATAAGAAGACAACACCAGTAATTTAATTTCATGCAACTATACAATACGTATGCATAATTTCAAAAAAAGAAGTTTTGAACAAGTGTAAACAAACAAGTGAGTCGTAATATGACTAGTAAACCGATAAATGTGACAGTATTGTTGATAAAATAATAATGTTAAAAATATATAATTACATACAATAATTTAATTAACAAAGAAACAATCTAATCAATGCATGTACAATATTCTTTTAGATAAATTTACATAGTTAATTTAATTTTTAGTTAAACGTAAAAATTAATTGTTAAATTAATTGCTAAATATTATAAAATCTGATTCTTTTTAGTATTTTTCTTATGCTAAATGCGTTTAAAAAAAAGTTACGCATAACTCTGCTTAACTTAAATTTTTTATTCTATGACATTTCATTTAGAAACCTACATTGCATTTTATAATTACAAAGAGAGCTTAAAATTTTCTGTTCTTATATAAGTATGAAGTACAAGAAGATGTAAGATGATAAATTTGATAAAAAATGCTAATTAAATGTTATTGTTTCCATTTATTTTTTATTATTCTAAGCTCAATTTTTGTACAGGGTGTTCAAAAATCATTTTTCATGGTTTTGGCAGGTGAATCTACATAGATGTTCGGATTGGTAAAGGTCTCTTAAAAGCATGTTGCAGAATTCACCCTGACCTTGTATTTTCCAAGCATAAGGATCAAAAGTCTCAAAGGAACCATGGATGTCAATTTAACCGTTCTCTTGGAAAAATATATTAAAGACCGTTCGCGGAAAGACGCGATCGCGAAGAAGCATACCAACGAGAGTCGTAAATTCCCGTTACGATTTGATCGATAATCGACGCCACGAAATGATCGACCTAACCTATTTCGGTTAAGATACTGGAGGTGGTTGTATTGATGCCAACGCTTAGATAACAAATTAAAATATATACTTTATTTCTAAAAACTTCGAATACGACAAGTCTACGAATGTATCGCGTGTACAAAGCGCAAGTTAAATTTTGACGGGTCAAAAAACGTAAAGTAGCTCAAACTTCTATGACGATGATGCCGCGGAGAACTGGTGATGGGTGTGTCTAAGGGCACGAGATAAGCGGATTCGTTGATGACAATTTTTCGTTAGTCAGTTCTGCCCGAGCAGCCGAGCTAAGCGGACATGAAAAACAGTGCTTAAGAAAAAGTGCGGCAAGTGGGGAAAAGAAGGTTACGAACGGCTACGCCCATAGCTAAATGGTGGAAACCCGTGTCTTCTACTAAGAAGACTATAAGCAAACCTAACAAGGAAAAACACATCTCACCGATAAAAATAATTAACAAAGACGAACAATACTACATAAATAAAACAACAAAACATATCGAAACCAAGCCAACCAATAAACCAAGAACAGGACTGCTCAGTTACAAACGAAGTTGATATGGAAACCAATAAAGAAACAACTCAACAGGATGAAAGCTGGAAGGTGGCGAGCTACAACGAAAAACGAAAAATAACAGGAAATCCAGATACAGAAAAGCAGCGATGGCTGCAAGAATTACCACTAAGAAACTCCTTCAGCTCACTTACGGAGGAAATAGACGATGACACAGCAACCAAAAACATAACTAAATCAACGCACATTACAAAACCACCACCAATATTTGTCGAGGCCCAGATAATAGACCCGCTTATAAATCGACTAAACGATATAGTTGGGAAGGAAAATTACATAATAAAACAAACAAAACTAGAACAAGTAAAAATACAAACAAACACCCCAGAAAGTTATAGGAAAGTGATAAAAGAACTAAAAGAAAAAAATGCTATATACCACACGTACCAGCTCAAAACGGAAAGGAGTTACAAAGTAGTCATAAGAGGACTACATCCAAAAACTAACACAAAAAACTAAGTGACGAATTAGCAAAATGTTGGCCACCAAACAAGAGCAATGAACAATATGACAAGATACGACGCGAAGCAACCACTACTGTTACGACCGATCGCGGAGAGACGCGGTCGCGAGGAAAACGCGTCAGCGAGAGGCGTAAATTCTCGCTACGATTCGGTGAATCGACGCCGCGAAGTAGTCGTTCCCCTGTTTCGGTTAAGATAACAGAGGTGGTTGAATGAATATGACACAGTATAGTAAGTTATATTTCACCGTTTATTCCACAACTTATAACGAGGATAGTTACACTGGTGCGTATGTACGAGATGAGTGAGTGACTGATCTGCGGGAGTGTATACCCGCTCGAAGGATGTTGACCGTTCGAAGGATGTGAAATCAGTGCCCTTGGGAGACGATGCTGTCTCGGTGGAAGGCTAAGGATCGGTCCCTCCAGCGCACGGGACCATCGGATTTGTTGGAGCCGATGTTATTTAGGAGAGTGAGGGAATAGGCTTCGTTTTTAATTGGTTAAACGAAGGGTCTTAACTGCCCTCGAGAGAAAGTGATTAATGGGGGGAAAGTTGCCGCGTGCGTGACAAAAAAAACAACTTTCCCTTATCCTGCCGTGGTAGACAATAGTGTTTAGCAACTCCTCGGGACCAGATGTTTGTTTTGTTTAAAGGACCTTTTCTAAGAAATCTATGATTTATGGACGGTGCTTAAGGCTATTGAGGGTACGCCGTACGGAAGAGCGGACCTCTGGTGTCCGTCTGGCCCGCGGTGTGTGACCTGGGCCAGGCAGAGAGTCGCGCGGCGTAACATCCTCCCCCCGTTGAGAGGGTACCGATCAAAATTTCATTAAAGGTGGAGTTAATTGGAGCAGCCGCCCGACTCCTTGTTGATTGCTGATTGTCCTTATTCTGCGTGATCGGGTTGGCTCGTTGGTAGGACGCGCTGCGTGGCACGTCGTTCCAAGATGCTCGTTGCCGTATGACTTGTGGTAGTCTGGATGAGGCCGTTGTTGCCAGGGTGACTTCGAAGATACGGTCGAAAGCCCGTTGCCTGGATGGCACGTTGTCCCCTTTGTAGTCTGGATCGCCGTCTTCCTCGCCGATGCCGAGCGATTTCCAGGTGAAATTCACGACCCCAGGAAGTGACGTGAATCTTGCTTCTGGAAGTGTCGTTAAACACCTCGGCCCAGGAGGGATCGTCGAAGGGGACGTCGGTGATGCTTGGTGAAGATTCATCAAGCGCGGTGCGGCGGTTTGAGGTTGCCTGGGAGGCTGGACTCCCCCCGATGACCCGCTCGAATCGCATTCTCTTAGTAATGACCCTCGGTGGAGAATGACCGTTGGATGTCGTGACCGTGACTTGCCGTGTGCACGGTAGCGTTCCTTATGATTCCCTCAGCTCCTGAAGTGGTGCTTGATCGGGTGGATACGCTGCCAACTGGATGCCGGCATGGTAAAGCTGGCCTGAAATCACGCTCCCGTAAACTCGTTAGTGCGTCACCTATTGGGAAGTGACCGGGAATGAGGATAGGGAGATCACTCGGATTGGGTGATACGGGATGGAGAATTTGAAGGGTTGAAAATTCCTTTTATCTGCTGGTCGTCGAGAAAACTTGTGCCCCTTCTCTTGGGTTCGTAGGGTCCGAATTTTCAGCAGCCCTCTGTTGGCCTTGACGGAGTTGAGGCCGTTGTCCGTGATGATTTTCGCGCAGTATCCTCGCCGAGAGCTGAATCGGCGTATAGCGGCTAGGAATGCGCAGGTTTTTTTGTTTAATTCTTCCTCGTCTTCGATTGGTGTTTGGGCGATGAGCTTCGGTCGGTGCCTTTGTTCCACGATGCTCGAGATTCATGTGGAGGATGAGATTCTCGGTCTTTTGGAGTCGACTGGGTAGATCTCCGCGAAAATTCGGTTGTGCGTCTCGATCGATGTGTAAAGTGCTGTTGCGATGACCCAGGTGGAGACCGTCCCTTAGAGGATCGGTTGTGCGGCGAACGACCGCCCGACGATCGATCTCCAGACGACCGACCGCTCGTTGACCGACCGCTCGTTGACCGACCGCTCGTTGACCGACCGCTCGTTGACCCACCGCTTGAATACCGATCGCTTGAGGCCCGATCGCTTGAAATTCGTGGACTGACCTGAGTGAGCGCTCGGTGTAAATTTGTGTGATGGCGTTGCCCGCACATGTGACATGAACCGGATGTGCACTGAGTGAGTGAATGGCCTCTGCCTAAGCAATTTATACAGAGCGATGCCCGTTTTACAACTTCGAGGCGTTTTGTAGCCGATTTGGCCTTAAAAACCTTGCAATATCTGAGTTCGTGAGATCCTTTGCAGGTCGGACACATCCACATCCAATCTGTAATGTGTGTTCGTTCATGTCGTGCGTTTTGTCGGTGACGAGTGTGTTGGTAGGTATCCCCTTTTCCCATTGGTGTTGGAGCGTTCGTTTGATCGCCGTTTGTCCTTGTTTGCAAGAAGTCTATTAGGTGCTTGTATGACGGTAACTTCTTGTCTGGTAAGGTGCGTTGCCATTTGCGAATGATGGCTGGGGGTAACTTTGATGTAAGTAATTTGAGAAGAACGGTGTCGGATGTGATTGGGTCACCGAGGTTCTCTAACGCTTGGATGTTTATCTTGAACGTCTCGAGAAAGTCGTCTATGGCTTCGGGTGTCTCTTTAACTATTTTTGGATAGTCCAAAAGCAAGTCGAGGTGGCGCATGCAGATTTGACGGTGGCAGTCGAATTTTTCCTTGAGTACGTCAACAGCGATGGCATAGTTTGACTCGGTGATGGCTAGCGATTGTATACTTCGCGCGGCCCTCCCAGTCAAGGCTGATCGGAGGTGATAGAATTTTTGGACTGGTGTTAGTTGTTCGTTTTGATCTATCGTTGACGAGAAGGAATCGTAAAATGACTGCCAATTCTCGAGCGTACCATCAAATGTGGGTATTCGAATCTCTGGCAGTTTCAGCGAAGCAGACTCGCGACCGGCAGCTGATTCGTCGTTTGTCGATTGTGACGTCGTAATTAGTCGTAGGTTGCTCAGTTGAGTAATTACTCGGAGTTCTAATTTCTCGTACTCGTCGGCTATCTCGAGGCCGCGCTCGATCTCTTCCTCATCTATGCTTACAATCTCGTTTTGGATGGCGCGGAGCTCCGTCTCGTATGTTTCCAGACGATTTTTGATTTGAATTAGCTCGTTCTCTCGCGGACAGCCGGATTGTTCAATTTCGTCTAGTTTTTTCGATAAGCGTGTAAAGTGGCCGATGCAATAACCCCGGCGTCGACGCAAGGCGGTAAGCTCGTTTCCGGTGGCCATTATTTGTTAGATAATTGAGAGTGGAATGGTTATAACTTACTTCTGTTGAAGATTGTCCAGTTGCGGCAGGAGGTTGCGTGGTTGCGTGGTTGCGTTTTAACCACCGAATAATACCTCTTCAAGGGTGACGATCCTTGACGTTACTGACCTCGCTGGGGGGGTAACGCTTCCGCTGCTGGTTATGTTGGATTCACGTGGCACTGTATGATAGTGGGTGTCACTGGTATGCGCTTTTCACTTGACGCGTGATGCGGCTTTGAGGATCGAATGATTCGACCGGTTACGTGTCCACACTTTTCACTTGTCACTGAATCCGGCTCGAAGGACCAAATGTTACGACCGATCGCGGAGAGACGCGGTCGCGAGGAAAACGCGTCAGCGAGAGGCGTAAATTCTCGCTACGATTCGGTGAATCGACGCCGCGAAGTAGTCGTTCCCCTGTTTCGGTTAAGATAACAGAGGTGGTTGAATGAATATGACACAGTATAGTAAGTTATATTTCACCGTTTATTCCACAACTTATAACGAGGATAGTTACACTGGTGCGTATGTACGAGATGAGTGAGTGACTGATCTGCGGGAGTGTATACCCGCTCGAAGGATGTTGACCGTTCGAAGGATGTGAAATCAGTGCCCTTGGGAGACGATGCTGTCTCGGTGGAAGGCTAAGGATCGGTCCCTCCAGCGCACGGGACCATCGGATTTGTTGGAGCCGATGTTATTTAGGAGAGTGAGGGAATAGGCTTCGTTTTTAATTGGTTAAACGAAGGGTCTTAACTGCCCTCGAGAGAAAGTGATTAATGGGGGGAAAGTTGCCGCGTGCGTGACAAAAAAAACAACTTTCCCTTATCCTGCCGTGGTAGACAATAGTGTTTAGCAACTCCTCGGGACCAGATGTTTGTTTTGTTTAAAGGACCTTTTCTAAGAAATCTATGATTTATGGACGGTGCTTAAGGCTATTGAGGGTACGCCGTACGGAAGAGCGGACCTCTGGTGTCCGTCTGGCCCGCGGTGTGTGACCTGGGCCAGGCAGAGAGTCGCGCGGCGTAACAACTACCTTAATTCATAATAGAGCTGGAACCTAGCACCAACAACAAGGAACCAACACCACGCCACAAAAAAGATATACCACAATGCATACTGTGTCAACAATACGGACATACTAAAAATTATTGTAACAGAAGCCCGGCATGTGTTAAATGTGCTAAAAACCATCTAACACACTGTCTCTACATAGGGAAAGTAGAAGAAGTTAAATGTTACAACTGTAATGGAAACCACCCAGCCAGATATAAAGGAAGTGAAATCAGGAAACAACTACAACGTAAACTGTTTCCACCACTTCGCAATAGATCAGTCGATAACTACCAACTACAACAAAGTACAACGGATAACGAAGCAACATTGAAAGCACAAAATGAAATAAAAGCTATAAACAGAAACACAGATCCCCAAGGAAACCGAAGCTACGCGCAAGTAACCCAAAACATTAGACAAGAAACGCCCATAAACAATCAGAATCAAAGCAACAACACCGAAGACGCTACAGAAATCAAAGAACTACTAAAACAATCCATCAAAAACACCAAAATACTTACAAAAATGATAAGCGAACAAAACGCAGTCCTCGGACAGCAAACGGAACAAATCACAGTCATGCTACAACTACTTACAAACATGTTGAGCAAAAAATAAAAATAGACATGCTTAAAATAGCAGCCTGGAACTCTAACGGCCTACAACAAAGGGCCCTAGAAACTAAAACATTCCTGTATAGCAATAATATCGATATACTACTCGTTTCAGAAAAACACTTCACTATAAAAAGCTATATAAAAATACCGTACTACACCATATATGATACCAAGCATCCCTCAGGAAAAGCACATGGGAAACAATCAGAACAAATTAATAACTTACTATTATTATTAACACTCATCATGGATAAATTAATAGGCCCCGACGCAAAATAAAACCAATACGCATGGCTCTTTGGAATGCCAGCGGTCTAGCTCAACACAAATACGAACTAGAACTCTTCCTAAAACAACAGCAAATCGACGTAATGCTCGTATCTGAAACCCACTTCACCGACAAAAACTATCAGAAAATACATGGTTATAACTTCTACTATACCCAACATATCAGTGGAAAGGCCCACGGCGGCACCGGAATCATTATCAAATCCAGCATTAAGCACTACGAACTTCCATCATTCCAGAAAGACTACCTCCAAGAAACAAACGTAGCAATAGAAGACTGCCATGATACAATCACCACTTCAGCAGTATACTGCCTTTCCAGACACTCCATCGCCAAAGAAGATAACAACCTTTGATAACTTCCTTGATGCTCTGGGCAATAGATTCATAGCTGGAGGAGCCTGTAAAACCAAACATACCCAATGGGACAGTAGACTTATCACAGTAAGAGCAAAAATCTCTTGAATAGCATAAACACCAACAGACTCAACTACCTCACCACATATGAACCCATATACTGGTCCACCGACACTAACCTGATTTACTTGTCTTCTTTATAACTAAAAATATTTCGCCAAAATATGTCCAAATCAACTCCTCGGCGGAACTCTCTTCAAGTCATTCCCCCGTTATTGCAACAATTAGCACAACAATTATCGAAAATCCACCTAATGGCTTTATTCATAACCAACTCAACAACTGGCAGCTCTTTAGAGATGTCTTTAATCATTCAACATCAGCCTTAATTTCCCAAAAAACAAATGAAGATATTGAAACAGTCACGGAATACTTAAACACCAGCATAATGAACGCTATCCGCTCTTCCATACCTACTAAGAGTTCTATCAATAAACATGAATACTCCCATCACATATTAGAAAAAATCGCAGAAGAACGTAGACTTAGAATAGTATGGCAGAGTCATAGAACACCTGACGACAAACGCAAGCTAAATAACGCAACTAGGAATTTAACCAAAATCATTAAAAACTATAAAAATGACTGTTTCCAAAAATATCTCGCCAATCTGTCTCCCACAGCTGACTCCAACTACTCACTATGGAAGGCTTCCAGGAAACTCACGCGTCCCCCGCAAATAATCTCACCAATTCGCTGTCCGCAAGGTGGATGAGCGCGTAGCCCTATAGATAAAGCCAACCTGTTTGCTAAATACTTGTCTAAAGTATTTAAACTCCATTCCTCCAAAGCTGCAGCGGACATTACTGAATACCTGCACTCTCCCTTCCAAATGTCTCCTCCTATTGAACCCTTCACTTCTCTAGAAGTTACAGAATTGTTTCGTCGCCTAAATCCCAGGAAAGCATCGGGACATAAGCAAATATGTAATAAAGCAATCAAGGAACTTCCCATAAAATGGATTGCACTCATCACATCACATGGATTGCACATAAGTTCTGGAAAATATCACTGATTACTCTCATACCTAAGTGCAGAAAACCAATACACGAAACTAGCTCCTATCGCCCAATTAGTCTTCCACCTAGTTTGTCAAAACTATTCGAGAATCGACTTCTTCCACTCTTAGAGGATTTGAAAACACTGCCAGATCATCAATTCGGTTTTCGGAAGCAATATTCTACGATAGAGCAAATTCATCGTATATCACATAATATCAGCCAAAATTTAGAAAAAAATATTGCTCTGCGGTATTCCTAGACATTCAACAGGCATTCGACAAGTGTGGCATGATGGGCTTTTATTCAAACTAAAGAAAATCTTACCACACAGCTGCTACTCCATCCTAAAGTGCTACCTAACCAATAGACAATTCATGGTTAAATACTTGGACGCCACAACCACAACATTTCCAATAGAAGCTGGCATACCCCAAGGCAGTGTCCCCGGAGTCCTGCTGTTCTCCATCCACACTGCCGACTTACCAACTTTAACAGAGACAACCAAAGCGACATTTGCTGATGAGGCAGCGCTATTAACATCACACGCAGACCCGATAATTGTATCCTCCACTTTCCAGCGAGGTCTCGACTCTATGGAAAAGTGGTTCCACAAATGGGGCTTCAAAATTAACGAAAATAAATCCACGCGTGTAACCTTCAGGCTGCCAAAACAAACCAGCCCTCAGGTGACCATTAACAATATAACAATTCCTAACAAGGATTCAGTCAGATATCTGGGCATGACTCTGGACAGGAGAATGACATGGAAACAACACATCATAGACAAATCGAAGCAACTCAAGGCTAAACTTAAAAAATTCTGCTGGCTCATTGGCCGACGTTGCAACGTAAGCACGCAGAGGAAAATTACGCTCTATCCAACTACGGGGAACGGCAAGTAATTCCAACATTGAAATACTTCAACGCTTCTAATCGGAAACTCTAAGATCTATAATAGATGCACCCTGGTATGTTACCAACGAAGCAATACATCGCGATCTCAAGATAACCACGGTCAAAGAAGAAATAACAAAATGTAGTAATAGATGTATCATAAGAGTTAACAACCATCGAAACCCCCTAATTACTAAATTACTTAATACGTCGGACCAGATCCGCAGGCTAAGAAAACACTATCCGTTGGACCTAAGCACTAGATTCAGCTAGATATTTCTAATAAGTAATATTTACGTATTTATAATATTATTATTTATAAATTATACTTATTTATAAGTTATACTTACTTATAATGAGTTAATAAGTTTATTAACATATTATAAATAATTAGCCATGTCACTGCGCCACGCCAGAGACTCTTACTCAAAATTCTCAATGCGAGAATTGATTGTAAAGTACTTGTAAATAAAAAAAAAGGGGGGGATGAACGCTTTGTCCAACAGAGGTATGGAGTGATTCTATAGCTCTTCTTAGAAGAAGTAGTTGTAGCGGCACGCGACAATAAACATTCCAACGGTTTCTGTCCCGTGGCACACCACACACAGACCCTATTCTTCGGGCAAGATGATTACCAGATTTTTTTTTTTATTTACAAGTACTTTACAATCAATTCTCGCATTGAGAATTTTGAGTAAGTTTCTCTGGCGTGGCGCAGTGACATGGCTAATTATTTATAATATGTTAATAAACTTATTAACTCATTATAAGTAAGTACAATATGATTACCAGATATCGATGCATCTTCACAGTACATGCTCAGCTAGCCTGTGGACCCGTTATAAATCTTAAGATTTAGTTATTTAAAGTCCTTCAAACAGACAAACGGTCCTTGTCTTAACTACGGAAAGATAGGGGAAATGTATTTTTCTCACGAACGACGCTTCCCGCTAACAACTTTCCCTCAAGGGCGGCTAGAATCCTTCTCTAACCACCAACATGGAAATTGACCAATTACCAGCAACGTCAATTTCCCTCACTTTCCGAACGAAAGCATCTCTCCGCGAATCCGATGATCTCCTGTCCTTAGACACACCCCATCATAGTTTTCCCTTGCAGCATCATCGCGACGGAAAATTATTCTCTCGTGAGGTCGTATTAGCGAATTACTTAACGTCTTTACGCTCAGTGGATATTCCACGTTTTAACAAAGAGTTAGTAATACTTGAACCATAGATAAGCAAGTTGAGTACATCTTGGACTTTGGAAGGAAGCGCATTTTGTTATCCCGTTGACCGCGGATTTTTTATTTAACCTAGGATCATTATCATTAGCATCTCGAGTATATAATTACAACGGTTACTTGTTAAATTCTGTAATAATCATACTTGCACTGGTCAACTACTCTTTTCGTCGATGAGATCCCAAGAGAGTAACGACTTACGACCAGCGAATATTACGCGTTTCATTAACAAAGAGTCAGAATTAGAGTTTGTGAGCACGTACATCTATCATCCCGTTGACTGCGGATTCGTTATCGAACCTAAGGCCATTGTCACTAGTGTCGCGAGCGCCTAATCGCCGTGGTTGATTGTCAAATCTGTGGTATCCATACTTGTGTTAATAAACCGTACCTTTGTTATACCGTAACGATGACTAATTTCAATGAAGATTCATCAAACACCCACAACCCTATCCACAACACCACTCCGACATATATATATGTCGGAGATGAAAGGACATCGAAGCCTCCCCTTTGGAACTTCGGGATAATCCCCTAACACCGTAATCTAGATTCTATCATAGGCGTAATTAAACAATTGCCGTCTTTCGATCCGATTGTATTTGTTCGAGATTTGTGATAATGAGCTTGGGCTCGAGGCGATAGCCAGTCGCTGAACGTAGCCGCGGTCACGGGATGAACGCTTTGTCTAACAAAGGTACGGAGTAATTCTATAGCTCTCCTTGAAAGAAATAGTTGTAGCGCCACACGACAGTAAACATTCCAACGGTTTCTGTCCTGTGGCTCGCCACACGCAAATCCTATTCTTCGGGTATGATGGTTACCAGATGCAGACGCGTCTCCACAGTACGTGTTTAGCTAGCCCGAGAGCCGTTATAAACACTAAGATCTAGTTACCTAAAGTCCTTCAAACAGACAAACAGTCTTTGTCCCAACTACGAGAAGATAGAGGAGACTTATTTTTCAACGAACGACGTCTCCCGCTAGCAACTTTCCCTCGAGGGCGGCTAGCATCTTTTTCTAACCACCGATATGGAGATTGACCAATTAGCAGCAACGCCAATTTCCCTTACTTTCTGAACGAAGGCTATCCTCCACGAATCCGATGATCTCGTGTCTTTAGACACACCCCATATAGTCTTCCCCTGTGGCATCATCGGAATGGAAATTCATTCCTTCTTACGACCCCATCGACGAATAGAGTAACACCTTACGATCAGTGAATATTACGCGTCCGACTTAGATTTTGTGAGCACGTTCATCTATTATCCCGTCGACCGCGGATTCGTTATTGAACCTAGGATCATTGCCATTAGTTTCTCGAATATATAATTACCACGATTACTTCTCCAGTTCTGTGATAATCGCATTTGCACTAGTTGAAACCTCGATAAAAATGTATTGTGTGATTAGAAGATTATAAAAATGTGTTTTTCATATTGTATTCTTTAAATAATGCGTATGTTTCGCATATTTATGTTTAAAAGCGTATCCAAAAATATATTACGTAGCATTTACTTATGCAATATATTCATTTCATCAAATTAATTTAATTTATCGGAAATGCGTAAAGTGCTAACAATAATAATATGTAATCGACATCAACAAACCACGCCAAATAGTGTATTTACATATTTGCAATAGTGATTAAACGTAAGACGTGGTAGTTTGTATTTCCAATTCGGATAAATCGGTGAGATTTATCGCATCATTATTTGTAATGTTAATCATATGATGAACAAGAAGTAAATGTATGGGAAATTTTCTTAAATTTTATAAAAAATGAATATTTGAAACGAAAGTGTGCAAATTTGGACAGAGTGTTTGTAATTTATTATAACACAAACTATATGTGCCAGAATAATTGCACAAGCATTGTTAAATATTACATCGTAAATGATATTTAATGTATTAAATTTACTATTATACCTATTTTACATGTTTTATCTATTTTATATGTGCATAAATGTTATATATGCGTAGATAGGTATCTCCCGTACTATACAACTCCGAACTCTTACAAAACGATTTCTCTCTAAAATGATTCGAGAATGCGGGAAATCACAGAACGGAACGGCACTTTTAATGTATTCACACATCTGCGTATTTTTAATACGTCTTTAGTTTGTGGATTATTAAATCTTTGCACTCAAATTTTTTTTGCTATAGGGAAGTAGTAACTTGAAAATTTTCTCATAAAAAGCAATGACGTTCTTACAACTAACGTAAATGATTTATGAATCAAAGATAAACTAGTTTCCTATCGCTTTCTTTTCTAGTGAATACATTTTGGGGGGGGGGGGGGAAATTGCTTCTCAGCATAAAAATATATTAGACAACACATAAAAATTAAAAATTTTTATACATTTACGAGACACAATATATGTTTTTAGTTAGTTATATATATGTTAAGATTCCTCACCTAATTTCAATTTTTCCCGAGGAAATTCCCATTTCTTGTCGTAAGGAAGCAATTCTGCTTGATCGTCTACTGTTAACTCTGGATTTAAACATTCTACTGCTCCTTCTTCGAAATGCATCAATCCTGATTCCATTAATTCCTTTCTCATGGTCTAAAAATATGGAAATGTAGGAAATGATATAATAATAGTTATTGATATACATATTAAGACAACAATTGGTTATATTTCGGAAGATCGATTAATGAAAAATTTGAGTATAGTCCTTTGTAAGAAACATTGGAAAACAAAAATAAGAAGTGAGAGAAATTGTTAAAGTTTTATTCGAAGATATTATATTAATATTTGTAAAATAGTTGAAAGAAAATAAATGATTTTCACTTATATAAGAAGAAAATTATTCGATAATTCGAACAATTTGTGGCATGACTAATTCTAATCGATTCGATATTCAAGATTCTGTTGTATTTCATAACATCAGGATAATTTAGAACATTAATAGACTACTTGATCTATATACAAATTTATATTTTTAGGAACGTGATTAAAGAAATGGAACTTAGATGGAGATTTGTCCCACCTTTTAAATATTATAATTACTTTACCTCGAGCATTCTGTTTATTAATCCATATTACGTGCATTCTGTGCATTTTTCACATTCAAATTTCATACAATTTCATAAGCATTCGCAGACTACTAATTAATATTCAATAATATAGACTTACCTTTTCACGACGAATTTTGATTGTGAAGTAGGTTAACAGAGTCACCACTGTGATCAATAAAACAAAGATAAGCACGATCAACTCCACAGGAAGTCCTTTCCCTATAATTTTTAGAAGATAGAGTCATTAATAATTTTGGTACTTTTTCATGGGCAAGAAGATGAAAGAAACAACACAATTATCTGAAATATTTGCGATTATCTGATAGGTATTTCCAATTATGACAAAAGTATATTTCTTTTACAGTTGTATAAATATGAGAATTACCCGAGATTAGTAGAGATAAATTTCTATCTATACATTTCACAAAATATCTACAAAATTTTTATGAAAAATTCTGAATTGATTCTTTTAACCACTCTGCTAGTTCTAGTGTTCATGTACGATTTCAAGTTGCTACTATTTGGAAATTGTTATATACAATACATATATACATATATACATACATATATACTACTGCAGTATCGTGGACAGATTGCCTAAGAAATATCGGATGAACTATAAACAATTTTTTTTTTTTGGAAGAATTTTACAATCAATTCTCATTGAGAATTATAAGTAAATTATTCTGACGTGGTACTATGTCATGTATAATAAGTGATTATCGTCTGCTTGATTCTAGCTGAATCTAATGAACTATAAACAATGTTGCAAGAAAGTCTAAGTGCCGACTGGCCCAAAGGGTCGGCAAACTTCAATTTGTCGTCAATCCTTCAGTTGAATAGTTCAACTGAAGAACGGAAGAAAGTGTCACACGCTCAAGAAAGGCCACCCGCTCAGAAACAGTAATAAAGTAGACAAAACATCCTGCATGCCACAGTTATCGAAATAATAACAAAACAGCAACTGAATAGCCGCCTCTGATATACATCCGACGATAACCTCTCCAAAGGGACTAAAACCTCCATATAAAAACCCTCCTACATTAGCGCTCAACACATTATTCTGTTGTAACACTTTGAACCGTCACTCTGTTGGATTTATACAATAAAATTTCCATCATCTTATACGAAGTTCAATTTCTTTACCTTATTTGTGAAATGTTCGAAATGCGACGCGAGGAGATTGTCACGACCGGCATACTTCAAATCCGATGGACTGACGATGGAGATAAAGATGTGGCGGCACTCGGCGACAATGTATATCGCTGAAGTGCCTAATGAACCATCAACATCTCAACGGTCCTTCCACCGAAGGTTCTAGAAGAAAGAGCATGTGGCAACGGTCGTGGACGCCTAGGAAAAGCATGGACGGTGGGGATGTTGAGGGATGACAAAAGAAAGTAATCGGATCCGATCGAAAGTCAAATCATAAGAGTCAGTCTTAGAAAGTCGCGCCTAGAGTTCGGAAGTGGATTGTAAAGTGGATTGTTGTTAGAAAAAAATAAGGTTTTCTTTTTTTTATTTTTCACCTCAAATTTCTTTTTTTTATTTTGTTATTTTACGTGACAAGATCACCGGCGGTCTATCGGTTTCGTGATTTCTTGTGTCTTCGACGTGACAAAAGCGTACGGTGTTCGTGATCGCGGACGGTTACAGAACACGTACGTGATATGAGAAAAGACAAAGAGATGCTTAAGGAAGAAAGACGAAATCGGCAGACGTTAACTAAGAGTCGAGTTGTGAGGAATTGAGAGTTGAATTGCCAAGTTGCTATGAGTCGTAAACTATTAGTTGTGAGTTGTGAATTATCTATTTAGTTGGCTTAGTTATAGCACATTACTGTACTTAATTCATGTTAAATAACCATCGTTTCCTGTTTAATCCATTGTAAATAGATCCATCTATTAATAAACTTATCATTTAGAATAGAGAACATTGGAAACCCTAATTTCTAATATTTCCGAATAAATAAATTCTATACTACATCTTGGAATAAATTTGCAAGCAAACTCAGTAATACTAAGCGTTAGCTATAAAAGCTAAAGTTTTGCAGATGTAACATGTTAAATTAGTCTGATATAACTACAAAAAAAGTAATGATGACTTTCATTTATTGTCTAGTAGAAAATAGAGAATAAACTAAATATTAGTTGAAAGACAGTATTTGGCCGATGGAAGCCCTGGCAAACTTAAATTAATATTTCACGATTTTTCGATTCTGTTATCGCCAAACATTCAAGTAATGAAACTTGACAGATTCTCGTGAGATTATTTCTGCCATGACGTGAACTACTGCTACCAGATATTCTTTTCCAACTAATACAAATTTTATCTGGTAAGAATTTTCTTGATAATAAATGAATATTTTGATTATTTCTTTTGTATTTACCTCATATTAGATCTGTTAAACTTTCTGATGAAAGAGGGAGAGAGTGAGTGGATCATTATTCTCATATATTGTTGTATAAATAAAAAGTAAAAATCAACGAATTATAAATTGAGGTACAGTAGTAGTCAATGTTAGTGTGAAATAATTTTCGATGAATAGATTGATATATGGAATGTTGCGTTTTATTCAGATTTTCTATTGATTAAAAATGGATGTGACGAATACTACACGAAGCAAAGTCAAGGTCAATTTTCCAGGATCTTCTTTAACAGATCTCCACCGACTGGAAAGCATCTATCAAAGCCATATTATCAATGACATATAACTTTTAAATACCCTGTACATATAACATTAAACATAAGTTGTTTTATAACTTGAACACTAGAGTCGAACGGTGGTTATCCATTCTATGCTGACTTTGACAATATATGCCCCTATTCCGAATAATTACCTGTTAATAGTATCTATTATTATCGTTAGATAATTGAATTCTCTAATTAAAAAAGTCTATAATATACCACAGCTGTTATAGTAGCACTAAATAATTACGTATATTTGAACATCAGAAAATTAAACGTTAAATATCTTTATAAATAATACAATTGTCAAAAATAATCGGATATTGGTTGACTTACTTGATCACCAGAAAAAGTTTAATTAAAATTGACAATTCCACTGTTGTGACTTTACCTTGTAAACAATTTACCTTGTACGTCACCGAATTTGCTTATGATCAGTTTTTGAACGATCTACGTCTATTTTAAGACAAACCATTTATCTTATTGTTAGTGCTACAACAAATAGCGAACTGTATTCTGTATATTCACAGCTTAAGGATCATAGGGTTCTACGACGATATAACTCATATTCATCAAACAATACAAAAGCTGTACAACTAATTGATACTAAACTAGTTAGTACTAAAAACTAATATTTTCAGTTATAATTATTATAATTCGATGCATAAGAAATAAAAAGAATAAAGTATATTCTGTTACGCCGGGCCTCTCTGCCTGGCCCAGGTCACACACCGCGGGCCAGACGGACACCAGATGTCCGCTTTTCCGTACGGCGTACCCTCAATATCCTTAAGCATCCGTCATAAACCCGAGTCACTTGCCTGCTAAGGTCCTTCAAAACAAACAAACATCTGTGTCCGAAGCATTTCTAAAGACTATTGTCTACCACGGCGGGACAAGGGAAAGTTAGTTTTCTCACGTGCGCTGCAACCTTCCTCCCACTAACCACTTTCTCTCGAGGGTGGTTAAGACCCTTCGGTTAACCAATTAACAGCGAAACCTGTTTCCCTCACTCTCTTAACTAACATCGGCTCCAACAAATCCGATGGTCCCGTGCGCTAGACACACCCATCCTTAGCTTTCCTCCGACACAGCATCGTCACTCAACTTCACTTCTTCTACATCGTTGGAAAAGTCAACTACTAAGTATACGCTAATGCCCAACGGGGCAGTCTAAGCATAACGCGAGAGTCGGTCTCGGTATTGTCGAGCATACACTTCGTCTCTTAAATATCTTATAGTGCTACGTCCACTAATACATTGAATCCAATTATAAGAGCCCTGCTCTAACGCACATATCTATCTTAGCTTCGTGCGACAAGTTGTTAATTACTTATTTCTCTCCGTCAGTGTAGTCTAAGTGCTGGAAACATATAATTTATAAGTCTGTGAATCACAGGGTTATACAACCTCAATCACCCCTATTATCTCAACGGAAATCAGGGGATCGATCAATTCGTGGTGTCGATTGTTATAATCGTAACGGGGATTTACGACCCCCCGTTGACGTCTCTCCTTGCGATTACGTCTCCCCGCGATTGGTCGAATAAACATATTCTTTCAACTTATTTTGTTGTTTAGTGTATTAATTCATATATACTATCTTTTCGCAATTACTATAAACCCATATAGGATTTCAATCATTCTTCCATTTTTAATACTCTTTCTTGCTAAACCTAAAGTATATCATATTTTCTTATTCCTATGTTATATTAAATTTATTATATATGGACTATAGATGTACACCATGGGCGTAAATTCGTGGTAGGTAAAAGTCAGGCTGATTCTATGATATGAAATAAGATGATAATAACGAAATTGCTTTGAAAGCTCCATTTTATAAAAAGATCGAGCTTGAAAGTCTGTAAAATATAGTGCATTTGGCTAATTTTTGATTGGACAGAAGCGGTCAGTTACCAGTAGATTATTTATACGTAACAGTAAGTTGAAAATTCTCGTTTTCCAGAAAATTATTAGCATTTCACACAACATGATTATTCTATGCAGAGTCCAACATCAAACAAGAATGTTAGGATGTTGAAGCTTAGTTGAATCAAATTAGGTCTGACCTTACACCTTGGAACCTATCATTAAAAAAGATCGAGCATTTGTTATGTTATAATAAATTACCTTTCACTGTTATTGTTATGGAGGACTGGACTAATCCCAATCGACTCTTTGCTTTACACGCGTACACCCCACTGTCATTATCCTGAAGATAATTAATATGCAACTCTTGGTAGTAACGGATGCACATGAATTGCTCGCCTATTTTTAATGGTACATCGTCCTATAAAGAATATATAATAATTATTAAATAATATATTGTATTATTATATATATAATAAAAATTATATTGTGTAATAATGTATAATATATATAAAGTACATTATAGAAAGCATAATAATATAATAATTATAAGAATTATATAAAAAAAAAATATTTGGGAAAGTAACATTAAAATTCACGAGGTTGAAACGTCACACTATGCTTCAGTCTAATAATACTTGTAACAAATCCATCTAACACGATATAGGACAGTATATTGATTAGTAAACCTTTCTGAGTATGAACAACTTTTTTTATTCAATAATTTTTAGTAACAAGTTATCAGCCACTTACTTTATACCAAGTGACTAATGGTTTAGGCATTCCACCTACAAAGCAGTACAGTACTAATTCGTTGTGACCTTGGGCGCTAACATCGACTATAATTCCAGTTTCATTTAAATTAGTTTCTATTATGTAAGGTGATACTGCGTCTATAAAAAGAAAGAGAAAAAAATCTTAAATAAAGAATCTAATTATTCAAGTATTAGCATTCGAAAGATTCATTTAAATATTTACTTGACCCGAAAAAACCGAACTCTCTGACGCTGAAATCTTTTATATAACATACCGTATAATATGCCGAGAAAAATTGCCTGTAGGTGTTCAAATATTTTGGGATCCTCTATATGTATATACTAGTGATAAAATCAAATTCAATATATTTATATACACGAATGAAATCAAATATCCAAGATTCGCTTCATATTCATCGAATACTACTTGGATATAATGTTTCGTATTCGATCCTTCTTAGCTCATTTCGAACCTCGAAACAAATATTCGTAAGTTTCGAAAATCTATTGTTATCAATCTATTGTATCATTGTTATTTCATTGATTCTTCTAATAAATTAAAGAAAATTTTATAGGATTATAAACGATCAACAGGATTCCTATAAATTTGATTTGAACGGTTGCACTTGTAACCACAAAAAAATGATTTTAAGTGAATGGAGAATTAGTATAAAGTGCTCGTAAAGCTTCGAATCTATTGCAGCAGCGTCCGATTCTACTTGAGTTTACTTTTCTGATTTGGGTTAATAGCCAAAATATTCCCAGAGAGGTCTAATCTGCCGCATTTAGTATATTTGAAAGTATTACTACCTGTTTTATACTTGTGGAGGATTTGAATCTGACTGACCAATGTTCAAGTCTATATGAAACGCACTTGAACTCGTTACTAATATGTACACTACTGTTCAAAACTATTTGAACACTTTTGCGTTATTATAAATAAAGAGGCTCACAATAGTATTTGTAGACACCTTTTATAAATATAAATAGGAATATAATATAATATGACAACATGAATATGAACATTTATGTGTGTTACCTAAAATATTTACGAACTTCATTAGAACTATTATAAGACTCTATTATCATATTGATATAATTTGAAACGAATCTGATATTTTATGTAGAACTTACAAAATACATTACAATATTACAAGAAGAAAGTAAGTAAGTAAGAAATGTTAAAAATGATCTCACTGAATGCTGTTTCAATACTTTTGGGGTTTTTGTGAAATATATCTTGTAATTTTCATATATATTTTTAGAATTTTTATTAATATAATCACGACAGTCGTGCCCCACAGTCTGATTACGGTGGTAATACAAAATGTTTTAATACAAAATGTGGTAATACAAAATGTGGTCAGAATGTTTTATAAATATATATTATAGATATAGAAGTTTCTAGTGGTAAATGTTCGAAGTGTACTTTCGTAATTCAGTGCACATAAAATATACTTGGAATAAAATTCTGTAATGTAATTTCGGCTGTTGATCCTTATTTGGGGGAATCATATATAACTGATAAATATCGATGAAACCAATGGTCAATTTTAACCAACATAAGTAAGAGAGCAAAAATTGAAATTAAACAATTGGTCTTAGAAAAACACTTAGATTCAGTGTTGTGTGACCTTACGGTACAAGCTATATTCATTTAATATTGGAATCTTATAATGATACACATATGTGATGCACATATTTCTAGTTTTAACAATATTCTGTGTCACTTACAATTAGTTCTACTTTTTTACAGATTATAATTATTTGACCCAATTATGTCAAGAAATACAAAATCAGCAACAGGAAAACGTTTTTTTTATGGTACTATAACTTTGAAAATAAAATGTAAAATAATGACATAATAAAATATAAAATAGCAAATAAAATATAATGGTTCTGATCACATTGTATCTATAAAGTATCTAAATACTTATAGACGATGGTATATCCTTTTCATTATAATATAAAATATTTACCGTGCACTTGAAGAATGTAGGCCATTTCCTCTTTATTATGACATGTGTACATCATTGAGTCATCTTTTGTCACATTTTTTATTTTCAAAATGGAACGATAAGTAAATCGAGTTTTGGCTCGTCTGATCGTTGTCCTGGCTAAACATTTAAAAAGCGATTGGTTAATGAACAAATATCCAAAGAACGCTCTTTTTGTTAAAGTACGATTAAAATCAAAGACACTTAATATTTGGCTCAATGGAAATGTCATCCGAGTATTTCCATTCGAAATTATCCGTGTAATTGTAAATAGAAGCGGCACAAATCAGTTCTAGATCGTCACCTTCAACCACTGGATCTGTCGGATTTATTATGCCGAAACCACCCCTTCCATCTATGATTTTAAAATAGAATTTTAGATACAAAATTGAAAAAAGAAGTTAAATACAAATAAAATTATGAAAACAGGAAGGACAAATTCGAATAATACACAGTATTTAACGTGATAGTATCCAGGATTTTTGATAAATCAATTATAATTAGACCGCGGATATTCATGCAAATACATACTTTTATAAAATGCAAGTAGAGAAAAGAAATATAAATAGAAATTTATTGTATTAATAGAAGATTATAAAAATATATTTTTTATTTTTCATCCTTTGTGCAATACATATTTATATTTAAAAACATATACAGAGACATACTGCATATTGCATGTCACATTTATTTCATCAAGTTAATCTAATTTATCATGATTGTGTTAAGTGCTGTTAATAGCAGCAATATATAGCTAATGTCAAAAATAGACCATTGCGTTTCGAAATAGTATAGTTCGATTTAATTAAATTATTGCGTTCGCTATTCTGAATTGTATGTTGAACAAGAAGCAAACGTACAAAAAAATTTCTTAAATTCTGTTATAAACTAATATTTGTAACATAAATGAGCGTTTTACATACAAATGAATGACTAGTCAATAAATGCAAATTTGAGCAAAGTGCTTGTGATTAGCTATAAAATAAACTATACATATTAAATATTGCATCGTAAATAATATTCGATATGTTAAATTTATATCAAACATATGTTGCATATTTTATGCGCATAAATGTCATGCATTTATTGTATATTTAATGTATATAAAAGTCCTCAATCTGGCTATTACATCGTTTAGCTTTTTATTGCAAAGTTGGGTATATGTTAGATATAAGTTAGGTACAGGTATATGTTATAATGTAATTACTGTAATTTGTAATAAAATGAAGGAAAAATAAATATTTTATATATTGTATTGTATTGTATTGGTTGTTTTATACTAACACAGGTAACAATTAACAAAATTTAGCAGGCGTGAGAATTATTAGAATAAATTATAGTAAGCAGATCAAATATCATGGATATAAATTTAATGATTCCATAAATAAAATTACAACTCAATTAGAATTATCATTTGAGCAAAGACTACATACCGGAAACCAATATAGTTTCAACTTGAGACTCGCATCCAATAAGGTTACACGCGGTGCAAGTAAGATGGCCGCTCATTTCAATAGTGACCCTCACAGTTGAGCGAAACCTGGTATTCATTCCGCTTTCCGTTTTATTCTATACGAAATTAAGAGAACCCTTGTTTTGAACTCTGACGACGAAGAATTAATTACTACTCAAAGTAATTCTATTAAATAGTGTAATAAGTGCCTTTTATTATTATTACTATTTGGCTCGTTCGATTTGTTTAATTATTCAGTTATTTATTTTTCTAAAAGAGTGTCACAGATCGTTACTTTTGCATATAAAGTCTATTTATTAAATCAAACGGTGAAATAATGTGTAAAAGTTGAGTAAAAGCAAGTTTATCAAACAAGATAAATTATTGAGAAAATATGTTACAATAATAAATATATTATAGAAACTGACAAATCGACAACGCAGAAAGAATTCCTCCAATTTAAAGAAAATAACTGTGCTCAACAAATACATCGTTTCGGTTGCAAAATCCGATTGCACTTGTTTTATAACTAGAATCTAACGATTTTTTGCATAGATTTATTCTGTTTATTATTTTAGGCATGAACTAAGGCATAACTAAGTAAATAAAAAAGAAACATTCGATTTTGTCTAAATTCTCAGGATAGTACATCAGTTTAAAGAAGTTATTACGTACTTGTAATTCTATGGTGCTCGCGTCTTCATAAGAAGGATAATAAGGACATCTCATGTAACTCCACGTAATGTTTGGTGCTGGATAGGTTGCCACATCACAGGAAATTTCTACCGTCTGATTAGGAGCATAATAAGGCTCTACCTTCAACATTGGCACTGGTTTCACTGAAAAGATATCAATATAGAGAGTTAATTTCTTTTGCAGATCTTGCTAAACAAAAATTGTACACTTATTCGGTTTAAACTGTTTAAAGATTGAAAATGCTCATCGAATGAAAAAAATAACTTTTCCATAGTATAGTAACAAGTTTAGTAATAAAACAAATGATATTTTACATAAGGAAATTATACAAATTGTAGAATCTCTTATTTAATTAAAAATTACAAAATCGTAAAAATGAAATCTACCACTTGTAATTTCTATCTCTTTGCTTTATAAATATTATAAAAGTAATTCAGTAAGGACCGAGCTTTGTTGAGCAGTTCTTGATGGGAGGGTTTCACCACTCTCCTAAGCTTAAAGAATTTCTGAATGGCAGACATTTTAAAGACGATGACGAATTGAAGTTCACATTCAATTACTGGTAGTTAAATAGAGTGGCAATGGAGGATTGCAACAACGGGATTTTAAAGCTCGTGAACAGATATGATAAATGCATAAATGTAGGGGCTGGTTATGTAGAGAAATAGATTATGTAGCACTGTAGTTTAAAAAAATATAAAATTGAATAATAAGGTCACCGATTATATTTGAGCCCTCTATAAATATTTCGGAAGAAAGAAAAGTTCGAATCGTTCGAATATTAAATTCGTTATAAGTAGTTTTTCAAAATTTGCAAGTATTCGTTTCGAACTAGCTTGTGAAAATCGAATATGTACTTGTCAAGTAAGCTGGACGGGTCATCAATCGTACAATTAATATTCGAACTCTATGAAACAAAAATTATAAGTATATTATAAGTGATTGAAGAGTATTTATCTTAATTATTACTACATCATTTCTTTACCACTCGTGAAATGTGCTTATCCTTTGAGTTGATTTACCTATTACGTCGAGCGTAAAATTCAGCATTTCGAATTTATCTTGGTTGACAGCCTGAAGAGAATATTCTCCCATATCTTCGATATTTAAATGGTTAATCTTCAGAATTGTATGGTTAGGTGTCAATTTTATTACGTACTTCGGTCTATCTGAATCATGCGAAGCCCCTATGATCTCTTCTCCTTTTGTATTTAACCTGGGAAATGTACAAATTATGCTAAAAAATTTAAATAATATTGAGCACATTAATATTCATTCTATTAATACAATGAAATATTGAATAATTGTCCAAGCCTGTGAAAATGACGTTTCTAAAAAATTATTATCTATAGTAACATACTTATTAATTATACTAATTTTTAATATATATAAGGTTAATATATAATTAATATATATAAGTAATGTTTTAAATAAACATTTATGGAGGAAAATTATATTGATAATGTGTGATATTTTGTCGAAATTAATTTTTATAGTAGGATAATTACCGCAGATATTATGTCTAGCATTTATTGAGATGATTGGAAGGAATTGGAATATAATTTTGTTTAGTGATTGTTAGCACTATGACAAATGAACAACAAACATCAAATAAATACTGAATAGAGGGAAAAATGACGATATGTTATTCCGCAAAGTATTATAAGAAATTTAGGCGAGTCATGGTTATCAATAGGACTAAAAACTATGAAAGTGGTTAAAACGACCAAGGTGACTTTCATAAATTTCATAAATTGCAAAAGTACATTTTTACTGCATTATAAACTTTTCTATTCCTTACGGTTTAATTTCTTTTATACAAATTTAATACTTTAATCTTTTGTAGTTCTATAATACGTGCCATTTAATTCTAGTGTTGAAATCATTAATGTCTTCCCAAAGACAACGTTAAATATCCTTTTAAATAAAGTTTGGTTCTATACAAAATTAGTCTCATTATTATTAAATCGTGGATTTTTGTGCATTTATGGGAGTTTTAAAGATACAAAAATGCATAGAATGCATCTAATATAATAGAATACTAATTATATGTACTGATTAGATGTTATTTCCTTAACTAAGAAAATAGTTGCAGTTTGCTAACTACAATTTGTATAAAAGCTATTTGTGTAAATAATTATATATGTAAATACACACACGCGCGCGCGCGCACGCATGCATATATATCTGTACACACATAACGTCAAAAAAATATTTTTCACATTTTTTCTATTTGGAAGACATATGTTTAGATGTTAGCAATAGTGATCCATTAAGCTAAAACTTGTTACCATTTAAGAGTAGGTTCTGGATAGGCATGCACGTGTACCACCCATTGTACACTATCACCTTCTCGACGTTGATAATGTCTGTTCGCATCCTGCGCTGTTAGGTTGATAAACTTGTTTTCTGGATCTAAAAATGAATATCCGGAATAGTTTTTGGTACAAAAGCTAAACGCTACATAAGATATATATTTGGCAATTAAAAGTAAAAGGTTGTATTCAAATTTCCTTTATCTTCTGTATCATGAATCGTATACGAGAATGAATCCACTATGCTACACATATGTGTATATTGAATTCTTTCAGCTACATTTATTAAAACTTTTGATATTTAGTAAATTTGAGACGAAATCAAAAATAGCTTTATCTCGTATTCCAAGCAATCTAAAGTGTGATTAATAACATTGTTCAACAGCCCACTACCGATTATTTCGAATCTACAAGTAGTTTTTCCCCAGCCCGTCTAATTTTTCAGAAATTTGATTCTGAAAGGAATTCGTATATTTCAAATTTAAACAAATTTTGTGCCGTAACTATAAAGGATATTGTACATCAGTTTGTGTCGAAAAATTCCTATCCTAAAAATTCTTTCCTAAGTACTCAGATATCAGTTTTTAATACATTATAAATGTTTGAATATGTTTAAACAGTCCTTAAATGTGGGGAGACGTCGATTTTTGGGGGATATTTTTCAATTTATCTTAAAAAGTAAGAATCTAGCGTAAAATCGAACCACGATAGAGCAAACTTTTACCTTGAAGAAAAGGGCAAGGAAACACGCATCCAACCAGAAAGCTAAATAGCTCCGCGAATGCGAAATGTCGACAATAATACGCAAAATCAAAGCCAAAGCTCAAAGTCTCACCTGCATCGCGCTAGATGGAACATCGAGCTCTTACTTTTTGAGTTAAATTGAAAAGTACCCGTAAAAATTGGTGTCTCTCCGTCTTTAATGATCATTTAAACATTCATGATGTACCGAAAATTATTCGGAAAAGATTACAGAATCTTCCGACACAAGCATGGATGGAATATCTTTTATAGTTATGCCTGAGAAAATCTGTTCAAATTTAAAAAGTATGAATTTAGTTGAAAATCAAATTTCTCAAAATCTAGACGCAATGGGGAAATGATTTATAATCAGAGATTTATAACTATGAAAAGTAAAAATACTTAATAGCAATAGGAACGATAAAAAGAATTTGAAATTTGTTGAACGGTGTAATTGAATAACATAAACAAAATATTCGCAAGGCCAGCAAAAGCACATATATAATTGGAAAATCAAATAAGGAGACATTCCAATCAAAAAAATTGATTCAAAATATATCGAATTTTGAAAAATTGCTTTTCTACAAAAAGCATAAAATTTAACTTATTATAACTTCCACTGTGGTTTTCACATTATACTTAATTGCATAATTGTAATTAAATTAATTATAGAAATAAAAATAAAAATTGAAATTAAATTAATGACGAACTTGACTTGAATATTATATTTAAAAAGTAGAAGAATACTGCAAAAGTTAAAAAATAAAAATAACTTATTTCAAGGAAAGACAATATTATATACAAAACAATATTTTATACAAAATCTTATAATTGGAGAATTATTTGGAGAATTATTTAAAGTATAACTTACCATGAACCTTGATGTACTTTCTCGTTTTGTTAAAGTCATAAAAGGATTTGATAATGCATTCATACCACCCTTCGTCCTCATCCCTAACATCTTTTATGATCAATTCGGTGGTTGTGCGCGCAACTGGACCAGACTTTTTAGTATAACTAGTAGTATTTATCCTGCTGCTCTAAAATTATACATGAAATTTATTTTCTATGACAATTAAAATTATACAGGAAGTTTTATGATTTACAGTAAATACTACGGAAGGGTGAATCTAGTCGTAAAAAAATTAGTCAAAAATATGGAATACAATCTTTTCATACGAGGCATTGTTTGTGTGAAAATTCACTTGGAAGATGTTTTCGATATGCTCTTATTAAATTTTTTTCTTAATTATTGAATGAATAATGAATTGTTGAAGTGATTAATATTTCTACATATATTTGGGTTTATTGTATCGTGTAATAGAAAGTATACAACTAAATAGAAAAGCTTTTTATATTTTATATAAAAAATGTTATATTTAAAAATAAAATTATTTTTCTATTTGTAAAATAATATGAATGTAGTTAAATATCACTGATTGTGTTAATATCGTAATTTTTTCTATCATTTTGGCAGTCTTCTTACCCTGACTTCTAGTTAAGAAATTAAATAGGTAATCAAGATGAACAGTTCATCAAACTAATTCTGTAAATTTTGTCAATTACAAATACCAGTTCTAATATTGCATATTGGTTTCTATAAATCAATTTTATGATGATTACAAGGTGTAAAATTATTACATTTCGATTTATCCATAATTTATGGGGTCACATAAAATTAATCGTATATTTGTAAATTCCAAATATCATGCAATGTCAAAAAAAAAAATATTGTTTGATAAAATAAATCAACAGAACACTGCACGCTGAGAACATTACAGAGTGTTCATATAAATTTTTGTCAATATAGGCAACAAAATGGAGCATTGATTAGAATAGAAAATGATTTCAACAACTTTTAAAGTCAATTTTCTGAAAAACAAAGTATGAAAAAATTTTGTTTTATATTTTCGACATATTTTTTCACGTAGAACCACATTTTTTTTAGTTGTATACCAGTTACAAAACGGCCTGTATAATTTGGATAAAGATAAATAAATTGTTTCCGAACCGCTTGTGGTGTATTCCAAATTAAACCATAAGTCAAGTCTGCTGCAACAGTTGTCGTGCAATTTACATGTAGAGTTTGTCCTCGTGTTACGTGACGCAAAGTGTCTTCTATAATTACTGGAGCAAGCAATTCTGGCTTAACTAAAATCAATGCGAATTTTTCAATTAATTTAATATAGAAAATATAATTTAAATTAAAAGTATTAAAATTAATATATAGTGTCGTGCTTCAAAATTTAATCATAAATTCAACAAACTGCTTGCGATAAATTTTTGCTTTTCTCTATAACGTAGGCTCTAAAAATATATAGAATGACCCATTTAAAGCGATACGCGCAATTATCTCCTAAATTCTAAATTATTCGTTATACAAAAGAATGTTTCAAGTAAAACTTACTTTATTTCCCAGGTAATCGGACGTCTCGTGATGGTCACAAATCTTATCTAAGTGAATGTGCCTTCCAAATTTTAAGGCGAAATATGTTTTTTTGGATGAAATTGTGTGTAAAAACATAAATAAAAACATAATATAATAAAAAACCAGATAGGCGTCTACCCCATTCCGTGACGAATTCATCGACTCGAATTAACTATGTTGGTGTTCCAAGGTCATTCAGGATCATTTATTGCCGTTCAAAACTTTCCTTTATTAAACGTCTCCAAGATTTCGTTTACCAAAGTTTGTGTTACAATTGCTTCGAAGGAATCAGTATTATCGTGACTTCGTTATATACGTGTTCTTCGTTTCAACATCAATTCAATTTACGATGGCTAATTGAACAATATGTTCCTCGGTAGTTGGATACGAAGAGGGAGCAGGGTACACTTCCCATCAAGATCTCCGGATTTGATATCAGCAGAATTTTTCTTTCGAAGTTTCATAAAAGAAGCTTATCGTGATAATATGGGAAAGTCGTATAATATTGGAATGGATACCTATCAACAAATTACTTGGAGATATTGGAGAGGGTAATATTGGAGAGGGTGCAACTATCTTTTAGCTTATTATTACATTAATTATTTAATTATTTAATTATTTATATTATATTAAACTAGCTTTGAGCTTATTATTTCGAATACAAAAGATAAGGAACATTTCTGGACATTAAACGAAGGTAAATTTCGACTGGCAATAAATGGCCTGGTGTCCTACATCATCATATTATAGGTCAATGAATTTGTCATGGCATGAACTACGCGCTTATCTGAATAAAAACATGCAAGTAGTTGCATTAAGAAAAAAGATCACCTTGAAATCTGGAAGGCACATCTACCTAAATAAGGTTTGTGCTCGTCACAAGACATCTCCCTCGAAATAAAGTACATTTTACTTCGTTACATATTTTTGCATAACGTATAGTTTAGAGTTCAGGAAACAGTTGCGTGTATTACTTCGAATGAGTCATCTTGTATTTATCTCACTTTGAAGCAGTGTAAATATTAGACTTTATAAATATAGCTTTCAGATCTTTATTTCGCGTAATAATTATAAACTAAATTAAGTTGACTTTTGTATAATGCTTACCATTGTACATCCTAAAATCAATTCTTTCTATGTAAAGTATATTTTTAGATTTACTTTTCTAATTTCATATCGTCAATGAATATTTTTTTAACACACTGTATGAATATAATATAAAAATTGGGTCAAATTCGTTTTTTTTCGAAACAATAGAAAATGTGAATCTACTCATATTCAACAATTGTGTATAAATCATATACCATACGAGACATGCAAGGAATACCTGAAAATATATTTCATCAATCTATGATTAACAACACGTGTGACTTTATCAAGCTGCCACAGCTTTCCTGAAAGCTCTGGCTTTTGCTTCTGTGTTTCAAGTATCGATGATGATCACTGAATCCGGTTCAGGCGTGACGGGCTGATAAAGGGCTGATCGCCGATAAAGATCTAGACTAATTGCGAACCTCTGCAGTAGACACTTTTTATAAATATGTTATATGTGTTAAATTGTTTGGAATGTCCATAGCACTGTCATGAGTTGAATACGGATTTTTACGTATTTGTGAAACATTTAAAAGTGTAAAAATGCACGTAATATGCAAAAATATATGTATAAACCATCCAAGCGTCATACCATAAAATGATCAAATACAAATACGAAATATACTGTTTGTATCTGTGCGGATACAAATTACGCTCAATGTATTAATGGTGTAGAAGTTAATAAAATTATATCTACAGCAAGCTTGTCATTAACTTAAGATCCAATCGTTATAATTTCTGATGTTATACAATTAGAAATGGAAATATATGTTTCCTACGACGGAAAGTACGAGTTGAAGCTTATATTGAAAAACGCAATTTTAAAGCGCTTGGCCAGGCTGCTGATTTGGAATCATCTCGATATCAATTTAACAATTGTAGAAAAATCACTGAACATTGATCAAATGAAATTGGTGAACAACAAATTCTTTGCAACAACAATAGTTAACAATGAATAAATTGAAGAAATTTTGCAAACAGGACCGATCTGTGAATTGCCCCTAGAAGATGCAAACGGTTTCGCTCTGATAGCTCAATCCAATCCTAAGTAATCGATGGGCATACATAAAAATTCGACTTGCAAAAAAAAAAATAGTTCACGAAAAACAAACGCAAAAAAGTTTTGGAATTGGACCAGTGGGGGAACATGCGCTACGAGAAGCAAAAAGAATCATCTTGATTGGTTAAGCCGTTTCGGAAAAACGCAAAAATATTAGTTTTAAAAAAAATTGTTTAAGACGATCAAATCGAAAAAAATTTTTTAACGGGACTAACCGGATAACATGTTCTACAATGTGCAAAAAAATCACCTCGGATTGGTTAAAACATTTCGGGGTAGTTGATGAACATACATAAAAAGGAAAAAGAAGACAACATATATATACATATTTTTTTATATATATGTAGGGGGTTGAATGATGAGATTACTAGTAGGTAAAATCGTCAATGTATTTAAAATTGTCCGTACAATGTCGTAGTCGCGAAACGGTGTGTGTAACGTCGTTTGGTCGCAGTTTATAATAATCCGTTTGCGATCGCTTCCGTTCATTTATAGTAGTCAGGGGGAAATCGGGAGATTCAAATTTGTCTTTGTTTTACGGTTACATGTAGCGGCGACGTTGTTTTGCTCGGAGTGTGTTTATTCTTACATTATACGTAACCTAACGAACTTTATACTCCGAAGCAAAACAGCAACATGATTTGAATCGAATTCTAACTCTTGTGCCGCTACATCACCCCCCTACCAGTGATAACGTTTTTATTGCATTTCCCAGGAAAGTCCCCGTGTGTGATAATTTGTGATGTCTGACCTGCCTGTAGCCGATTGGGAAAACGGACTCTTCGGCCAGACCGCGTAACGTACCTATTACTAGTGTTTCCTTCATTGCTTTCGTTATTCCTATTTACGTCGCTTTCGTTGCGAGCGTTCGTCTGTTCTACTGGAATAAGCATGTCATGGGTTTCGACGGTTTTCGCTTCGAGATCCTCTGATACTACAAAGGCTGGCTTTAGCCGGTCGACGGAAACCGTTATATCGCGATTGTTGACACTAATAGTATACGTTTTCTCGCCTCTTCGCGTTACTCTAAACGGCCCATCGTAAGGCAGCTGTAAAGAGCCTCTAATTGCGTCGTGTCGTAAGAATACATAGGGGGAAGACTTCAATTCGCGGAAAATGAATAATTTCTTTTCACCGTGTTGTGTAACGGGCTGAGACCGGACTTTCTCCATTTGTTCCTTGAGCAGGGTTGCGAATTCCGAGGTGGCCCGCTGCTTAGTTGGTAGAAAGAACTCTGCCGGCAAACGTATGCCGGTGCCGTATATCATCTCGGCTGCCATTGCGTTTAGGTCCTCCTTTATCGCGGTTCTAATGCCTAATAGCACGATTGACAGAATTTCGACCCAGTTGCTCGTGTCGTGGCACTTGATCGCCGCTTTAAGCTGTCTATGCAGGCATTCTACCATCCCATTAGACGCAGGATGATGGGCCGATGTGCGTAGGTGCGTGATATCGAGCAACCGGCACAACTCTTCGAACAGACGCGATTCGAATTGGCGTCCTTGGTCGGTTGTTATTTTTAAAGGGACGCCGAAACGAGAAATCCAAGTTGATAGGAGGGCCGCGGCAACGGTTGACGCTTCCATGTCGGCAATGGGAACGGCTTCTGGCCAGCGCGAAAAACGATCAATGCACGTTAGATAGTATCGAAAGCCCTGCGAATACTGCATTACGATAATATCCACGTGTATATGCTCGAATCGGCCTGCTAAAGTTCCGAACGATCCAACTGGTGATGATACATGCCTGGTGACTTTATTACGCTGGCACGGTATGCATTGCCGCGTCCACGTACAGCAATCTTTGTTTACAGACGGCCAGACAAAACGCGTCGTCACCAGTTTTTGTGTGGCGCGTATTCCCGGATAAGAAAGTGCGTGTAACGACTGAAACACGTTGTGTCATAACGATTTCGGTACGAACGGCCGCAAGGTCCCGATCGACGTGTCGCAGTATATTTCGGTGTCTTTTTCAGGGAATCGGATCTTCTCAAGCCGCAGCATGCGAGAATCGGAATTGAGGATTTGGCGTAGTTTATTGTCGTTATCTTGTGCTACTGCTAACATTCGATGATCTACCGCGTTTTCGATTGTCTCGATACGGGATAGCGCGTCGGCTACATCATTTTCTACGCCTTTAACGTACCGGATATCTGTCGTGAACGGAGCTATGTAGTCAAGATAGCAAAATTGTCGAGGCGAACATTTTTCGAGTTTCTGGCAAAATGCGTAGACGAGGGGTTTATGGTCCGTGTATATTATGAATTTTCTGCCTTCGACGGCGTGTCGAAAGCGTTTAACGGCAGTGTAAATCGCAAGGAGTTCGCGGTCGTAGGCGCTATATTTTTGTTGCACGGGTGTTAAAGATTTCGTAGTAAACCCTAGCGGTTGCCACTTGTCGTTCGCGCGTTGTTGCAAAACGGCTCCTACTGCGTAATCGGACGCGTCTACTGTGAGGCTGACGAGCGCACCGGGTGTCGGGTGCGCTAACAATGTGGCGTCCACGAAGGCGTGTTTTGATTCTTCAAAGCTGATTTCCGCGCGATTGGACCATTCGATGGACGCGTTACCCTTTTTCGCGCCTTTTAGCATCTCGTTAAGCAGTTGCAAAATTTTTGCGGCCCTCGGTATGAAACGTCGATAGAAGTTAATCATACCGAGGTACCTGCGTAATTGTTTAATGTCCGCGGGTTTCGGAATTCTGATAATCGCTACGACACGCTCGGTTGGCGGCTTTATTCCGTCGGCGTTCACGGTGTAGCCAAGAAACGTGAGTTCGCGTGCGCCGAATTCGCATTTCGCGAGGTTTATAACTACGCCGTAATCGCTAAGGCGGCTAAACAACGTTCGTAGATGCTCGCGGTGCTGGATTTCATTCTCCGATGCAATGAGGAAGTCATCTATGTACGCGTAGACGAAATCGAGACCACGGGTGACTTTGTCGACGAATCACTGACATGTTTGCGCGGCGTTTCGAAACCCAAACATCATATTGGTTGCTTCGAAAAGTCCGAACGGTGTCATTATTGCCGTTTTCTTTACATCTTCCGGCGCGATAGGAATTTGATGGTAAGCGCGAACGGGGTCAATTTTTGAAAATATGCGCTTACCATGTAAATGATGGGCAAAGTCCTCGATGTGGGGAGGCGTGTATCTGTCGGGTATCGTCCGAGCGTTTAACGCGCGGTAGTCGCCGCATGGTCGCAAATTTCCATCCTTTTTGGGCACGACGTGAAGAGGTGATGCCCACGGGCTTTTCGATGGACGCATCACGCCTTGTTCGATCATCAACTCAAATTCGGCTTTCACCTGCTTGAGCCGGTCCGGAGCGAGGCGTCGGGGTTTGTTGTAGACCGGCGGGCCAGGCGTAGTTTCGATGTGGTGTACTACGCCGTGTCGGGCCTTTTCCTTCCCGAAAGACGGAGGACGCGTGAGGGCCGGGAATTCCGCCAGTACACCAAATCGCCACAGATAGTTTTCACCGATGGCGTGTTGTCTATGGCGACGTACCCTTTCGATGATAACTGGGTTGTCGTGTCGATTAATCTTTTATTCCGTTGGTCCACGAGCAACCCGTAGTGGCTCAGGAAATCCATGCCTGGACGTCGGCCACTGTAAAATGCCACTTGAAGGCGCGTCGAAGGGACAGGTTGAGGTGGATCGCGACTGTACCATATGTCGCAATTCGTGTCCCGTTAGCCGCGAACAATTCGTACTCGCTTTTCTTCGCAAGTCCCTGCATTTTGCTGCGCGGGTAGACGCTGATGTCCGCGCCGGTGTCTACCAAGTACGAGATGCGCGTGTTTTTGTCGAGAACGAAAATGCGTCAGGAGATCAAGCCGTCGTCGTTTGCCGCGTTTACGGACGGTCGGTCCCGTTTTCCCGATTTCCATGTACACGGTGAGGTGCATTCTCGCGCATTCGCCATACGTCGCATGATAAAAGCATAAGCCGCCTTGCCGTGGCGGGCTTCGGGATCGCGAGCGGCGGCGGTATTTCGCGCAGGAGCATGGTCGCCGGCGGTCCCCGATGGTCAACGCGTTTATTTGCGCCTGCATCTGCATCATCTGTTCCCTCAGCGCGTTGATGACGGCAGCCGTGGCATCGTTTACTCCGCCGCCGTATGTCGTTGGATTACGTACTGCCGTGGTTCGGTCTGTGCTGACCGCAACAACCTGTCCTAGTTCCGGGCGTATTTCATGGTTGCTGTCGGCGATCGTGGTCAGAGTTTCGGGTCTCTTATCCTGAACGGAGGCTAGGACGCGCTGTACGTGCACCGGAAGTCGGCCTTCCCAAAGAGTCCGGATGGGTTCGTCTGATGTTGCAGGGGTGGCGAGGCTTTACAGGTCCCGGTAAAATTGAGAAGGCGTCCTGTCGCCTAGTTGTTCGCTTTCTATTATTTTACGTAGGCGTCGGGCGTCTGATTCGCCCAGCCTCTTAATGAGTTCCTTTTTGAGGAACTCGTACTGCCCGCTCTTCGGTGGATTGGCTAAGATGTCGCGGATGAGTCGCACATACGGTTTATCGATGTTCGCGATGGCGGCATTATATTTGGCCTCCTCACTCGTAATCCGGGCGTGTTTGAACTGTGCCTCTAACACATTAAACCACAGCTCTACATCATCCGCCCAGAACGGTGGTATGCGGAGCTGAGCGTTTACCGCGTCCACGTTACCGAGCTCGTTTTTGTCGGTACTCGTCATCTCGAAAGCTCTAATACTCGCGGAGTTCGAAATCTTATCGGCACTCTCCCGGTTATTTCTATTACTTTGATCACATCGGGGTCACCACTGTGGGAGAAGTGTAGTAATTGATGGTTGCTGCCAGGTGAAAAGGGAATGCGCGTTTCGTCCAGGGACTACCGGTGGACTCGTCAGTAAGGCTATACCCGGTAGTCCCTGCCTTAGACGTAGAGGGAGTCTCGCTAGGTGCGGTATTTGTATCATGCGCCCGTATATTCGACCGCTAGCGAGACAGACTCGTTGTCGTCGTAGTGGCCCACTGGTGTTGGCGGTTGGTACCCGGATCGCCCGGGAGGTATTACGACCGCGTTGATGCCTCGACCTGTCGGCGTCCTGTTGGTACCGATCCGCGACATATACATGTCGAACCTAGATACCTTCCTTCTTTTCCAAAGTCGGTATAAAAATGATTCCGATAGGAACAGAATTTTAGACGTGTTTCTTCTTGTAGATGCAGGTGCAGAGATCATATGAAGGTAACATACGTTTTCTTACAATCGTATTTTTTAACATACTAATCTATCTTGTGCCGAAAGAATTGATTTTAAGACCTAATACAATTAAGAGAATTTAAAATATAAACATAGTTCGATATTGCCCTGACACAAATATTCGTAAAATATACAGTTTTCCTTAGATCGTTATTTTTATGATTATTAAACATATTATTTGCAACAAATAAAAGTTTTGTCAGTTATAAAAGTTACAAACGTTCTCTATATGTTAGAATAGTATATCTTATTCAATAAATAGGTAGAATAAGATTTACGACTTTAGATGTTATTTTTGTGTCTTTATATAAACGGTGAGGGTTAAATTAACATTTTTTGTGAAGTATACTTACGCTGCACTAAGAAGAAATATGTGATTTCATGGACCTCATCTGCTTGATCTATTACGCATTTAAAGTATCCACTGTCTTTTAACGTGATATTTGTCAATGTGAGACCAATTCTCGGATTGAAATTTATTTGCTCCTGGGGCTGCACAGTGAATTCGATTTTAATACAACAATTATAAATGATACAATAAATTCTTATATTTTTATATTATTAATATTCGAATTTATCAATCCGATATTTCTGTCCGACCCATTTACATATCTGAATATCTCCTAATTACGTATCTCTGTTAAAATTTTTATTCATGATTAAGTTTTATTTTAATTTTATTCATTTATTTATTTTATAATTTAAAGCGTAATTTTGGAACTATATTCCAGTTAAGTTTTAATTTTTAACTAACACTATAATATGTATTATAAAAATAAACCACTTTGAAAATTTTCACTATATTTGTTGCACTTGGTTTTCATACCATATAAATATTTCAAGTGTGGAAAATCCGTTGATAACTTTCTAATTTATAAAGTAAATTATTTAATCAAGATTGTATGAATTAAATGCCTTCATAATAAGCATAAAAGTAACAAAAATAGGAGTCAAAATTGACGATAAAACGAAATCTCCTCTTCTTCCGATTTTGATCCATGGACTGGCTAAAATGATGACATTATACGAATAATCGCTCTGGATCTAAACTAATAACGGTAATATTAAAAATCATCAAATTTTTCGGATCCACAGTGCAGTTATCATATGCCCATGCCTATCCATCGTATCTTATACGATGTACACAATATTCGTTAAAGTGGCTTACACTATATTTCTCGTGATAGTATAACCAAATGTTATTTTCGTTATTATTTTTTCCAGACATATTTTTTTTAGTTTTTCTTTTTTGTTCGTCGATTTTTGGTTTTTTAATGGTTAATGCCAAAAGATTAAACGGCAGTTTATGGACCAGCGGAATACAGTATACAATGTTTTACATGGCGACAATGATCGGTTCTTTTAAATAGTAATAGAGAAACTGGGATGAACGGTTTTACTTATCTACATAGTTTTTATAGGTTTGTTTATGTTCCTAATTATTATTAGAAAAAATATGTATTTATCACACATAAAAGTAGACCTCCCCAATACTTTTCGCTGTATTTGACTCCATATAAATATTTTAAGTACTATATAAGTATAGTTGAATGTATTGTATTCTAGTAAATCTGATTAACAGGAGATTTAAATGTTCTTTGTAGAATAATACGATTAATTTTTTTGCAAAAGACAAATGACAGTGTTCGCTCCGGTATATTTGTCTAATATTTTTACTATTACTAGTTGAATAAAAGATATTAATATTAAGCGCATATAAATAAACTTACCGCCTCGTTTAAGAAGACTTGGACTGTGAAATTGGGTGACGTTGGTCTGCATGGTATTACGGCAGACCCACCGACTGCTGCATGTAGTGAAGCAAAGGTATTCGCTTCTACGAACACATTTGTAGTCGCTGGAACAGTCAATACTAAATTAACATATTATAATCATATAAATTACAAATTTATCCCGATTTAGTTAAAATCCGTTAAAATTATCCCGAACCGTGTAATCATTTCATCGTCGCGTCGTTCAAATATTGTAAAAATAGTAAACATACAGTTGTTTACAAATATATTTTAACATTTATAGAAATCTGTTTTGGATATATTTTATGTACGTTATACAAAACATTTTGGAATTTCATCAACAGTCAATAAGACAATAAGATATTAGTAATTATTATTGGTATAGACATATATATATCATATATTTCAAATATATATACATGTATTGGGAAGAATATTGGGATTTTATTAACATGTTTTATTCAACTATTACGATTATATTGATAAAGTTTCAAACGGATCTTCAAAGGATAAATTAAACGCTTATGGACCCTTAGAATCATATATCATAGAGTTTTATACGTGTTTTCTACATGTATATGAATCGTAAAAGACGCTACAAATTTTCCGAACAACCCATTATTTGTTTATGATGATAGTTTAGGTAAAAAGCATTTAAAAATCCACTTACACTGAACGTAAACATATACCATGCTTTTAGATGTTTTAAAGTTAGGATGTGAGGTAACTTGTAAAACATTTCCAGGGCAACCATATAACCCTGTATCTCCATGAACAGTTTCACGTCGCTGGAACATGTACATATAAATTCCGTGCTCGATGTGTTCTTGTGCATGCACTGGCGAAGTGACGATCTATTATTAGATTAAACATAATTAGTGATTATGGTAATACTATTTCTGACAATAAAGAATTAACGTAAGAAATAACGTAATAAACACAGAATCTATAGAAAATCCCAATACAATTTTAACATTATCATAAAAATAGAATTTAATAAACTGAAGATAAGAACATACAATCTTGTTATAAGTATGTATATACAGGGCGGTTGGTAACTGGTGGTACAAGTGGAAAGGAGGTGATTCTAAGTGAAAAAAGAAGACGAAAATATAGAATAATAATTTTTCGTTTGAGGCTTTGTTTTCGAGAAAATCGACTTTGAATTTTCGCCCGGTACGCGTGCGGTAAGTTATAACGGATCTCACTGTAGATCGTTATCTCGATGGAAAAATTAAAAAAAAAAGAAAATTAAAAAAAAAAATTTTTATTCTATATTTTCGACTCCTTTTTTCGCGTAGAATCACACCCTTTCCGCTTGTACCACCAATTACCAAGCATCCTGTATATAATGAAGTCAATATATAATTAAAATTCAATATATACATAAAATTGTAATGTATTAAATATACGTAGGTACATAGATTCTGTTAAAAATTGTTACAATTTTATTATATTATGAAAATGAAATTTTATAAATTCACCATTAGACGGTAAAATTAGTAAGATTCAATATGTATTGTATATAGGATTCTAATTCATGAAATATAGTATAATATGAAATTATACGATAAATTCAGTTTATTATAAATATAGATAAATAAATAACTTTATTTTGTTGCTCTTCAGCCATGAAAAGGAAGTTAGCATGTGCTTGTGCCTACAAAAACAATATAAATATACATCAATACAATGATTCTAAATTAACTAAAAATATTAAAGTTTTTACAGTTTATTAAAATTTTACAGGTGTATAATGTTATGATATAAATATAAAACACATAGGGAAAAGTTAAATATCGTAGTAGGTTAAATATTGTGAAGCAAATACGAAAGAAATAATCGGACATGGCTGAAGAGCGTGTGATGTGAACAGTGTGTAAGAACATGTATAAAAGCGAATTTTAATGGAAGTGGGAGTAGAGGCAAAAAATAGAGGTAGATAAAAAGGAATAGGTGTAGTTCACAAAAAATAAAAGATAACTAGGCGAAGGTAGGAAAGCTAACTTTTCTGAGAGAACGAATCTTGGTAATGACGTATTGATTAGGAAATGAATTGGGACAGTCTCCAAAAAAGATAGAAGTTAGGAAATCAAACCGTGGGTATCTTACAAATATCGATAAAGCAACAGAAACAGGCAGGGAAAGATGTTACAGAGACAGGCATGTTAGATGAATTTTTAAATAAAATCGGAAAAAATCCAAGTGAAGTATAAGAGAAGAAAAAAGTACTACCTGAAAAAAGGACAAGAAGGAGAGACGGAAATAACGAAGAAAAATGTGGAAAATACAGAAGATAAGAATAAGAATAAGAATAAAAAGAGCACCAGGGAAAGAAATTAAAAAAACAGAGAGATTGTAGAAATATTAACGTCCATAGCAGGTTTGATCAACGAAATTTAAGGTTTGAGAGGAAGAATGAGGTAAAAAAATTGTTCAATGGAACAAGAATTAAAAGACTTGAAACAGACGACGAGAAAGAAAGGAAATGAAAAGATTGTTGGAAAATGAGAGAAAAGAGATGTTAGATATAATTAAACAATTCGAGAACAAGAGACTAAAATCGAGAAAAAAGAGGGTCACAATAATAACAAAATCATTGGATAGAAGCTAGATGATTTGGAGAGAAGGATAAGAAGGAAGATAGAAGAAGATGAGAAGGCGAGCTAAATGCTAAAGTAGAAAGAATAAAAAGAATGATAGAATTATGAAACAGGAGAAACAAAAAAAATAACATGGTAGTTGAAGAATCTAAGATATCGGATAGAATCTTTTATATTGTATATATTTTTTCGTGTTATGTATATTCAATGCACTTTTTCACCTGCAAATTTTCCATAAATGTATAGAAGTTCGCGGTCTAATTATAACATTTCACATCTCAGACAGTTCAATATCTTTCGATAGTTTAAAGCTATTGCGTTTACTCGGAAGTTTGTTCCTAGAGGTGGTACTATTACATCAATTATTTTTTATAAACTTACCGCATTTCTCGAGTCTTGAGGATAAATGAAAGAAATCCTTTCGTGGCCGGTGCACTTAATCTCTAAAGAGTCGTTTTCATTTATAAGAAGATCGTCAGCTTCCATTATCGTAGTTATGTCATCCTCTGCTGATCTTGCTAATAAAAAAAAATAAAAAATCTTGTACGTTACATCCTAAATTTATCGAAAAAGCAAATAAGTAATATAACTCCGTTTATATAAACTCTATATAAACGAAGCTTTACTTACATAGTCTTTGATTAACTGAACTCTATCTGAGTTTTTGTTATCTAAACTACTATCGAACGTTACTGCAATTTCATAAACATATTATTTACATTTATTATTTATAAATTTGTTATTTATAATATTTATTATTTATTTACATTTATTTTAATTCATCTACAATATTTAGCCAAATGATTTTTTCCCATACATCTATTATTTCCATTTTTCTTTATCATTTCAATGTATTAAAATTAGTTCAATCTTATATTGTATATATGCCATTTATCATTCTATTCTTCATAAAGCATTTAATTAATTTCATGTTAATATATCTTATCAATTGTCCAAATACATTTCCCGATATTATATCTTTGTTAGAAACTTAATGAACCATAAAGTTGAATTAATTACACGATTCGTAACTACACGTGCTCAAATTCATATTCAAAGTCTTTAAGATGCGCAACAGTTACGCATTATGATGGGATCATGTCACCAATCGAAATTTATATAAAAATGAACTCCTATTATATATATATATATATATATAATTATATATATATATATAATAAATATATATATATATTATATTATATATATATATATTATATATATATATAATAAATTATATATATATATATAATAGGATATAATATATCATATAGGATATAATAGATAATATATATAGGATATAATATATATATTCAGATAATATATATATCATACATATCATAAATCAGATAATATATATATATATAAATAGTTCATATATATATATATATATATATATAATCTGAACTATATATATAGATAATATATATATTATATATTATATATATTATATATATTATATTATATATATTATATATATTATAATATATATATATATATATATATATTATCTGAACGAAAAACCATAGATAGTGAAAAGAATTAAGTGGACTTTTAATCATATGCACGACCTGGTTACCTATAGGAACCTGTTTGTTCCCGACAAAGTTTTCCTGTACATACATAGATTTCACAACCGAATTCCTTGTTAATTATAATTATTCGGAACAGGAACATCATTACTAATTTCAATAACTTAGACATAGGTTATCAAAGCGAACAAGGTTATCAAGATTCCAAGGTATCCACAAGAGGCTTTAGTTAAATTTAGGTTACGATTAATCTTGATTCAGCAGTAAGTGTCCACATTTTTATATAGCTAAATCTAAACTTAACTCATTCACTAGAGAGATAATTATTTTTAATATTGTATAAATGAAAAAGAAAAATCAATGGGTTATAAGCTAACAAGGGCCAGAGTAGTAGATATCCGTTCTAGTGGCAACATTAGCGTGAAATAATTTTCGATGAATCAGTTATTACATACATGGAATGTTGCACTCTATTCTGATCTTCAGTTGGTCAAAAATATAACAAATACATCTGCCGGCGTTGAAAAATTGCTTACATTTACGCAACAAAAATTTATAAAATAAATTGTTGAGTGATACACATAGTATTAAATATAAATTGCTTTATAATTTATAAAATAAAACCGAGCGGCGATTATATGTATAGGATAAAGTTGTTTAAAATGTTGATATTAACAATATATTTCAATGTCATTGCATTCGATGAAGTCACTCCTATTCCGAATAATTACCAATATTTTCTGTGCTAATAATAAATGTTCAAATACTTTCGTAAGTCACATTCGGATAGGAAGATGAGTAACAAATATTTTAAAACGAAGCCGGTTTTTCTTAGCCACAATATCCTGCGGATAATCGGTTCCATTTCATTCTTGCTGGTATCCTTTTACTACATAAAAACAGTAAAAACGCACATGTACCACGCGAGTTCGGTTCTGCGCATATATGTACAACCGTCTCTTGGGAGGAAGTCCTTTCTTTCCTCTTCTGATAATGCAGCCACATTATCAACCAACAGACTCGTTCCATCAGAAAAGCGAATAAATAAATCGCAAGTGAACGCTAACGAGAAAAACGCATTTGGAAAAGTTATTCTTCAATAGACAGATATTATTAGACAAAATACATTCTTTGCCATCAATGATATTCTTTACAATATCTGTATAATTTTTGTTTATCACCAGAAGAAGAAATATGCGTGTATAATCTTTACATTATATCGTGATAGCATAGGTGAATCAATGTTAGTAATGAAATATTAAAAGACGTCTTTGATGTTCAAGTGTAATAATTTCCAAGTGCACTTTTTATCTTATGATTTGTAGAATATACAGAGTATATCTAATGTACAAATACATATACATATCACTTATTTTATGTTATATAGAGTGATACAAATAACTGAAATGCCGTCTTTTACAAACGCAGTAGTGCATTTGAAAAGCGCAAATTTTTAAGCAGAGATGCATATTTACTTCTGTGTATATCAATTACTTGAAAGATTCTACGTAAAAAGCTATTGGGGTAATAATACTTAGGTATTCAGAAACCCATAAAAAACTGCATACTTAAGATTTTAGGTCTATAACTTTTTAACTTATGAAGCAAATTGTGTAATCAAAATTGTATGTATTAAATGACTCCATAATAAACATAAAATAGCAAAAGTAAGATTCCACAGTTCAAACATGTTCAAGTTTGATAGCTTGCTCGAATCTTTCTCGCCTTATAGGGTAAAAGGGCTTATGTCGTCAAATTTAATGTATGTACCGCAAAAGTACCTATATATGTACAAAATTAAAATTAAATCCTTGTAGGTAGTCGTTTTAAGACACAAGTGTTTCAATATCTTTTTCGCAGAATACTTAATATTTAGAGAAATCTAATATAAAGTAGATATCGAATATAAATTATAGATTTTTATCTTAAAAGATGCCACTGCACTTTTAGGTGTATCATTATACTTATGAAAAAAGTGAGACATATCGTAGAAAAGTAGACCTTCGTATGTCATTGATAGCTTTCTTCTAATAATTTTTCAAATAAATTAGACGTATAATTATTGCGAAGTTATATGTATAGCCAAGTAAAATGACACATTATTTAAATAATCGTTTGCAACCATTTTGTTTAATAATAAACAATTATTAGAATATTTCATTGAAACAAACTTAATTGACACAACTTTTACCTTAAAAGTTTTTACACTGATAATAACCAGTGATAATAGAATCTCAAACTAATAATTTATTAAATAAACAGCAAATTTAAAAGAGAAATGTGTATTGTTTTTGTCAAATTAAGTCGATTTAAATAATTCTTAGTAATCAGTTGATAGCAGCTTTAAGGTAACGCTGGAAATAATGTAAAACATGAATTTTGTGTACACACAAGTCGTGGGATTTGTTGTACATTGAGAAGTCTTGATAAGAACTGTTCAACCTACTAATGATAAAGAACGGAGAAAAACGAATGGCCTCTCGCAGATTAAATAGCATAAGATATATAGTGCCTTTCTGTTGTTTGGACACACAGATTACCATCGACTGAATAAACAAAAAATCCGAATAATTATCAGCACGTCAGATCAACTTCTATCCATATAATTGTTGAAATAAAAATTTTTATTCTATTTATTATTTTCTTTATTATTTTATCTTAAATAACATTTAATATTTGTTGATATTGACAATATTATCGATTATATTAAGTCCCTTAAGAACATATTATATAGTTGTTTTAAAAGTGACATAAGTCAAAATTAAAATTGATAGAAATATTAATATTTGTAAAAAATGTTGAAAAACAGTAAAAATGATATCGTTTTATCTAATTCGAACAAAACTGTGCTATATCCCACAAAAGCGTTTTATTACTAGTGATGTGTTCAATTTTAATAACCAATATTCATATATAGATACTAATAAATCGAAATCCAATACACAAGATTCGCTTGATAGATATATAATAGCTTGAAAAGGGATTGGCACACATTTTCCTGTCATTTAATAGTACTTGTACATGATTACAAAAATTTGATAATATGAAAATAAAATGTAGAAACTGCTAAAGAGACGTTTGATCGGAAAATAAGGTGTTGTATTATACTTGCCAAGTATATATTTACAAAATTTTCACACACTGATTTTCAACATCGCAAATATTAAAGCTAAAGCTAAGTAAAGTTCTATAGAATTACAAACGATAAATGGGATCAATTTTATTGAATGTCACTATTTAAGAAGGTAGTTCAGAAAAGCGATTTTAAGCGAATGGTGAATTTCTGATAAGGAACTCGTAGTTTCGAACTCATGTAACTGATCTCGTTGTAAACACGTCTTTGTTCATAAATTTAAATTGCATCGTTTTTTTCGGATTTCAGTTAGACAGAAAGAACTTCCATTTCAATTAATGTTATTTCAGTATTAGCATAAGTATAAGCTGTTAATATATTTTGGGATATGCCACTTTTCACGAATGAATTTAGATGGCCAATTTTTGTGATCGAGTAGCAACAAAATTGTTTTTTTCCGGAATGAACCATCATCAAAATGTACAAAGTAAGCATATTCTGGACTCTAGATTGTGATGTCAATTGTATCACTTTTGTTAACTTATTCTTCGTATTTTAAATCGAGCTGCTTTATCTTATTAATTATTTGATAATGGCCTGTTTTGTGCCATTTTCAAATAATTACTATTACGATTTCCGTTACCTAATACTCGATATTTCATGGACAAAAGTATTGCTTTTATAGACATTACTCCAAACTATGTCCAATATTTTGAACACATTATTGTATATCGAATGTATTAGGTGGTCCCAAAAGTTTCTTTCGTTTTATTAGGAAGTAACAGTTGTACAACATTTTATTTTTATATTATTTTATTGAATATGTACGATCCATTTTGTTCCAATAGAACAAAAATAATAATTGATATTTTTATAAATATACTAAAACGAACTACCATCTAATAGAACTTAGACAAAAAATTTGTTTTATTCATTAAAAATTGAATATTTTATATCATAGCCTAATTTTTTCAAGTTTAGTTTTTCTAAATGTTACATTTAGTTTTTGTAAATTATTCAGAAATGCATAAAAATCTGCAATCTACATATGACATAATATTTTAACTGTATGAAGTGAATCTTGAGTTTATTCAGATTTATGAGTATATATTGAACTTGATGTAATCACTCATCGCTAGTTTCACGAATTCATGTCAATAGATATCATCTTTTTAACGCTTCTTTCACACGACTGGATATCGATAATAAATTTTATCGTTTACGTTACAAATAATAAATTTGTCAATTTTCATTGGGATACATGTTGCATTCCGATGAAACATCGTAATTGATTGCTGTGAAACTATTATTTCGACCTAAATGAAATGAGTAGTTTACAATATTGGTCACAACCACTTTCTTTGGAGATATTTACAACTAACCACTTTATGAGTACATAATATATATGTATGTTGTAGATGAAATGGCTTAATAAAACATTTAATATTTATATCTTGCCTGAAAATAATATTAATCAAACTGTAATTTAACAGCTTTAATACATTTCGACCATTTGTAAAACAAAGTTACAATTTGGTACTCGAAACCTTTGGTTGATCATTATCGACAATTTTTTGTATATTTTTAATATTTGTATGTTTGATGGTGTACTTCAATTGAAATTATTCCGCGCCAACGCAGATTGTTCATTTTTTTAATATAATTTTTTAGAAAAAGCTGTTAAAACAGTAATTATATATAAGAAATGTTTAATAGCAAATTACTTATATAATAGTAGACCATAATAACACAAACTATAAGAAGTTTTACTTTCTTCTTTTCGTCAATTCCTTTTCTTAATTATGTTGATATATTCTACGATAATTATTTAGAAAGCTGCAATCATCTTGGATTTCGATGATTTTTTAATATATTGCAAAAATCAACATTTTGAACAACTTTTTCCTTTGCGTGTTATCGTCGGACTCTTAGTTTCCGAGATCTTTGCAAAAAACTGGCGGTATCACTACAATGAATTCTGCATATAATTGTTTACAAATAATGTCCGTGACAACGGATGACCCAACCTATATAAACTGTAAACAAATGATAAGAATTAGGTTCGGATTAAGCGTTATTTTATCTGGTCACCACACCGTGATGCTGCCTAACCCCAATCAATATTTAACGCATACGCTGTCACGGACGCAGAATCATAGCCAGAATTCACTGTGGTTGTACCGACAATTTTTTGCGAAAACTAACAATAAAACATATTTCGTGTATACGAAAAAGTTGTTCAGATGTCTCCAATAACATATTAAAAAATCATCGATATCTGAAATGGTGGAAGTTTTCGAAATAATTACTCTTAACTTTTATTTCCTTTTCTCTGAAGAATATATTTGACATAAAGTACAACCTTCATTAATTAATACAGAACAATTCTTTGAAACAGAATTAAAAGATTGGCTGTCTCAACATTTTTCCAGATTATGTTTAATAATCTCATTAGAACTTGGTAGGATAAAATTAATTTCTTTCCTTTTTTATATCTTTTACGGTTTTGACCGATATATATAATAATATATTTCGATCAATTTTGATATTCATATTAATCTTTTTTTGTTACTTGATCCTACGCATGTTATGAATGGTTTTACAATACAGATTTAGGTTTCTGTAGACTCTTTCGCGTTCTCTATCTAATTTATTTCAAATTTTTTAAATAGGCCAGGAAAATATGTGGGTCATGTAATTAATTACTATATTGTTGCAACTTTTGAAAATAGTTTTGACAAACTTTCGTTATGTGTTCCGGATTGCAATTTTGCATGAATATGAAATTGTGATCGATTAATAGTTTTCTTAATAATTTCTTAATTATCACTATTCGAATGAAAATAATAGGTGTCCTATACTCGGGATCAATCAACGGGAATGTAGATAAATAAATTCCTTAGAAGCAAAACTGATCTCAACTCCATTTTTTACTAATTTCTCAATTACGATATTCAAGTACAATATACAATTGATATTTAATTCTTAAAAAATAAATATGGTATTTCCATAATTTCATTTATAAATGACATGATTATTAATATTAATATAAAATATTACTAATAATATAGTAATATAAATAACAGTAAATTTCAGGATAAATTGAAGAAATAATGCTTGCAATAATGGGATATAATCATTCTATTTTTCAATTTTTGAGTTAGTCAATATAGCTTCTACATGATTCAAATGCACAAATCATTTTCTATATAATGTCACTTTCTATGTAACAATGAAAACGAATATATCTAGGAATATCTTTAACATTTCTCATTAATTGTAAATATTTAATTAAAACAAATATTGAACGTTCCAATTACATTATACGAAAATGCCACTGAAAGATGTTTACTGAAACATTTCCAATAATCAAATGATAATCTCAGAAAGCTTTCGTTTCGTAAATTATATCATTGATTTATTGCCTATTGTAACGTGCAAAGCATCACGAGTTTGATGATTCGTTAAGAAACAGATAATGTTCAAATGCTTCTCGTATGTAATTTGCATGATTGCTACGCATTAACTACACGTTTCTGTTCACAGTTCTCCTGTTTCAAGTACGAGAGAGTCCAATCGAAACTAGTATATCTGCGAATCAGGAAAAAACATTCCAAAGTATTGTATGATTCATGCGATAGTGGCTTCAAATGTTTTTTTTAGATTGGTCTATCTTTATGTATATAAAGTTCTGTATATAAGTTCTACTACTGTCTATAAGTTCTATAGTTATGTATATAATGTTCTACTGTATAGTAGAACTTGGTTTATATTAATTCGTTAAGTATTTAACATTTAACTATGTGAACGAAATTTTATTTACAATTAATGCCTGAATAACTGAACGCTGACTGAATCTCTATTATCTGAACTACCGAGTACCACTCATACCAATTACATGAACGAATGGAATGTATTTGTGTCTATTTATATGTATCGAAATGATTTTTCTCGATTTTTTTATTACTCGAATTAATTTTTGTTCATTTATTTATCTATATTTATGTCACGTGGTATTAATTAATTAGACGAGTATTGTGTTCACAAATTCATTTCCAAAATCATAAGGTTCGAAACATTATTATATGTATATTTATGAGCAAATGTTTGGTGGAATCCATTTATATGAATGTAAACTCTATTAGCTGTCCGAAAAATCACAGATACTGTAAGAAGGGAAAATTGAATGAACTTGTACTACATCCATACAGTACACGAATGACCTGATTATACGAATCAGCTTATCCCCAACAGATTGGTATAAATGGTATTTTACATTATTGCATAAACAGGTCTATAAAAATATTCGCGGCTTTAAATATCCTTTATGAATATATTATGTTGTGTCGAACATTTTGAAGTTTCATTAACGTTATAAGTATGAAACTCGACTATCTTTGTTATATTGGTAAAGTTAAAAACAGAACTGAAAAAACATATATATATCTACATATACATATATGTTTTTTCAGTATATATGTTCAGTATGTATAGATATATATGTCTTTTTCAGTTCTGTTTTAAACTTTGCTAATATAATAAAGATAGTCGAATGTCGAATTTATATATATATTATATTATATTATATTATATATATTATATAAATTATATATATAAATGATCTATATATATATATAATATATATATTAAATAAATACATAAATACATAAATATATATATATAAGATTAAAGTTTTATTTTTTCAATTCTCTTACGACTGTTTCCTAATTATAAATCTCAATATGAAGAAAGGCAAAATACGAGGAAAGAGTATCTTGGATAAAATTTAACCAACTAACTTAACAAAACTTGAGCACTTACAACAGTTTCATTAAAATTTGTATTACATTCAAAAAAGGAAACAATCAACATTTAAGCCTAAAAGGTGATACTGGAATATAAGGAATTTGCACAATATCATCTAAGTGTCACAAATATCCGCGATCTAGTTCTTATTAATTGTACAGTGTCCTATCAATGATAGTATCCCAGTGATAATGGTACAATTGACAGGGAGGCCATTTTATGTGGAGAGGTAAGTCGAAAATATAAAATAAAATTTTTTCATAGAACGCTTCGTATTTGAAGAAATGAAATTAGAAAAGTTAAGTCAAGTACGCATGGCAAAGCCAATTCTTAACTAAGCATGTTCAAATACTATTTTCTTGGAAATGAGACCTTAAGCAGAAAAATGTTATTTTTCGCTTATTCTTTTTCGTAGAATGACCTTCTGTTGACTGTTTACTCATATCTAGCCGGTATTTAGTTAGATAAGTTCAGATATAACAAAGAAATTTCTAAATTTGATTTTATCGAAAATAAAGCGTCGCGCTGTATGAAAAAATGTTATTCTATATTTTCACTGAATTTTTTCACGTAGAATTACGTTTTTATCGATTGTACCATGATTACTGGAACACCTTGTGTAGTAATATAGTAAATTATTGTGTAGTGGGGCCCACAGGTATGCGATTGAAGTTACGACGACATGTGGCACGTAACAGTAACCTGTTTTCACAAGCGTGACTCAATGGTGACCACGTGATTGTGACACCTCACTGAACAACGAATCGATCGCCAGGGGAATATAGACGACAAGCAAAACAGCATTTACCTCGATGCAGCACGATGACAACGAGTAAGACGACTGATCTTGAAACTTGTACCATTTTCATCTTCTCTATTTATTATCACACTGTGCACCTTCTTATTTATTTACTCTATACTCTCTCTTTCTCTTTCTCCTGTCATTTCATATTTTTGTAAAGAAACACTTATACAGCAAGGCAACCTCATTCACATGGAACCACTCGTTGGAACGAATACACGATACTACACGACTAAAGCATTCCACGCGCGCTTTCTCACTGAAGAACCGAGCGAACAAACGGGTTACGCACGTCCACGATTCCATGAACAAAGCCCCACCCCGACCGATTCCTCGTTCTCTGAGTTATCGGTGACGACATCATCCAGGAGACGACGTTCTTCTCCTTCGTTTGCTCCAATGATCAAAGTTAATCGCGTGAATCGAAGCTCCGAAGTCGCCAATGACGATTTCTACTACGATTGAGTATTATCAAAACAAGCTTTCATTTAAATAATTTTTCAAATTGAAATGTTGACTTTATTTGTTATTTGCTTTGTTCCTTTATCTTAAATAACGTTATTTCGATAATAATATACTTAGAAAATAAATTATTTAATTGAATAAATATATTTAGTGTTTTATTTGATATATCTATTATCAATCACAAAAGTTTACATGCGCTCCTCAAATAAATTATAATAAAAACGTTAGCTTTACAAACTTTTTTGACAGATTAAGATATAACGTTGTTAAAATATAACGTAATTTATTTACTTTCAGTTTTATTAAGTAAAAGATATAAATTACAATATTATAACAATTACATACATCTGTTATATCTGCATGAAGTTATAAAACTAGTAGGCTTAATATTATATTATAATTTTATGCTTAACCCTCCTCCCCTTACGTAAACATCAACAATATCCTGAAATTTCCTTGGCATTAGAAATATTGAAGATTTCGTAATTTCTACCGTAATTTTATCTCAAGAATTTTATGAAGTAAATATTCTAATTTTTGTTAAAAAAGATTAGTAATAATGTGTATAGTAATAAAACTGTTGCCACGTAAGCATAAATAATTTTGTAACAAAGTGCCTTTCTAATTTCTTTGGTAAATCAGGTACACATAATTTGATAGGTATATGTAGAGTAACGTGGGCTTTCATGATTAAACATAAATATCAGTTATTTAATTTCACCAAAAATATATAAAGGTGTTTATCTATGGTACACAGAATTTTTATTCGAAAACTTTGATGTGTAAGTCTACGTACATACATTCTTTTTATTTAATATTTACTAATGTTCGCGTTGCTTGATACAATGAAATATTTTTAGTGTCTAGTTGTTTTTAAAGTGTCTAAAGTGAATATTTTTCGTCAATAGATATGTAGTGACTACAAAAAATATTGACAAAAGATATAAGGATATATGTGAATACTGTTTGCTGCTCTACTCTATTCCTTATGCGTTAAAAACAATTACATACAATAGAATACCGCTTAGCGCGGTGTTCGTGTAATGAGATTGCAAAATTGCCTTAAAAAAGGCCTTATATATATTTACACGATGGCAAATTCTAGAGGTGCAGAGGCATATTATTGCCTTAAACATATAAGATAATAATTGATTTATTGTTCTTGCTTTCTGTACTTGTTTTCAAAATTGACTCATTCTTCACATGCAAATATATGGGTTTTTGAACTTGACACAAAGATCATACATACGTATTAACCTTTTTACGAGGAGGAACATTTCACCTATTATGTGAGGTTATTTGTATGCAGAATTAGCAATGTTGCTTCAAAAAAGAATTTATTTTACTTCTTGCGCTGTAGATCTCATATAACATTAAGAATTCGCATAAAGCAGAACGTGTCTGCCATGTTACAGGGAGTTCCACCGTACTTGTTGGATAGAGGATTCTATCTTCTATAACATTATTACTTAAATCGGTCTATAGTAATCAGAAAAAAGGTTTCATCGTCGATAATGGTTACTGATAAACAAATAAATTTCCATTTATTCATATTGATTAATATAAATAGCGGATATGGTAAGTAAGCTGGTAATAATGGTTATGATAACTAAAAACAATCTCCGTCATTGATAATGAATACCGGTAACTAAAAGTTGTTATTATATAATGTTTATATTATGTATAATAGTTATTTCTAACTAGAACACCTAAAAATTAATATTCTTTAACCATTTAATTTTTTGAAAAATCTCTTAAAAATGTAATGATGCATTCTACTGTTTTCCGTTTAAACAAAAATTAATTTTTTCTCAATAGCTTTTTACTAATTGTCATTTTTTAATGTTGGTAATAATAAATAAAGATGTTATTCCGTTTTCAAATTTGAACCTGTAAAGATAATTATATAAATAATTCTACATAGTATGTTTTTTATCTTTTTAAATGTATCGTTTTTCATCTTTAGTTAGAATGATCTATCTATCGTGTGCTAAATATTATAAGGAGTACTATTGTATATTTTATACATTTTTACACATTATGTGAATTCTGCCCATTTTATACTTTTAAATTTCCCATAAATGTTTAAAAGCCCACTAATTATACGAATACAAAACACAGACACTATAACTGTTTTAAGTTTAAAGGATGTTTTAAGTAAAGTAAACTTAGTATCACTAAAATAGCATTCCTATTTCTGATTTCATCAAATTGAGAATGTTAGAAAATGATTTCATAATTTCCCTGGGTATTAAAAATATCAAATATTCATCCACTTTGTATAAAATTATTTAACATTGCGATTATTTCTGGTCGTCTATCTATCAGTGGTAATAGCATAATCTATTAAACTCATATTGTAATGTATTTAGGGGTCAACGTAATTGCCACTTATGAATTAGTGCAACCTGTGTTAAGTGTTCAAACATTTTATTGTATGAAGCTTCATTTATGAATATATTGATATTGAAAATTTATCCACTATATTTATCTACATTATATATTTTCTTTCAAACATTTCAAAGAAGAAAATATAGATTGAAAAAAGTCTTGGGAAAAGTTTACAGGAGAGTAATATACAGGACATAATTATGTTGACAGAAATAATTTTTAACAATTGAAGGTTTTGTAACAATAAGAAAGCAATTTCAATATTTAAACTGTATTTATTGCAAGAAAAAGATATAGGCTTCATAGTGGGATGTAGAAAAATTCATTACTGTGAATATCAGTTGATCGCAAACCTATATTCTAAATTTTAAACTTTCACGATAATCAGATAACGTACATTCCGTGATTCTTCTGATTGCGATAGTGTCTTTAATATACATAGAGAGGAAATGAGAGTACTCACGCCTGTAGGTTTAGCTGTTCCACAGTATAGGTGCTACACCATGCGGCCAAGTGCTGAAAGTATTCCACGCTAGCATATACAAGAACCTATTTAGTTCCATCACAAACGAGGTATATTCGCCGTGGCTCCACGCTGTAAGATCCTTTCATTGTACTGTTCGACGGAAAATTTTTTTTACGTTTTTATACTATTACTTTATATTATATCATCTATATTTTATATTTTATAGTATATTATTTATATTATATATTATTCTGTAATTTATTTGTTTATTTTATATTATTTTATACTCTATACATTTTTATTCTATCTATTTATTTTCACGACCGTAATCAAACATGATTTCTGCGTTTCTCATGTATGCTGATGTTCGTTTGCATTGGGTCTGCTCGTCCGTATCGACATTGTATATGAATATGATTCGTTGGCGACTACTCGTTGACCAGGCTACATAGTCAACTCGATTTTATCATTATCAATCCTATCCTATTGCCATACCGATTAAAGCCTCGTCTCAAATCGTAATATCGAATTTCCACGATTACTTGAATTTTTTGAACAATACTCTTCTCATAGTTTTTCCGAGCGCGTTTCTTATAGCACAGTCCCCTTAAATAATTTTACTAAAGAACTGGATCATTCCCTCTTACATCTTCATCCACGTTTTCATAACCTGTGTGCGTATATCATATCACGATTTAACAACAAGCTCTGATCAGTCTGAGTAATACCGATCGACCTTCACAATCAAATTATTCCGCCAATCCATACGTCTCACCCATGTGCAGACAACTAAATCATTCTTTAATGAATCAGAAATTTACAAAGTTGTAGTATTTGTAATTACGATCGACGATCCAATCAGTTCACCAACCACTTCATCTTACGGATGTGTTCGTTCTTGCGTTTAGGTTCTGTTCTTCCATCAGATCCCGAATTCGATAACGATCGTTTTCTGCTCTTTTTCGAACTTTCTGAATCGTGAATTACGACTCATTCAGGTGAAATATCAATTTCACATACTGTATGTGATTTTTCTGTAGAAAAATCTACCCGCGAACGGGACAATCGCGGTGTGTGTATGAAATTTGTGTAAACATTTTTTATATGTGCTATTATTTCTTAATTATTTATGGAGGCAAATAAAATTATTTATGGATTTTAATGAGTAGGCAGGTATAATGTTTAATCTACAATTTTTCTTACAGAACATCGTGCAGGATGATTTACGTCTTCAAATGTCATAATTTTCTTCTCTACCTATACGAAGTAAGCTGCTGCCCAAGTATCGTTCGATTTGAGGATACTTGTGCATCTCGCTGCTTAGGCTCACCTACTTTCGTTCGTGTAAGGAAGTTTGCTCGCGCACAGGAATATGTCGCTTCATTTTTAATTGTCAATAACTAGAAAAAAGCCGAAAAAGCAATTTTTTAATTCTCGATTTCCATCTTATTTGAGCTTCAAAAATCATTCCTTAAATTTTTTTACGCATGTAGCCAAATAACCTGTATATTACATGTTGCCTTGTAATATACAACTGGTTTATGTCTTGTAATAAGCAACTTACCAATCTCGAGCGTGTTACTTATTTTCAGGCAAAACTGTAATTAATTGTTGAAAGTATCAAAACAAAAAAGATACTATAGCATTCTAAGTAATCTTGAATTGGTGATAAATAAGAAGGAAAGAGTGAACCACTTCTTACAATTCCTAAAAGACATAAACCAACTAATCTAGCAAAATCAACGCATATACTGTAATTGATATCTACTATACACAATATGTCCATTATATCGTACGCCTTTTTGTTTATCCAATACCAGATTAATCTAATATACAAATTATACAAGCTTATCGTCTCAATCCGTGCGTCTTATAATATTAAATTGCGGGTTGTGTTCATATATCCTCTTATAGATATAAACTAATTTGTTATTTCAAAGTTAACGAATTCTTACTGATCACTGCACAAAAATATATATGAAATACATATATACATATACATATATAAATATACAATATACATATATTTATTACATTAATTTATATATAATTATATAATATATATGATATAATACATTATATTAATATGTATATATATATATATATATATATATATATATATATATTTGTACATAGTAACTTATATGTGTAAATATACTTAATTTACAATATACTTAATTTTAATATACTTAAATTACAATAATTTAACTTAAAATTTAAAAAATTTTTTAAATCTGATTTAGAATTAAGTGAGTATGCTGTCTAGACGGTTCCGTGTTGCAACTGATTATATCTGTCATTTGTCACTCGTCCTCACCATGAACATAACACTTCGAAAAATCTGTAAATCGTAAAAATCTTGAGAGTATATGGAAGGTGAAACCTAACTAGTAACTAATACCCTCAGAGATGGATGCGACCATAAAGAAATAAAATAAAATTTAAAAATATTTAGTAATAGATATCGAACAATATTCTTACAGTTATTCTGGTATATACTGTTTGTGTTTCAATAAATTACAATCACTTTGTCTAATTTTCAGTTGCTGACAAGTACCGTTCAGTGCAATATTTTAAAAGACAATTATTGTAATGTTTGATCAAATAAATTACCAAAACACGTTAAACGGGTTCATACAAGTTGTCATCAATACGAAGAGCAGCATCGTGCACTTAACAGAATAGAAAACATTTTCAATTCATTTTCAATTTCTAAGGCAATAAAATTTGTTAAAGCCATGCTAGCTTTGCAAAGCTTTGCAAAAAAGTTGCAAAAATGCGACTCAACTTATTCGTAATTGTATTATTTATTTCTGTTGTACTTATTTCAACGTGATTTCTGATGATTTGGAATCCATCTAAATCTGTAGGTCTCACATGTCTCCAATTGTTCCAAAAATCATTGTTATTTACTCTGCATATACGTACAGAAGCATTGGAATACTAGCGTCTTAACGCTGAAAACAAAGCCCTTTAAAATTTTGTACGCAAGTACCACAATGACACATGTTTATTGTTTAACCTAAAGTAGTCGCTAATAATCTTGCAATTAATATGACTTTAAATACTAATAATAACAATATTAACATAAAAATAGTAAATAAACTAATAATAACATAATAACAAAATTTATGTATGACTTTTGTTAAGGAGTCGAACGGATATGGTGCCGCGATGTAGCCACCCACTGTTGATCGTTGCGATTGTTAGATGATCCTTCTTTCGATCTTCTTCTGTTCTTCTATCTTTTCTTTCCCTTCTTCTCTCACAAGACGTGGAACAAACAATAATACGCGCTTATCACCTTTGTCAATCGCTAATGATTAACCGTTTCATCGTTCCATCGACTCCCGAATTCAACTATTATGACTCTAGATTAATATAGATTATTATTTTTGCAGCGGTAATAGCGTGTCAAAAATTGTTAATACAGAGACTTTCCTTCGGGTGATTCGTGAAACTGCACTTATTACCAAACAACCACTGTATGTCCTCGTCAGGATAGTTCCAACTATATAAGTTGATAGCGTTTCGCACACAACAACTTCACATTTTTAATCATTTATGAAAAATTTGGGGATTTATAAATGTACAGAATACACATAATATATAAAACATATAAAATACCCAAAATATAGTACTCATTATAATATTTAGTACATAAAAAAATTTTTATTTGTCACATATCTGTTTAGTTTCTGTTTCTTCGACCAATCGCGGGGAGACGTAATCGCAAGGAGAGACGTCAACGGGGGTCGTAAATCCCCGTTACGATTATAACAATCGACACCACGAATTGATCGATCCCCTGATTTCCGTTGAGATAATAGGGGTGATTGAGGTTGTATAACCCTGTGATTCACAGAATTATAAATTATATGTTTCCAGCACTTAGATTACACTGACGTAGAGAAATAAGTAATTAACAACTTGTCGCACGAAGCTAAGATAGATATGTGCGTTAGAGCAGGGCTCTTATAATTAGATTTAGTGTATTAGTGGACGTAGCACTATGAGATTTAGGAGAGGAAATGTATGCTCGACAATACCGAGACCGACTCTCGCGTTATGCTTAGACTGCCCCGCTGGGCATTAGCGTATACTTAGTAGTTGACTTTTCCAACGATGTAGAAGAAGTAAAGCTGAGTGACGATGCTGTGTCCGAGGAAAGCTAAGGATGGGTGGGTCTAGCGCACGGGACCGATGTTATTTAGGAGAGTGAGGGAATAGGCTTCGTTTTTAATTGGTTAAACGAAGGGTCTTAACTGCCCTCGACAGAAAGTGGTTAGTGGGAGGAAAGTTGCAGCGCACGTGAGAAAACTAACTTTCCCTTGTCCCGCCGTGGTAGACAATAGTCTTTAGAAATGCTTCGGACACAGATGTTTGTTTGTTTTGAAGGACCTTAGCAGGCAAGTGACTCGGGTTTATGACGGGTGCTTAAGGATATTGAGGGTACGCCGTACGGAAAAGCGGACATCTGGTGTCCGTCTGGCCCGCGGTGTGTGACCTGGGCCAGGCAGAGAGGCCCGGCGTAACAGTTTCATTTACAAAAAAAAAATTGACACATAGTTACATAAGATACATAATATGCACATAAATGCACATCAATAATAATTTTATATGCACACAATATTGCATAATATGCAATAAGTGTGTAACATGTACTGATACAACAATAATACAAATCGGCTGCTTTGTATAAATGTACAATAAATAGCAGTTTGGGAATTTTCAACAATAAAGATGTCGTTATGCTTGGATACAAACATATCGTAAATATGTCAATGTAAATTATATCAAGTCATTAGGATACGTGGATTGTCTCTCAAAAGATAAACTAATCAATCGCAATTTTTGTAGATTTAAGAACTTCGTCACTTGGATAAATGATTAGTGAAAAAAGTGACTTATTTTCATAAATTTATTTGTTATGTATACAGATATCATATAAATAGTGATAAATACCAAGGTAAATTTAAACAAATAATATTTATAACATCATTGCATTATTATAATATTCCTCGTACTTTTCAGTTTATGGAAATACATAATCAGTAGCTTCTAAGTGCTTCTTTAGTACTAGTTTCCAGTCTTTCTGTTCATATTAATAAATGAAAATACTTTTCTTAACCATTGTAAATAACCTTCTTTCATTCTATTGAAATATAAAGTAGAACTTAATATCGATTATTATCAGAAACGCTACAAACTTTTGGGGATGTCTAGTAATATTTATTAAAATATTGTTTCTGGACCATAGAGTGAGAAATCTATTTTGCCGGAAACTTCCTCGTACCTCTATATATAACTCGTTTGAAAATCAACATTGATTGTTAAGATTGGGTCATTAGGGCCATAACTGTTTAAAATTAGATCACCTCATTTTTAAATTTCTAATTCCATCCTATTTTATTACTCGTATTAATATTTATCATTGAGAATGTAAAATATACAATTAAATTAATTATTTTATCATAGTTATCTATATTAAATTAAATTTTATTAAACGAAATCAATTAAAAATTCATTTAACTAAAAATTCAATAATTATATTTCTAATGTTAAAAAATGTTTTCAGTATGGACAAAATACACAGATCGGTATGCAGGATTTCTCACTCAATATAAATACAATTGAAATATGAAAATTCGCAGATTCCAGCAGGATTAAAAGTTAAGATACTATCTCTAAATTCTGTTCATCGTGACTCGTAATAAACGAAACACAATTTTCATCATTAACATTTACTACATTTATCGCATAAAGACTGTTATCAATCGCTTTATCTTTGTTATTGTATGTATCTTCATCTCTCTGCTGGCACGAACGTCCGTCAGGCAAATTTTCGTTCGATTGACATGATTTTGAACCTTCTTCGTCATAGATAGTAAATCTTTTTAGATCGATGTTTGTGGAAGCTGGAATAACCTGCTTTTTTTCTAGTTTCTTGTTTATGGATTGTGCTTGTTGTTTGGTTGATAAGTCTGAACATGAATCTTCGATGAATTTTTCTTTCGAGCAGCATTGAGATGAACTGCAGTGCTCGCCATGACAACGTATCAAGCAATCGGCTTTTTCCGTATTTGGTCTCAACTGTTAAATTAAGAATTAATAAAATAAGGAAAATAAAGTAAGGAAGATTCTTTTTGTTTTTTACTTTAGTGTTAATTGCTTGAGTATTTAACATATCGTAGTAATGAACATAGGATAAAACGACAATATTTTGTTAATCAGATTTATAGAAGAAAAAACATAATGCTCACACACATAAAATGGGAATGGCATTTCCTTCTTATTCATTCTCAATCTATAAAAATCAGCATTCTATGGAGTTGTGGCAATTTTAATGATCTTTCAGTGATCTCAAATACCTAAATCTTAATTATTTCAAGTTACAACATTTGTGTGAAGTGATATTTCTACTATAATTGTGTCACTTTTTAAGTTTAGTTTATATATGTCAACAAATTATTATCTTAAGTTATGATAATATTTGAAAACTTTTACTATATGGTAAGATTAATCGACAGAAAATACGAAATAAAAATATTTAATGGAAAATTTCATTAAGAAAGAAATATATTTTCCGAAAGCAAACAATAATCATTTATCATACCAGGAATAAAAACGTACGAATATCAACGTACAAATTTACATAGCTATTTTTGAAAATATAATAAACACTCGATGTAAAGTATTTTATTCAAAATATACATATTAAAAATTATCATAATTCCTTGGGACAATTTTCTGAATATCGCTCTTTATGTTTTTGGCTAATAAAAATCATAATAATAATAATAATCGAAAGTGCTACAAACTACAACCACTAACAAATAGTCGTCGAAAGCGACACAACTCAAAATATGAACCAATCCGAACAATCCGTAAGAGAACGATTTTTTCACTTAACCACGAAAATTCAACATTTATGTGTAGTTCAATAATTGGATGAATAATTTAGCACTATGAAAGTTACAAATATGCCGAATTATCGTAATTTTAACATAGGTATAATATATAATCTTGTAGATATGTAATATCAATTTACATTTTACATCATATTTATACATGTTTGATTTCTTAATATTCTTTTTTATAATTCGTGTCTATTTAAAAATATTTGCTTACATACCTTATAAAATTCCGGCTGTATTGTAACTTGAGTTATTCCTATCTGTATGAAAAAGGCTGTTACTTCGTCGGTAATACTGGCATAAACCTGTGCAACAGAGTGTTATTCCTTATTCAGTACACCCACTAAATGCAGTAAACTAATGATGGGATCAAGTTCGGATATGGACTAATTCATCCGAATCAAATCCAATACTAAGATTTACCCGTGCATTAACTGTTTTCGAGGTATGTTACCTGTGTTTCTACTCGTATTTTTATTATTAAAGATGGACAATGTCGTGATTATATAATGGTTTGTCCATTGTAAGTAAGGTGCTTGTCAAGTATTGGATCGTCGCAAATTGATTTCGAAGCTTGGAAGGACTACTTGCACCTTTCAAAAATCTACTTATAACCACTTCGATGTTCGAACAAATTGAATCCCTTACAAGTAGTAAAAAACATGAAAGTCAGAAAGGCATTACCATTATTAGAATTTCATTAAATTCTTTTAACTAGACAAATTCCCCAGAAATTATAGGCAATAAATAAGATTCCTATAAATTTTATTTGAACGTTTGCATTTGTAACGAACCGGAAAGATGAATTTAGCGAACCAAAAATTTCTGATAAAGTGCTTGTATAGTTTTGGACTAGCGTTTGCCTGTACGTGAGAGTACCTATTTTTATTTAGTACCAGTCAAAGTACTTGTGGGGGATTCGAATCTTTTACATTTAGGTTCAAGTTTAAAACTTGAAAAAGTGGCAGTTCGTTTTCTCAAGACTCTAATCTAATTTAATTGGTTAGTGTTCGAATCTACTTGCGATGTACTTAAACCCATCACTGTAGGAAACTCACCATTGGATCCAAGAATATGATGTGAACCGTAGAGATTATCTTCTGCCCTGTTAATTGCCAAACATGTAAGTCGTGTACGTTCACGATACCAGGAAAAGCTTCTAGTAGTTCTCTCTTAAGAGAATCAATGTTTATGTGATTAGGGATTGTTTGCAGCAGTATCAGTCCAGATTCTTTCACTATAATAAAAATTTGCACGCATGTCATGATCAAATTAAAAAGTGCTTTGCTAGAAATTGGATCAATTTTGAATGGAATAAAAATTGTATCAATCAGTTGCATCAATCACGACAGTTAATGTTAATATAATAAAAATGTCTTTGTAAGACAGGAAAAAATATTCTTTGATTTAAACAGAATCAAAGTATGGGACGATTAAAATATTTAAGAGATCACCATAATTACTAATTCTTACACCAAATTCCACTTTTAACTGAAGAATCTCAACAACTATTTCTTATTCCTTCATCCTTGTCACGAAACGCTTGAAAATAAAAAAATTTCTGTTTGATACTCAACAGAACTTCAAAGTACTGCTTCTAAATTCTTATTTTTTTAAATTTTCGATATTTATTTTTCATTTTGCTTCATACACACACACACACACACACACATATAATGACACTCATTCTAATTAGAAATCTTTTTGGTTTCTCTGTTCAAATAAGCAGGATGATCAGAATCATGTTAATCAGAATCGGACTAAATGTCTTATAATCGAGTAATTTTTAGCCATTTCAACGATAGGTCAAACACAGAACCAAAATATTTCCATTCGGAAAAGCTATGTGCGAATAAAGTTTCATTTGGAAATATTTATTATACCTAATATTACCAATCTAACATCTTTCCAATAATTCTTTATTTACATTTTAATACTTACTATATGAATAGCTAAGTGCGAAGAGTGAAATGGCTGAAATAATTGCGAAAAGCGGATCGATGTATTTGGCCACGTTAGAATCGGTAAAATATACTAAAATGGACACGAGAATAACAAAAACACAGCCCAAGGCATCACGACACGTTTCTCGTAGACCTTGGCTTTTTGGTATACCCAGAGGACTTCGCCTAGTTTGCGAGGATAACTGTTCTTCGCCTTCTTTCGCTTGCTGCGAACTGTTCCTAAAAATAGACAACGCATATCTTATCGTTAGTTTCGGAAATCTTCCACATTTCTTTTGAATTTGGATTAGCCAAAAAAATATATGTATATAGTAAAATCATAATTAGAGTGCAGATATTTATGCAAATTCTTATTTTTATGAATATAGTTCAAAAAATGGAATCCAGACGGAAATTTATTTTATCTACTGTGCCATAACAAATATTACACACAGAATATTTCATATATTTTTGAATATTTTGTGCATTTTTGGATTTCTCCATAAATGCAAAGAAATTTATGGTTCGGTCATAATATATTTTTTCTAATTTCTCTATCAAGCATTGAAGAGTTCGATGACGTACACAAATTCTCAAAAGTTTCGAATAATATATTGTTCGCAATAAATTTATTTGTATAGTATATGTCTATACATATTTATATATGTATAGTGTCGTTCGTAACTGAGAACTATATGATTCTATATAGACAAACAAATCTAAAGCTAAAAATAAAATCTTTTCGAAAGAATATAATGATATATATTTTCGAAATACAATGATTTTACTTTTCATAATCATAATAAAAAGGTGCAATAAAATATTACGATGTATACAAATGACTTTTACTTGCACACTTGTAGAATTATTTTGCTGCTGACAAGCGCTTTATCTTGATCACTTTTTAATTTTTTAATTATAAATCAAATTAAGGAACTTCTTCTAAACTTATGGAAAGACTTCTGACTCTAATATAACTTACATCACATTTAAATAGTAACTGTACATAACAGTAATATCATAAGTAATGACATATATAATTGCTACTATGTTTTAGTAGGAATTTTAAATTTATAGTTCGTTAATCTATTTTCATTTCTCTATTTGAATTCTATTGTATAAAAACATGCATTTACGTAAACATACGCAGACTAATTATGTTGTTCAGTAAATTTTAATGTTTTTTCGATTTTGTAATCTTCAGTAGATGATTCCTGCACACTTCTGTAAGCTAAGCACAAATCTGCAACACGTTTTTTTCTTGAAATCTACAGTTTTCGAAAAAATCAATTTTGAAAAAAATTGCAAATTTTCAACTTTGGATATGTTTTGTGCTGTTAGAGTAGCAGTTACCGAGTTGCGGTTCGGACGAAACAATTCTGTGGACTCTTTTGAACAAAATAATATGTATTGTTAATGCATTATAAACATTTAAATATGTTTTCGAAAACTGTCGGTTCTAGGAAAAAACGATTTGCAGATTCGTGTTTAGCCCACAGGTTAAACAGTGTTATCAAATGACATACAGTTATTATATAATATTACATACCGTCGTAGTATCACATCTCCATTCATTGTAACGTGGAGAACAAGACCCTGATTGAAGGTGTATCCTCCAATTAGTATGTAACAAAAAGCATTAAGGAGGATACCACACGCGCCAATTGTGAGAACAGGCATCGGATGGTGCATTTCATCCAAATGATCTATATGCACCAGAGTTTGTAAAGCTTCGACCAACAAAGAAAAGCAAAAAGATGCGAGAAAAACGCAACAAATAAGCATCGTAACGATATCTATTCTCGCCCAGCCAAATGTATTCTTCATCCTCCTATCTGATCGTGATTGCTGAAAAATAAATTTTTTGTTCTTTCACGTGTTCTTTAAATATAATTTAATAAATAGTTCTTCAAATTTCGATCGTGCTTTTAATTATGCGTTGTAGTTTGTGTCGGCGCAATGTCTCGCTAACATTACAGTTCATTTCTTTGGAATGGATCTGGAACAGTTGTTACAGGTGAACGCCAGAACAGGAAATTTAAACGATAAGGTCTGAAACAGTTTCTACTTCTAGTAACTTCTATTCTTCTAGTAACGTTGACGAGATGTCAGCACAAAGTGAGACGGACAATTAAAAACACGATCGAAACCTGAAAAACCATAAATATATCATCCAAACGTCATGGAAGCCTAAGATCTAAATAATATTTTAATAGAGGTTAAAATGATAGGGGATAATAATTGGAGCCTTGAATTCTAAAATGGTTCACCAATATTTTGAGAAAATTAATTTTCTTTAATTCATTGTATTCTTCATAGATACATCTTTGTCATATTTATATTTTTATACATAACCACCTTTTCTTAAAAAAAATCTTGGTAAAACCAAAAGTTGTTTTGGAAATCATCGAATAATTTATTGATATTTAACAAACCAAATATTTATTTTTAATCACTGTCCCAATTTCACTTTTGGAATCTTTGTTTGCAAGCTTTTCGGCGTGTTGGGTATATTTCTGTATTAAATTTTCAAAGCAAAAACGATCTGACTACAAATTGAATTATTTTATTTTTACCTTTGTTTTCGTCGACAAAGACGTCGTAGAACCGCGTTCTTCGCCATTTATGCGAATTACTGAATTTCGTAAGGAACTGGAAACGCTATTTTCACTGTGACTAATGCTGCTTTGACGATGGCTATACTACAAAAAAGAAATATGTTAATACTTAAATTAATTATTGTTCTCTATAAATTGTATTCTCAATAAAAAAATATTTTAAGATACTTTTGAAAGAAAATTCAATACAAAGTTCTTTCTCATTATTGTTTATTTTGATCAATAATAATTGTCGCATTTTCTAATAGTTAAACTTTAGCTATATTCTTGATAAAGTAAACAAAATGTTGTTCGTTTTATATGAAATATTTCACAAATTTTATGGAGTTTTCATATTATCTAATAATAGTGAGATTGGTGGAAGGTACAGAATCAAGAATAATATGAAAGAATCAGTATTTTGAGATATAACGGAGAATACCAGAAGATAAGGGCAATAACTATTTCAGACTAATAATTTAAGAAGGAGGGAACAAAGGACCAAAAACTAATGGCGAGGTACAGACGTGCAAACGATAAGCAAGGAAATAAATTTTAATTTGAAAGAGAAAGAACGAAGGTGTAGACTATATGAGGGAGAAAAAGAAATTGTAGAGTACTGAAGAGTAGATGCAAGGAAATGAAAGCAGAAAGAAGAGGAAGAGAAAGAATATGTTTTAGAGAAATGCGGTTCAAGAAAGGACTGGATAAAGAAAATAAGTAGGAAAATAAAGAAAAGGGAAAGGGAGTAGGGAGGATAGAAAAGTATGGAGAGGAAGCATACGAAGAGGATAGAGAATGAGTTAAAATAACTGATAGAGAAAGAACCATACAAAGAAAAGGAGTGCTGTACAATGCGATACTAAAAATAATAGGAATAAATGGCGAACAAGACCATAGATGATTTAGGTCTCAAAACAAACAAATATATTTACTATATGTAGACGTATATAGGTTATGTTAAAAGCAAATATAAGGATGTAAAACCAAACCCCCTAAAGGCCCAAAAGAGCAAATGAGCTATCAATAAATGATACTCTCTATTGATTATAATATAATAATAGAAATATGAAATTCATATGAATTCTATAACTTATTATGACTATTACTTTTTATAACGATAAATCACTAACATTAATTTATTTCTAATTAGTTTATATAGTTGTAAATAATTGTGTTCTGAATTATAAACATTTGAAACCTAATTTATGCTTTCTTAAACAAATAAGTTAATCGTTTACGTTATTCAGTTTTGTAATACTTGTTTTACAAAGTAGATAATAACATGCATATATACGATTGACTTTAATTGAATACAAATTAAGATTTTTATCATCATGAGAAATGATAACGATAACACAATCTACTCTCGTCTATTATAACTATGTACTCTGCGCATGTTTATACTAGATATTATATTAAACGAAAAACAAACTATATCAATTTCAGAAATTTTATTCTGGAACGCTTAGCGTAAGCAGTTTTGACCAATCACCAGTCAATTTTAGGCAATTGTATTTATGACACACGATTTTTTACAGTCTATTTAGTTTGTTTTAATCGTTATTCCCTTTCTACTTATAATTTTCTCCATATTTTATATTAACTATTTATTTTTGTAGTATATTTTTTAATGGTATTTATAATTTCAAGTAATCCTGAATTTTTTTAGTGTATAATTTGTAATATTTTGTTACAACGAAAATAGAAAGTGAAGCTATATGTGTTTAATTTATAATAAAATATTATTAAACGGAACACCTATATTTATTTATGCTATGTTATAAAAAATTTTGATAACTGTAGAAGCAAGTTATATGGAAAGAGAAACATTTTGTTGAGTTTTGTTATAAAGCATAGATCACGAAATTTTAACTAATTCATAAGGACAAAAAAATTTTCTTCTACATTTTCGTTCTTCTTACTTCTTATTAAAGTAAATAAAATTATGTCAATTACCTTGGGATATTGTTTGCGATGTCATATGGATTTTGCAAAGTTTTGAACCTTTAAATTTTCTATGAAAGCATAACGCATAAACACCTGCAGTCTAATTATAACCAATCTACTATTATTTTTTAAACATACATTACCTAACTAACTTAATTGCAACAATCAGTAGATAATTTTTTATGATATAACATGAGTGATGAATACACGTGTTTTGTTTAATAATATTTACCAACTAGGTTTATTTTTGTTTTAATGAAACATTACAAGTTATACGCTAACGAAATTCATGATTATTAAAAATTATTATTAGTATAAAAAATGAAGTAAATTGTAAATATAAATAAGAAAAAAATTTGTTAAAAAGTTTGAAGATCGAAAAATCATGTGCATCATCGTGCTATGATAAAATTAATCAACTTCTTTGAAATCAAAATCCTTCAGTGTTTTTCTTTTTTCTGATAACGAGATAACACATTTCTGTAGCATCAATCCAATGGTACAAACACACGGTAAGTTCTTACAACGAATTCAAAATGTCACCGATTTGATAAATAAGAAAAATGAAAAAATTATTAAAAAAGATCATATATAATAAAGAATAGAAATAAATGATATGTTATTCAGAATATAAAAATAACAACATAATAATATATTTAAAAGTACAAAAGACTATAGAAAATTATTATCGTCGAGTCAAATAATATTCGGAAACGTAGAATTTAAAATGTTACATATTCATGAAATAGAAGAATTACATGTATTTTGTGCATTTTTTGCATGTTCAAATTTCTCATAAATGTATAAAAATCCACAGTCTACATATATCATATATCATTTCCATTATCATTCAATATTGTAATAAAATTCTTGTTCTTTGATACAGTTGATAAACATCGCAACAGAATTTAATGGATAATATTGACGCTGGCAAACTCAAATCAAAAATCAATTCAAACTTAGGAGAAAGAATATTTCATATACAGGATATGTTTGTTGTTTATATGAAATATTCTTTATTATAGTAGATAGTTGATGATCGTCAAAAAGAATAGTTTGATAAGCTGGATAATTTACGGTGAAACTTACCTTGATGGAGGCGATACAACCAACAAGTGCTATGATGTTGCATAGCATGTGATAGGCATTGAGGAGTAACGTGAGCGAATGAGTCACATGACTGGCGACCATTTCGACGATAAAAAAAGCGGTGGTGAAAAACAGGATCAGGTACAATTGGACGGGCTGCAGTCTTCTGAACCATTCTTTGACAGCCATGATCCTGCAGCAAAACCACACAGTGAACGTTCCTACTTTATTCCAGATACTACACACGTACATATAGAAGAACCACAATTCCACGGTTCTATCTGCTGAGAGATAGGATACCGTTGCTCTCTTACTTTCTCTTATAATTAGAGCAAAATTGCAGTTTTGTGCAATTATGTGATATTTGAATGCAAAAATTCGTGGAATCTACATACCGGATATGCAAAAATATACAGATTGTATATATGCCTTAATACTTTTTTATACAGAGTACAAAGATCCATTGATTAATGTAAGAAAAAGTTGTTCTATTTGAGAGATAGAAATAGTTCTTAAATATTCAAAACGTCTCCGCTTTCGGAATGAACACTAGGCCATTCACATTATTCGCAACCATTTAATTTTGCCTAATGAAATGTTGTCTATCTTTTACCATATCATAGCTATAGTTTGTCCCAGTTATGGAACGCCCTGTATAAAATATTCAAAGTATAAATGATACTCATTATAATATTTAACAGATAAAACAAATTTCTGCTTAGGCTCTATCTTTTTCAATTGTGATCAGAAAATATTGTATTTGAATGAATATCCACACTAATAAAATGTTATACTTATAATACTCTATATATATATATATATATATATATATATATATATATATATATATGTAATATCGTGATATAGTATATTTATAAGGAATGGACAATAGAGATGTTAATCGGACAGAAAAAGACGATTGTTGTTCAACCTGAACTATTCACACCAAACGTACAGAAAACAGCGCAACTAAATAACTAGATAACGACTCGACTTTTACAAAACGCAATCAACACTCTCTCGGCAACGCCACTCGCAAACACTGCTTCTCTGCTCACACTCTGCTTTTCGAATCTCTCTCTGGCCATTGTCGCATTCTATTGTCTTTTCTAGGCACACAGACATTAAACAAAAGCCGAACAATAAAGAAATCTACAACATCAGTCGCCTAATGAACGCGATAGTAAAGATCGAACCACCGCTTGTGAAAAAAGAAATAGTGCAATGCAAAAGGTGCCAAAGGTACGGTCATACGCAGAAATACTGCAACCATACTTTCCGCTGCGTTAAATGCGCAGGCACTCACTCTACTGACCAGTGCGCCAAATCACCGGAAACCCCAGCGAAATGCATCCACTGCCAAGGGGACCATCCTGCCAACTACAAAGGCTGCCCAGCATATAAAACACTATACACGAACAGGTACCCTAAGCTCAGAGCAAAAGAGGTATCCAACCAAACACCCAGCCCGCCGAAATTCACGACTACCCCAACCCCCTCAACCAACCAAACACCCAGTCATACCAAATTCATCTCCACCTCAACCTCCTATCCCCAAGCAGTACAAGGCATCCAAAATAACCCGAACAGCCAAAGGAATCTTCCCCAAAACAGTGTCCCCAACCCACCTAACACAGACAACTCCTCAAGGCTTGAAAAGCTAATAGAGAAACAATCAGAGCAAATAAATCACTTGCTATCGCTACTAACACTCATCGTGGAAAAATTAGCACGCCCCGACGCAAAATAAAACCAAGGCGCATAGCACTCTGGAACGCCAACGGTCTAGCGCAACACAAACTTGAACTAGAACTCTTCTTAAAACACCAGCAAATCGACGTAATGCTCGTATCGGAAACCCACTTCACCGACAAGAACTACCTGAAAATAAATGGTTACAAATTTTACCATACCCAACACCCCAGCGGAAAGGCCCACGGTGGCACCGGAATAATAATCAAAGCAAGTATTAAGCACTACGAACTTCCATCATTCCAGAAAGACTACCTCCAAGCAACAAACGTAGCAATAGAAGACTGTCATGGCACAATCACCACCTCAGCAGTATACTGCCCTCCCAGACACTCCATCGCCAAAGAAGACTTTGATAACTTCCTGGACTCCCTGGGCAATAGATTCATAGCTGGAGGAGACTATAACGCCAAGCACATCCAATGGGGCAGCAGACTGGTTACAGCAAGAGGCAAAAACCTCTTAAACAGCATAATAAACAACAACCTCAACTACCTCACCACATACGAACCCACATACTGGCCCACTGACACCAACAAAATACCCGACCTTCTCGACTTCTTCATAACTAAAAATATCCCATCAAGACACGTCCAGATCAACTCCTCGGCTGATCTCTCCTCTGATCATTCTCCCGTGATAGCAACAGTCAGTTCAACAATCATCGAGAATACACCTAATGGCTCCATTCACAACCAACATACCAACTGGCAGCTCTTCAGAGAAGTCTTTACACACTCAACCTCAGCCTTCACCCCACTAAAAACAAAGGAAGAAATCGAAGCAGCCACGGAATACTTAAACACGAGCATAATAAACGCAATCCGCCTCTCCACACCGACAAAGCCATCTAACAGCAAACAAGAATATCCCCAATACATACTAAAAAAAATAGCAGAAAAGCGTAGACTAAGAAGAGTATGGCAGACCCATAGAACACCGGATGACAAACGCAAACTAAACAACGCAACTAGAAAACTATCCAGAACCTTTAAAAAACTATAAAAACGACTGTTTCCATAAATACCTCGCCAGCTTATCCCCCACAGCCGACTCCAACTACTCACTATGGAAGGCCTCCAGGAAACTCACACGCCCCCCACAAATAATCCCACCTATCCGCCGTCCGCAAGGTGGATGGGCGCGAAGCCCTATAGAAAAAGCCGACCTGTTTGCTAAACACTTGTCAAAAGTATTCAAACCCCATTCCCCCAAAGCCGCCGCGGACGTTACTGAATACCTGCACACCCCCTTCCAAATGTCCCCTCCTATCGAACCCTTCTCCTCTGCAGAGACTATAGAAACAATCAGTCGCCTAAACCCCAAGAAAGCAGCAGAACACGACCTAATAGGCAATAAAGCAATCAAGGAACTTCCCATAAAAGGGATAGCACTCATCACATCGATTTTTAATGCTATCCTTCGCCTGGAACACTATCCTAAGGCCTAGAAAATCTCATTGATTACCCTCATCCCTAAACCCGATAAACCGATATACGAAACCAGCTCCTATCGCCCAATCAGTCTTTTACCTACCCTGTCCAAACTATTCGAGAAGATGCTCACGAACCGACTCCTTCCAATCCTAGAGAACTTGAAAACACTCCCAGATCACCAATTCGGCTTCCGAAAACATCATTCAACAGTAGAGCAAATCCACCGCTTAACTCATACGATCAGCCAAACACTCGAAAAGAAAAAATATTGCTCAGCGGTTTTCCTAGATATCCAACAGGCATTCGACAAAGTATGGCATGAAGGGCTACTATACAAGCTTAAAAAGATCCTACCTCACCCCTACTACTCCATCCTAAAATCTTACCTAACCAATAGACAATTCATGGTTAAATGCCTAGACGCCACTTCCGCAACATTCCCAATAGAAGCCGGCATACCCCAAGGTAGTGTCCTCGGACCCCTACTGTACTCCATCTACACTGCCGCCCTACCTATATCAAACGATATAACAATAGCGACATTTGTATATATATATATATAGTATATATATACATATATATATAGTATAGATATACTAATATATACTATATATACTATAGATATATACTACTATATATACTATACTATATATACTATATATATATAGTAGTATATATATATAGTATATATATATGTATATACTATGTATATACTATACATACAATATATATATATCATATATCATATATATATATGTATATACTATGTATATACTATGTATATATATATAGTATGTATATACATAGTATATAAAACAACATACTATAGTATATCTACTTATAATATAATAAAATAGGATTACATATTTGAATCACCTACACTGCCTCACAAAAGTATTTCAACACTTATCATGTTGTTTTGTTTCTATATTATGTGTGTCATATTGAATATTTTGAAATTTCATTAACACTATAATGGGCAGATTACGGATATTTACGCAAATCCATACTCTGAGAACGTAATAAAAGAATATAAGGTAAATAGAGATTGGTTTCTCCGACAAAATATTATATTATATAGCTTTAGATACTTTTTACTATATGTGTATTCGGCAAATTTTTACACCTTGACACTTTCTATAAGTAAATAAATATTCGCGGCCTAATCGCGATTATCACGATTACACTATTATTACAACCAATTTGAACATGTAGAATTTCAACATTGAAAGTTACGAGATATTTATCACAAACAAATATTTGACAAAAATTTAGAATACAGCATGAATATCTATCTTGAATATACATATATAGGTCAAATATCAAACATAATCCTGCTAAATAATGCAGTTTATTAAAATAATTGATTGTTTAAACACCTTTGTGATCTCTGCTAAATACGTACCTATATTGAGTATCATAATGCAAATTATATGTATATAATACTCAATATAAGTAACTGCCGCATCGCTACGACTTTTCAAACACTTCTAATAATCTGGGAAAAAAATGTTTTTGATTTATCATTTTGATATAAGTTTTGTTAATTAGCTTTTAATTGGCCACAAATTTCAATAGAAGAAATTTCCAAAAAACTGTTTTGATAATATTGTTTTTGTCAAGCCCATCTTGACTTTTTTAAATAAAGCTATGCATTTTCTACTGCATATTGTTGTAGCTGATCTTAAGACGAGTTCAACAACCTACTATGAAATGACTCTGAATCTTGAAATCAAATTACACATTTCGAAATGGTGAGCATCAACAAGAAAAATGTAAATCATATCCATATCACAGAAAGAACGTAAATGGCCTACAGAAATAGACAATCTTGTTTAATATGATATCAAATCATAAACGTGTAATGAACATTAGTTGGGTACTTACAAACTTATTTCTTAGGTACCGCGGAGCCCTGAATTGTTACCGTTAGGTTTTAGATTGTTATATTTATTTATTATTTTCGTTTCAAATGAAAAACACCCAATTCCAATGTATTGTATTTGTTAACACAGTGATCTATTTAAAAAAAAGTTCATATTTCTAACATTTTTCATTATTATATCTCAAAACAACATAGTTACATGATTATAAAATATAATAAGGATATTATATTATTTTTATTTTCCTATGAAGAGCATTTTTATCTCCATACACATTTCATTTTTATAATATCGAATGCTTATAGTCATATGAAAATATTACTAAATGATACGAAATTTAACATATTTCGATCTAATTAATTTAATATAATAAACACAATGGTGTGCAAATATTTTTCGTAATCAATGTTAAAATCGCTTAAATAAAAATAACGTTGTAAACAAAGTACTTTGACATAACAGGCACATACATTGAGATACAATAAGACACTTCACAGAATTCATATTTAAAGACCAGCTTAGAAAAATAGAAATTAATTTAACTCTTGCACTGCAATGTCTGGATCCCTTTGGACAAATCGGCAAAGAACAGAAGTTGTTTATGTTAGAATAATAAGAAGCCAAACATATCTCTAAAACAGAGTTAACATCGATATTCAATGTAATCTCAGAATTTTATCTCCGAACGAACCTAGATACTGTTTTCCGTGTAGTTGGTCGAGTCGTTCGTCTTTGGAAGATAGCCATGTTCCGTATTATTTTGACCGTAAGAATCTCAACATATGTTTCCTCTCTAACACACACAACTTCTGTCATTTATCGACTAGCCCGGGATTTAGACACTGTAGTACAAGAGTTAAATTAATTTCTATTTTCCTAAACTGATCTTTAAATGTGAATTCTGTGAAGAGTCTTATTGTATCTCAATTGCTTTCCTTGTCCCTTATTCTTACATTACAAAATCAGGTAAAACTGGTCAAGTTGTAGAAAGTTATCGTCAATTTTTAAGTACAGGATGGAGGAAAATGCTTAAACATTAAAAATGAAAGTTAGCCAACGAAATAGAAAAAGAAGCTCAATGTCTGTAAGAATGTGAACTATTTCATTGTATTGTAAAAAAAAATTACATTGTACTTATATTTCAGATGACCGTCTTCTCCTTATTGTGATAAATTTAAAATCCTTCTGCAACAACCAAAACGCCCTGTGTTCTCTCCTAATTATAATTCTAGTAACAGCTCATAGGTGGCGAGCGACATTTGACTATGTAGTAAGCGTATATGCTACACTGTTGCCATTTTCATATGATATATTCTCGCGAGCGTGGGTTCCGAGTTAAGTGGATAATCCGCACGTATTAGAGGATGTTATTTCATGCGACCCATAGTCACGATAACATTGCGTCATGAACAATAATTGCTCTGTTCGAGCAATCTTTCATAACTTTAAGTTGTACGAGTATTCAGTATTTAGTATTTAGTAAAAAATAATACAAACTCGATTAAGTCCTTAACACTACACTGAGAAAATGTTATTTGTAAAAAAGTCCACAATAAATAATAAATGTTTATAAAAATCACAAAAATTCACTTTCAATACATGTTAGATTGAAATATGTAATTTTTTTAATTTTTATACAAAACGATTTCAAATGAAAATTCGTAGACAATTTTTGTAATTTTCACGTTTATGGAAATCACAAAATTCACTTTCAATTTATTATACAATAAAATATCGAATTTTTTCATTTACACAAAATAAAAACTTATAAACAAGAATTTATATATAATGCTCATAATAACTTATGTTTATAAAAAGTCACGAAAATTCGATTGTAACCGAAAATTTACACAGAATCTTTTTATAATTGTGATGTTTGTAAAAATTACGAAAATTAACTTGCAATTCATTTTAAAACCAAATATCCAACTTCTTCAGCTACGGAAGACAAAAATAGAAAATTCGCTTAGAATGTTCCTAATTTTTAGAATGTTGTCTGTATATATAGTAATATAAAACTACATTTTGGAGGTTTGGTGAATGCAGTAGAATTTGATTATTGTGACACCAACGTTCGGATAATTGAATTTTTCTCATAATCCAATAACTTTTTTTGATAAAACTATCACTATACTAATATATGTATATTCTAATACGTATACATGGATTGTGAGTTGTTAAAAAAAAAATTGTGCTTATACTAGCATATATACATTCAATATGTAAATTTAAATATACGTAAAGTTAGGAGAAGTTCATCTACACGTAAAGAAACTACACAACATTTATTATAGGTTACAATTTAGTACAAATATTACGTAATTGGAGTATTTGAACATCGTGTTTTAGAGTACATAATTTACAAACATATATTTAGTCAAAGTCCTAAATATAAATAGATGATCTCCAATATGCCTCTAACAGGATTTGACAGCAAATAGAAACGAAAATTTAACGTGTATCTATATTTATATTTAAGAATCATGAGGAGGAAATCGGAAACAAGCAAGCCTGAGTGGAAAATTATTGTCAAACTGCATAAAGAAGAAAAATTATGACTCTTCTAAATAGAGGTAAATCAGATAGACAGTACACAACATAACAGAAAAGTATTTACAACAGTCATAGAAATATTGTAAACGTATTTACACAATTGGACATTCTAGACGTTGAAGGTAATTACCAAGAGTAGAAAATACAGCTTTTTGTAGGATAATAATAAATGATAAAAATCCATTTATGTAATAAACTTTAACAAGGAGATGCCCGTATGATTATGTCAAAGAGTTTATGGGAGAACAGTATCCGTAGTACAGTTTCACGAAAGGAACCGTAACTAGCAAGAAAGACTTAAAAATACCAACGGTCAAAGAAGAAATCGGTACGTACGCAGAAAAATACAAGGAAAGGACGGCAACACATCAAAACCAGCTGGCTGCTGAAGCGAGCAAAACCCTCATAGAAAAAAGACTAAAAAGAAAACACCCCACTGACCTCACTAAAGAAATAAAATAATCAAACTCGAAGATGGTATCCCGCTGGGGGTAGTCATCCACATGTTATTTAGCAATTAAGTTAGAAAAATTTACTGAATGTCCAGCTGGACAAATTGTAAAGTACAAATTAAATAAAAAAAAAAAGGGAAAAAATTAGCAAGGAAGACAAACTGCCGTTCGATTTGCATGATTTCATTACTCACTGTACGCATACACTACATTGATACACTCTATTATACACAGACTACACTTATTTAAACGAAAGATTGTAATATTCCTTTTGAATATCTCCAAAGTATGTGTGGTGTTCAAAAATTCTTTAAAACTCTCGATTATTCGTGGAAAGTGACAGAAATGTATATCTATCACGACTACAAACGACATAATCGACGGATGTGGTCATGACACTCATCACGCACGCGATACCGAAAGAAAAACATGAAGCACGACGCGATTGCCAAAGCCACGTGGTCGAGTTGTCTTCAGATGGTTTGACAGATTGGCTTCAAATGAAACAATTAATTATCGAAACGTCAATTAATGAAAAATTTGGGCGTGGTCCCAAATGAGAAAGATTGAGAAATGAGAATAGAGAATGCACAGATACATTGGTACATTTAAATTTAAACATTTTTACTCTCACTTAATATATATTAAAACTATTATAGAATTAGGAAGTATAATTTTATTTTACTTATATTATGTAATAATTAGTGTTTATTTTAATGTTTATAATGTTATGTTATATATTATATGTGATATAAAATTGTCCGAAATATATATAAATCATACGAAACAAAATTATTCGATTATCTAAAGAATGTGTTCACGACTAGTTCGAATAATCAAGGATTCTCCTAAAATATGAAAACTCGACACTCCGTAAATCCACACGAAATAACGATTTACCGTCACTTCGCCTTCAGTCGAGTCGATCAAGCACTCCACCACGTCTGTCCCCTCGAACCACACAGCTTGTTATGCTTTGTGACGTACTCTCACGTTGTGATAACGGACTTGAACGGAAAGAACCACTGTATTCTTGCTTCAATGAGGTTATTGCTTTTTTCCTGGGGCCAAGTAACCTCGCGAGCGAGAAGACAAGAATGAAAAGATTCACCAGGCGAAATATTCATAATGGTGTAGCATTGGATAGATGGGTACATGACAATATACTGTGCTTCATGAAATTATTTATTTGAACCAATTGTATATACTTCGGGTATATCGTTTGTAACTTGAAAATATGTAAAATACAATATTCAAAATCCAAATTATTTATTACTCTATTAGAAAGTTATCTAAAATAAAAAATTATTAAGAAATAATTTATTTGATCTTAACTAAGGACTAAAACAATACTGTTCAATAAATTTGAACTTTTTTTCGATTTTGAAACCTTCAGTACATGATTCTCGTATACTTTTGTGAGCTAAACACAAATCTGCAACACTTTTTTCTTGAAATCTACAGTTTTCGAAAAAATCAATTTTTAAAAAAATTTCAAATTTTCAACTTTGGAGATATGTTGCGCTTGTAGAGTAGAAGCAATGCAATTGCATTTTTTGCTTACATTTCTCAATTTATTCCAAAAGCTCTAGCAGAAAATTTAACCATAACACGCCATAGAGTACATATTTTCGTTACGAAAAGTATCAAGCAAAATTAGAAAATCATGTTTTGTTTCCAATATAAAAGAGTAGCAGTTTGACGAAACACATGGCAACGGCAGTGGTATTCATGTTAGCGGATGTTTCGCCCGTCGTTCGGCCTAATGGAATTGATAAACGCGCACGGTCCTTAACCGCCAAAATTGAGTACCATTGCCGCCGCCACATGTTTTGTCAAACTTCTTCGTTTTTACACTTTTACGTTGAAATCAAAACATGATTTTCTAGTTTTTCTTGATGCTTTCTTGAACCAAAGTATCTTATCTATCACGAGCTAGTGTTGGGTGCGTATTAGGCGCCCTTTTCGCATTGATCATTATTTAAACATATTTAAATGTTTATAATGCATTAACAATACATATTTTGTTCAAAAGAGTCCACAGAATTTTTTCGTCCCAACCGCAACTCGGCAACTGCTACTCTAACAGCACAAAACATACAAAACAGCACAACACAAGTTGAAAATTTGCAATTTTTTTCAAAATTGATTTTTTCGAAAACTTTCGATTCTAGGAAAAAAACGGTTTGCCCATTCGTGTTTAGCCCGCAGGTCTACAAGAATCATCTATTGAAGCTTAGAAAATTAGGGACGTGTTGAATAGTGCAATTAGTTATTTTTGAAATTCTTACTGGAAAGGTTCCTGAAAGAAGGTAAAGTTTTTATTAGATGGAAGATAGTGATCACTAAATCTTAAAAAAGCTTCTCAACAAATTAAATAACTAGGTACAAATTAATAATTTTTAAATACTCTGGTTACAAATAACCATTATAAACAGTCAAAGTTTATTTGCTTGCCACTAACTATTGTCGATGACAGAATATTTTTTTGATAATTTTTGGCCGTCGTTGATTTATATAAGCATTACTGACCTCGAAATAATTAATACCTCGAAAGTAAGACATAATTCATTTTTAATACGTTTCCAATATTTCTATATTCCTATATTTGAAAACGCCATTCGTCTAATTTTTCACATTGTTTTTAAGGAAACTAACTTCCAAGTACTTTTTAATTTGGATTATAATTGTTATGATCCCAGATTTAAGCACTTCCCATAAAAAGTTTTATGAATATATGTATTATGAAATTAAAAAAAATTTTACATGACTAATACATAATGACTTTTACATACTAATTGTTTCTTCGACCAATCGCGGGGAGACGTAATCGCAAGGAGAGACGTCAACGGGGGTCGTAAATCCCCGTTACGATTATAACAATCGACACCACGAATTGATCGATCCCCTGATTTCCGTTGAGATAATAGGGGTGATTGAGGTTGTATAACCCTGTGATTCACAGACTTATAAATTATATGTTTCCAGCACTTAGATTACACTGACAGAGAGAAATAAGTAATTAACAACTTGTCGCACGAAGCTAAGATAGATATGTGCGTTAGAGCAGGGCTCTTATAATTGGATTCAATGTATTAGTGGACGTAGCACTATAAGATATTTAAGAGACGAAGTGTATGCTCGACAATACCGAGACCGACTCTCGCGTTATGCTTAGACTGCCCCGTTGGGCATTAGCGTATACTTAGTAGTTGACTTTTCCAACGATGTAGAAGAAGTGAAGTTGAGTGACGATGCTGTGTCCGAGGAAAGCTAAGGATGGGTGTGTCTAGCGCACGGGACCATCGGATTTGTTGGTGCCGATGTTATTTAGGAGAGTGAGGGAATAGGCTTCGTTTTTAATTGGTTAAACGAAGGGTCTTAACTGCCCTCGACAGAAAGTGGTTAGTGGGAGGAAAGTTGCAGCGCACGTGAGAAAACTAACTTTCCCTTGTCCCGCCGTGGTAGACAATAGTCTTTAGAAATGCTTCGGACACAGATGTTTGTTTGTTTTGAAGGACCTTAGCAGGCAAGTGACTCGGGTTTATGACGGGTGCTTAAGGATATTGAAGGTACGCCGTACGGAAAAGCGGACATCTGGTGTCCGTCTGGCCCGCGGTGTGTGACCTGGGCCAGGCAGAGAGGCCCGGCGTAACACTAATATAGTCATGAAAGTTTTTTATACAGTCACAAACATTTTGCTCCTTCACATAGACTTGTTTACTTAAATATAAAATGTTATGGTGAGGACCTTAGCTCTACAATATTTCTTAGCCATTTTAAGACATTATTATTCATTCATTCGTTCGTTCGTTCATTCATTCATTCATTCATTCATTCATTCATTCATTCATTCATACACAATTCATTCGTTTTCGCATTTATTAAGATAAAAGAAGTAAAAATATAAAATATAACGTTACAAAAACTACATATACATATCATATCAATATGAAATTATAAAAGTAATAGGCTTAATATGTATTATATTAATATCTATAGCCCCGCTCCTCCCTAAGTAAGCCTCAATAATGTACTTACAATCTCCTTAGTACTGAAAAAATTAAAGATTTTATAACGTCTAACGTAATTTTATCTTAAGAATTTTGTGAATTAAGTATTTTAATTTTTATAACTTTCCTACGAAATAAATTATTAATAATGATATTGATATGCATGTATTAATAATTTTGTGGCGAAGTGCATTTTTAGTCTTTGATAAATAAGGCAAGCTTCCATAACTGACTATCATGTATTCATATAATGACTTGTGAAAGCATTTGAGCATTTGCTATAGAAGCTTTTATGGATATATGAAATATTATAAATAGGTACAACCAAAGAAATATGATCTAAACATCGAGATTTATATCATTCTCTTACTTTGGGTAATTTATAGATGTTTATATATATGTAGACTCCCATATGTAGATTTCCCATAGATGCATAAAAATCCGCAGTCTACTGATAGTATTTCACAATATTTTGTGTCAAAGACATAACATACCCGTAAAAGGCTTTTTATAAATCTTCAAATACATACTTTCATAAGTCACTTTATACCTGCATGGCTAATGAGTACGCTTGAATAGCGAGACGTATAGAGCTCGATCGCTTTTTTCTTATTTATACATTTCTTTCAACTATTATTGTTATATTTGACTTCTTCATAGAACTTTTTATTACATTTACAAATACATTGTTAGATCTAATAAATTAGTGCTACACATATGAGATTTTACTGAATCCTTAGAGCTATAATTCTTTCATTGTATTAGTCTTGCATCTTGGTTCTTTGTCAGGATACTTATCTTTTAGTTATATTCGAATCCTGTATGATTTTTTATTGTAATTTATTTTAATATCATACATACTTGCTTGATTGCGGAAGTTTGTATTTTCAGTTTTTTTCGGTAATACTCTAGACTGTTAGGTCTTTTTTCACAACTTTAATTAATATCGTGGATGATAATTCAACTGTTTGGTTGTTCTAAAACTTGATAGAGTTACATATTCTTTGAATCTTCCATTTAATTTTCTTTGCTTTCTATTAAATCTTTCTTGATATTATAATTACATATTCCTTCATCTAAACGTATCTAAAGCATTTAAGAATTTTACAAATAAAATAACATTTTCGTAACAAAGAATATACAATAAATATATTGTAATACAGAAATATAATCTTTTTCTGGAGGTCCAAATTACGTCAATAAAGAAGGGACAAGAAGGAGAAAAAACGATAGTAATAGAGAAATAAAAACTGATATTTTTAGCTAGCTTAAGTAACTATCTAACTGAATAACTGACTAACTAACTTAACTAGAAATATTTCTCAATATTGAACAAATATATTACTTTCATGTGGAACCAATCTTATTTCAATAGAAATTTTCCACAGAATTAAAGGATCACTAAGTTTTGACCCAAAAACTGTCGATATTTGAACTGATGTAATTTCATGAAAAAAAATCCTACTTTGGTTTATTTCAAAGGGCAAAATTTCTACTTTCACACTGTTAAACTTAGTTTTCTCAAAATGGTCTTTTCTGTTGCAAAACGAAGTAGAATCAAGTTACTTTTTTCCATATGTTTCTTTATTTGCGTAATTCTATAGTATTGTCCTGTTGCCCTATAGTATGCCCTATTGATGTCATAATATAGAATACTTTTTTTCTTTTTTTTTTTTTGCGCGTGGAGAAATCCTCATGGACTGCTAATAATCGGTAACAGCAGAGTAGTGTCGGACCCATTCCGACTAAAACTCCACGATGACCATCCTACGCGTATGACAGGAGCGCTCCAGGAACCTCTTATGAATTATCTTCTGTTGCGAATTATCTTTCCCGCGTCCTCTTGTTCGAGCCAGTCCTAACAATTCCCTGACTGTTGAATTTGGCGTTGGGGGGGGGGGGGCATTGCCCCTAGCGCTATCCCTCCTTTTAGTTGCGGTCCGTTAGGACGGCGATGAAGCGGCTCTAGGCCGCCTGACCGCCATCCCCCATAATATAGAATACTAACTATAGCAGTAAGTATAACACTAACTATAAACACAAGTATACTGTATACTGTAGTACTATTTACCAAATGTCCAGCTCCAAATGTCCAGACCAAATGTCCAATTACTATACACACACTCAGACACTGCACAACCGGTATGTAAAATGTAAGTAAATGCAAGCAAGATTCAACCATGCAACCTCCTCGATGGTCTGTCTTGAGTTATTCCAATACTAGCGGCACATTTTTCATTTAAAGTGGGATAAAACGGCAAAAAAATAGCGCATCATTTCTTATAATTTCGTTTTAAATGGGAGACGTTTATAAAACGATTTCAAAACGAATCTCAGAAAGAATTTGTAAAACTCCGTAGAGTCCCCTGAATTTGTAAAATTTGGAAAGGAAGAAAGCAACTTAAATTTCTCACATCGTTTTACGACAAAAAGAGATCTTTAAAAATGTTGGGGGTATGAAAATAGGAGTTTCACCCATTAAAATGAGTCTAGGTAGTCTGTTGTACGATTCTTTTTCGTGGAATTACAGCAATTTAAATATCGACAACATCTTGATCAAAATTAGGCGACCCTTTAATTTTATGGCCTAATGTTTATTCAACATAAAATTATTTTTGTATTAAAAATATCTTCAAAATAGAATTCGAGGGGTTACCACATATATGTATAAATATCTAAATCAAGCTACTCCGAATGTTGATTTTATACATGTTCACAAAAGTCATTGAAATTCATAAAGAACACCGTTTTCTAAATATTGTATGTAATTACAAAAAAATTTTATTCTATATTAAAATATCTTCTATTTATTTAAAACGAAATAAATATATACATAAATTAATTAGAAAGGAACTACGCTTTATATCAGAAATCCAATCCACAATAATCAAATGTACTTCACGTGTTTTCATAAATACTATACACGACTAATCTTTTAAATCACCAATATATAAATATAATAATGATAATGAAAAGAAATAATAATAGGACACATAAAAAATAAATAGAAATAACGATGTATTATGCATAATAGAATCAACAAAAGATAATAGAAACGTCAGTTCATAATTTTTGGAAAAAGAAATTCGAACCGTTTTTGATGCATTTCGTATTTGGTGTAAAAATGTAGTATTTTATTGATGCTGCATTCCATAATAAAATCATTGATAGTCTGACGTATAGATAAAAATTACAGGAAATTCATTTAAACAACATAGAGAGTCAAGAATATAAACATTATGTGTGGATGTATGTGTCTTTTACGCATGTTTAGTAGGAATGACACGTTTAAAGAGGAATGTTTGGACTTGTCGAAAGTTATTTTTTCCAAATTACTGAGTACGGTATGCATTCCGTACAATACAATACATTACAATACAATAGAACCTTATTTATATACCTGCAGATTACGGTCGCGTCGTATCGTTTATACGAACAAGAGTTAATGCTGAGCCTTTGTTATCCGAACTACAATCGAGCGTAATTTCAATTGTATTGGGTCGTCCGGAAAATTCGTTCCGATTCTTAAGGAATTTGGTTGACATGAAAGACAATATTGAAAAGTTTCTCGCCGAAAAACCTGAGAGGTTGTGGAAGGGTGGAATATTCAAGTTGTGTGAAAGATGGAGAAAGGTTGTGGAACAAAATGGCACTTATATAGTCCCATAAATGTATATCAAATCGAAATCGAAATGTAAATTGGAACGAACTTCCCGGGCGGCCCAATACATACATGTACAATCAAATATTCTTATAACGAATATACTAATATATATAATTATTTGTTTTTATCCAAAATACTTTCAGGGATTTAGAGATTTTAATATTTGAAGAAGAATATTACGTATATAATAAGAAGAATTGGAATGAGTGCTTTAGATACATACGTATAGTGAGCCATTATTATAGGAACTACATGTTCGACTATTCGAAATGGATTGTCCCCAATCCATACAGATAAACGAGGTTCTACTCGATTCTACTATTGACAAATCGCCCGTTTACGTGTTGACCTTCGATACTGTTTAGTTAACCTTTCCGCCCGTTATCCTATAATTTGTCGTGAAAATTACTGTTTTCGTACGTGGAACATCCATAAGCATCTGGACATTTTGGTCAATTTGCAATAGTATTTGCATTTCAACAAAATGTACAAATTAATGATGAATGATTATTTACAAGCAATATTTATTACCTTCTCATGGAATTGGAATTATGAGATTATAAATTTTAAAAGACGTACATAAGAACAATATATTTTACTATTTACTATATGTATTTCTATTTCTATTTACTGTTATACATACATTCACATTTAAATATCATTATTTGCATTAATGTCGAACTGTCTGCCATTCGTTATCTTACTTGATCGAATTGTTTACCATTTAAAAAAAATCGATGTGACTTATGGTTCAAAAATGAAAACTGGAAAGAAAAAATCTTGGCCACTTAAATATTTCAAGATATAATCTTGATGCTTCGTCAAACATCGAACATATCGTTCCTCGTTCATACATTTCGAACACTAAAGATGTTTATGTGTAAATATTCTTTCAAAAACTATTTTCATTACTTTGATATTATTATTATATTACAAAAGATTTTCAGGTAGTGACACATTCTAATAATCAGAAATGAGACCTATCCACTATCCAATACCGATATTGTAAAAATTAATCTATTTTAGCTTGATACCGAATGAAAATTAATAGGTTCTATAAAAACAACATGTCTTATAAGATCCACAACTTCATAATTTAATTACATGCAGTTCTTCTGCGATACGTTTACATTTCTAATGTACTTGCATATACTTACTTGTGATGGCTCGATTCGTTCGAATATCAAAATAGTTATCTAAACCTGTAAGTTCCTGTTCCATGATTCGAAACCAGTTTGTAAAGATCGAATATTTGGCAAGTACAATGAATGAACTATTATTTCTTATGAATAGACTGCGGATTTTCATGCATTTAACTATAGAAAATTAGAAAGTGCAAAATTACACAGAATGCGTAATATTTGGTAGATAAAACAATTGATAGAAAGTCGAGGTTCTATATTTAGAACGAACCTTGGGTATTAGATTCGATTCGGATTTATAAGTACCTGTTGAACTTCCCATTACTATCACTAATCACATGTTTCAGCATATCTTTATCGCTTTAAACGTCCTATACATTGAAACAACACAATATGTATACAATTCCGCAACAAACTTTAGGATAGATCGTCAAAGAGTTAGTTACCAACATCCGGTCGTAGTAATAGCTTTTGAGCTCTGAAATGTCCGCTCCTCTGACGGCTATTGTCGTCTTAATGCGACTTCATCAAAGTTGCTCTAGCTCGTTATCCACTGACCTTTGCACACATTATGCTAATTGTAAGTGTTCATTTGAGAGTTTCTTTTGGTAGTTTCTCTCGAGAATACTGTCAAATTTTTTTTTTATTTAATTTGTACTTTACGATTTGTCCAGCTGGACATTCGGCAAATTTTTCTAGCTTTACTGCTAAATAACATATAGATAGCTACTCCCAGCTATCTTCAAATTCTATTTTATTTCTTTAGTGAGGTCGATGGAGTGTATTCTTTTTAGTCTTCTTTATATGAGAGTTTTGCTCGCTTCAGTAGCCAGCTGGTTTAGATGTGTCGCCGTTCTTTCCTTGTATTTTTTTGAGTACCTGCTGATTTCTTCTTCAACCGTTGATATTTTTAGGTCTTTGCGTATATCTTCGTTTCTGACATACCATGGGGCATTGACTATTGTTCTGAGTATCTTCGATTGTAGCGACTCTAGTTTATTTATGTGACATTGTGTGTGTATATTGCTGTTGTCTCCCATAATGGTATTCCGTACGTCCAAATTGGTTTTATTATCGTCTTATAAATTTTTAGTTTATTTTCCATGCTAAGTTTAGAGTTTCGACTAGTTAGCGAGTACATCTGTCTTCTTTTTATCCATATTTTGTCTATAATTAATTTAGTATGTTGCTTCCATGTAAGTTGTGTGCCTAAGTGGAGTTCTAGGTATTTAACTTGCCTTGTTTGTGTTATGTGCGTGCCATTCAATTGGATATTGGTGGTTTTCGTTTTCGTACTGTAAATGCAATATGGTTGCATTTACTCGGGTTTGTTTTTTTCTTTTTTTTATTTTTCTTGGTATGTCGGCCATGTATAGTGTGTATAATATTGGTCCTAAGACGCTTCCTTACTGTACCCCTGCATTGATGTCTTTAACTTCAGAATATACGTTTATTTTTACTACGAAGGTTCTGTTGCTTAGGTATGATTTGAGTAAGTGGTGGATTTGTTCCAGGAAATGTTTTTTGATTGTTTGTAAGAGGCTTTCCTGGTTCACTTTGTCAAATGCTTTCTCGATGTTCATGAAGAGGGCTGTACAGTATTGTTTCTTTTCTATTGCTAGTAAAATTTCGTTGACGAGCCTATGCATTTCCTTTATCGTAGAGTGTTTGTTTCTCAATCCAAATTGGTGATCTTATTGTTGAATTGTGTGCCCATTTGAGAGTACCTTGGAGAATTTCTACTCTCAGACAGACAGTAGAAAACTCGCCGAAAGTTTAGTACCAACCAGAATTCCCAAAATCATGTCCATTTTAGATTCTTAATAGAGGAAGAAAAATTAATATCAGATCACCAATTTGGATTCAGAAACAAACACTTACTCAAGTCAAGATGGTTGGCAGATCGCTTGCCACCAGCAAACTATCTTTCGCCTCACAGCTTGGCGATTTCGAGTTGTCGACTATCGATTTTCTAAACATTCACTCAAGCACCCTGTTCAAGGTCCTCATCGATGCCTCAGTCTACTCGTAAATTATGGTAAGGCTAAATAACGGCGGGTTATAGACTACAATATCGTTAAGAAAATATGTTGTCGTTGATGTGCTTTTGAAATAAAACAACAATAGTCTCCAGAGCTGATTTTCTGGCGTAAAAAACTTAATACTTTCCTACATGGAACAACGGAAAACATCGGCCAACGCATAAGGACATATTGATATGTATGATTTTACAATATTTAAAAAAAACTTAATTGGTCTCTTTAGTTTCGACGTGTTTCAAAAGTTTCTTTTTTCTTCTCTGTCCATATTTCCTAACTTTGCCTAACTAATAACCTAACCTAACATTTCCTAACATTAAAAGAGACCAACAGTAGTGCGTTACATTTATATGGGAATCAATTCCTTGTAATTTTAAAAACTTACCTACTATTATTAGTGTTTGTTTTACATAATTCACTCTGAGTGTATAGATATTGAATATCAATAGAACTCATTTTTCATATTTTAATTTTGTATATGAAAATCTCGCGAAAAAATAGCCTTGAGAAAAAGTTCTTTCCACCGTTACATTTATCCCTTCACATAGGAGGCAAACATTTAGTTGATTTCATTTAGTTGAGACACGTTAGATATGTAGTAAATACAATAGCAAGTAGTAAAATATATTGTTACCATATGCTTTAAAGGATAATCTAAATTTATAGTTTGCTAACTCATTCATTATTAATTTGTACAATTTGCAAATCGATATACTATTCTGACACTGACTACTGACAAAGTTATCGTCAAAACATTTTATTCAGCGTACTGAAATATTAGAAAAGAATAGACTAAATAGACTGATTAACATGAAATCTTATCATCTAAACGAGTTAATTTATATAACAATATATCCTCTAAAGATCAATCTTTTCTTTTTCGTCGTAACAGTTATCCGCTTACTGTTTTTAGCAGTTTTCTTATCTACGGAACGATTCAGATATCTCAACACGACTCGAAGAAATAAACACACAGAAGTCGAATCATTTGGAAAAAGAAAATGTTTCGCAACCCATGCTACTTTTCTTTGCATAATTAACGTCATTAACCTAATAGTATAATAATATTATTATACGATATATTACAGAAAATAACTTACAATATTCTTAATTTCTCTTGATATTCACGGTGTAACGAAAAAAAACGCTTCCTCTTCGTTAAACTTTCACCGATGTTGAACGAGACAGTCGCAAATGACTTGACAGCGATCGAACATTTGTCTTCGAACTTGCTTGAACTGTATCTTTGACCATTGTAATTATCGGAAAAGTAGGCAGCACCCGATAACCCAAGATTATCATTTTCATTATCGGACAATCAGCATACAAACATGGAACCATGACAGCTTTGTGATAACAGGATGGCCATCACTTGTATCTAATTGTTGAAAGTCAAAAGCCGATGGGAGGAAATACAATTCATGCAATTTTTCATTTGACTTTATTTATCGGGAACTATTATATTACTGCATGTACACAGAAAGTTTGCTCAAAAAAATTTTCAGTCAATTTATTAACAAGATACGCAGTTCCTAGTTCCTAGAGCAATGTATTTAGAATTTCTCTTTTTTAACTACAATATTGGAAAAACCTGTATAAAATTTTACGGATCATCTTTATCTTCGTAACTAATTAAAAAATACTGGCGACCTCCACCATGTTCAAGTGTTCGTCAGCAGAAATTTATTACAAAACACGTACACTACAGTAAATTATTAAGTTTCTTGTGTTTTCAAACGTTCCATTTTACTCGACAATTCTAGAAAATATATTACGTGCAGTATTTTAGTAATGAGTAGATAAGTTACATAAAGAAATATATAAATAGTACTTATTTGCTTTATATCTCAAAACTTGTTAATGATCATTTCTCTCTGCGTATTTAATTGTAAAATCATGTTCGTGTGTTTTGGAACATTGTCATACGAAGCAAAATCATCATGTAAAATATCGTCTACTGAAAAAACTACTTTCTACTTTCTAATACATATGTGTTGCTGTCTTTAATCGGTTGATAATAACGATAATAACGATAACGAAAGCAGTTAAAGAAATAAATCAATAAACTTAGAAAAAATAATAACGAAAATGACATTTGAGTATATCGTCACGAGAAATATAGTATAAGCCACTTAAATGAAGATGGTGTGCTTCGTACTATACAGTGCATAACATGTGATGAGTATATATGTACTGACTGTGAATCCAAAGGACTTGACAATTTCTAATATTACCGTCGTCAGTTCGCTGTGGAGTGCCGAAGCGTGCAGACGTGTCTCTAGTGCCCAGCGTAGTCCGAAAACAACACGTGTCGCCCAACCGTCGAAAGAGAACACAGCCAAGTGTCCCCTACCCTTTAGGGAGAAGAAAATCCCACGCACCTAACCCCAACCCGAATACTAGCCTCATAGCCTCACGACTAGTTATTCATTCCGAATTAACTAGCTCGATGATGGCCCAGCAATCGCGACCAGGCTCTTCGGAGCAGACTCGCAGCTACCCCGCGCTACCTCCCCCGTGGCAGAAGTGTAGCAGAACTCTCCGCACCAACGACGCTAATACTACCAAGAAAAGGAAAATAGAAACAACAACTCAAATAAACACTCACAACAGGTTCGCCGTATTGGAATCCTCAAACGACGCCATGGAAATCGTAGAACCGCCACCAAACCAACACTCACAGAGAATCCCCCCTCCCCCACCAATATTTGTGGACGACGTCATCGACATACAGACAATGATCAAGTCCCTAGAGAGAGATATCTGCAAGGAGGAATATAACCTTAAGATAAGTAACAATAAAGTAAAAATACTGCCGACGAACCCAGAAGCTTACAGAAAACTCACCAAGACACTCAGGACCCTGAACGCCAACTTCCACACCTACCAACTCAAACAGGAAAGGCCTCTCCGGGTGGTCCTACGAAACATATACCACTCAGCAGACATAGACGAACTCAAATACGAACTCTCAAAACTCGGCCACGAAGTCATCAACGTAAGTAATATAAGGCATAGAGTCTCGAAAGACCCGTTATCCTTATTCTTCCTAGACATTAAACAAAAGCCGAACAATAAGGAAATCTACAACATCAGTCGCCTAATGAACGCGATAGTAAAGATCGAACCACCGCTTGTGAAAAAAGAAATAGTGCAATGCAAAAGGTGCCAAAGGTACGGTCATACGCAGAAATACTGCAACCATACTTTCCGCTGCGTTAAATGCGCAGGCACTCACTCTACTGACCAGTGCGCCAAATCACCGGAAACCCCAGCGAAATGCATCCACTGCCAAGGGGACCATCCTGCCAACTACAAAGGCTGCCCAGCATATAAAACACTATACACGAACAGGTACCCTAAGCTCAGAGCAAAAGAGGTATCCAACCAAACACCCAGCCCGCCGAAATTCACGACTACCCCAACCCCCTCAACCAACCAAACACCCAGTCATACCAAATTCATCTCCACCTCAACCTCCTATCCCCAAGCAGTACAAGGCATCCAAAATAACCCGAACAGCCAAAGGAATCTTCCCCAAAACAGTGTCCCCAACCCACCTAACACAGACAACTCCTCAAGGCTTGAAAAGCTAATAGAGAAACAATCAGAGCAAATAAATCACTTGCTATCGCTACTAACACTCATCGTGGAAAAATTAGCACGCCCCGACGCAAAATAAAACCAAGGCGCATAGCACTCTGGAACGCCAACGGTCTAGCGCAACCCAAACTTGAACTAGAACTCTTCTTAAAACACCAACAAATCGACGTAATGCTCGTATCGGAAACCCACTTCACCGACAAGAACTACCTGAAAATAAATGGTTACAAATTTTACCGTACCCAACACCCCAGCGGAAAGGCCCAAGGTGGCACCGGAATAATAATCAAAGCAAGTATTAAGCACTACGAACTTCCATCATTCCAGAAAGACTACCTCCAAGCAACAAACGTAGGAATAGAAGACTGTCATGGCACAATCACCACCTCAGCAGTATACTGCCCTCCCAGACACTCCATCGCCAAAGAAGACTTTGATAACTTCCTGGACTCCCTGGACAATAGATTCATAGCTGGAGGAGACTATAACGCCAAGCACATCCAATGGAGCAGCAGACTGGTTACAGCAAGAGGCAAAAACCTCTTAAACAGCATAATAAACAACAACCTCAACTACCTCACCACATACGAACCCACATACTGGCCCACTGACACCAACAAAATACCCGACCTTCTCGACTTCTTCGTAATTAAAAATATCTCATCAAGACACGTCCAGATCAACTCCTCGGCTGATCTCTCCTCTGATCATTCTCCCGTGATAGCAACAGTCAGTTCAACAATCATCGAGAATACACCTAATGGCTCCATTCACAACCAACATACCAACTGGCAGCTCTTCAGAGAAGTCTTTACACACTCAACCTCAGCCTTCACCCCACTAAAAACAAAGGAAGAAATCGAAGCAGCCACGGAATACTTAAACACGAACATAATAAACGCAATCCGCCTCTCCACACCGACAAAGCCATCTAACAGCAAACAAGAATATCCCCAATACATACTAAAAAAAATAGCAGAAAAACGTAGACTAAGAAGAGTATGGCAGACCCATAGAACACCGGATGACAAAATTTTATTTATAACTCGCTTATTCGCAGTTTATGAAAATGAATTTGAAACATTATATTGATTTTTACTTATACGTTGTAATATGTATCCTTCAATTCCGCAATATATATATGTCGGAGATGAAAGGACACCGGAACCATCGGATAGCCCCGCAACATTGCAATCTAAAGTCTACTATAACTGTAACTAAACTATTGTAGTTATTCAATCCAATTGTAATCGTTCGAGATTAGTGACGGTGAGCTTTGGCTCGAGGCGACAGTCTGTCGCCCAACGTCGCCGCGGTCAAGGGATGAACGCCTTGTCTAACAAAGGCATGGAGTAATTCTATAGCTCTCCTTAAAAAGGAAATAATTGTAACACTCGACAGTAAACATTCCAACAGTCTCTGTCCCGTAGCTCGCCACACGCAGACCCTATTCTTCGAGTAAGATGATTGCCAGATGTCGATGCGTCTCCGCATTACACGTTCAGCTAGCCCGAGGGCCCCTTATAAATCTTAAGATTTAGCTAGCGAAAGTCCTTCAAATAGACAAACAGTCTTTGTCCCAACTACGGGAAAATAAAGGCGATCCATTTTCAACGAGCGGCGTCTCCCACTAGCAACTTTCCCTCGAGGGCGGCTAGCATCTTTTTCTAACCACCGATATGGAGATTGACCAATTAGCAGCAACGCCAATTTCCCTTACTTCCTAAACGAAGGCTTTTCTCGACGAATCCGATGATCTCGTGTCCTTAGACACACCCCATTATAGTTTTCCTCTGTGGCATCATCGGGACGGGACAGGCATTCTTTTTCGCGATCCTGTCGACTAAAGAGTAACGTCTTTACGCTCAGCAATTATTTTTACGAGTCAGACTTAGATTCGGCGAGAACGCCCATCTGTCATCCCGTTGGCCGCGGATTCGTTATCGAACCTGAGACCATTGTCACTAGTGTCGCGGATGTCTCACCGCCGTGGTAGATTGTCGAACCTGTGTTATCCATACCTGTGTCAATAAATCGTGTCTTCGTTACACCGCAACGATGGCTACCTTCAATGAAGACTCCTCAAACACCGACAACCCTATCCTCAACGCCATTCCGACATATATATGTCGGGTTATCATTAGAATTTAAGGCGCGTAACGATTCTTCGTTTGAATTAGCCATTGTTTTACGAAACAAAGATTATATTTACGCGGATATACAATATTTTACAAAATATTATGAATAATGAGTTTAATGAATGATAAGATTAACGAACAATAAGTTTAACTAATGATTAGATTAAAGAATAATAAGTTTAACGAATAATAAGAGGAACGAATAATATGTCTTACGAATAATAAATTTAACGAATAATGAGATTAACGATTGATAGGTTTTACGAATAATGTATTTAATTAACGCTATTAACAATGTTCCGGGGTTCAAACGAATCCACGGTCAACGGGATAACTCTTTACTATGCGTAGAATCATTTTAAACACAAAAATACGATTGCTGAGACACTCGGTAAATTGCTCGATGTATCACTTTCCAAGACGATTACACGAATGAATATCTGATGAAAATCTTTTTCGCTATACGACTGCATTTGTTTGTTATATGCTCGCTGGAGGCATCGAGAAGGTTCCAATCGTCTTTGCTAGGCAGTTTCTGTCAAAAGTTTGTTGTATGTTCTTTGGAAGCATCGAGAAAGATCCAAACGCCGTTGCTAGGCAGTTTCTGTCTGGAGTTTGATTCCTAATACAACGTGTGTCCCATTATATCGACATCTCCAAAGTACAATTCTATGTGATTTCTAGGGAGAACAATACAACCGATCCACACCTTCGTCAGGCAAAACGTTTATCCCGTGACCGTGGCTACGTTCGGCGACCAGTTGTCACCTCGAACCCACTTTCGCTTTCACAAATATCAAACAATTACAAATGACAATTGCTTAATTACAGCTATGATAAAATCTAGGCTAAAGCATTAGAAGACTTTCTCAAAATTGCAAAGGGAAGGCTCCGGTTTTCCTTTCATCTCCGACATATATATATGTCGGATCAGGATTCGAATTTTGGGCGCGCGACGACTCTTCATGTGGACTAGCCATCGTTTCACAAAGCCGAGATTTTATTTACACGTATATACAGGTCTATCACTAAGCTTAACAAATAATAAGTACAACTAATAATAAGTCTAACAAACACTAAGCCTAATGAATAATACGATCTACGAATAATTAAATTAAATAATACTATTAGCAATGTTTGAGTTCAAACGAATCCACGGTCACCGGGATAACTCCTTACTAAGCGAAACTAACTTAGACGCAAATGCGATCCTCGAAAACGCTCGATGTATCACTCTCCAAGGCAATCGCAAGAATGCCAGCCTCGTGGAGATTTTTCTCCCTGTACGATTGCATTTTGTTTTCTATACCCGTTTGGAAGCATCGAGAAGGTTCCAAACGCCGTTGCTAGGCACACTCGTTGGAAGCATCGAGAGAGTTCCAAACGCCGTTGCTAGGCAGTTTCTGCCTGGAGTTTTGGTTACTAAATACAATGTATGTCCCATTGCATCGGCACCTCCGAGGCAACATCACACGTGGCTCGGCCCGCTCTCGAGGCCGCATGCCGCCACAACCACACTTCTCGGAAAACACATACAACCACTCCAGACCTCCGTTAGATAAAACATCCATCCCGTGACCGTGGCTACGTTCAGCGACCGATTGTCACCTCGAACCCAATCTCGCTTATTACAAATCTTAAACAATTACAACTATAATAAAATCTAGGCTAAGGTACTAGAGGATGTTCCCAAAATTTCCAAGGAAGGGCTTCGGCTTTCCTTTCATCTCCGACATATATATATATATTTAGTATTTACAATATGTTGTTCTTATGTCTTTTAGTAAATAATTTAATTTTATTATGCGCCAAATTATTAATTTCGAATTAGTTAGCTGCTAGTTACTTGACATTGATTACATATTGTTATTACTGTTAATTGATGTAGGTTTGGGGTTGATAATTAATCGATTCACACAGATTCGATTTTTCTCTCTATATTTCTCCGCCTCGTACAACACATCTTAACACAGAGGATACGCTTAGTCAATTAATTAAGGTAAAAGAACGTCGTTAGAAGTCGTACCAACTTAGCTTGTAGTAACTAGCGATCATACCAACCTAACTTTTCTCAACAATTACCTCTTTACACAGTTATTGTTGAGACAAATGTCAAGTTGGTATGATCACTAGTTTCTACATGCAGGGTTGGTACGATTACTTGCGATTCTCTTCTGTTTTTCCCCGTTCGCTACGTTTTTTTTATCTGAGTATTCGGTGTGCTGTAAATGGATGTACAAGGTGGTGAAATACAGAGCATACAAAACTAATCTGTGTGAATCAATTCAATCAAACCCCAAACCTATTTAATAACAGTTATGATAAACAAAATTAATTGTTTTATACACGCCTAGCCCAATAATATTTACATTCTATTCCAGTTTTCATTAAATTACAGTTTTATAAATTAAAATTGGAAACCTTAATAACGTGAGTCACCGGTGGGTCACGCCATCAGATAAAGGCAAACTGCAGATTGTGGCCTATCGGTGAGTCACGCCGATTTGAACGTGTTAATGAGATATAAATACGTGATTTGCAATATATTCTTGCATATAAATATATACAACAAAAAAACGCAGAATACAAAAGCACATTCTTATATTCTTCTAATCATATAACAAATTTTTATCCAGGTTTCATTTCATTACTTAAACTCTATAAGAACATATACATTTGCACAAACATCCGTAATCTAGTTATGACGTACGTAATTTATTGCTATATTGTTAACAAACAGACTAAGAGTGTTGTGAAGGTAAAAAATGTATTACTCTAGTTTTATAAATTCTAGTAATAAATTTAGGGAAATATAAATTCCTTTTATCCTATACAATTTTCTACGCAGGATTTTAATAAAGATAAAGATATGTTAATGCAAATCCGAACGCTTATTCGTTTTGTTAATAGGTTATCAGCTTTTGACATCATGTTGTTTTCATACCATCAACGTTGATCTACAATTACAATATCACATATACAGGGTGTACAAATCACATGTTATATTCTTTCCGCAGTTTTTTTTTATTATTATTTAATTTGTACTTTACAATTTGTCCAGCTGAACATTTGGTAAATTTTTTGAACTTAATTTCTAACATGTGAATGGCTACCCCCAGCGGGATATCATCTTTGAGTTTGACTATTTTATTTCTTTAGTGAGATCAGCAGTGTGTTTTCTTTTTAGTCTTCTTTCTGTGAAAGTTACTTACCACAGTGAAAGTAGAAAAGCCTCACCTTCGATTTTAATAACTTTTGGATATGTTGTAAAACTCAACGTTTTGCACAACTTTTCCCTGTACATATAATCGTCAGCCTCGCTTAATTTCTGAGAAATTCGCAAAAAAATGCAGATACCACTACTAGTATATTTCTGCGTATATTTATGCATCCGTGGCAGCGTATTCGTCAGTTTGGTTGCCGGCTGGTTATCTTTTGTTTGTAATCAAGGTTCAAATGAGCTTAAAGGCCCCGTGTACAAGAAACATATGCGAGACTTACAAGCCCATCCCACCCTCGGTTACAAACAGAACGTAAGTGACAACCACCAGTATAATAAACGCGATCCGTTCTTCTACTCCTACTAAGAGTTTTGCTAATAAACAGGAATACCCCCATTACCTAATAAAAAAATCGTAGAAACACGCAGACTTAGAAGAGTATGGGAAAGTCATAGAAAACTTGACGACAAGCGTAAGCTAAATAATGCAAATTAACTAAAATCCTTGAAAATTATAAAAACGACTGTTTTCAAAAATATCTTGCTAATCTATCTCCCATTCTGTCGTCGACTGCCGAAGCGTGTAGACATATGTCTAGTGCTCAGTGAAGTTTACAATACAATAAGTGACGACCTTCCGTTGAAAGTGAATTGAAACAGAAATAAACCAAATGTTTACTAAACTTACTCGTGGAAAATCCGACACTTCTAATCTTTAATCCAAATCATAGCCTCTTGACTAGTTATTTCAATTTGAATTAACTAGATCGAAGATGGCCCAAGTAATTCGATCAGGCTCTCATGAGCAAAACTATAATCGCACTGTTCTATCTCCTCTGTGGCAAAAGGATAATCCGTCTTATCTCTCAAACCACACAAACAACAGTAAAAAAATTTAGCTAGATATAGTTAAAAAAAAACGTAAACACTAGTCGGAACGAATCGTCAACAAGCCATGTTACCACTTCTAACAGATTCGCAATATCAGAACCTACAGACGATTCTATGGACGTAGTTAAAACATTAACAAGTCAACATACGCAAAAAGATCCTCCTCTCCCACCAATCTTCATTGATGATGTCATCGACATTCAAATAATGATAAAGTCAATCGAGAAAAATGTTAACAAAGAGGATTACAAATTTAAAATAAAAAATAATCAGGTTAAAATTTTGCCGGCTAATCCAGATTCCTATAGAAAACTAATAAAATTACTAAAAACCCTGAACGCAAATTTCCACACATATCAACTGAAACAAGAAAGACCTTTTCATGTCGTACTTCGCAACATCCACCAGCTAACTTAGATGAATTGAAGTTTGAACTCTTAAATCATGGCCATGAAGTAACTAACATTAGCAATAGTATCACAAAAAACCCGCTATTCTTATTCTTCATTGATTTAAAAGCCAAATAATAAAGAAGTCTATGACATCAAACGTTTAATGAATTCTGTAGTAAAAATTGAACCACCTTTTGTAAAAAAAGAGATAGTTCAATGTAAAAGGCACCAAAGGTACGGCCATACACAGAAATATTGTAACCATAATTCCCGCTGTGTTAAATGTGCAGGTCTTCACTCTACAGATCAGTACACTTCAGAAACTCCTGCGAAGTGCATCCTCTATCAAGGAGAGCATCCTGCGAACTATAGAGGTTGCACAGCCTACAAGACCTTGTATAAAAATAAGTACCCTAAAGCCAGAGTTAAGGGCCTTAACCCACTTATTCCACAAAAATTCACTACTTCTCCAACCTCCTATACACAGGTAGTTCAAGGAAATCAAAGCAGGCCGAAACTCTATAGTGTTCTTTCACAGAATAGTGTTCCCGGTTCGCAAAACACGGATAACTTCAATATGCTTGAAAAATTAATCGTAAACAAACAGAACAAATTAATAACTTACTATCATTATTAACACTCATCATGGATAAATTAATAGGCCCCGACGTAAAATGAAACCAGTACATGTAGCTGTTTGGAATGCCAACTGTCTAGCTCAGCATAAATATAAACTAGAACTCTTCCTAAAACAACAAGAAATTGACGTAATGCTTATATCTGAAACTCACTTCACCGATAAAAATTATCTGAAAATAAACAGTTATAACTTTTACCATACTCAACATCTCAGTGGAAAGCCCCACGGCGGCACTGGAATTATCATCAAGACCAGCATAAAATACTGTGAACTTCCACCATTCCAGACGGACTACCTCCAAGCTACAAACGTAACGATAGAAGATTGGCACGGTCTAATCACCACATCAGCAGTATACTGTCCTAGACATTATATTTCCAAAGAAGACTTCGATAACTTCCTCGAAGACCTGGCCAATAGATTCATAGCTGAAGGAGCCTATAACGCCAAACATACCCAATGGGGCAGCAGACTTATCACAGTAAGAAGCAAAAATCTCTTGAATAGCATAAACACCAACAGACTCAACTACCTCACCACATATGAACCCATATACTAGTCCACTGACACTAACAAAATACCTGATTTACTTGGCTTCTTTATTATAATAATAATATTTGTCCAAATCAACTCCTCTCGTTATTGCAACAATTAGCTCAACAATTATCGAAAATCCACCTAATGGCTTTATTCATAACTAACTCACCAACTGGCAGCTCTTTAGAGAAGTCTTTAATCATTCAACATCAGCCTTCATTTCCCTAAAAACAAATGAAGATATAGAAGCAGCCACGGAATATTTAAACACCAGCATAATGAATGCTATTCGCCCTTCCACACCTACTAAGAGTTTTATCAATAAACATGAATACCCCCATCACATAATAAAAAAAATCGTAGAAAAACGCAGACTTAGAAAAGTATGGCAAAGTCATAGAACACCTGACGACAAGCATAAGCTAAATAATGCAACAAGAAAACTAACTAAAATCCTTAAAAATTCTAAAAATGACTTTTCAAAAATATCTTGCTAATCTGTCTTCTATAGCTGACTCCAACTACTCACTATGGAAGGCATCCAGGAAACTCACTCGTCTTCCGCAAATAATCTCTCCAATTCGCTGTCAGCAAGGAGGATGAGCGCGTATACAAAAAGCCAACTTGTTTGCAAGTCACTTAACTAGTGTTTTCAAACCGTATTCCTCCACTATTGCAGCGGAAATAACTGAATACTTGCAATCACCCTTCCAGGTGTCTCCTCCTATTTAGCCTTTCTCATCCCTGGAAGTTATGGAATTAATCCGTCGTCTAAATCCCAGGAAAGCATCGAGGCATGATCTGACAAATAATAAAGCTACTAAATCATCAAAATCGGAGATGAGGTAACTTTCCTGCAATTTCACCACAATTAATTTCTCTCTCTTACGTTAGTTTAATTATTGCGTGATTTTGTTATTCTCATATTTGTGTGTGCATATTTCCGACAGAAGGGTATAAACTTCTCCACATAATCGAAAAATTGAACAAATTTTGTATATATGTACGTGTAATGTTACATACTAACGTGGAACCACAGACGAATATACAGCGTAGATCTTCCATCTTATGAGACTTCGTGTTGTGAAATACCGTTCGTGTAAAAAATCAGTATTTCTTACACACTCTGTGATGTATAGTGGTGAATACAGAAATTGTATTCAATTCAACTAATAAAATTATTAAAATCACAGACAAGTGTAGTAAAATCAATAGGAGTAGAAATATGCGATGCATTTTGGTGTGGGTCTTTGGCTGGCTTAGGTAACATTATGATCTGTACTAGCTTCCATAGATTAGGAAAGTATTGGATTCATAAAATTGCATTGAATATTATTGTGATTAAACGTATTGCTTTCGGGGGAAGGTTTTTCAAGACTTTACCATTGATTAGGTCGATTCTTGGTGCTTTATTGTTTTTTGTTTTCTCGATTATGATTCTAAGTTCTTGTGCTGTTATATTAGATACGGTGTAGTGCTTGTTAGTTAGGGTACTAGTATTTTGCGCATCTTCGTCTAAATGACATTTGGATTTGCTGTTGTTAATATTATATGGGGTAAATGTGTCACAAAGGTGGTTGGAAAATTCTTCACCTTGCTTTTCGCTGCTTCTGGCCCATGTGTTGTCTGTTTTTCTGATTGCTGGATTTAGTTTTATTGGTTTCTTTATTTTGTTCGTGGCTTTCCATAGAGAGTAGTTGGCATTCTCGTGCGCAGACAGTGTCTCTATGAATTTTAAAAATTCGTTACCATTATGATCTTTTATTTCACTTTCTATTTCCTTTAAAAGTTTATTCAGATGTTTTTCGTTTTCATGTGTTCAATGTTTTTGCCATTTTGCTTTCACTTTCCTTTATTCTCAGATTTTTTCAAGAATGTCTTCTGGAATTATTCTTGTTTGCCTGTTATTTGGTTCATAAATAGTAGTTGCCCATGCTGCTTCTTGTATAATTTCGGTCAATGTTGTTACCGCTTGTTCGATGTGTTCAGGTGTTTTTAGTGGAATATTGCAGTTGATTTTGCTCTCGATTAGTTCTTTAAATGTTTGCCATTTATTGCAAAGGTTTTTATTGCAAAGCGACTCTGGTTTGTTATAAAGTATTGGTTTGCTTGTTTATTCTATTATTATGTATCATCGGAGCTAAGCTCTAAGACTGGGTGTAATTTTTAATCTATTTGCTTTTAGTCCCTTTATAACTGCAAAATCAAGCAAGTCAGGAGTTTTGTTTAGATCTGTCGGCCAGTTTGTTGGTCTTCCTGTGGATAATATGTTGAGATTACTAGTTCTAATATATCTTTCTAGTGTTCTACCTCGAGGTGTATTAATGCTTGAGCCCCATAGCGTATGCTTTGCATTGAAGTCTCCCGCTGCGATGTATTTGTCACCTAAAAATTGAAAATACTGTTCCCATTTTTGTAATGTCATTTTGTGTCGCGATGGTGCATATACCGCTGACATCTGGAAGTAATTGCCGTTAGTTTGTATTGTAATGGTGGTTGCTTGAACGTGTTTCTGACTAATTTGATTGACTGATGTAAGTGGTGTTTGATATCTAATAAAATAATGATATAATATAATGAAATAATGATATCTGATAAATAATAAAAAAAAATCTGTTTTGATAATCCCAATAGGTCATGCTCTTAACACCTTCGCATTACTGAATGAGGGATAAGTTCAGAAACTTGTCGCAGCCTTCTAAAACGCGCACCATTCCAAATATTCTAAAAGGTTATGCTGTAATTACTTCCGCAGCAACCGAATGGATTCAAAAACTTATCGCACCGTTCGAAAGCGCGGGGCTATTTTGAATTCCCAAACTGTTGTATCCTTGATGTTCTAATTCATTAGTATAACCGTATGAGTAGCGTTAATTAGCCTATCAATACGACTGGTAAATAAACTCTACGTTTTGGCTAATGCGCTATGTGCGGGAGTACTAGCAAGGGAAGGATTACAGTTTTCTTGGAATAAATAAATCTTTTCGATATCCTCTTAACTGGTGATTTATTTGAGTTATTTAGTTATAAGTTTAGTAACAAGGTTCTATTATTAATTCTTTATGCAAGTTATGAAACGGGGATAATAGTTATTATCTTAACTACTGGCGATGGAGCTTTAGATTAACGAAAAAAAATAGATTTCTGTTTGTTCTATGATTAATCCTGATTCCTTTCAAACTTTCTCTTCTTCACTTTTAATTTCGGCGGCTAATTAATGTTTAAACCAACATTCTACATGTTTCTTACCGTTATGGTCTTTGCTTCTATGATTCCTTCTTGTCCCTGACATTTAACATGGACAAAGATTATTTGTAACAATAATACGCTTCGTGGAAACCAGTGTGACTTCACAAATCTTGCTCAAAGATGAACAGATATTTCTGCTAACAGTGGGAAGAGAAGTGTGAAAACCCGTAAGCATCTTCAATTATTGTAATCCACGCGATTCTTTCGGTCGTGACGGATCACTGATTACAATAGCGAATAACGGTTTACTCTTAATATCTTGAATTTAAAACGTAAGAAGCAAGGATAAATATTTCAAAACAGTAGATTATTTACGACGGTGCTTTCTGTGGATAACTTATGTGGTTTCGCAAGTCTTGCCCAAAGATGAGTAGATATTTCTACTAGCAGCAGTACAAGACACTACGGTGTCTTCAGTTATTGAAGGCACCGTAATCTGAGCGATTCTTTCATTCGCAACAAGATCACAAGTTAGTACAGCGAACGGTCATTTTAAATGTTTAATGTTCTTAAAGAGGGTCTGCTTAAATGTACAATAATAATTCTTAATTGTTGATGATAATGGTCAATGAATAATTTCATTCGAATTGTACATCTGTCGAATAGTACAAGTCCGAAATAATTGAAGAAGAGAATGTTACAATGTCTGAGACTCTCACCTTGCTTATATGTATCGTCGATTGCACTTTGGAAAAATCGCACTAAATGATATAATTGTTCAAAGACTGACCGTATAATTCGTTGACAATTGACTCTCGACCAATTCTCTACTCTACTAAACCCTTTGTTCGACTAAACTATTAACTCTTGACCAAATTTTTACTGAACTAAAAGCGACTGAATCTCAATTGAAAACTGACTGACTGAATTGACTGAATCTTTACTAAACCAAAATCTTAACTCCGCTGCAAGCTGATTAAACTGACTGACTGACTTAAACTAAAAGCTAAACTAAACTGAACTGACTTCTAAACTCTAAGTGGCTACGCTTATTTATACTAAAACTATCATGGGATAATTATCACGTGATAATTTGTTCCCATGATAACGCGGAGTTTTGGCACGTAGTTATCTTTGCAGTCTTCGTTTCTGTTGGTGTCATTCTGAAAGTATTAGAGTTTCTTCTCTCCGCTGATATGGTTTTCGTGGACGCATTGTTGGGATTTTCCCTTTTAGAAACCCTTGCTGCTGCATTCTTCTTGCAGTATTAATTTCTGTTGATGATAAGTTGTACTTTCCTTGACACTTGGTTACCTTTGCTGATGCCGATACTTGATCCTTTAGCGCGTGATTGCTTGTCTCCGCTAATACTGCGTGAGACGATCGTGGTCTCTCAACTCTCGCTGTCTGCTAATCGTACTCGGTATTGTGATGGGGAGAGGGCGTTCAAGGCGGTGGTCAGTTCTTAATTTTGTTCAATAATGTTATTGTGTATTTGTTCGTTAATTTATTGCGATATTAAAAAAACGCGCCATATCCTTTGTTTCCCTTAAGCTTTCTGTTCCTAATTCTATTTGCCTAAAGTTGTAGCTCGCACTATTCGCGAGTGATGACGGATTCCTTTTTTGTCTCACGTTACGGCTCGTGTGAAGCAGAGACGTGACAACGACATTTCGACAAACAGCATGTATTTTCAAATTTTCTACTTTCGTCTTTCCTTGCAACAATAGCAAATACTGGGTCATAAATCTCATCATAAAACGGGACCAACATATATAGATTGACTGTGAATGCACATCTGCTGACAATTCTTAATGTGTACTAGACTTTTATCTGTATGGATTTGAATTTTGTCCCTAAAATACATTAAAAACTGTTATATTTCGGATGTGATGTCACACGTGTGGTGTGACATGTGATATGTCATAGTCTCTGTTTATCGAATACTATCAAAAGATGCAAAACAAGTCGAAAAATATTGGTGCCCAGAAACGAAATTTAGTCAAAAAGTCAAAACACCAAACAAAATAAAATGAAACTATCATACACATGTTCACTATTCAAACACGTCAACTAAGATATATCAACTAAAATGAGTTTCTACGATTCAGTAATGTTTGACAATTTGAGAAGCATTATGGCAGATAAGAAATTCAATATTTGTGTACAGCATTTACAGGAAGCTAATAGCTACTAGCTAGCGACTTTGACTCACTTGATTGTTTAGGAATTCACGAATTTATAACATTTTACAACAGTAAATGACCTCATACGCAAGGTCGTTAAATTCGTCTCAACAAACACGATCGTACTTACTAAAGAAAAGATAATATAATAGTTCCATGCGGCGATAAAAAAATATTCATGCCAGTACGATTAACATGCAGAGTGCCAAGAGTTGATGTTAAATCTAAATGATGTATGGAAAATGTATTAAAATTATTGCATCGCTACATAAATCCATTATCGTTTGAAAGAGAATATTCTCTTTTCTTCTCTAAAAAAATATTATAATACAATTAATTCCTCTTTCTTAGGCAACTTACAATTAGTTTAATTATCATATGATTTTGTTATTCTCATACTTGCCTATCTCGGACAGAAAAGCAGATATAAACTTTGCCATACACCGTAAAATTAAAATACGTTCTTGTAGCGTAGAACTCAATGGGTTCTTGTCTATGCTAGCGTGCAACTCAACAGGGCAGATTCATACTTTTATAGGTTCTTGTATATGCTTGCATGTGCCACCTTTAGCACTTGACCGTATGGTGCAGCACTAGCCCAGAAACAACCAGAATCATAGGAGTGAGTACACCCATTTCCTTTCTAATGATACGTATTTATATAATCGAAGTGTTTTTCTCATGCTCTTGTTGTAAAAAGTGACTCATAATTTAATTAAAAATGGCTACAAATCCTACAAACTCTTAAATATTTTTGAAAAAATTGTATTATAAAGAGAGAAGAAAATATATCATCTTTTACAATAGTTGTAGGTATCTTCATAATGTTATATCTCAAATATGTGTACATAAAAATTATTATACATACATATACATATACAATGCAATTGTTTCATACAGAGTACCTCATTCGAATCGGATATTTAAACTATTTCTGTTGCTATTAAAGATGAAAAAAGATGATTAAGAGCAATTTAAATAGATTTAAAGCACGCATTTGAACACTCAGAATTAAACCAATATTACTAGCCAAATATCGCAAATTAAAGAAAAAAATTAAAGAAAAGAAAGATATATTATCTCCTAATACAATTTTAAATGTGGAATAGTTTATTCTTTATCACATAAGGAACAACTACTATCTCACATGTAAATGTAAAAATACATAACAAAATTAAAGATTGAACATTTTTCATTATAAGATGCAATGTATTATTACCTTGATCGTGATAAAAACGTGTCCCTAAAATCATTCTAAAGATTATTTACTAATAACGAAATGTGTTGTTATATATTTGCTAACAAAGGAGAAAAAACAAATATAATATTAATTAATGGTAGAGTTACATACATGGCTTTCTGTAGAAATTTATTGATCTGTCAAACATGTAACAAAATATGCTAATTTACTATTTTTATATGGTATCAATTTAAATTCGTTTTACTTGTACAAGAACACTTCAATATTATGATATAATCATTTATTGAATTTGTCTTGTTATTAACTAATAACATTGCATTATAAAGAAGCAAATATTATCAAACACACGCCTTAAAACATTTAAGTTTTTAGCAAATTTTTTGTTATCTTTAATAGCAGAAAGAATAATTAGGATATTTAATTTAATTGAAATACCTTGTATAAACTTCACTATTCATAGTTGCAAATAAATTATATTGCTTTTACAATTTAATAATTGCAAGTAATAACGTATTTGCTGATATATTTTTATGCTGATAGAATTGTATCATATTGCAGATTATAATTATTGTGTATATAGTAAATTATAAGTTCTTACAGATAAAATGGCCAAGTCGGACAATTTTAAAGATCATGTTAAGATAGCTGAAGAAAATATTGTCGTACGTATGTGCATTTATATTTATTGTATTTAAACTTATAGATATTAGTAATATTTATTTCATTTCATTTTCTTTGTTGTTAAAAACTGTAAAAAACTGATTTTGTTGCATTGCTATTACAATGTACATCTCAAAAGGCTTTGCTTTCCATTTTGTGTTAACACTCCTATTATGTTTCATTTATTCTGGTAACTGAACTATTATATGAAGTGTGGTGATGCTTTGAAAGAATACCTTGAACCTAGATTCGAGTGTCCTATTTGTTTAACTTGGCTGCGTGATCCAGTTTTAACATCTTGTGGTCATAAATTCTGTTCGCAATGTATATACACTTGGCTTCAGTAAGTTATATTTCTATATTAAGCTATATTAAAGTAACATGCATAAATATGTATATATACATATAACATGTTATATTTATATTTTACATTTGTGAACCCGATTTTTATATTTTAGAAAAGAAGGTGCTTGTTGTCCAGTTGATAGCAAAAGTTTAAAATCTGAAAATGATTTATTCAGAGATTTATATACAAGCAGAGAGATATCACAACAACGAATACCTTGTCTCTACCAACAATTTGGCTGTGAAATTAAAATGTCCCCAATGGATATAGAAGCACATATAAATGGATGCTCATATAAAAGAAGTCTGGCAGATTCACAAACTGTCTATTGTTCCTTTAAGAATGTTGGTTGCATGAAAACTTTTCATACTGAGGAGGATTTACATGCACATTTAGAAGGAAATATAAATATCCATTTAATTGTTAGTTTATTTTATTTGATACAATCATATTTTGTTACAATATAGAAATGACTTTCCATCTATTTCATAGATGATCCTGAACATATTAACACAACTATCTGTTTCAAAAAATAACGTTGATAATATAGCTGCAGAATCTAAATTATGGGATCCTCCACCAAAAAATACAACTTCTATAGAAAAAAACGAACCACCATTAGAATGGCAACACTTATTAAAGTAAATTCTTTTTGCATGCTATTATATAAAAACTTTCTATAGGGCATGTTAAATACTTTATTGTAATTAAATATATTATCCTCTGTTAGGAATCTATATGAAAGGATAGTGGTGCTGGAACAAGAAAACAAGGAACTATCTATAAGCATTTCTAATTACAAAACTCAACTCACAACTTTGCAAACTTCTTTACGATTTAGCCAGGAAGAAATGTCTTTACGTAGTTGTAATGGAGTTTATATTTGGAGATTACATTGTTTTCATGAAAAACTTGAAACCATGATGAATGATTCGTTAAAAATGTTTTATAGTCCTGGCTTTTATACGAGCCCTAATGGTTACAAGATTTGTGCTAGAATTAATATATCTTCTAAAGATCCTGAATCTCTGTCACTCCTTCTGCATATAATGAAGTCAGAAAATGATGATGGTCTAGATTGGCCATTCAATGGAACAATGTACTTTGTTTTGGTTCACCCAGATAATCGGGAGAAAGATATACGAGAAATAACTTCATCAAGACCAGATCTTGAAGCATTTAGAAAACCAATATGTGAACTCAATAAGCGCAGTTTTGGTTATACAGAATTTGTGCGAATACGAGATTTATCTGATTTTTTGGAAAATGATTGTTTAATTTTCAGGATAGAAGTTCATGTGTATGATAAATTTAAAATATCAATATAATTTAAAAATGTTTGTGACATTGGTTTTTTTCCTTGTCTAAAATTAGAGCCATTTTTAAGAAATTTACTAGAAATTTCCATCCTTATGTTAATATAACAAGTAAAAATTCATTCATTCTTTCATTCATTCAATTCAATCATTCATTCTTTAAAACTTCGATTTGGCACAAATGCGTATCATTTAACCTGAAACTTGAGTAATATAACACATTCAGGTGCATTTTTACACAACCAACGATTCCACTCATTGAACTCATTGTCAAATAGAAGACAAAATGGCAAAGTAACTCAGAGTGTAAATTACACTAAAAACGCTCAATTTTTGAACCGCTACATTCCTGAAGTTAAAGGTCGAAAACTAATAAATGACACAAAAAAGAAGGCTATAATTTTGTTTCCTAAAGTAAAGTTTAAATCCGAAACGCATCCATTCAGAATCATATAAATTTGCATTTTTATCGAAAAGTACGCACTTGATTCGATTGAATGTCTTAAAGTTGTGCTGAAAAGAAATATATTTATTTTAATGTAAAAATCTGTTGCCTTTTTATAAATATTGAATACAATCTTTAATTCACTTTAGATGTATGTAAGTGCGTGTAAGATGTAATTATGCGTGTTTTGTAAGGAACTGTAATCCGTCCTGTAATGTGATCAAATTAATTCTATTTGTCTACAAATATTTAATTGAAATAAAACTTCTAATTCACATATATATGTATTATACTTAAAATATTTTTCCTCGAGATCTCAGAAACATATAACAATGTATTTTAGATATGTACATACAGTAGCGGACATATACCTTTAAATATACCAATTAATTAAAAATTTAGTGACCTTATAGGACTGTTCCGTCCTTCCCGACGTCGATAATTTTTGAATATGTTATAGAAATCAACCTTGTGAATTTTCCCTTATGCACATAACCACCAGTCCCGTTTAATTTCCAAGCATTCGTAAAAAACTGCTGATATCACTACAGTATATTTCTGCCTATGGCTATCCGCCGTGGTATTATATACGCCAGTTTGATCGCCGGCCGTTTATCTTCTGTTTGTAACCGAGACGTTCTGTTTGGACGAGCGTAAAAATCCTGTGCACAATGTATATGAGAGGCTGCAAGAAATGTCTGTTTCAATTAAATTCAATTAAAAACGAATATAATCAATGTATTAATTTTATGATTAGGATAAATTTTCCAATCCGACCGCCTCGTGGCGTCCGACAATACTTATCAATATCTCAAAACGGACAAAATAATAACGATTACTTTATCTCGTAAAATAATATCAATTATTCATTTGCCTATTATTTTTATAATTAATTTGTTATTATTATATGCAAACGGCATAAAATGATATTACGATAGATTTAAAGATCTACCCCAAACCCAACACATTGATGATTTTCATCTTTAAGTGAATTATAATAGACATTTGAGAAGAATTAAGGAAACGACAAGCTGGGGGCATAGTGGTAGGAGAAAGAAAGGTATGGTCAATTGACATATGCAGACGATATTGTGCTGATGACGGATAGAGAAGAGCAGCTAAAGGATATGTGGGATGGTGTGACGTCAGGGAAGGACGTGGCGTGAGGGGTAATTGTTTATAAACGTTGTCAAAATATGTTAATCTTGTCAAGGAGTGTTGTGAGCGTTACCAAGGTATATTAAGGGAAAAATGAGCGTGGAAAATGCTGTCAGAGTTGAATTTATCGTGGCCGTGTTGTTGTGTTGTAGAATTAGTGAGAAACGAATACGCGAAACGCGGTATTATATTCGATTTTGTGAGAGTGATTCAAAAAATTTTTAAAGGAAACCGAATTAGAACTGAACAGCGAAAAGACCAAGATAGTAGTTTTCGAAAAAAAGAAAGAACAAGAGGAGACTAGAAGAGGTAAGAAATGGAGGAACTCAGATGAAAGCAAAAAAATAGCAAGAAAAGATGACAGTAGACCAAATTATAGAAGAAAAAAGACAGAGAGAAGCAGAAGAGAGGGGGAAAAGGATAAGGGAATTCAAATATAACATACATTATAGAAAAATTGCCAAAGAAGAGTTACCAAAATACTTAAAGGGAGGATGAAATGGAAGGACAGAAAAATATTAGCAAGATTTAGATGTAGAAACGAGACCAAAGCAAGAGGATACTGGAAAGAAGAAGGAGAAAAAAGATTCAGGCTATGTAAAAGGAAAGAAGAAGACCTGGGACATGTAATAGAAGAATGCGAAATAACGGGAGGACCAAAAGACACAGAAAAAATACTAAACGAGACTGGAGAAGGACTAACAGAACTAAAAACAATAATGGAGAAGAGAAGGGCAATACAAGACGAGGAGGAACGACAATACGGAAGCACAGCAAGGAGGCAAAAGCCCAAAAGTTGCCATAGTTTTAGAGACAAAATAATTAAGGGAGTGCAATATAATAGAGTGGATAAGAGGGGAGGTAGATATATGAGAAGCGAAGTAGATACGAGATGTAAAACCGAAAGTTCATCCAGAGCCGAAAGTCACGGACTAAGTAATAATAAATAATAAATAAATATAATAGACATTTGTTGCATCCTTGGATGTATACATTGTGCACGGATCCTTTATATTCGTCCGACTCACAGTTACAAACAGAAGATAAGCGGCAACCAAACTGACGTATGCGGTCAAATAGACGCACAATTATAAGCAGAAATACACTACAGTGGTACCTGCAGTTTTTTACAAATGTCTCGGAAGTGTCTGAAGTCGAGTCTATAATTATATGTATAGCAAAAAGTTGTTCAAACTCTAAAAAGCTTTACGACATAGTGAAAAATCATCAATTTTTATACAGGGTGTATAATGTATAGTCTTAGAGTATCCATCATTTTTATGGCATTTCCAATAACTTTACGAAAAGAATTGCTGTTTCAATAAAACGTCAAGGTTACCTTGACTTTTGCAAATGGTATTATGTACGAGTACCAAAAAGTAATACCTCCTTTGAAATAACAGCAATAAAAATGCATTTTAAAAAGATTTTTTGATTCGTAACTTTAGTATATATAGCACTGTACATTTATCGTAACATTATACGAGTTTTTGTATATCTTCGTCAGATGCTTCCGCCGCTAGTTCCCATAATCATCGACATACGCAATCCTTTAAATCATCTTGTCTTGTGAAGCATTATTGACTAATAAGTTTTGCAAAAAACTGGAATGAAATCGCAGATACGTTCTTGAGCTCCTGTATAATGATGAGCGGCCTGAATGCTTACGATCACGTATAGTTTCTTTATCCCTATTAAATTAGTCCCTATAAATTAGTCCCTATAAATTATTGATTAGTCCCTATTGAAAAATTATTTTATGAAACAAATGAAATTATGTAGTAAATAAATTCAACAATAATATGCCGTTTTGCACAGTATGCTATAATGGACAAGTAGAACATTAACTTTAGATAATACTATTTTTATCTTATCTTAAAGTATTTACAATCAATTCCTCTTAGGAATTTGCTGTCTTTATTTGTTGGTATTTCTAGGTCTTTGCGTATATCTTTCTTTCTGACATACCATGGGACATTGACCATTACAGCGACCCTAGTTTATGTGGCTCATTACTGCTGTCCCTGTTAGTGGTATTCCGTACGTCCAAATTGGTTTTATTATTGTTCTGTAAATTCTTAATTTATTTTCCATGCTGAGTTTAGAGTTTCGACTAGTTAGTCAGTATATCTGCCTTTTTTTTATCCGAGGGTGAAAACGTGAGGCTCGTTTTTTCAGGGACTGTATTCTCTTTATGTGACGTCAAATTTAAACTCCTTCGTCGACATCTAAATCGCTCTGCCTTCTCGGCTAATTCTAACAACACTACAAGCGTATATGTTACACTATTGCCATACCCACATGTTTTCGCGAACACGGGTAATTAAGTTACTTCTGAATTAAATGCATAACCCTTTAAATACAGGATCAGTTCTTATGGTTAAGTCGGATGGCTATGTTGTCTACGCGTTTTTTGTAGTTCCTGAATCTTCGGTGGCATTGTTGTGCGAGGCAAGGATTATCGTGTCGCCTGCAAATGTGGCAGGTATTATTTTTCATCCGTATGTCTGCCGTATAATTAAGATACGGGTCAGAATCAAGCACAGTAAGTAATATGTAACACTTCCAATAGGTCTGTGAAAGAATGAAAAATCAAGAAATAAAAAAATAAAAGATATGAATAAATAAAATAATTTTCCACATTGATGTTTCTAACCATAGAAGTCAAAATTTCTGAACTCAAAATAATGTGAAAGTCATAGTTTAGTAGAATCATTGAATTCATTTTGGAGTCAGCTATAACTCTATCAAGTTAAGAATATATAGTGCCATTTGCAAAAATCAAGCAAATTTTTTTATTGTAGTTTGTAACCAAATCGACACTGATCCTTTGTTTTAAACAATTTTTTGTGAGATTAATGAAAATGAGGAGCCAATAAGTGCTCCTCAACTATACTCCTTGTACATACAATAATTATTCAAACAGTTCCATTACAGTGCATAGCTATGAAATATTGATTAGATAACAATAATACATATGTATATAGTTGCCATCATACTTATATACATAAATATACATATGTACTTTGTTCCAGTATATTAACTTGTACGAAAGTGGGTTTAGTGGAACAAATAAGTAGTAGCAGACGTATCAGAATACAGACAGTGTTACATTTACTTTGTCAGTAAGAATTAAAATAAAATGCAAATAAATATTATACGTATTATATTTATTTTTGCTTCGTTATTTACGGGTATTCTTGGACTATTACTCATTTCTATGGAAGCCTACCTGCCCGTTTTGATAACTCGTTCTTTTCGTTACGGTAAATACTCCATTAATTATCAATCAATAATTAAAAATGCAGAAGTACCTAAAAGGTGAGTAATAATATAATACATTAATTAATTAATATACTGGCCAATTTTCTGAAGAACCCATGAATTTGAACGGGACACATTTTAATCATTTTGTTGTGACGTACATATAACAAGAAAAATAATAAAAAAGATTGGATGAACCCTACTGATTTTAAGAAAAAATAAAGTACTGCTGATATTAATAGGCGTCAGTTAGATTAAGCACATTATATACATTTATGATATTTAACAGTCGATAATTTAATTAAGAAAGAAATATTGTTAGCATATTCATGAACAATATTAATACATGCATTCGCATATTATTTTTCTTCTTATATGTACGTCACAACAAAGTGATTAGAAAAAGTTCCATTCAAATCCCATCAACTGAGAAAGTAGCTTTTCAACAAATTCATCAATATATTATTAGTTTATTACAATATTTTTAGAAAAGTAATCATTTATAACATTTTAGATGGTTTAAACATTTTTATGTTTTGGCTGCACCTCTTTCAAGCTATGTCTTATATTTGATAATTTGTAAATTTTTATGGACGGGTAATAGTTCCAAAAATGTTATATGGATATTAGATATATGTTTGGGATCATTCAGACAAGCACTAGGTAAAATACTTAGATGCTATTGAATTTTAAATTTACTTATTAAACCCTGGATAAGTGCTCGAAAATAAATCGCCGAAAATTGAAAGAGAAATAAATTCGAGAATTGACTTGATTAAAAGAAATACGTGTATCGGTATGTGAATGACGACGGAGCATTTAAGCGTAGATTATTAGGCGTAAAAATTAGGCGTAAAAGACTAATAAAAAATATCTTTTATCAGTAAGCATTTCATTTAACAAATGTTTTGCAGTATCACCAGAAAGTACATTTATAGCAACTCTGGTTTTAACTTTACACTGCTGGAAACGATTTTATGAAACACATTTTGTAAGTATCTTTAGTGATAATATGATGAATATTAGCCATTATTTATTGGGATACATACATTACATAGGATCTTTGGTATGTATCATAGGTGAATCTGATGGTTTTGTTGAAGGTAATTAAACACTTATAAATATCAGATTAAAATTTGTTTTTAATCAATTGAGGCCAATTTTTTTTAAAGCTGCATGTTCCTCATATAGGTTCAGAAGGAAACTTTTCCTGGAGAAGAATTACATATTTACAATTAATATGTGCTATTATTTGTGTACTATCATCATATGTACAACTCAGGACAAATTTTATTCTTAGTAACTTACGATATAATAAAGATAGAAAGATTACTTCCACAGCATATAAAATACCACATGGTGGTCTGTTTGACTATATATCAGGCTCATTGCAATTTACAGAGATAATTATTTATATACTACTTTCTATTATCTTATGGCAAAGTACTAATTTTCATTATATTACACTTTGGGTAATAATTAATCAGGTAAAAATATTATATAACATTTTTAAGGTATGTATGTAACTTTGAATTAATAATTTCTTTCTTTTATTTTAGACTGTTACTGCTGTACTGACTCACAAATGGTATATACAAACATTTAAAAATTATCCAATGTCACGAAAAATTCTACTTCCTTATATTTTTTAAGTATGACAAAATTCTATTTATTATACATATAATGTTATTACAGAAATCTTAATTATATTTTACGAAGCAATATTATAATTAAATGAAAGAAGTGAAGTAGTTATATCTTGTTAATAATGTATATCTTTTTATAACATTTGAAATAAATTATATTAAGCAATATATGCTTACTTCAGTGTGGCTCTGGTAGTTCTAAGTCCACATAAACCTGCAAGTCTACACCATCACTATTTTCTCATAGTTCTCACATGTTATATCCTCATAATATCTCCAGCCGCTAATGATCTTGTGTAATTGATGTGACTTAAGACAATAATAAAACAAATAAGATTTTAAATATTAATTTATTTTACATTACGTACAAACAAATGTAAATTATGATCAAAATACAACACTTTAACAATAATTAAAGCTAAAGTATTTATTTATTATTTGTATCCTAATTTTTAATATTGACAAATAAGTGCGAAATTTTCTTTGCAATATATACAAATATTGAGTTCTTGTGTATTTATTTATTCTTTCACTTGAACAGTAAGCTGAAACAAATAATTTAATCCTCTCTGAGATACGAGATAATAGTAATTCTTAGAAAAATATTAAAAGTGGAGTATATTGATATATTTATTCAGAATTTTTGCATACATCACAATAATTAATGTTTTTATAAATATATTAATATACACCAACATGGAAATATTTTATCAATTAAGAATAAAATACAAATTAAAAATATTTTATTTACCTGTACGGATAGCCCTGTACTTTGTTCCTAAATATTGATAACAGCAAACTAAAGAAGATAGCGACTAATCCAGCGCCTATTGCTGCGAATATTCGTCGCTTTTTTACATCACCTTTACGTAAAGCGGCTTCAGTCATTAATATCATACCCAATACCACTGCTCCATCTTATTACATTTTGTTAAGAAAAATATTAGCTATATATCTATGCATTGAGAAAGCCATGGTAAGGTCATAACAACTGTATAGTACACAAACCATAACATTTCACTGTCGAATATTTACGATTGTCGAATTTTGGCATTAATCCTTTATGAAATAAAAGAAATAGACCTTATTGAAATTTAATATAGTTTTTCAAAAATAGAAAATGTTTGATGATTTAGTAAAAACTTCGATTTTTGTATTACTTGATTAAACACCATATATAATACTATATTTGTTTAACAAATGCCTAAGGGTTAAACTAGATTAAAATTTATTTTATGAATCACTTACACACTTTAATAAAAAGGATACTCAAAATCATAACAATGTATGTTTCTAAAATAAATTGGCCTTGAGAAGAAGCATGTATGTAAGCTACGTTTCCACTGGGTGATCTATGTATGAAAGGTGGACCTCTAATATGATTCCACATTTGTCCAGATATCATTGTAAGCGTAAAGAACTGTTTTAAAAAAACATTAGAAGATAAATTGTCATTTCAATAAATATATTTATACCATGACTATTACCAATGCACCAAGACCCCAAATTGTTTTATTATAAATGAAATCTAAATTGTTACGCCTCAGGTATAAAAATCCTCCAATAAGTACTAGCAACATTATTATTGCCACTGTGCCAGAATAGTTCGGTGGTCTAAGTACTCTAATCTATAACACATTTTGAACATGTTAATATGATTCTTACTGATTAAATACTCATACATATATACAGGGTGGTTGGTAACTTGTGGTACAAGCGGAAAGGGGGTGATTTTACGCAAAGAAAGAAGTCGAAAATATAGAATAAACATTTTTCGTTTGAGGCTTTGTTTTCGAGAAAATTGACTTTGAATTTTCGCTCGGTAAGCGTGCACTTTATCACGTCTCGTTATAACGGATCTCACTGTAGATCGTTGTCTCGATGGAAAAATTTAAAAAAACTAAAAAAAAAAATTTTTATTCTATATTTTCGACTTCTTTTTTCGCATAGAATCACCCCCTTTCCGCTTGTACCACTAGTTACCAACTACCCTGTATATAAATACCTGAATATCAGTACGTTCAGATATCCACTTTGCAATTGCTTCTGCTGCAAATCCTACTCTTTGAATGTCCATAGTATCTGCAGGTTTTGGTTTGCCTTTTGGTGGAAAATGCATATATACTGGTGCAGTATTTAATCGCATCTATTGTAAATACATTTACTTTTATTTCTCATGTATTATATTCCTATATATATAGAGTGTCACAGGCAAAAATTCCACCATGTGTTTAATAGATTATTCTGAATCAAGGTCATATATAGTGAGACTTGGTTTATGTTTTTTTGAGATAATTGTTATTCACTTTGCGACATTATCAATTACCACAGTTTGAGTTTATGGAGTAATCTTCATTGATGTTAATAATCTTGTATACAACCTTATTACAACCTTGAACTAATATTTCCAATTCTTCTATGTCAGAAGTAAAATATGATCATGATATGGAAGCATAATAAATAATAAAAATCGATTTTATGTTAAAAGCATTACTATCAAAAGGAGACCGATTAGATATTTTTTACTCTTCTTAATGAATACTATAAGTACTATAAGTCCTTTAAGTATTGGTCCCTGTTTCTATTAATATATATGATTTTTATGATTCAGAATAACCTATCAAATATACTATGAAAATGATTTAGTTTCCTTCTGGGATAACCTGTATAAGCATAGATATATTGCATACCATTTGAAAAACATCAGATCCTTCATCAAAATCTACAGACGCAAAGAACAACTTCTTTGAATGAGATTGTAAATATCTGAATGAATTCGCTACTATTACAAATTCATCGTTTGCATGCCTGATAAAGTAAAAATATAAAAAGGCTAATTAACATTAAATGTAATAAAGTTTGAAGATAAATTAACATTAAAATTACCTGCATATGTGGCATTGTCTTTGAGGTGCCATAGCTGTAAACATTACAACAACAGAATAATTTCTTGGTGTAGTTTTAACATATTCTTTAAATTTTGCCCCATTGAACTTAATCACAGGTCTCGTGAGAGCTAATTCTGATAACTGCTGTACTCGGTCTGACAATGAAGAGCCAGGAGTCTGAAATACATTATTTTACTTATATTAAATATAAGAAAATTAAAATTTAAGTAAATTTTGAGTGATTGAAGGTTAAACATATTTTTGTTATGTTGAAAACTTGTATATTGCGTAAAATTGTTAAAGTGCATTAATAATAACGTTCTAATATTATCATAATTGTTTCATTGATCATTTTTGAAATGGATCGAATTTAAGAAATTGCAGAACTAATTTGTCATTTCCATATGTATAACAATTGCAACAAAGTAATTAAATTCTCACATTTTTCATCCTGTATTGCCCATAAACATGATTTAAACTTAAAATAAGTCCCAACAGTATAATACTTGTTTTAAAATCCATTACAAACAGCATAAATTAATATAGTACAAATACAAATAATCTTCTACTACAAGCACGTTACAGCTATGCAGATAATGTACGAATCTTATTGGTCTATACAATACGACGTGGCAAATTTTATCCAAATAAATAAACGTACCAAAACTTTATTATTTACACTAACCAAATATTTTTTTTATAAATTTATTTTTTATTTTATATATACATTGTATAATGACTTTTAAAATCATACATTCTATATTTTAAGTTTTTATGTAACATTTGTCAGGAGCGCATACAAAAATTTTTAAACTTTAAATTTTGATATCCTAGTATAAAACCACAATTTAATTTTTAATTTTCTTCTAAAACTTCCAAATATTTTAGATATTATAAATAACATATAATGTTATAAACATTAATTATAATCATAATAAAGTAGTTTAAAATGTAAATTTGTAATTGTATACGTTAGTTGAATATATATTCAACTTATATATATAAAATAAATTTTCATTTAAATGTCGTCAGTAAATTGTCATTAAATTTATCTTCTAATGATCTAAGTTTTTAGTACGGGATTGGTTCATAGCAGAAATGTATCTATTATCTGATTGGTCAGTTACATAACACATGCCCGTTGATTCGTCATTTTACTATTGTCAACTTGTGTAACCGTTATTTCAAATCAGAAGGACCGGTGGAGTGAAGAAATGTTTGAATCCGACTAGGAAGTTAATGTCGTGACCAGTGCTTTTCCCTCTCATTCAAAGATTACAGTTCAAAGGCGGAACTGGTGTAACGAACACCGTGAACAGTGTTTTTCTCCGTACTAAAATCAGTGATAAGTATTAACATTATTTTCAAAGTTGTTAGTTTCTTGTTGTGTTTTGTTGTCTAAATACGTTAAAAACATTTCACAATGTCATTTTCAAAAGCCAGAATTCAAAGATTTAATGAATTCGAAAGTAAGTAAACATATATCTTTATAACTCTATTTTCCTTGGTACGCATTATAATGTATGCACTCTTATATATGTAAAATGATAGTAATGTTATTATTTTATAAATTTGTTGTTTTCATTACCTCTCTACTTTTTCGAAATTACCAGATGTTGTGTAATTTTTATATTTACACAATATGTATTTGGCGGGAAGTAAATTGAAGATATGTTAGAAAATATTAACATCAATATGAAATATTATTTATTTATATGTAGAAGTACATACATATATATATTCTAGTTGTCATATATCCTTTATTGTTAACTAGTACAGTTAATTATAATTAACAAGATAAGTTTACTTATCAGAAAGTACAGTATAATGTATGTAGTGTACGTATTTAACAAATATAATATAATTTTTATAGTATAAATATAATGACATTACGATGATAATATATGAATGATAATATAAGAAATTCTATTATGTTTCAGTATTGGAAAACAATTTTGTTTCTAAATTATGAGTCTTTTACCTGAGAAATAGTTATCAAAGTATTAAATATTACTTGTATTATGCATTTATATGTGAATTTATGTAAATGATAAATTATTTCTTATTTTACAGTAATAAAAATAGAAGCTTGGCAATATTTTTGTATATTATGTATTGTATAGTAATATATGTATATTATAACAGTGTTTTATATATCATTTTCAAAAATTAATTTTTATTCACTGGATTAGCAGAATTTTATTAGTTAACACATTGATTTTCTCGAACGAAGTCAATGGTAAAATTAAATTCATTATTTATTTCTATCTTTTACGTAACTTAAGTTATAAATATATGTTATTGTAAATATAACAACATATTGTAGCAGAAAAATCTCATAACAAAAATAATGAACGATCGATCGTTTAATTATTATAGAATTATTAATGATATATCCTTTTTCTAGGCTGTGGAGCCGAAAAATAAATAAATATATGTATATATATACAGTACCGGACAAAAGTTTAAGACTACCTTTCTGATAGTTTATTGCATTATATTATAGATTCTAAATGACCTACAGTTCGAAGTTGTCCTTACAATTACATGTACACTCAAAATTTATCTACGAACAGTCACGATACTTTTAAAACATTTGAAGTATTTGAAAGGATAAGTATGAAACAATTCGATGCTGTATTTGCTGCGAACGTTCAAACATTAAGACGAACATTCAAATACAGTAGTGCTACGAATTTATCCAACAATAAAAGTCTATTTAACATGACATATTAAATTTATAACAACAATCTACGCCTAGAAGATAGAAAATTTGTTACATCACTACGCAAGAGAAAATAGCCATTTGCCAAAATATAGCACATATTATTGCAGGATCTGAGATAGCGTGCAAGCAGTTATGATACCTAAAAATTTTAGAAAAAAAAATGGGTGCTATTAGAATGAACCAAAAAATTACAGTAAAGATGGGCCATTGCATCCACCGGTTATCTGAAAAGAATAATTTTCGAACTGTTACTGATTTTTAAAATGAAATTTATGCTACTAATGTTCTGAACATTTGTGAAAGAGCTCTTTGAAGGCGTCTTCATGATTTTGTCATTAAAGGACGTACGTTTCGGAAGAATCCAATGTCCAATTGTAAGAATCGGAAACTGGGAATTGCTTTTACTGAAGCACGCGAACACTGAACAGTACAAGTATGAACAGTATATTTAAAAAAGTATTATTTTCTGATGTATCGAAATTTAGTACGCTATAATAAAGCGAAGTTCAATAACGAATAATTGCAGACTATTGGTTATTTATTATGTACAACATAGCGCGATAATTTATCAGAAAGGTAGTGGTTTCAAACTTTTCTCTGCTACTGTATATTATGTATGTTTATACAAGGTGTGTGCGTGCGTGCTTGCGTGCGTGTGTGTGTGTGTATGCATTACTGATGCAGTATGTATATGTATAATAATAATAATTTTATAATAATTAAAAATAAATATCACTAAATTATCTAAATAAAAAAGAATATAAGATAATGAAATAAGAAGATGAGACGTCGGAAGCCATTTAATTCTTAAAATTAAGTGTTACATGCAAGAATAAGAGAGAGGGGGATAAAAGGCGTATGATATAAGATCGATTTCGTTACGCAACTATGAAAGAAGGGGTGGTTTGGACGTTAGAGAGTACACCTGGTAATTTGATGATCCCATAGAGCATGTTTCTTGCATTTAGAAACAGCTGTCTTTCATTTGCGCTTACTCTATGTAAACTAACACCTACCGAAACGGGATTTCTTTTTACCAACGTTAGTTGTGTTACTACCCCTTCCACTTCTCATAATATATAATAAAATCAACTAAAAATGTTTGGAAATTAATCAAATGAATTTCATTTGTATACAATTATTTCGCAATAATTATATTATATTACAATTATTATTCAAACTTATTGATATTTATCATTTCACTTATAGTAGCTTATCCAAATATTTGAGTACTTATAAAAACTTTACATGACACATGAAACATGAAACATGAATTTTTATTAGCACTTCAATGATATTTGACTGTCATTGTTGTATTGGTAATGTTTGAAATAAATCTGAAAACATATGTACAAGTTACAAGATATTCAGTGCATATATATATTGTAGGAATCACAAAAGAGTATGTAAGCAGTCAATTAAGGATTATATTAATAAGTGTCTTATATGTTTAAAGTGACTCTTCATGCTGTATATATAAATATATGTTTGTAATAGGTACTAAATACATGTTTGTACATAGTAAGTTTATATGAATTCTACTTATATGAACAAAATTTTATTTAGTGCCTGATTAACTGAACTTCAATCGTGATTCTATTATCTTAATAGTTGCTAAATGTTACTCTGATTATATAATGCCTAACATGTATTTGTTTATCTATATTTAGCCAAATGATTTTTCTCAATGCTTTTATTATTTACATTTTTGTTTATTATTTCCAAATGTATATTTTGATTGAATTTTGCAGTATATGTTATTTATCCTCTACATATAAAACATTAAATTAATTTTATGTTAAGGATTACATTAAATTACAGTTATCTGAATTCGTGGTCTGATATTCTGTATATTAAAAAATAAGTAAAGAATTAAGTCAAATTATACAATTACTGACCTTAAAAATTAATTTCTAAAATCATAAGTTTTAAAACTTATCATGTATTTATAAGCAAATATTTGGATCCATTTATACAAGTGTGAATTCTGATTAACTGAGTGATAAATTATATAAAGTGGAGAGAATTAAGTAGATTTCTATTATATGAATAACTTGCCCATATAAACTTGTGTATTCACTAACAGATTCATATAAATAGCATATTACTGTACATTTTTAGATAAGTTTAAAATTTTATTTCAGTGTAATCATGACAATTGTGTTCCATTATAGGATTAGTGAAATTTTAAAATGTTTTATATAACGCACATAATACATATATGTACATACATGAAAGTTTTCCATGGTAAATATTCAAATACTCTCATAATCTTTATGCCCATATAGGATGTAAACAAATTTTTTGTCATGACCACAATCATATAGAAAGGTCTCGACACTTGCTAGAGAAAACTGTTCGAAAATTGAGTCGTGTCTAGTCATGAAAAATTAACATGGAAGGTCAATAACAAAGTAGTACGCGTTCTTACGAGACAAACAGAGATGAGTGTCATGCATGCTCAGAACGAAAATCTTCTTGTCTTCCATGTTGATTTTTTATGACTACTTACGATTCATTACAATACATTAGTTACAGATACTGTTACGATACATTATGAATACATGAACAATAACAGGAAAGCACAAACAAGAATATACCTATAGAATCCCATTTCATTAAATGTTTTTTTATGAAATTATTTATACAAAGCTTTCAAAAAATATATTTTATACAGTGACTACAATTAGTATTTGTACATATACTTATTTTCCAATGAAACGTTTTTTTTGTAAGTTCTCTATTTCATTTCCACAGTATCAATTTTTTGTAATCATATGTAAGTATTAGTAAATGAAATATTTAATATACTCGAATGTAATTAATTAGTGTGTAATAATTATTATATTAGTATATATTATTAGTATATATATGCTATAATAAATATAATGATGTACAAATACTTATTGCAGTCACTATATATATATATATATATATATATATATATATATATATATATATCTTCTTTTCTTAATTTATATTTTAAAAGAAATAATTGTTACAGATGATGTACCTCCACCAGGGGCGTATGATCCAAAATTAGATAGTAAAGTAAAAGGTTTTGTTATTGAAAAGTCAGAGAGATTTCATGACAACAAAAGCGTTGCCAGTGCAGAGTGCAATGTATCAGTATGCACTAAAAATGCAAGCAATGTGGCAATTACTTTTAGAACGGTGCGAAATAGAAATTAATTGGATGTAAAAAATTTTCTTATTGATCTTGCAAGGGATGCAGTTGATCTGAGAGATATGTACAGAAGTATTATTTAATTGTTCATATTTTAAATTTTTTTTACAACAAATGCATATGTAGTTGGAATGTATGTTTTAATAAATTTACATGTTTTCCATATATTCATACACTTTTCATGTAAAACTTGGCACTATGGCACAAATTACTGTATCTCTTGGATATACCGCAACTTACAGAGAGTTAATGAGTTATGAAAAAATATATATGTTTTTTTTTAGAAAATATTTTAATATCAGTAACAATATGTATTTTTAGCCACAACCACCACGAAAACACAATCGAGACCAAACAAGATCAAGTTCAAAAGTGAAGTCACGTGGGCTTATTACTGCTAACGACCAAAAATTGAAGTACGATTCCGAGCATCAACTTGCTGATCTTCAAGTAGAATGTTCCAACAAAGACAGGACGATACAAGAGCTTGAGAAGCACATCGAGGACATGAAGGAGGAAGTACAGAAATTAGAATTGCAACTCAACGAGTTACATAAAAAACAAACAGAAGTAGAGGAGCAACACCGAAAGGACATAGAAATAATGGTTGTAAAATACTTTTTACCAAGAAGTATAATTTTATTTCTAACAAATATTTTATTAACGACTCCTGCATCCAGGCTAAATTGCAACAAGAAATTTTAAATGGTTACGATGAAAAGCATCAAACCGAAGTGAAGCGCCTTCGTTCTCAGCTTTTGGAAGTTTCAGAGGAGAAAGAACGCGAAATTGAAGCAAGAAAAGCTATGGAAGGTGATCTTAGAAATCGTATCGCGGATTTCTCGAAAAGAATAGCAGCGTTAGAATATGAATTGGCAGATAAAAAACACACAAACGTGAAAAGAGTAAATACTTGTTTATTTTGAAGAATTAAAATGATTTGGAAACATTGTAACTCTATCACAATTTTTAAAATTTGTTCTTCATAGGTTCAATCTCTTGAAATACAAATTGAAGAACTAACAATAAAATTAGAAGAGATAACAGTAAGTCACAAATATGAAGTTGGCTTGCTGGAACAAGAAAAGGCCAAACTTAATTCATGTGTTATTAATTTAATGGAGGAACGTGATAAGTTGGAGCTAAAGTTGCAAAAGCGACAAAATGTAGTTCTTGAACTACAAGGACAACTATCTGCCCTTCAATGTGAATTAGATGAACTAAAGGGTGAATATGAAAAAGTTGTTGAAAATTTTTCGAAAAAAGTGGGTGATCTTAGATATAAATATGAAGAAGAAACTAATAAATTGAAACTCGATTTTGGAAAAGAAAAAATGATCCTTATCAATGAAAACGAATTTGAAATGTCGCGTAGGATAGAAATTGAAGCTAAAGTAAAAGATATTGACGAAGAAAATAATTTTTTGAGAAAAGAACTGGAAAACGTTCAAAATCTTTCCAAAGATGTAAATATTAAAATTTTTACCTGTTTGAATAATAATAAAAACATTTTCTTAACTTCCTACTTTTTATTTTAATTCAGGTTAATAATCGTTTACGTGAGGCGCATCAAGAATTAGAAGATTCACATAGAAAACACACTCTTATTTTGAAAAAACATCAGGAAGAATTAGGTGATATAATAAAACTTCATGATGAAGAAAAATATAAACTGAAAAAGCAATTGGAGGATGCAAGATTGAATTATATAAAAGAAATAGAAAATGTATATTCATATGTTGTTTTATCTTTTTTTTTTTTTGTATATTTTAATTCGAAACATAGACAAGATTTACATACATTGTTTGTTATATAATAATCTTTTTGTGAAATAACATATACTAATTTTTTCCGTAGCTAACGGTAGCAAGAGACAAAGAAGTATCAGAAGTAAAAGAAGCTGCGGGCAAAATGATCGAAGAAGAAACGAAACGAATTAAACAACATGCAGATAAATTAGTAACAAATGCAGAAGCTGTTACGAGAGAAACATTGGCAGCTTGCCGTACCGAATGTGAGGAAAGAGTAAAAAGAGTGATTGCTGATAGTGACGCGAAAGTAAGCGGGTCACACGTGCGTAAAATAAAAAACATCACTGACTGAATTCTTTCTTCTAACACCCAATAAAAAATCGTCCAATAAAAATTCTTTTTTACTATACCGAGAAGAGAAAGAGTTATACTGAAAGAATTTTTATTGTGGACACTATTTCTTTTTCGAAACCTCTTTTAATATTTTCTCTTCCAGTTTCTGTGATGTTTGCCGAATATTTTATGCTCTTTTGTAAGAACGTATGCATATAGTTTTTAAAATGAATTTATTAATCTAGATAAATGCTATGATCAGAGAGGCAAAGATTACTGTAGAGGAAGAAATGCGACTTACCGCGGAAAGGTATAAAGCGTGTTTAGCGCGAGTAGAAATGGAACGAACGGCATTAGACGAAAAACTGGCGATTAAAGATGCTGAAATTAATAGACTTTCCGCGACTCTGGAAGAATTAAAGAACTCTGCAGAAACTCAGGTGGGTTGTAAAACGTAATCAAAAATAAAGATAATATTTCAAAGTACCAGTTTGTAATAATTGATTAAACGAATTTAGGAAAGTTTTGGCCAAAGCTTACAAATAGAATTAGATCGAGCAGAAACTGAACTAGCAGAAAAGAAAGATGAATTAAGAGCTCTAAAAGATCAAATCCGAGCAGAGGCAGCGGAAATGGTAGCTAGACGAAAGAGGTATATCATTTTTCACAGAAAGAACTATATGTATTTTTATAAATAGGTACTTATATATATATGTCGGAGATGAAAGAACACCAGAGTCTGTAATTGAACAATTGTAGTTATTCAATCCGATTGTAATTGTTCGAGAGTTGTGATAATGAGCTTGGGCTCGAGGCGACAGTCAGTCGCCGAACGTAGCCGCGGTCACGGGATGAACGCTTTGCCTAGCAAAGGTATGGAGTAATTCTATAGCTCTCCTTAAAGGAAATATTCGCGGCGACACGCGACAGTAAACATTCCAACGGTTTCTGTCCCGTGGCTCGCCACACGCAGACCCTATTCTTCGAGTAAGATGATTGCCAGATGTCGATGCGTCTCCGCAGTACATGTTCGGCTAGCCCGAGGGCCCGTTATAAATCTTAAGGTTTAGTTAACTAAGTCCTTCAAACAGACAAACAGTCTTTGTCCCAACTACGGGAAGATAGGGGAGACATATTTTTCAACGAGCGGCGTCTCCCACTAGCAACTTTCCCTCGAAGGCGGCTAGCATCTTTTTCTAACCACCGATATGGAGATTGACCAATTAGCAGCAACGTCAATTTCCCTTACTTTCTGAACGAAAGCTTTTCTCGACGAATCCGATGATCTCGTATCCTTAGACACACCCCATTATAGTTTTCCTCTGTGGCATCATCGGGACGGGAAAGGCATTCTCGTTCGCGATCTCACTGATGAAAGGAGTAACCCTTTACGACCAGTGAATATCACGCATCCGACTTAGATTTTGTGAGTACGTTCATCTATCATCCCGCCGACCGCGGATTCGTTATTGAACCTAGGATCATTGTCATTAGTTTCTCAAGTGCCTAACTACCACGGTTACTTGTCCGGCTCTATAATAATCGTATTTGCACTAGTCAATGTCTTCTCTATTGCATAACGACAACGTGTAACCCAAACGAAGATTCGTTTCACGCCCCTAACCCTAATTCTAATGTGCGCTCCGACATCAGAAGTGGGATCAGTGCCGATTATAACAGTGCAAGAGCTTACGACCATCGTGCGCGAGTTAATTCCGTCGCTAGTGCAAAAATCGATTGTGGAACCTAACAATTTTTCGACTCCGCTGCATGGTGCGCAGCTACCAATCTGATTATGGAGGAAGATCCTTTACAAAGCAGTGCCCTGAATATAATTTCAATACCGAGTGTCGAATCGACTTCTACGTAGTGGAGGCGTTAACTGGTAGATCAAGCCATCCGGGTGAGTCGTTTCCATTTTACCCCGATTTCGGAGCCGAGTGTTTGCTAATTAAAGAATCCGTAGTCTTGAGAATCTCTGGCAAAAGAACGATTGATATAGTAGTAATGCGAGGAATAAGAAATATTGGTACTAAACGTATCGCTCAAATCTTGTCCATTGCAGGTGTCGGTGGTTAGAGATAAACTTTTCATGTTCTCGCTGATAGTTATTTAACAATACGATATCGCGATTGCTCGTTAAATTTTAAGCCAAGATTTTGACGTAATATTACATGTGTAAAACAAAAATAATTAATGCCTGTAATAAAACCGCTGAAAACGAGATCGATGTTAATGAAGTTGACAATGAGGTACGTGGTAGTGATAAAAATCGATTAATCTTTCTTTTCGAAAATTCAGAGATTCATCCGTTACGGGTTCCCTACGTACTCGTACAAAAAAAAATACAGGCCAGGTAGAAGTACAATTAATTTATCCTAACATCGCTGTACAAGGAGTCCTAATAGACTTCGCGAGCGCAGAATAGTACGTGATAGAACAAGCGACTTAATTACAGCCAAAAATCATAAAGCCTAGTAATTCACCGTCCGCGAGCCCTGTGTTACTCGTGAAGACGAACAATGGTTCAGATAGATGATAGGTAGATTTTCGAGAACTAAATAAATATACGGTCGCGGATCGGTATCCTTTACCCCTTACTGCGGATCAAGTCGCGAGATTGCAAAAGCGAGATATTTTATTATTCTCGACATGGCCGGTGGGTTTCTCCAAATCCCTATTCATCCTAATTCTAGGAAGTATACAGCATTGATTACCCTCGATGAACAATTTGGATAATAAGTTGTTGTTTTCTTCGAATTCTTTTGTGCCTTTGTTCGATCCGTTTGATGTCCTTTATTTGCATAACATAAGTGCGTGCGCGTTTAATGTTTCTTCCGGAAGTCATCTTCGGGACGACGATACTATGCTGACCCTGTCGAAAATGGGGATTCTTATACTTTCGGACAACCCTAATAATTGTGCAGCTCATACTTGTCTAAATATTCTAATATTTATGTTCTTCCTTGCTACAATTTTGTAAACCATCAAAGCGTTTACTACGGAAATCCTCAGGAGACGTCGCGAATACGTATGAGTTACGGTCCGGCACCCTCCATCATAAAATACAGAGAAAAGGTAGAACTCTCTGCTTGCCCATCGTTCCAAGAGGGCTTAGGTGGTCCGTTATTAACCATGTGCAACAGTCAATTATGCACTTAGGTTGGGATAAAACGCTTGAGAAACTGTGCGAGTGTTACTGGTTCGAAGGAATGGCGGAGTATGTTCGCGAATTCGTAGAGAACTGTCACGCTTGTCAAGTTTCGAAGGCCAGTTCAGGTAAAATACGAGCTGAATTACATCCTATACCTAAGACCAGCATACCTTGGCTTACAGTTCACGTGGACATAACGGGTAAACTAAGCGGTAAAAGTGGTTCGAAAGAATATGTCATTGTTTTGGTCTACGTCTTCACTAAATTCGCATATCTGCATCATACTCGTAAAGTAGATTTCCCTAGTACCGTTAAAGCACTTACGTACTATATTTTTATTCGGCAGTCCTTGCCGGACAATAGCGGATCAAGAGAGGTGTCCTAACGGGTAAAGAATTCCAAGATTTCTGGCAAGGTGAACACTAAAACTCCTCTTAATCTCAATCGGTGCGAGTAGGGCCAACGGTCAGGTAGAGCGTATTACGGGTACGTTGAAAATTATGTTCACGATCATAGAAACGACCGGGCGATCGTGGCTAGACGCGGTTGGCAAAATACGGCTGGCTTTAAATTGCACCACCAACCGCGTGACTAAATCGAGTCCATTGGAACTATTAATTGGTGGAACAGCAAAGACCTTACGACTCGTTGATACCCGATAATATCGAAGAAAAAGAAGTAGATATCTCTAATGTAAGACAGCGGGCAATAGAGGATATAGAAATTGGTGCTAGGTACGATAAAGGTGGAGTTGACAAAACTAAAGCTAAGGTAGTTAGGTTTAACCTTGGTGATTTTGTATTATGCAAAAACGAGGAAAGAAACCAGACGAAGTTAGATCCGAAATTCAGAGGTCCATTCGAGATAGCAAAGATTTTGGAAGGAGATAGATATACTTTAAAAACCTTAGACGGCAAACAATCATATAAGGACAGACATGACAGACTGAGAAAGATGCTAGAAAGTTGCGCCCCTGCTGAGATGGACGTCTGCGGTGATGATAACGATGGTGATAATAACGATGCAAGTGCACTGACCTCAGAGGATCATTAACACCACGTTGTGGTCGTAGTGTATACCCACAGTGACGTTTTGCGTATCTGCAATATATCCACTGTGATGTCTCATACATCTGTAATATACCCACAGTGACGTTTTGCGTATCTGCAATATATCCACTGTGATGTCTCATACATCTGTAATATACCCACAGTGACGTTTTGCGTATCTGCAATATATCCACTGTGATGTCTCATACATCTGTGATATACCCACAGTGACGTTTTGCGTATCTGCAATATATCCACTGTGATGTCTCATACATCTGTAATATACCCACAGTGACGTTTTGCGTATCTGCAATATATCCACTGTGATGTCTTATACATCTGTAATATACCCACAGTGACGTTTGCGTATCTGCAATATATCCACTGTGATGTTTCATGTATCTGTAATATACCCACAGTGACGTTTTGCGTATCTGCAATATATCCACTGTGATGTCTCATACATCTGTAATATACCCACAGTGACGTTTTGCGTGTCTGCAATATATCCACTGTGATGTTTCATACATCTGCAATATACCCACAGTGATACACCCAACGTAGCAATATGATCCAACCAACTGAGATTCATCAGTGTACGAAATCGAACATGATCTGTCGTGTCATTACGGTCTGGCGACTCACAGAACGCAACTAGCACTTTGAATACAAATTATAACGCTACAAATTCTTGTTCTCTTTTAGTTTTGCGTTGTCAAGCCTCCGAACGAAATTTTGTTATTGCACTGGACCCTTGACTTACTTGGACATTTAGTTAAATCGTAAATAATGTCAGTTGCATCCAATCTAATGTAAGAAAGCACGATATTTTAGTTACACACGAGGACGTGTGATAGTCAGGATGGCCGTGTCGGAGATGAAAGAACACCAGAGTCTGTAATTGAACAATTGTAGTTATTCAATCCGATTGTAATTGTTCGAGAGTTGTGATAATGAGCTTGGGCTCGAGGCGACAGTCAGTCGCCGAACGTAGCCGCGGTCACGGGATGAACGCTTTGCCTAGCAAAGGTATGGAGTAATTCTATAGCTCTCCTTAAAGGAAATATTCGTGGCGACACGCGACAGTAAACATTCCAACGGTTTCTGTCCCGTGGCTCGCCACACGCAGACCCTATTCTTCGAGTAAGATGATTGCCAGATGTCGATGCGTCTCCGCAGTACATGTTCGGCTAGCCCGAGGGCCCGTTATAAATCTTAAGGTTTAGTTAACTAAGTCCTTCAAACAGACAAACAGTCTTTGTCCCAACTACGGGAAGATAGGGGAGACATATTTTTCAACGAGCGGCGTCTCCCACTAGCAACTTTCCCTCGAAGGCGGCTAGCATCTTTTTCTAACCACCGATATGGAGATTGACCAATTAGCAGCAACGTCAATTTCCCTTACTTTCTGAACGAAAGCTTTTCTCGACGAATCCGATGATCTCGTATCCTTAGACACACCCCATTATAGTTTTCCTCTGTGGCATCATCGGGACGGGAAAGGCATTCTCGTTCGCGATCTCACTGATGAAAGGAGTAACCCTTTACGACCAGTGAATATCACGCATCCGACTTAGATTTTGTGAGTACGTTCATCTATCATCCCGCCGACCGCGGATTCGTTATTGAACCTAGGATCATTGTCATTAGTTTCTCAAGTGCCTAACTACCACGGTTACTTGTCCGGCTCTATAATAATCGTATTTGCACTAGTCAATGTCTTCTCTATTGCATAACGACAACGTGTAACCCAAACGAAGATTCGTTTCACGCCCCTAACCCTAATTCTAATGTGCGCTCCGACATATATATATATACACATATGTATACATGTATACATGTACGAAATTTTATTTAGATTCGAAGTTATAATGGCTGAAAATCAAGCATCAGTTGCTGCTTTAACTAAACGTTTGGCTCAAAGTAATGCTGAAGTGGAAAGATTACAGCATGAATTAAAACGTGGTGAAGATTGCATAAACGAACATCGTGATTTACTGAGTATTATGCGCAACAACTCTCAAATAGTACATGAACAGGTGCATGTTTTGATGGATCAATTAGACGCCAAAAAGGGATTGGTCGATCAACTCGAAGCTGAAAGTTTAAGCGAATTGGAATCATTAAAATCTGTATTCGAAGCTAAAATCGATGACTTAAAGAAAATAGCAACCAGACAAGTTGCGAAATTACAAGCTGAGAATGATGTGAAGACCGCACAAAATATTGAGGTGCTCTTTATTTTCTATTTTTGTTTTAAAAGTATTAAAAATTTTAATAAGTGAAAAATTTGAGAATTATAATAATTATTTTGATGTAATGTGATTAATTGCTTAAAGAGGAAAGTAAATCACTTTATCATCTCATTTCGAATTTTAGATGAAAAATCAGCTTCAAGAAATGGCTAACCATCTTGCTGAAGCACAAAGTATGCTGCTTAAATTGGAAGAAAGAAACGATGCTCAAGAACTCGAAATTTCTCGAGCGGATATGCTAAACAACAAATTTAACGAACAGTTGAAAGAACGTGAAACAGCAATAGAAGACTTAAATAAATTGTTAGAGCATCAATCAGAAATTCAAAAAGTTACCTTAAATGAAGTATGCTCTCGAAATTGTTATATTAATGCTTCCTTTTTACGTAATAAAATATACGAATTTAATTATTTTTACTATTTTTACAGGCAAGTCTGAAAATAGGAGAACTTTCTGATAAAATTAAATGTCTTGAAGAAAAGGATAGCCAGATATCGGTAATCGATTATTTTTTTTTATGTTTTATATCTGAAAAGATAAAGAAAAGAATTTAAAAGAATACAGTAATTGTTGTATTTTGTAACATATATGTAATTTATTAAAAAATATTGTATCTGTGTAGAAACATAATGAATTACTCGAAGAAGAACAGAACAAATGGAGAAGTTTAGAAAAAACGATTATAGAAAAGCTTGAAGAAGAAAAATCTCGCCGAGAAGCAGCTGAAGAGTACGTTGTTTTCTCCTCTAAAAACAAGAATAATCTAAGAAAGTTATAAAATAATAAATTTATTTTTGTCTGTTTAGTGAAGTGAAAAAGCTTTCTAAATATAACGAGCAACTTCTAAAAGATTATCAAGAAATCCATGAAAAATACGCTGAAGTTGTTGGTCATCATAATCACAGGCAAAGAATTAAACATGTATCTCAATTGAAAGATAAAATCAATCAACTCGAACAGGTGCGTTTAATTATCTGTCTTGGCATCGTGATCATTTTATATTGCATGTTGAATTGATATCCTTATCATAATAGTAGTAATATCTTTTAATATTACAAACATTTAACATTGAAACATATATTGATTGTTAAATTATTGAATGAAAATATTAAATTTTCTGTTTATATTTATAGTATGTTAATTCGTCTCACTGTTTATTTTTGTGTGCATTATTATTAATGAATGTTGATTCATTGTTATAATGTACTGAATTTGACAAACTATTTGGTTTCTTTTATTTTACTTTTAATGATATACCATAATTTTGTGTGAATTTAGGCTAGCACCACTTTGTTGTTTAGGTATTCACTCAGTAGTGTGCCCAACTTATTTGTTTAAACAATAGGAGAGAATATGTATATATTGACTGAGAATATTAAATGTATATAAATAAATTATTTCTATTGCGTAAATGGTATTATTCAATTTCATTTGCATTGGTCTAATTATTTTTTCTTGCTTCTCTTAGTTGCAAGTATTAACTTATATACATAAGTACCTAAATACTTATGTAGTATATATTGATTGATTGTAAAATAAATGTGATAAAATGTAAATTGCTTTTAGGATTTATATGCGAAGACGAGGACAATAGAACAGCAGCACAAGATGATAGAAAAATTGAGAGCAGAAGAGAAACGTGCGCATAGTAAAGGAAAAGAGAACATGTTAGGAATTTCACAGAACACTTTTGCGACACCTATTCCTTCCCCACATAAACCATTGACGCCACTAAGGAATCGGAATGATTAGTTTTAATATTAGCATATTATTCATTTATGATTATCATAAATGCGAGTTGGTAATAATTTACATTAATGTTTACATAATTTACAATAATTTACATTAATGTTTATATTTTAAGAAACATATTCGAATTACTGCATCAGTGATTAAGATATTAAGTTTGCCAGAGCTTTAATATGTTAAAATTATAAATATATATTATATAGTAAATAGATCCTTTGTAAGTACTGATTTTCAAACTTCTAATAAATGAATAATTTTTGTGGTTATTATAAATACGATTTAAAAATAATTTAATTAAACTCATGTAGTAATTCTAAATAAATATTTACTTCCTGAAATACATATAAAACACATACTGTGTACGTCGTGACTGTATTATAATTACTTATTGATGTAATAATTATCGACTCGCATTTATAATAATTTTTGAATCAGTATGCATGAATTTTTTTATTATGAAACATATTTATAACTGTAACATTTTTAAATCCATAACAAATTTAATAACTTAATACAAGATCTAATACTCTATGTAAGGTCAAGTGTTCAGTTTGCTAGGTTCTGTTAAAAGTCTGTAATAATAATGTTTCGTTATAAAGATTACATGTTTGAGCGATATTGACTTTCTAAACTTATGTTTAACTTGTACAATCGATATTAAAAGAAGGAAAAGGAATTTTATTTATATGACAGATGTTTTTCCCCGACGTTTCAATATATATCAATTACATAAATTTTATTTGTAATACATTTTTGTAATCTATGACTATATATTGAACTTTGAAAAGTAATATTAAAATCAATGTGAGTGAACAAGTTCTATTGCATGAGTTTCTCGTATGAGATTATATATACTGCTGAAAAGAATCGCTTATTCTTATTGAATTTTAGATGAAATATATGAACAACAATTATGTACTTAACGTTTGTTATCGTCATAATACTTTGGATGTTTGTTTTTTATGCAAAATATACTATATCTATGTAGTTATTACTATACTCACAACAGTATTCAAACACTTATAGAAACCGTAAATAAATATATTACGTGTGTTACACGAAACATTTTGAAATTGCACGAGGACTGTAATAATCCTTTGCAGTTTAGGACTTTTTCGTTTCGGCAACTTGAGACTATTTTTCGTATACTTGGTGAATTTCTTACAGCTAACTTGAAATGATTTCATATATAAATTAACGTATAACACTATTATATTTTAATATTTTATGTACCCTTACATCTGAAAGAAGTATTTTATAAAACAATCGCCAAGATCCTCGGCTTGTCGGTGCAAGTATCACAATAATTTATTGTTTGATGTCTTTCGCTAGGATTATTTCGTTGAGGGTAAACTTTACAATCCTTTTCAACTCCTGTTAGAATAACATGTAGCTTTCCATTCGCAATCGAATTTCATCGAAACTAGAGATAGAGGTAGAAGCTCGATCACTAGTCTGACGAAAATCTCTTCGCAATTGTTCAACTAAAGTTTTTACATACTTCGTTCGTTCTCTGTTTTTTTACTGAGTTATAAAGAATATAAGAAAAAAATAAAAAAAAGAAAAGAAAAAAGCTGAGTCGTAACAGAAACTATTAATTTTCTTTTAATTAAACTTTATTATGAATTCAGCAATCACAATGGAATACACACTGAATTAACATAAATCACAATTCACTGCAACCACGTTATGTAAAACTTAGTTACACTGATACGTTAAGTACGCGATTGTTATAAGGGTAGAGACCGGTAAAGATATGTTGACTATTCTAAGGATACAGAATAAGTGAAATTTAGTGATGATGATGCTGCGGAAGAAAACTATGATGGGTGTGTCTAAGGATATGAGATAATCGGGTTCGTTAAGGAAAGTTTTCGTTAGGAAAGTGAGCTGTGCAAACGTGTTTTTTACAACAATGCACCTTCATACAAACGTGAAACCAAGTCTGTGAAATGTCGCGACGTTTATCTCAACAGAACAAAATGGATCGTACGTAATTCTGCAAAATAATATAAAACAAAAAACGTTGTGCGTCTATTATTTCCTCATATAACGGAAGAAACTTTTCGGGCAACCTAATACTAGGTTGGTGGAAGGATTCTAACCGCCCTCGAGAGAAAGTTCCTAGGAAGCATCGTACGTGAGACAAACCAGATTTCCCGTATCTTTCCATTGTAGGTAATAAATTAAGGAAAATGCAAAGACTAAAAAATATTTGTTCAGTTTGAAGGACCTTAGCTAGAGAAATCCTAAGATTTATGGCGGGTCCTTAAGCTAGTTGAAAGTATGCCATGAAGATGTTTGGACATCTGGCAATCATCTTGTCTGAGGGATAGAATCTTTGCGTAGCGAGCCACGGAACAGAAACCGCTGGATGTTTTGTTGTCAAGTGCCGCTATGAATCACTGATGATTGCGCGAAGGTTCGTTTACCTGCGGTAGTTCCTGAGGAGATTTTGAGTGCCCATGTGCATCATCACCTCACCGGACAGGAAGGGGTTTCATCCATCGTACGGTTTTGGTATATGAATGTATTCCGATAAATGTGTCCCAGTGAGAATTCCTCCGATGTTTCTTGTAATGATTTCGATATTCTTAGTTAGATTTTAATTTTGTTCAATAATAATGTTGTGAACATTATTACCGACTAGTCCGAAGAGACTCAAGCATCGTAGCACGAGGGTTAAATTAATTTCTTTTTTTTTAATTTGATCTGTTAAATATAAATCCTATGAAGTGTCTTATTGTACTTCAATTGCTTTCCTTGTCCCTTGTTTTTACAGTCGATGTATTCTGATAAGATTAATTAATGAAACATAAAGGTGTAAAATAAACAGTATTTAGTAAATTCACATGAGCCAAGCTACCTGCACGTCCTTAGTTGCATGTTGTTCACACAGTCTATGTACACACATTCATCACATTTTCTTTTCTACTCCCTCCGTCTATCCGTCAAAAAATATCAAACAGAAGCGAAAATACGTGAAGTCGCATATGTCATTCAATTATTCAGAAGGATTCAATTTCACAGAGTTCCGAGTATACTTACGGGGAGAACGGACGTACCCTGCTTTCGACATTGCAAATAGCGTAAAACTATCGCTTATTTGTCAGCATGACTTCAACAGGAGCGAAGATATAAATCGCATATGTTAATGAATTACTCCGGAAGATTGCATTTTGTGAAGTACTATGTACACTATGTAAAAGTAAAGTCGTACCCCGCATTTGGCATCTAAAATAAAGCATAGCAAGTGTTTATTCGTCGAGTAATTTCAAACAGGTTGAAATGCAAAATCGTATATTGCAATAAAATATTTCCGAAAATTGCCTTTTACGGATACCTGAGTGAACGGTCCTACGCGTGATGCATTCGGCATCCAAATAAGAGTGAAACGTATGTTTATTTATTAGAGACTGTTATAAAACCTAGAAGACACTTGCAACTCCATATTAAGTTGAATACCTGCTGGCAACATCATTAATTCAAGTTCTCCATATGCGTAGATGCGGAGACAGAACATGAGCGTTTATCGGTCAAAATAATTCTAAAAGTAACGAAAATAAATAAAATTGAATATTTTTCAGAAAGATTCAATTTTACGGATTTCCGAATAGACCGATGGGAAAGCAGTGACGTGCGCCACATTCGGCTCCAAAAATAGAGTGAAACCAACGAGTCTTCGCCAGGATCTCTCAAACGGGATAACGATACTAAGGATGATGCGTCGATTTGGGTCACGCAATTCAATGGTCGAACACCGAATGAAACGCTTCTCTACAGGAAGGACGGACTAGTGGGTATTGGTGTAGGTGATATCCTCTGTTTCAGTGGTTATTGCTTCCCCAATATCAAGATTGAGGAATCATGACATACATAAGTAAGCTTGCATCAGAGATAAGGAAGGGTGTAAGCAGAAACAAGAAAGTGATTGTGGCTGGCGACTTCAACGCTAAGTCCACTTGCTGGGGAGGACAAACCACAGACAAGCGAGGAAGAATTTTAATGGAAACCCTGTGCGGTTACGGCGTGTTCCCTATAAGGCTGGACGATAAATACACGTTTTATAGGAACGGAAGAACGAGTTGCCCTGACATAATCAGTGCAACAAACATGGTTAACGACCTCCACGTAAGGAGCAAGGTTTTAAATGCTTTCACAGCATCGGACCACCTATACATATCTCATACGTTTAAAACGAGGACCGTAAGTGATCGAACTAAATTCTTTAAATATGTGACGAAGGGTCTTGCACCCGACATATTTTTAACTAAATTTGACGAGATCACTAACGTACAGAATTTTAATACGACGGACGACGCGGACAAGGCGGAACTGCTGCAGAAATGTATGGTGGAAACTTGTGACAAGATGCTGAAGAAGGTGAGCTGTACGACAAACAAGAAGTACAGCAACCACTGGTGGAATGAGACGATCGTAGAATTGAGAACTCAGGCTCACAAAGCATTGAGGAAAATAACTAGAGCAAGGAGGAAGGAGGACAGTGGGATCGAAGCCCTTATTAGTAACTATAAGGGGCTAAGAAGACAGTTGAAGAAAGAAATAGCTGAGAGTAAAAAGAGAGCCTGGACCGGATTCTGTGAGCTACTAGAAAGGGACCCGTGGGGAAAGCCGTATCGCACGATTATAAACAGATGTGGCAAGAAAGGGCTTCCAAATGACATGCCTGTTAACAAGGTAAAAGAAATTTTAAAAGGCTTGTTCATCATTAGACGCAGACCGGAGTTAAGGGAGGTCGAAGAGCATGACAGGAAGGATATCACCTATAACATGAAGCTTGAGGAGGAAGATGTTAAGGAAATCATTGGAAGAATAAATGGAAAGAAGGCAGTGGGAATAGATGGGGTCCCAGGTGATATTGTTAAGCTGCTAGTAAACAACCGAACAGAGCTTATCACTAAGCTGATTAACAGTATTACGGATTCTGGTAGGATTCCAGGATGCTGGAAAACAGCGAGAGTAATATTGCTCAGTAAACCGGGTAGGGACCCTAAGCACCCTAATGCATACCGCCCAATAAGTGTACTTCCTGCCTTGAGCAAAGTGTGGGAGAAGTGTCTCAAGTTGATTATCGAAAGATGTATGGGAGTGGACCCATTTCATAGGAGACAATATGGGTTCAGGAGAAGAAGGAGTACGGTGGACGCGATTATACAGGTGATTAAATTCGCGGACACCTGCAAGAAGAAAAGGATGGTATGCTTGATGATTGCGTTGGACATCAAGAATGCATTTAACACCCTTAGTGGAAACAGCATTGTTGACGAACTGACCAGGAGGAAGCTGCCTTGCAAGATCATTAGACTGGTAAAAAATTACCTGACGGACAGGAGGATAATCGTCAGCAACCAGTTTGGTACGGTGGAGTACCTGGTTGCGGCTGGGGTACCGCAAGGATCTGTGCTGGGGCCTTTCCTATGGAATATAGTCTACGATCGGTTATTGGAAAGGCTAGATAACAGGGTAATGTTTAAGGCGGTCGCGTTTGCAGATGACCTGGCAATCGCATGTGCCGTGAAGAAAAACGAAGGCGTTAGCGGAATAGTAAGGGAGGTCATGAGAACAGTGTGCGATTGGTGTGCAAGAGTGGGTTTGACGCTGGCTAAGGAGAAGGCGGAAATAATTCTCATTACGGGCATGAGGGTGCCCAAAGTTATCGGCCTGAATGTGGACGGCGTGGCTATCAACACGGTAGAGGTCACGAAATATCTTGGCGTCATGATTGACACGAATAGGAAATTTGACAAGCACATTGCCTCGGAGTGCGATAAAGCGGGCATCAAGATAGGAGCATTACGAGGAATTCTACCGAATATTAAGGGCCCGCCTGTTTTGGCAGGAAGGCTATACTACAGCGTGTGGAAATCCATAATAACATATGGTGCGCCTGTGTGGGCTGATGCGATGAAGTATGAGAAAAACAAGAAGATCATAAAAAGGGCTCAACGAACTGCTCTGTGCATCATATCCACGGCCTACCGCACCGTATCCCACGCGGCGCTTTGTGTATTGACCGGGAACTTACCGATCTACATTAAAGTGCGAATGTTGAAGGGGATATATGAGAGAAAAAAGATCTATAAGACCTTAGCTGTTGGAGAGGAGGTGATTGAGAGGCATGCGGAAATGAAAGAGGATCTGGAAGAAGTAAAGAAGAAGGCCTCAACGGAGTGGTAGGCGGAATGGAGCATTTATAATAAGGATAATGTTACCAGGAGACTAATAAGTAATGCGACCATATTCGCCAGGAATAGAAGAGACATCGATCACTTCACGCAAATGCTCACGGGACACGGCATTTTCAACAGCTATCGTAAGAGGATTGGTAAGAAGGTCGACACGAAGTGTTGGGACTGTGGAGATCCGAATGACGACGCCGAGCATGTCTTATTCGCGCGCCCTAAATGGATCGACAGAAGAATCGAGTTGGAGAACTTCCTGGGTGTCAGGATAAGCGTGGACAACTTGATGGACACCGTAGTCACCAGGGATGAATACTGGAGGAAGTTCAGAGAGTTCTGTAAGGGTATAATGAGATATAGGAGAGATATGGAGAAGGCGATGGAGTCAGCGAATAGGAGGAGCGGCATCAGTACGCGACGATAATATGCGGCGACGCAGTTGAGGACAACCCTGATGAATGCTGATCGCCTTTGCTGGGGTTGTCCGTGTCTAACAAATCAGAAGAAAGAGGAGAGGTTTTTAGTGGGTATGACGATGTCATCTGGAGTCCCACATAACCTGGTGACGCGGGTCACTGGGTATGCGTAAATGCGTTTTCCCCTCCTCACGCAAAAAAAAGGATATCTCAAACGGGAGCGGAGTAACAGAAAATTTCAGACGAAATCTTCAAAAGATTGCATTTTGCGCGGTCCTGAGCCACTTTTCGTCAAAATTGTCGGAAGATATCATCTTGCGAGGTGCAAACACGATGATGGTACCCCGCTGGGGGTAGTCACCCACATGTTATATTAGTATACAGCTACAATATTTTACCAAATGTCCTACTGGACAAATTGTAAAATTCAAATAAATAAAGAATAAAAAAAAACTATTGTTCTGAATATTTTAGATTGCGTTGCCTCTATTTTGGTTATATGGCTCATTGCTGCTGTTCCCCATAGTGCTATTCCGTATGTCCAGATTGGTTTTATGACCATTTTATATATTTTTAGTTTGTTTTCTATGCTCAGTTTGGATTTTCGACTTGTTAGCCAGTACATTTGTCTCCTTGCCATCTGTATTTTGTCTATTGTTGCTTTAATATGCTATTTCCATGTGAGTCGTGTATCTAAGTGGAGTCCTAGGTATTTGACTTGCCTTGTTTGTATTATGTGTGTGCCGTTTAGTACAATGTTTAGTGGTTTCTGTTTTCGCAGTGTGAATGTAATGTGTTTGCATTTATCGGGGTTTGCTTTAATTTGTTTTGATTGATGCCACTTTTCTATTTTTGTGATATGTTCTTGTAGTAATGTAACTGCTGTTGCAGGGTTAGTGTGCCTGACCAGTACAGCTGTGTCATCCGCGAATGTCAGTATTTTGCTATTGTTAGTTGTTGGTATGTTGGCCGTGTATAATATGTATAGAATTGATCCTAGGACGCTTCCTTGTGGAACCCCTACCTTGATGTCTTTAACTTCAGAGTGTGTGTCTTTGATTTTTACTGTGAAGCTTCTGCTGCTTAAGTATGATTTAATTAATTGGTATATCTGCCCCGGGAACTGTTTCCTGTTTGATTGAAGTAGGCTAGTGTGGTTTATTTGATCGGATGCTTTTTCGATGTCCATAAAGAGTGCCGTGCAGTATTGTTTTGTTTTCAGCACCTGTAAGATTTCATTGACGAGTCTGTGCGTTTGTTCTATTGTGGAGTGTTTGTTTCTGAATCCGAATTGGTGATCCGGTATTAGTTGATTTTTCTCTATTATGGGTTTTATCCGGTCGTAAATTATTTTTTCTAGTATCTTAGAGAACACCGGAAGTAGTGAGATTGGTCGGTAGGATTTGGTTTCGTGTGGGTCCTTGCCTGGTTTGGGTATCATTATAATTTGTGCCAGTTTCCAAGTTTTTGGAAAGTATTGTATTCTTAGTATTGCGTTAACTATTATTGTGATTTGTCTTATCGCTTTTGGCGGAAGGTTTCTCAAGATTTTGCCATTAATTAGGTCGATTCCTGGTGCTTTATTATTTTTTGTTTTCTCAATTATGTTTCTGATTTCTTGTGCTGTTGCTTTGGGTATGGTGTAGTGATTATCAGTTGGTGTACTAGTAGTTAGCGCATCCTCGTCCGTATGACTATTGTGGTTGCTGTTGTTGATGTTATGTGGGGTGAATGTGTTGCATAGGTGGTTGGAAAATTCTTCAGCTTGCTCTTCGTTGCTTCTTGCCCATGTGTTGTCTGCTCTTCTGATTGCTGGTACCATTTTTGTTGTCTTCTTTATTTTTTTTTGTGGCTTTCCATAGGGAGTAGTTGTAGTTCTGTGTGCAGATAGTGACTCGATGAACTTTGTAAACTCGTTGTTGTTGTGCTCTTTTATTTTGTTTTTTATTTCTTTTGCGAGTTTGTTTAGGTGTTTTTTGTTTTCTTTTGTTCTCTGTTTTTACAATTTTGCTTTCGCTTTTCTTTTTTCTCTAATTTTTTCGAGGATGTCTAATGGAATTATTTTTGTTTGTCTCTTGGTTGATTCAAGTATAGTGGTTGCCCTTGCTGCTTCTTGGATAGTTTCTGTAAATGTTGTTACTGCTTGATCGATGTGTTCAGGTGTTTTCAGTGGGATGTTGCAGCTGATTTTGCTCTCAATTATTTCTTTATATATTTGCCATTTGGTGGTTTTATTGCATAGCGTCTCTGAGTTGCTGTAAAGTATTGGTTTGTTTCTGTATGTAATTATTATAGGCGTATGGTCGGAGGTAAGCTCGAAGCTGGGTGCTATGTTTAGTTTATTTGCATTTAGTCCCTTCGTAACTGCAAAATCTAGTAGGTCAGGTATTTTGCTCAGGTCTGTCGGGCAGTATGTCGGTCTTCCTGTGGATAATATATTGAGGTTATTGTTTCTAATGTATTTTTCCAAGGTTCTACCTCGAGGTGTGATGATTCTTGATCCCCATAGTGTGTGCTTTGAGTTATAATCTCCAGCTGCAATATACTTGTCACCTAAGTGTCGAAAGTACTCTTGCCACACTTGCGATGTAATTTTGTGTCGCGGCGGTACATATACTGCTGACAACTGCAATTGGTTGCTGCTAGTTTGTACAGTAACGGTGGTTGCTTGTGTATGTTCCTTACTAACCTGGCTGTGTAAGTGATGTTTAATGTCGTTTTTTTATTACTACTGCCGTCCCTCCGTGTGCTTTTCCTGAGGGATGCTTGGTATCATATATGGTGTAGTACGGTATTTTTATATAGCTTTTTATAGTGAAATGTGTTTCTGAAACGAGTAGTATATCGATATTATTGCTATACAGAAATGTTTTAGTTTCTAGGGCCCTTTTGTTGTAGGCCGTTAGAGTTCCAGGCTGCTATTTTAGGCATGTCTATTTTTATTTTTTGCTCAGCATGTTAGTAAGTAGTTGTAGCATAACTGTTATTTGTTGTATTTGCTGTCTGAGGACTTCGTTTTGTTCGCTTATCATTTTTGTAAGTATTTCGGTGTTTTTTATGGAATGTTTTAGTAGTTCTTTGATTTCTGTAGTGTCGTTGCTGTGATTGTTCTGTTCTTGATTGTCTAAGGGTGACGACTGGTTGACTACTTGCGCGTAGCTTCGGCTACCAATGGTGTTGGTGTTACCGTGGTTATTGTTCATTACGTGCTGTGGATTTGGTGTTGTCATAGATTCTGTGTTATCCTATTACGTGTGGAAATTGTTGTGTGTCCTGTTTCGAATCGGCGAAAAAAGTTTACTTTGAAGTTGTTTTCTGACTAAACAACCTTTGTAGCTAGCTGGGTGATTTCCACCGCAATTGTAACATTTTACATCATTTATTTTTCCCGCGTGTGGGCAGTTCGCTGTTAGGTGCTTTCCTGCGCATTTGACACACGCCGGGTTCCTGTTGCAGTAATTTTTAGTGTGTCCATATTGTTGACACCTCATGCATTGTGGTATGTCTTTTTTGTGCCTGGGTGGCTCGACTGTGATTAATATGTTTAAAATTTTTTTAATATCGAAAATTTCCTTGTTGGTATTTTTAGGTTCTAATTCTATTAAGAATAGCGGTAGTGGTTGCTTCGTATCGTACCTTGTAATATTGTTTATAGTTCTTGTTTGGTGGCCAATATTTGCTAATACGTCACTTAGTTTCTTTGTGTTAATTTTTGGATGCAGTCCTCTTCTAACTACTTTGTAGCTCTTTTCCGTTTTGAGCTGGTACGTGTGGTATATGGCATTTTTTCCCCTTAATTCTTTTATAACTTTCCTATAATTTTCTGGTGTGTTTATTTGGATTTTTACCTGTTATAATTTTGTTTGTTTTATTGTGTAATTATCCTTTCCAACAATATTGTTAAGTTGATCAATAAGCGGGTCTATTATTTGCGCCTCAACAAATATTGGTGGAGGTTTTGTAATGTGTGTTGATTGAGTTGTGGTATTGCTTGTTGGGTCGTCGTCTAATTCTTCTGTTAGCGACCTGAAGGAGTTTCTTAGCGGTAATTCTTGCAGCCATCGCTGCTTTTCCGTATCTAGATTGTTACCTTCCAGCTAGCTGGCTACCTTCCAGCTTTCGTCCTGTTGAGTTGTTACTTTGTTGTTTTCCATGTCAACTTCTATTGTGGCTGAGCAGTCCTGTCCTTGGTTTGTTGGTTGACTTGTTTTTAATGTATCTGTTGTTTTATATATGTAGTATTGATCTTGTTTGTTTATAATTTTTATCGGTGCAATATTTTCCATGTTAGGTTTGCTAGTCTTTTTAATATAAGACACGGGTTTCCACCGTTTGGCTATAGGCGTAACCGTTCGTAGATTTCTCTTCCCCACTTGCCGCACTTTCGCTGGAGCACTGTTTCACACGCCCGTTTAGCACGGCTGCTCGGGCAGAACTGAGAACAATAGTAAACACGCCATGATACGTTAGAAACGAGGACATTCGGAAAGACCTGGGAATACCAACGGTCAAGGAGGAGACTAACAGATGTGCAAGAAGGTACAGAGAAAGAACAGCAACGCACACAAACCGGCTGGCAGCAGAAACGGTCGGCACATCAAGCATAAAAAGAAGATTAAAAAGGAAACTCCAACAGATCTCACAAAGGACATAACCTAACAAACAAACACTCACCTCACTAAAGAAATAAATCAATCAAATTTGAAGATGATATCCCACTCGGGGTAGCCATCCATATGTTACTTACAAATTAGGTTAAAAAAATTTACCAAATGTCCAGCTGGACAAATTGTAAAGTATAAATTAAATAATAAAAAAAAAAAAAAAAATTGCAGCCACAGCATATTGCGGGCCGCTGGGCTTGTTTCGATGCTGAAAGGGGAGTGCACTACATTAGGCATGTAAACTGGACTAAAAGCTACGTTTAAGCGTTGGAATATCCCAAACGGGAACGAACAAACGCTTAGTTGTGAAAAAGGACAATATCATTGCTATTTGCGAGCAATTGAGTTTGTTTCGACGCTGAAACAGGAGTGCATTACATTCGGCGCGTAAACTGGAGTGAAAAGAGCGCTTAAACATCGAAATATCTCAAACGAGAAGCAAATAACGATTTGTCTTCACCAAAATCGATGAATTCATCTCTATTTGCAAGCTGATGGGCTTGTTTCCACGTTGCAACGGGCGTGCATTTCATTCGGTTAGTGAACTGGAGTGATGAGAACGCTTAAACGTCGAAATATCTTAAGCAGGAAGGAAATAACGCTTAGTTTTCGTCAAAATCGACGAAACTGTAACGACCACCAAGAAAACAGGTGTAATGACCACCCAAGACGCAGGCATTCCGCTGACATCGGATATATCGATAACACCTAGCATTGTGATAACTAAGAGAAAAGACAATAGCCAGACCCCTACCCATAAGATATGAGTCATAATAAAGAAATAAAAACCCCAGTCCTTTAGACAGTAAGTTCAGTTTGTAACCTGCAGTTAATAAAGCATACGAATGAGTTTTTGCTCATTCTCCTATTTATAAAACTTCTTTCTTTTATTACGTGACATTTTTGGCGATCCTGCCAGGATCCATTCGGTTCAGTGAATACGAAATTACAATTTCGGCGTACGCGCATCACTGAAGATTGAAGGATCAAGCGGACCACTGCATAGATCTGCTTACTTTGCGTGAAAACGACTTCCACGGAAGGCGGACTACGGTCATCACCAAAACTGAAACTGGTCAGGGCAACATTCACGAAAAGAAGAATACCCAGGTAAAAAGAGAAAAAAAACTGGATTCTTTTAAACACTATCGTATTCGTCGCGACAGTTTTAATAGTACAGACTCCGACGATAGTATAAAAACCACTATGAGCAAGAAATCGGAAGACACATCTGTTGATCTTCGGACCATACTAGACGCTATACATGACTTGCGTAGACAACTACACAATGAAAGTCAACAACGCGTTAAAGAAGTCGAACTCTTAGGTAAGAATATCGCTGAACTACAATTAAGAGTTCAGTCAGTTACCACGTCTGAGTTCAATTCCATTTTTACCGAAGACGCTAGTATCAGCACCGTTCAGAAAAAGCGGCCACCCGTTCAAAAAAAAACCGAAGTAAAACCCAATGAAACAGACATAGACAGTGAAGAAGACGCGGTAAGTTATGACAATCCCGTGTACAATGCAAAAACCTGTCTAGACTTTATTCCTACACTCAACGGACAAGATGATATTGGAGTAGAAGGGTTTATTAAAGGGGTAACAGAAGCTCGAGCCGGGTGTCGTGAAAAACACGCATTATTACGCTTAATTTTGACACAAAGAATTATCGGAGAAGCGGAACGCAGTATTCGCCATATGGAAATCGAGAGTTATGAAGATCTGTTCGAAAGCCTCAGAAAATTTGTGTCCGTAAGCATTACATCTAATGGAGCCCGCGATAAATTGCAACGTACACGACAGAACTTTAACGAATCAGTACATAGTTATGTGAAGAGGTTTCGACACAACCTCAATGAACTAATATATGCATTGCAACATGAAATTCGAGATCCAATACGACGAGCAGTTGCCATAGATCTTGAAACCGAACGAGCCACCAAAATCTTTGTCCTAAACCTGAAACCCGAAATAGAAATACGCACATCAGCTACAAAACCAAAGAATCTCCAGGAAGCACAAGACACAGCTTTTGAGGCAGAGTTACTTATAGGAGAAATATAGTAAGAGGAAGAACAACGAATCAACCGATTGCAAGATCCAATCCCCGATTTCAAGAAACGCCCAATGCAAGAAGAAATATCACACCCGACACCACAGTACTATCAAAGACAATAAGTCTACCTACGGAAAGAAAAATGATAATGGAACGACCACCGCCCAGATGCTTCAAATGCAATTAAACGGGACATCTATCCAACAGTTGTACCCAACAGCGAAATTTTCCGCCAGCCAGCCAGAGAAATTTACCACCACCAAGAAATTACCATATAATGACAGACGAAAAGGAAATGAATCTCGAGGAAGAAGTGGAAGAGGACCAACGATACGAATTAACGCCATCGCTGGAAGACTTCTCACAATAATCATCGGATCAAAACTTGGACTAAAACGATATTTAATAGATACTGGTGCCGGAATAAACATAGTCAAACGTTCAAGAATCATTTCCACCCCATTAAAAGACGACAAGAAAACATTTTTTATGGGCAATGACAAATACGAGACAGACGAATACGTTTATCTTAGAATCTGTGAAAAGAAAAACAAATTTTACATAGTACCTGACGACTTCCCACTAATCGAAGACGGAATCATAGGGTTGCCAATGCTAGAAAATTATCAATACAAAATTACAAATGACCAAATTCAACTCAACGATCATGTATTCTCATTTCAGCCACCACAGGTAATTTCTCCAGGCCAAACCAAAATCGAAACAATTTATCTGGACAAGAAACCGACGCAAGTATGCTTCTGCAATACTGGTGAGCAACCAATGTCAATTTCTAACGACCTCTCCAATGAAGTTGATCTCGAACAAATTCAAAAATTCGGAAACATAATTAAAACAGGCCATATTGAAAACAATTTCCGCACTCCTATCGAAAAAATCCTCTTACACTATATTGACGTATTCAATCTGGACACAGACACTTTACCATGCACTAATTTAGCAAAGCACATCATCACGTTGAAGGAAAACAAAATCATAAATACAAAATCTTACAGACCACCCGAGGTACACAAATTAGAAATTGAAAAACAAATCAAAGAAATGTTAAACAAAGACATAATCGAAGAATCAGACTCACCGTACAATAGTCCAGTATGGGTAGTTCCTAAAAAATTGGACGCCTCCGGAAAATAAAAATGGCGCATAGTGATAGATTTCCGTAAACTAAATGAATTAACTGACCAAGACGCGTACCCTTTGCCAAATATTGATGATATACTCTCGCAGTTAGGAAACGCAAAATTCTTCTCCGCACTAGACCTCTCCTCCGGGTTTCATCAGATACCAATGGACGTAGCATCAAAAAAATATACAGCTTTTAGTACTCCTCAGGGACACTTTCAATATAATCGAATGCCGTTCGGATTAAAAAACGCCCCAGCTACATTCCAACGCATGATGGACACAGCACTTCGCGGTTTATTAAACAAATACTGCTTCGTTTATTTAGATGACATCATAATATTCGGAAATACGATTCAACAACATAACGATAACCTTGCAATTGTATTACAAAGATTAAGAGAATTAGGACTAAAGATTCAACCAGACAAATGTGAATTCTTAAAACCAGAATTAGAATACCTCGGACACATTATCACACACGAAGGAATAAAACCAAACCCAAAGAAAATAGAAGCAGTCAAAGAATTCAAAATTCCCAAAAACTCAACCGGCGTAAAATCATTCTTAGGATTAGCAGGATATTATAGAAAATTCATACGTAACTTTTCAAAAATAGCCAAACCTTTAACCGACCTGACAAACAAAGACCCTTTCATTGGACAGACAAACAACAAAATAGCTTTCAAACTCTCAAAGACGCATTATGCAAAGCCCCGGATATTGACATATCCCAACTTTAATGAAACATTTACATTAACAACTGACGCTTCTAACGAAGGAATAGGCACTGTTCTTTCGCAAAATGACCATCCTTGTTGCTACATCTCCAGAACACTAAATCCTCCAGAAAGAAATTATTTAACCACTGAAAAAGAACTCCTTGCAATCGTATGGGCAGTAAAACATTTGAGACAATATTTGTTAGGAAGACATTTTCTTATAAGAACCGACCATCAAGCTTTAACTTGGCTTAAAAACTGCAAAGACCCCTCATCACGACTAATCAGATGGAGATTAAAGTTAGAAGAATACGATTATGAAATACAATACCATAAAGGAAAAGACAATACGGCCGCTGACGCACTTTCCAGACAAACTATTAACAATCTAACGACTGAAGACCATCTCTTTGACGAATATGATAAATGGAAACAAGACACTGACACGCTCCCTAAACTATTAAAAATAGTCCCCAACGAAAAATCCTTCTTTCAAATAACAAAAGAAACTCTAGGGTCCTACGACAAAAAGAAATGGTTAAAGAAAATCATAGAAATAGCTACCACATATAAAAAGTTAGGTATAGAAGACAACAGCTTCGATGAAATCGAAAAGGCGCGAATAAAAACATTTTTGATGTATGTTAACGACAAGATAGAAGAAATAATTTTTGCATACGACCCTATTCAAATTCTAACAGACGAACCAATTGACGCGATTATAAAAGAAAACCATAACGACGTTTCAGGACACTTAGGTATACAGAAAACCTACGCAAAAATCAAAGAACGATTTAAAATCCCACATTTGTTCTCAAAAGTGGAGGAATTTATAAAAAATTGTGTAGCATGCCAAAAACAGAAACTTGTCAGAATCCGCGCTAAAGAAATTCCCGTAATACCCCAAACCCCCACTGAACCAAACGAAAAGATAGCAATGGACATAATTGGTCCCATGCCAAAAACTAAACGAGGAAATCAATATATACTCTCCATTCATGACGATTTGACCAAATACCTGATATTAACACCCCTCAAGACACAAAGAACCGAATCCATAATAGATGCTCTATTGAATCATTATATCTACATTTTCTCAGCACCAAAAACCATACTAACAGACCAAGGACAGAACTTCATTAGCGAACTCATGATGAAATTCGAAGAAGCATTTAAAATCAAACATATAAGAACAACCAGCTTTCACCCACAATCTAACGGATCTCTAGAAAGAACACACGCAACGGTAAAAGACATGATAAGAACAAGTCTAAACGATTCAGACAAAGAATGGGACGAAGTATTAAACTTCGTATGCTTAGGATACAACACAGCAATACACGATGCAACCGGTTTTTCACCTTTTGAACTAACCTTTGGACGAAAAGCTAACCTCCCATCCTCAATATCCAGAACCCCCAACTATACATACGAAGAAATGTTTACACTATGGCAAAAACAATTAGACAAATATAAAGCACTAGCTAAACGGACACTTGAACAAAGTAGAAAACGCTACAGAGAGACCAACAAAGAAAAATCATTAAGACACAAACGGTATTTAAAGAGGGAGATGCAGTTCTTGTACATAATGATCATAAAACGGATAAATTGAACGATGAATGGTTAGGTCCTTACTACATCGAAAAGGCTATGACTCCTTATTACGAAATTCTAATCAATAACCAAATTAAAAAGATACATGGTAACAGAATTAAACCATACTTTCCAGGGCGCTCATCTCATGCACAACCCTCGTGCTAGGATTGGAATTAATACCGATCGAAAATAACGCAATTTTTCACGAGCAAATATCTAAAATATCTAAACTTGTATAACGAAAAAGTTAACGTATACATAGGAATAGATATAAACGACATATTTGACCACATCGATACATTAGGAGAACATATAACAGAGACCCGAAAACATTGTACCCCCTCATGTCAAATAGAACCAGAGATACTTTCCTTAACTAACAAAATGTCAAAACATTAGGAATACATTTGAAATTATTAACTCGTTCTAGAGTTAAGAGAGGATTAATAAACGCTATAGGCTCAATTAGCAAAACACTTTTCGGAACTTTAGATTCTGACGATTTACAATTAATAAACCAGAATATTGACAAACTATTTAGTGAAGGAAATGAATTAAAAACCATTGTAGCTAACCAAACTGCTCTAATTAGGAAAATCTTAAACATTGACAGTCTAAAACAACTTGAAAAAGTAAACGAAGTAAAGAAGCAGGAGCTTCTAGTAATTAAGATTATTTCTATGGAAAGTGCTTTGTCGGATCTACATTTTCAACTCGATGAAATACTCAATTTGGTTTTACTAGGAAAACAAGGAATTATTAGCCCCCAGATCATGGATCATCACACTTTCTTAGAACAATACGCTAAAGCTTTAGGAAATCACATTATGAATAAAGAATTTTTACCAGAAGAAAATAATTTCCAAAACATTTTAGACGTCTCTACACTCACACTGTTTGTCCAAAATGAAAAGATCTTCTTCAAAATTTCAATTCCAACGATAATTGACTCAGAATGGGAAATAGAACAGGTATACCCCATACCGACTCAAAAGAACGGAGCATTTTTCGCCCCGTTAGTCGAACATCCAATATTTTTTACTTCAGGATTAACTTATATGAATGTAGATCAGATGTATTTGGACAAGCAATGTCGAATCAAACACGAATTTTATATGTGTAAACAAACTCGACCTATAAATGATAGACGTTCAAAACACGATTGCGCATCTGAAATAATTAGTGTAGACAATACCATGAGATTCTGTAAATTCACAGTCTATAAGATCGTAGAAATAACTTTTATACCACTCAAGAGCGAAAATCACTACATAGCTATACCAGAAAAATCAATAGAACTCAATACATTCTCTAAAGAAGGACATCAAATTGTTAAACTGAAGCAACCCTCTCTGTTAAAAACTAAAGTAACTGTAGACATATTGTATGGAGACAACCATATGAGAATCAGTGGTAAGCCCAAGAGCGTTTTTTATAATATTAAGATCAAAATTATAAATATAACTAGTAATGTAGACTTATCCTTAATGCTTGACACTTTAGAAAAAAATCCTAAAGTAATGAGCAATCTAAACGGTTATACTGATACCCTGAATCAAATAGAAGATAAAGCCAATCAATTAACTTTTTTGCACAGAATGACACGAATTAAAACTTGGAGCCTCACTACGTTGCAGATAATAGGATATATATCCATTGGACTCATATGCTTGTATCTGCTCAATAAGATAGGACTGTCAAAATTATGCATTCACATGTTCTGTTGTAAAATTAAGAAAAACATCGTTAATAATACGCCTAATACTACAGCACCCGCCGTCCCTATAAACATTTACGCACCTATGCAACCTGGAACAGAAAAGAAATCAAAAATAAGTTTTGAACTATCAACACCGCCCAAGGCCAAATTCCATCCATCGATTCTAAAGAAACGCAAGAACTTAGAGGACTAAGTTCACTCTACGAAGGGGGGAGTGTAACGACCACCCAGAAAACAGGTGTAATGACCACCCAAGACGCAGGCATTCCGCTGACATCGGATATATCGATAACACCTAGCATTGTGATAACTAAGAGAAAAGACAATAGCCAGACCCCTACCCATAAGATATGAGTCATAATGAGGAAATAAAAACCCCAGTTCTTTAGACAGTAAGTTCAGTTTGTAACCTGCAGTTAATAAAGCATACGAATGAGTTTTTGCACATTCTCCTATTTATAAAACTTCTTTCCTTTATTACGTGACAAAACCATCGCTATTTGCTAGCTGTTCGGCCTGATTCGACGGTGAAACGGGCGTGCGTTACATTGGGCACGTAGAATGGAATGAAAGGAGCGCTTAAACGTCGAAATATCTCAAACGGTAAGCAAACGACGGCTAGTTTTCGTCAAAATTGACTGGATCGGAGCGTTTTGCTGGCTAGCTGGGATTGCTTCGACGCTTAAAAGGGTGCGCATTACATTTGGCGTGTAAAATGGAGTGAAAAGAGCGCTCAAACGTCAAAATATCTCAAACGGGACGGAAATGACGGCTACTTTTCGTCAAAATCGACGAAATCGTCGCGTTTTGCGCTCTGTTGAGCTTGTTTCGACTCTGAAACGGACGAGCATTACATTTGGCGTGTAAAATGGAGTGAAAAGAGCGCTCAAACGTCGAAATATCTCAAACAGAAAGACAATTCGACAATTTAATCAAATCTCGTAATAACTTCATGAATAATTCAAAGGAAAAGAAAAAGGAATGGAACGATAGGAATACACACCTTTATAACAAACAGGAAGTATCAAGCAATTTAATATACAGCAAATATGGACATACAAAACCACAATAAACAAAATATATCTTATATACAACTAGATATAAAATATATAAAACACCTAGGCATATTAACACACTTCAATAAACCAGGCACTATTGTCAGAATCCACACACGAAACGTCAAGATTAAAGTAAAAGGGATTCCACGAACAATACACTCGAACAAGTTAAAACTAACACAATCGAAACAGACCACAAGAACGATTTCAAGAGACAACGGAGTGCGGTAGTATATGGAACAACACTGCTTGTCGAATACTGCAGATAGTGGTAACCTAAAGGGAAAAAGGAAAATTACTATGCGTGCTCTAACTATTACTTAAATATAAAATGTGTAATTCAATAAAATAATTACAAAACAGTGGAAGTGGAAAATACCTCGTGAACAATTACTCATCGTAGAAGGAAGTGTATGTGCGAAGACAGGTTATGTGTCCATATCCGTAGAACATAATCTACGACAGCCAGCTGAAACAAATGTAGGAATTAACTTTAATTGTTCCGATACAAAACATAATACTACTAAATGTTTATAACAATATTGTGCCTGAACCAAAGGAAGTGTGACACTGCTTATCGAATCATGCAGATAGTACAAACCTAAAAGGAAAAAGAAAATTATTATGTGCGTTCTAACCATTAATTATAAAATGTGTCATTCAATAAAATAATTACGAAACAGTGGAAGTGGAAAGTACCTCGTGAACAATTACTCATCGTAGAAGGAAGTGTATATGCGAAGTCAGGTTATGTGTCCATATCCATAGAACACAAGGTATGACAGCCAACTGAAACAAATGGAAGAATTAACTTCAATTGTTTCAATACAAAACATAATATTACTAAATGTTTATAACAATATTGTGCCTAACTCAAAGGAAGTGTGACAGTGCTTATCGAATCATGCAGATAGTAGAAACGTAAAAGAAAAAGGTATATTATTATGTTCTAACCATCATTTAAATACACAATATGTTAATTCAATAAAATAATTAAAAGCAGTGAAAGTTAAAAGTACCTAGTGCACAATTAATCATAGTAGAAGAAAACGTACATGCAGGAATTTCGCAGAAACAAACTGTTGACCCACTCCGTAGAACATAGTATACGACTGTCAGCAGAAACGAATAAATAAACTAACCTCAATTGCCTTAATATATATGGAAGAAAATAATACTATTAAAAATTTATAATTATATTTCAATTAAACTAAACGAAGCACGATAACAATCAATAATTGATGCTCGACAACAAACTTACAGTTCGCTAATGGAAAATAAAACCGAAAAAATCAAGAAAGTTAGTGACATTATAACGAAATAACTCAGCGTTGACATAGCGGTCCTTAATAAGAAGAAATAAAATCAGTTAATAAGTGCAGGAAGAGTTAAGAAATAACTAAGATAGGTTAAGTGAGTAATTTACTACTCACGATAATTTACTACTCACATCGAAGAAGTTTATACAAGGGTCAACGCAGTGATGAGAAACCAACTACCAAATTGGAGTAAATGTGTACGAAGAATCGAAGTTGATATTACTGGAATGATCAAGAGGACGTGAGAAAATTGGAAAGTCAAAAATTAGTGACACTATAACAAACGATTCAACACCGACGGAATGGTCTTAGCAAACAAGAAAAGGTATCTTATAAGTTAACGAGGTTTGTATGCAACCAATCATCGTTAAAGGAAATGTGCATGCAGGAACTCCACGAGAATTGGCTATGGATCCGTCTTTGCAAAACAATACACGATAGTATGAAGATATCGAAGGTAATAAATACCGAGGTAACCAATTATAACCTAAAAAGGGGAAGAATGTTGTAAACCATCTTGGAATAGAAATTGATAATAATAAGAAGCTCGTTACTCACATCGGAAGATATACATTAAAGTCGACGCAGTTACAAGAAGCCTACTACCAAACTTAAGTGAATACTTATGGAATACCGAACCAGATACTACCGAAACAGTCAAGGCAGCAACAAGAAACTGGAAAACCAAGGAAATATTCTTACATTATAACAAAACAATTCGATGTTAGCGAAGCGGTCTTAACAAACAAGATAGTGGACAGACTATTTTACTATACAGATATTTACAAATTATAGTGTTTTATATAATCTATATATATACTTACAATTCTAGGATAAGTAAAAGTAGTCTTGATAAGTGTTAGACATGTAACGAAGAACCAAAAGATACAAACGCGCACCATGTAACCATTCCAAGTAAAGGACTCAGCGATGAAGGATTAGAATTGTAGAACCTATAAACACTAAAGATTTTAACTAGCAATGTATAAGATTAGCTCCTAAATTCTATGTAAAGGCTGCAAATTACACGCACAAGCTAACGACAACTTCATAACAAAGAAACAGAAAATAGCCAATAATATAGGAATAGGTTATGAATTAATCAAAACTGATTAACTGAGTATCAACGACAAATGCGGTTAAGATAAAAAATTATTATATTGTACTAAGTTAATATAGCATAATTGTATTAAGTTTGGCGTAGAGAAATAAGGTTATGTTACGCAGTAGAACTGGTAATAACAAACTATGCACATATTACTATCAAATTAATTAAGCGAACACTCTATAAAAATAAACCACTCGAAACACAACAATAAAACAGTGCTATTGATAAATTATAAAAATTAACAATAACACAATCCACATGTTATTATATTAAAATAACACATAGTATACACATTATAATGATTACACAAACAATATTATTGTCATTTAAAAATTCTAACTGCGCTAAAATAGAGGAAAATAAGCGACGGACGAATAATTATTTCAGTATTAAACAAATTAAGGACGCGTCACTATACTTTTACTAGAGACATTCACGAGCGGCCATCTTGGACTGTTATGATAGCTCTTACAAGTGCGCATCGGAATACATGCAATAATTACGCACATTAAATAAATGCAAAATAATATTATTCCCACTGCAATTATACGTCAACTATTAAAATAAAGTCACAAATAATTAACGGATAAATAATAGATTTCACATTAATAAAATGTCACTATATACTACGAACATTTACAGGCGGCCATTTTGGATAATCAACACGTGCATATAGTAACCTTTATGCGTTACAAAATAAATCATATTTTCAGCGAAGGAATAAATATTTAATAAATGATAATAAAAATGGAAGATCGTAACAAAGAAAGAATAAATAATGATCAATACAACGTAACGCAAGAATATTAGAAATTAATAGAAACTAGCCGTGAGAAACAAACCATGAAATAATATATTAAACTTACTATTATAAAAAAAAAATGATATTTTATTAAAAGAAACAGGAAATAACGCATAAGAAGACTCGGCAAATACTAAGTTGCCACGCGCCTTGAATGATTCACTGGCATCAGCAAGGAAGTTACCAGATACATCGCAGATGCAACTTCAGCAAGGACAAGTTGGCACGCGCCTGTGTCACGTAAAGTTGGTACTTGGGTGGTAGTAAGAAGGCTGAGTCGTAACCCAACTACTTATTTTCCTTTATAAAACTTTATTATAAACACAAAATAACACCGAATCGGAGAATAGGGGTTGTATGAGTACAGCAACTAGAAGAGGAACAAGAACTGCCCGAGCTGGGTGAAGTCTCGGTTTATATACGTTTTGGTTTTAGGATGTTGATGGGCTAGGTGTAGGTTATGATGTGGAAAAGTGTCCGAAGGTCGGGGGTCCATATCCTATCTCTGATGTGGACTGAAGTGCGTCACAGCCTTGGTGTATGCTATGATGATAAGGTGGTGATGTGTCCAAAAGTGTCCGAAGGTCGGGTGTCTATGTATTATCACTGATGTAGGTTGAGATGTGATTAATGTCACATACCCCCCTCTTTAGATTGATTTTGGTCCTCCAAAATCTTAGTGTTTCCTCAGTATGGAGCGATGGAATTGGACTCTGACTGGCTTGACTTGTACTTGTTCTTCTTCGTCGTGGTATATGCTTTTGCTATTTCAACCTGTGAAGGTTGTTGGCTGGTTAAGTTTCGACTACGATTAATAGGGATAATTTGCTAAGTTTGACGAAATACCGCAGTATCACGTGTTGAATCTTTTGTAGACTTTCTAACAGCCTGTGATATAGAATGAGTTAGTGGTCTTTGAGTAATGGTTTTATACTATCTTGTTGTTTCTTTATAGTTTGATTGTTATCCAGTTGTTCCTTTGATACTTGCATTTCTTTGTTTTGTTTAGCAACTTCTAAAGCCTTTTCAGCATCTACAACTGGTTCTTTTTCCATGCATGTAATTTCTTCTTCGACCAGTACAACTGTGCTTTCCTCTGTAGTTTGTGTTTTTGTGTCATTTAGTAAACTTTTCAATTCAATTTGCACAGTATCTGGAGCTTTGGATACCGACTGACTATCATCTTCTGCATTTTCAACACCCCAATCATCAAAGATATCCTGAATTGCACTTCTTTTGTTAGTTATGCGCACTTTATCTGCTTCACTTATAGATTTATTCCTTCCTTCTGTATTAGCAACATGTATAAGTACGACAATTTTATTATGAATAATTTTCTTTTCTACATTAATTTTATGTGAACTATCAAAAGATCAATCTTGCCATTTCCATTTGTTGTTTCTTGTTATTCTTTTCTTTAATATCAATGTCATCTGCAGTTTCTAGATCACTAATTGCTCCTGAGATAATAGGAGTTATAAAATCGTTTCTTGTCTTTGTATGATTTAATACGTCATAATTGTCTTTCTGGCTACAATTTTCAGAAACTTTTTAAGCAACAATTTCTGTTGACATTACTTCTATAATTGTTCCATCACATTCTCATGCATAATTTACCAAATTAAATTCTTCATTTGCAATTTCAGCGTTCTTCGTTCCTTTTTGTTCTGCAGAAACATTTTTTTCTTCATTGGAATTTACAACAGCATCCTTTTCATGTACAGTTAAAATAATATTTTCTTCTGTACTTTCATTCATATCATTAATATAATAGTTTCTACAGTCAGTACCATTACTTCTGAACTACTATCAACTAGTTTAGACAAATCTGTGTCTGTATCCGTGACATGCAATGTTTGGGCTTTATCATCAAAAGTTTCACCAAGTGTTTTAATTAATGCTTGACACTGAGCATTAGTAACACTAACTGTATCTATATTTAACACTGTGCAAACGTTGTGTTTCTCAATGTTTTGTTCACCCTCATTTGTATTAAATATTTCAACATCGTTCGTACTTTCTTTATCTAAAGATGTGTCACCTGCATATCTTGAATGATCTCCAATCTCAGTTGTATTCTCTGCTTGCTCTTCTTGAAATTTCTCATCTTTTTTTTTTATATTGATCATCAATTTAAACCATCTTGAATTGTATTATCTGTACATTCCTGTGACTTATTTTTTTTTTTTTTTGATTTTCTGGAATATCATGCACATTCTTTATAATATCAGTCGTTGATTCTGATATTAATGAAGAAGATACATCTACTTTTATCGATGATTCTACTTTATTAATGTCACTGTGCACTTCATCTAGTTGTTCCATAGTAAAACATCAAGATTGTTACAATTACTTAAGAAGTCATGGATTGTTATTTAAATATTTACTGCACTTTTCCATCAATGTAACCCTTTATGGCAGTTTGACATTCTACAGAACACCAATGCTGTATCAGTTTATATTTTTCTTCATCATGAAGTTTTATTATATCACCTAATTCTTCCTGATGTTTTTTTTTCTTTTTTTTTAATTTTCAAATAAGAGTGTGTTTTCTATGTGAATCTTTTAATTCTTGGTTCGCCTCGAGTAAGCGATTATTAACATCTTTGGAAAGTTTTTGGACGTTTTCCAGTTCTTTTCTAAGAAAATTATTTTGTTCGTTCATATCTTTTACTTTACTAAAATCCAGTTTCAATTTATTAGTTTCTTCTTCATATTTATATCCAAAATCACCCATTTTTTCATATTCACCCTTTAGTTCGTCTAGTTCACATTGAAGGGCAGATTATTTTTTTTTTTTTTTTTTTTTTTTTTTTTTTTTTTTTTTAAATGGATTTCTTGATAATCTTTTAGAAGTTGCTCGTTATATTTGGAAAGCTTTCTCACTTCGTCTTCAGCTGTTTCCTAACGGGATTTTTCTTCTTCAAGTTTTTCTGTAATCATTTTTTCTAAACTTCTCCATTTATTCTGTTCTTCTTCGAGTAATTTATTACGTTTCGGTATCTAGCTATCTTTTCCTTTAAAACATTTAATTTTATCAGAGAGTTCTCCTATTTTCAAACTTGCTTCATTTAAGGTAACTTTATGAATTTCCGATTGATGCTTTAACATTTGATGTAAGTCTTCTATTGCTGTTTCACGTTCTTTCAACTGTTCATTAAATTCGTTGTTTAGCATATCCACTCGAGAAATTTCGAGTTCTTGAGCATCGTTTCTTTGGTTTATTTTCTCTCGCCTACTGCTACATGTTGCTGTCATTTTATCAACTTCTTTCTTCTTTTTTTTTTCTTTTTTTTTTTGAACTTAAAATCTTGATTTAAGGTTTGTGTTTCACTATATGATTTATTATTATTAACTAGTTCAACATTATTTTCAGTAGATTTTTTTTCGCGTGATTTTTATACTTATTTAAATAGTTTAACATGAGCAAATGCATCGTACGTCAGATATACCATTTTTAATAAATTGTCGCCTTTACAACTCGAGTTACCTCTGAACGAGTCGCATGATTGATCAATAAGCCATGAGTAATTATGCAAATTCAGTTTTTTTTCATCTATCTATCTGAATATTATAACAAAGACTTTACATTGAATATTTTATTAAAATTGTAAGTTTTTCATAAACGCTTCAAAATCCACAGTCTATTGATCAACTCCTCTATTCTTTCTCTTTCTCCTCACTAAAATAGATAAATTCCTAATGTAGTTTGTGGATAATATTTTTTTTTTTTCTAAAGCAAATCACATTTATCATCTGATATATTTTTTGAAATAATTTCTGTCTGTATATTTCCTTCTTTTCCCTTACTCCTCTTTCTCTTTCTAATGAATTCTTTTTATTCCGTAAAATAGTTTTTGTATATTCAATTTTGTTAAGTGCAATCCTTATTTCTGATAACTTACTTTTATTAGATAATTCTTGTGAATCTTCTACTACATCTTCCATATCATTTTGATATTTGATCATTTTGCGGCTTCTACCTTCAGTAAATTTAATATCTTGAACCGTATCATTAATTTCAATAGCTCTTTCGGTATCAAGTAAATCGCACTTATTATTTAATATACCTTTTGAATCGACTTCTGTCTCTGCAGTTTCTTCTTTTGTATCTTCTTCGAGTTTTCTTTGTTCTTCTAATCCACCCTTCCCATTTTGTAGGATCTTCCTTGTATCTTCATCTTTTTTAACTTCGACTTTATCCAATCTCCTAGGTCTGCCTCAATGTTTCGCTTCATCAGTTGCTATTACACCCGTTACTGCATTATCATTTTCTACAGATTTATACCTATCGCTATCACTAGCTGTGTTCGTTAAAAGAACTTCCCTTCGTTGACGAGTATCAGTTGTTTCGTTTTCACTATCTGAAATTGATTTTTGTTTAACACCTCTTTTTTCTTCTTTGGCAAATTTATTTTCTACATTTTCCGATGCCTTTTGTTTATTAATTATTTCAGACTTGTCTTCGATTAATTTCGTCTTTAAAGCGCTTCGCAAAATTTTATTTGTGTTTGATTGTCTGGTTTGACTATAAACAATTTCTTCAAATTTTGGCGAAGTAGCAGGCTTTGCAGCAACATTATAACGACTGCTCCGTTTACTACTATCTAACATAGATGGAGATGGATTCTTGTCATCTTTATTCTCTAAAGACTTCTCTTGTGTATTAGCATCTAAATTTCTCGACATAAGATCTGCTGAAGTTTTTGATTCTGTAGTGTCACACGCATTTTTCGCTGTCATCATTTGGTCTTCTTCTATAAGCAAATGTTCATTATTGTAAGCATTATCTCTTGCTTTTTGTATGGATTCTAATGATATATTTTGTTCAACGTTGTCTATTGATTTTGTATCATTTTCAGCAGTTGATTTACTAACTGCTTCTAATTCCTTCGTTTCAATTTGGTTTTCTTTATTTGTATCGCTGTCCAAAATATTTCTCATTGAAATATTATCCTTCTTGTTATGATCTTTTTCTGCTTCTCCTAAACTTTTACTTTTTTTGTCAAAACATTCTTGTAAATTTTGAGTATCTTGTGACGAAGATGGTGACAAATCATTATACAATACTGCAATATCTTCTTTCCTTCGTTTCACAGACTCTTTCTGGTATTCTGTGGAGCTATTGACATCAAACATTAAGTCTGTTTTAATGAAAATATAATCCTGTGAAGCGGTGTCAATTGATACTTTCTTTTCATAAGAATTTTCTACATTAGACTGCAATTCTTTTGAAAATTCTTTCAAAACCATTTCTTCATTTCCTACAGTAACGTCTGTTTTCTCCAAGCTTTTGTTCAAATTATTAGAAACTAAACTACCCTGATAACTCCGACTAGTCGCTGCTTTAACAGTCTCCTTTAACAGTTTTCTTAACTTGATTTCGTTCTGCTTCTGCATAGCGTCTAGTATGGCCCGAATACTTGGATCCACACCAGTAGCCATAGGGCTAACAGAAGATGTGTCTTCTGATTTTTTGCTCATAGTGGTTATTGTACTGTTGTTGGAGTCTGTACTAGCGAAGCTATTGCGACGAGTACGATAATATTTAATAGAATCCAGTTCTTTACCTGAATATTCTTCTTTTCGTGACCAGTTTCAGTTTTGGTGATGACCGTAGTCCGCTTTCCGTAGAAGTCGTTTTCACGCAAAGTGAGCTGATCTGCAGAGGTCCGCTGATCCCTCAATCTTCAATGATGCACGTATGCCGAAATGCGTAATTTCGTTTTCTTGAAGTTGATGGATCCTGGCACGGATTGCCAAAATGTCACGTAAAGTTGGTACTTGGGTGGTAGTAAGAAGGCTGAGTCGTAACCCAACTACTTATTTTCCTTTATAAAACTTTATTATAAACACAAGATAACACCGAACCGGAGAATAGGGGTTGTATGAGTACAGCAACTAGAAGAGGAACAAGAACTGCCCGAGCTGGGTGAAGTCTCGGTTTATATACGTTTTGGTTTTAGGATGTTGATGGGCTAGGTGTAGGTTATGATGTAGAAAAGTGTTCGAAGGTCGGGGGTCCATATCCTATCTCTGATGTGGACTGAGGTGCGTCACAGCCTTGATGTATGCTATGATGATAAGGTGGTGATGTGTCCAAAAGTGTCCGAAGGTCGGGTGTCGATGTATTATCACTGATGTAGGTTGAGATGTGATTGATGTCGCACCTGCCACGTTCCACTGGCATCAGTAAGGAAGTTCTGGGAAACATCGCAGACGCAACATTAGCAAAATACGAGCTACTACGATACCTACATTTTATCACGCACCTTGCATGTCCCTAATACCCAACGAAATATGAGAAATTAAGAAGACGAAACTTCAGCAGCATCTACGTGTCTCAAGGATATGAGAAATTAGGAATAGCGTAAATAAGATAATCAAGAAGACGAAACTTCAGCACAATCCGCGAAAGTAGACAGTTAGAAAATTCCTAATTTGTCACGTAGCAATGCTGTGATTCCCATAGAGATGATATAATTAGGATATTATAAATAAGCGGGAATAACATAGAGTAGAAGAGTCCTTATTCAAAATTCAGACCATTCACATCGTCACTCTGTCCGTCGAAATCGAATATTAGAAAAGTTAAATAGTTTCAAGAGTCTTCATCCAAAATTCCAATTGTTTACATCGTCACTCTGTCCGTCGAAATCGAATATTAAAAATGGTTTCAAAAAATCATTATTCGAATTAAGCATTCGTATTGCCACTTCATCTGCGGAATCAAAGTTAATTGTCAAAATTCGACACATCACCAAGCCATATATACCGCCGATCGACTTTACATCTAATCAAGGTAGGAAATTTGAAATTGTATATCCTCTTCTGTTTTAACTTGCAGTCGAACAAAGTTGTCTCTGAACAAAAGCACCCATAGTATCAAGCACACAATTTACGTAGATTTCATTCGAACGTCTTGAATTCACGATATAAAATTGAAATAAACGTTCTTGGTCAAGATTTAATAAATTGTCTGGAATAAAACAACTTTATCAAATTTCGATCTATTTCGTTTACAATTGTTCGCTGTATCAACCAGTGATTACGGTGTTTTCAACGCAGAGAACATCTATGGTTTTTCTTTTTCCTCTTCCAATCGTTAGCAGATTGCTCATCCTTGGGCGAGGCCTACGAAGCCACACTGATTGTCCACAGTGAATCAAGTTGCCAATTAAAATAATCATTTTTCGCTTACGACTCCACTAGTTGCCAAGAACGACTTATATTTTCTAAATTGTTAAATCTAACTGATTATTCGCTGTGTTAAACCATGTGTTAACGGTGTTTTCAATTATCGAAAACACTTATCGATTTTCGCATTCCTCCTCCCATCGTTGGCAAATATCGCCCGTCTTTGGGCAAGGCTTGCGAAATCGCACAAGTCGCACACAGAGAGTGATATTCATTTCACCTTGATCATATCAGATGACAAAACAAGAAAGAATCGAAAAGATAAAAGTCACCTCAGCAAGAAGCGAACCGAACGTTGGTACAAACGATTAATTGCTGCAGAAGTTAAAAGGGAAGAAAAGAGGCGCAGAGAAGAGTTAGAATTAAATCACGAAGATTCTGTACCGAGTTTTTCGCCCTCGAGTTCACTTATTTCCGAACATTGCGAGACGCATTCCTTCTAATCTCGATCGCCATCGCCTACATCATACGATAGCGTTTGTCATAAACCGTATTATGTTAATCGCCCGAACGAGTAAAAATTAGCTTTCGCCATTAATCCTATCGACACAAATAAATCTTACCCTACTAAACATTTGTAAAACTTATCCGATTAGAAGCTCGAGTATTTACTATATCTACATATATATGTCGGGTTTACATTAGAATTAGGGTTAGGGGCGCGAAGCGAATCTTCGTTTGGATTACACGTCGTCGTTATGCAATAGAGAAGACATTGGCTAGTGTAAGCACGATTACCATAGAACCGGACAAGTAACCGTGGTAATTAGATACTCGAGAAACTAATGACAATGATCCTAGGTTCAATAACCAATCCGCGGAAAAAGGGACGGTAGTCGTATGCACTCGCAAAAATCTAAGTCGGATTCTGTGTTAATATTCGCTGACCGTAAGGCGTTAATCCTTTTTTTGTCGATGAGACCGCAAGAGAGAATGACTTTCCGTCCCGGTGATACCCCAGAGGAAAACTATGACGGGGTGTGTCTAGGGACACGAGATCATCGGATTCGTCGGGGACATCCTACGTTCGGAAAGTAAGGGAAATTGACGTTGCTGCTAATTGGCCAATCTCCATATCGGTAGTTAGAAAAGGATGCTAGCTGCCCTTGAGGGAGGGTTGCTAGTGAGAGACGTCGTTCGTGGAAAAATAGGTCTCTCCTGTCTTCCCGTAACTGGGACAAAGACTGTGTATCTGTTGAAGGATTTTAGGTAACTAGATATTAGTGTTTATGACGGTCCTCGGGCTAGCCGATCACGTACTGTGGAGACGCGTCGACATCTGGTAAACATCCTGCCCGGAGAATAGGATCTGCGTGTGGCAAGCTACGGGACAGAAACCGTTGCAATGTTTACTGTCACGTGTCGCTACAAATCTTTCTTTTAAGGAGAGCTATAGGGTTACTCAATGCCTTTGTTAGATGGAGAGTTCGTCCCGTTGACCGCGGCTACGTTCGGCGACTAATTGTCGCCTTGAGCCCAAGCTCATTGTCACAAGTCTCAAACAAATACAATTGGGTAGAATGACGGCAAATCGTTTAATTACAACTGTAGATTTTAATTACAATGTTTTTATGGATTTTCCCGAGGTTTCAGAGGGAAGGCACCGGTGTCCTCTTATCTCCGACATATATATAAAACACTATATTTTGTAAATATCTATATAGTAAAATAGTCCGTCCACTATCTTGGTCGCTAAGACCGCTTCGTTAACATCGAATTGTTTTGTTATAATGTCGGAATATTTCCTTGGTTTTCCAGTTTCTTGTTGCTGCCTTGACTGTTTCGGTAGTATCTGGTTCGGTATTCCATAAGTATTCACTTAAGATTGGTAGTAGGCTTCTTGTAACTGCGTTGGCTTTAATGTATATCTTCCGATGTGAGTAACGAGCTTCTTATTATTATCAATTTCTATTCCAAGATGGTTTACAACATTCTTCCCCTTTTTAGGTTATGATTGGTTACCTCGGTATTTATTACCTTCGATATCTCCATACCGTCGTATATTATGTTTTGCAAAGTTGGATCCGTAGCCAATTCTCGTGGAGTTCCTGCATGCACATTTCCTTTAAGGATGATTGGTTGCATACAAACCTCGTTAACTTGTAAGATACCTTTTCTTGTTTGCTAAGACCATAACGTCGGTGTTGAATCGTTTGTTATAATGTCACTAATTTTTAACTTTCCAATTTTCTCACGTCTTCTTGGTCATTCCAGTAGTATCGACTGCGATTCTTCGTACACATTTACTCCAATTTGGTAGTTGGTTTCTCATCACTGCGTTGACCCTTGTATAAACTTCTTCGATGTGAGTAGTAAATTATCGTGAGTAGTAAATTACTCACTTAACCTATCTTAGTTATTTCTTAACTCTTCCTGCACTTATTAACTGATTTTATTTCTTCTTATTAAGGACCGCTATGTCAACGCTGAGTTATTTCGTTATAATGTCACTAACTTTCTTGATTTTTTCGGTTTTATTTTCCATTAGCGAACTGTAAGTTTGTTGTCGAGCATCAATTATTGATTGTTATCGTGCTTCGTTTAGTTTAATTGAAATATAATTATAAATTTTTAATAGTATTATTTTCTTCCATATATATTAAGGCAATTGAGGTTAGTTTATTTATTCGTTTCTGCTGACAGTCGTATACTATGTTCTACGGAGTGGGTCAACAGTTTGTTTCTGCGAAATTCCTGCATGTACGTTTTCTTCTACTATGATTAATTGTGCACTAGGTACTTTTAACTTTCACTGCTTTTAATTATTTTATTGAATTAACATATTGTGTATTTAAATGATGGTTAGAACATAATAATATACCTTTTTCTTTTACGTTTCTACTATCTGCATGATTCGATAAGCACTGTCACACTTCCTTTGAGTTAGGCACAATATTGTTATAAACATTTAGTAATATTATGTTTTGTATTGAAACAATTGAAGTTAATTCTTCCATTTGTTTCAGTTGGCTGTCATACCTTGTGTTCTATGGATATGGACACATAACCTGACTTCGCATATACACTTCCTTCTACGATGAGTAATTGTTCACGAGGTACTTTCCACTTCCACTGTTTCGTAATTATTTTATTGAATGACACATTTTATAATTAATGGTTAGAACGCACATAATAATTTTCTTTTTCCTTTTAGGTTTGTACTATCTGCATGATTCGATAAGCAGTGTCACACTTCCTTTGGTTCAGGCACAATATTGTTATAAACATTTAGTAGTATTATGTTTTGTATCGGAACAATTAAAGTTAATTCCTACATTTGTTTCAGCTGGCTGTCGTAGATTATGTTCTACGGATATGGACACATAACCTGTCTTCGCACATACACTTCCTTCTACGATGAGTAATTGTTCACGAGGTATTTTCCACTTCCACTGTTTTGTAATTATTTTATTGAATTACACATTTTATATTTAAGTAATAGTTAGAGCACGCATAGTAATTTTCCTTTTTCCCTTTAGGTTACCACTATCTGCAGTATTCGACAAGCAGTGTTGTTCCATATACTACCGCACTCCGTTGTCTCTTGAAATCGTTCTTGTGGTCTGTTTCGATTGTGTTAGTTTTAACTTGTTCGAGTGTATTGTTCGTGGAATCCCTTTTACTTTAATCTTGACGTTTCGTGTGTGGATTCTGACAATAGTGCCTGGTTTATTGAAGTGTGTTAATATGCCTAGGTGTTTTATATATTTTATATCTAGTTGTATATAAGATATATTTTGTTTATTGTGGTTTTGTATGTCCATATTTGCTGTATATTAAATTGCTTGATATTTCCTGTTTGTTATAAAGGTGTGTATTCCTATTGTTCCATTCCTTTTTCCTTTCCTTTGAATTATTCATAAAGTTATTACGAGATTTGATTAAATTGTCGAATTGTAGGTTATCCTGATTGAATATAGTATTATGTCGTGATTTATTAATTAATTTGCGAGTCACTTTTGGTTAATTGGTTCTTCATAGTTTATCCTTAGTCGAATTATGAAATTATAGGTTATGTTGTACTCTTTATATTTACTATTTCGTTAGAGTACCTATTTTAACTTTATTATCTCTTATTTGCCCTCGTATGCTAATTCTCTATATATGACTACATGTAATTAAACTTTTATTTAAACAATTTCCATTTTCGTTGTATCGTGTGTTCGTTTTGGATATTCGAATTGTCGCTCGCGTTATTTGTATATTGCGTTTTTCCGTTTTTCGGTACGGCACGTGCGTAGCGCGGGACGTGACACCCCCCCTCTCGGGGTTCAAATTTCCGAAGGAAATTTGACTGATCGCATCCCTGAGCTCGTTCGGAGCGGATGTAGTGACTGTTGGTAGTTGCTTTACTATAATGGTCGGTGTGATTGATATTCCTTGTAATCCTGATAATATCGAATTCATCAATCGTTGGAACGTGTTGGTGCGTTTTTCAATATATTTGTTCCCTCCAGCGTCTCGCCTGGAAGATGAAATCTGTCTTGATTTTTCTGTATTAGTGCTTCAACGTTTCTTCTTTCTTCTATGTTTAAATGTTCCAGTCGCAACAATTCCATTATTTTGTCGAACCTTGTTTCTTTAGATACTGAAATATTGTTGCACGTAGTATGAGAGAGCGAAGTGGGAATTATAAATTCTATAATTACTATTGTAGGTATGGTAAATTCGTAATCCCTCAATGTGGTATTAATTACTTTTAGATAACCCCGTCTCTTATGGTTTCTCACAACCGCGTTTCCGAAATAGACTCCCTTAATCTGTTCAATTTTGGGAATAAATCCCTCCGGATTTGCAATATTTATTGTACGTGGTACCGAACTTCGTTTCAGCACAATTATTGTATCGAACGGGATGTAAATACTTCCCCATTTAATATGTTTTTGCTCGTAATGCAGACGAGCTTTGCATCCTGCAAAAATTCGGATCCTAAGATTCCGTTTTGATCGATCAGCAATGATTCATCAAGTACATGAAAAGTAACTGAATGGCCCGCAACCTGTATTATTGTCTGCCCTAGGGTGACCAGATTCTTTGCCGAAATTCCTCGAAATTCAATTGATTCTTGCTCGTTGATGGTTGCTGAATCGGGTAAGGCAGGTTTCTTGATGATATTGATTTCTGATCCGGAGTCTAAAAGTAAATATGTTTTAGTTTTTAAATCTGGGGAGACTATTCGTGCAGTTGGAGTATTTGGGGAATCGTTTGGGTTTATATATTCGTTTCCCTTGCAAGCTACTAAACTTTGTAATATTGGCTTCATGACTTCCATGTATCCAATTACTATTTTCTTCCCTTTCTTCATTTTAGTTTTTATTTTACGCCAAGACGCAAGTTTACTGACACCGATCCAATTATCCAATTGCTTGCCAATAGCATTCAAAATACAAATTTTTGAAAGTACCGCAGCCATGTTAACCCAAAAATATTTTGTATATGGTATAGTGTGATACCATCTATATTTTCCTGGGGGAATCATAAGATCGGCACTACCTACTATGTTACCTACGTCAAATATTAGATGTAGTAACCAATAAAGTATTTTTAATCCAATTATAATCCAATGGCTAGCGTATTTATTCAAGTTTTTATATATATCTTCAACTGGTGATTCCCTATGTTCTCCCTTTTGATGTCTTTGAGCTTGTTGAACTTGCGTTTCTTCAGCTTGAAAATGTTTAGAATCCTTTTCCTTAGTTACCCTTTTTTCTTCTTTATTTACTTTATTCACAACACCTTGATTTTTCTCTACCTTTTCAGGATGAATAGCTTCACTGGAAGTGCTTATTATAATTAAATTATTATTTATTTGTATGGAAGGTTTAGGAATATTTTCGGTAGATTTAGAATTATTCTTTGAATTTTTATTGCAAACCTTTTTGCTTATAGATTCTGTTTTGGATTTAAGGATAGCTATATTTTTATTCTCTATAGTGTGATCTTCCTTGCAATTTAATGATTTGGCTTTGAGTTCGATAAAGTTACCTTCTGATGGTTTTATAGAAGTTTTTGAGTAAGATACACTCGCTATCTCTTTTTCTATTATGGTTGAAATATTCACGAAATTTGTGGAGTCTTGCTTTTGTATCTTTGCCAAGTCGAACGTGGAGAGGCACTTCGCACTTCCCAGCGGGTCCAATATCTCCGTGATATTAGGCAGTGGATAAGCGTTGCCTATCGTCTCGTCGTTCAATTTCCTAGTTTCTGCTTCATTGTTTAACGTGACATTATTCCTTATCACAGCAACGGAATGGTGTTTGCATTGAAAAGTTGATTAGTTGAAATGGTCAGCATCTCTCTTTTGATTTATATCTCTATCGAGGTATTTATTTATGCATCTTTCTTCCCAGGTTATTGCTCTTGCTTCTTTCCTGACATCTTCTTCTATTCCCGGGTTGTTTAGATGTTTCCGCGACGGCGATACAAATCTTCAGTCCTGGCGGTTGTTTCCGATGTAGATATTATTGCATGGTGGATGAGCGTTGTTTCGGTTATAATTATTGGAAAGTGTCGGATGTTGGTATCGAATTCTATTGTTTGCTTGTTTTAGTTCTCGTGTTGCTTTCACGGCTTGGCGGTACGCATCGTCCAAGGATTGGTATCCTGCTATCTTTACTCGTAAATACACCTCGTTTGGGAGCCCCTTAACGAAAGCTTCCCTCGTGTCTCGATCTATCCTATCTTGAAATACGGTGCCGTACTCGTACCTTTCCCCGTTCATTATTGCCAATCTGAGATCTCTGACGCGATTTATGTAGTCCAAAATATCTTCTCCCGGTCGTTGAAACATTGTAGCTAATTCCCCTTTATATTCGTTAACCGTTTTTCCCGGACCGAACATATCTTTTAATTTATTCCCGAAATCGTTTAAACTTATTACTTCTGTGTCTTCTACGGCGAGAAACGCGTGTCCGCGAAGCTTATTCGTTAATAATTTTACTAACTGAGATTCTTGATGCCTAGGAACCATGTTTCGTGCGCGCTCGCATGCTCTTAAAAATCGAAATACCGAGGGTCGATGTCCGTCGAACACTGGTACTGTCTCTATTGCATCTTTTAACTTAATTGGTTGGGGATTAACTTCTATCGGTATTGTCGCTTGGGAAATTATCGGCGATGATACGGGTGTCTTGATTTCCTTCTTTATTTTCAGTGAACGCACATCGTCTTGTAATTTATTCATTTTTGTACTCATGTCGCGAAAATTCGCATCCCATGCTTTAAGTTTTTCCGATAACTTCAAGATCATGTCTTTGTCCAACGATTCTAATTTAGTCGACATTATTTCTTAGGTATAAATTTTATCGACAAGCGTGACAACTTTAGTCCTCTGTGGAGCGTATCGAACCGTTTAAACCAACTTTAATCCTCCGTGAAGCGGATCCCACCGCTGCCACCAAAAATTTAATCTGTTACGTATTTGTTTGTTTAAATCGATCAAATTCTAAATTTAAATTTTACTGAAATTTTTTTTTTGTTTGAGTTTGAATTTAATCGGAAGAGAAATATTGAAATGATATTATTGTGTATGAAATATTGATTTAGATTTCTGATTAATACGTTAGTTGCTGCCACCAGAAATAGTCTAAGGACTATTTCAGAAATTTTCTTTTTATTGTTAAATTTTTTTTTTGCGTTTAATGGGTAGCGTTAACTGACGTTTAATACAACTGGCAAACGAATTCCACTTTTCGGCTAACCTGCTATGTGCAGGGATACTGGCACGGGAGAGGATTAAAGCTGGGTACAATAAATATCTGTCCTCGTTGAACGGATTTTTATTTGAATGTAGAATTGCTTAGGTTATTATATATATATTTTATTAGCTGGATATATATATTTTAGCGTTGCTGGATTGGATAGTAATGTGAGATCTTTCGTTGTTTTATATAAATTTATTTTTACGTTTGACTTCTTCTTCTCCTTTAATTTCGCTGTAGTGGTTCGTCGTTAGAACCGAAACTCAATTCATTTGCTACGATGGATTCTATTGCCACGATTTTCTCGCCTTTTGAATTTAATAATCGAAGATGATTCTAACGATCCTCTCTGTGCGGGACTTGTGTAAAGTTTAAGCAATGATTCTTTCTTCAAAACCGTTCACGGAAATAAAACGAGATCGATGATAGGAAGTTCTAATTCGATTCTCGAGGGAAACGAAATTATCAGAGAAGGAATTTTCAAAATTAATTTTCTTACCTTGAGGAAAAAGTGCTGTCGGGTGCCATTACTTCGCCTGCTCCGGTGATCGTCGGTGTTTTTACTTCTGGGTTTATTACTTGAACTCGAATATAGTTAATTTCCAATTTTTACTTTATTTATTTTATCTAGATACCCGCCTTACAATTTACTAATCTGATTAATACAGTAAATGCTATACGAAATTTCTGAACGAACGTAATAAAAAGCACGATGGTAATGAGTACAAAGAATAATCGTAATAAGAATGATCACAAAGACTAATGCGCAAAGTATAATGAGCGTAATACGAATGATCCGTAATAACAATGAACACAAAATATAATAATGAGCACAATATGGTACGTAAATTATAATGAGCTCTGCTCTATGTTGCTACGCTTATTTATAATGCCATCCCCCACGGGGTGGTGGTCCACTGGGGGTACGCTTCCGTGGGAATCGGGATGTTGCAGTTTGGATTTCTTGAAATCGTACGTGAGAGAATGCGAGTTCCATACTTCGACTTAGTTCCTATCAGTCCTGTGCTTCTGCTGAGCTAGCGTCTAGGAGGCTTGAAGCATTCCATGCTGGTCTAGTCTTTTCCGCGAGAAACTTCTATGTTTTGTACCGTGGGAATTACCCGTGTCTCTTCGGCGCGTGCAAGGGCTGGCGGCTGCAGCATCAAACATCTCGATGTTTGCTCGGGCAACACGCGCAATTCCGCTGCTCTCCCACAACAAGGACCTCCTTCTTCGAGTTATTTTTCGTAAGTTTGGATATTCGCATATTATGGTTGTTTTTGCGATTTTAATGTTTTTTCCTTTTTTGTTGTTTCCCTAGGCTTCGGTGATCGACGTTCGGACAATGTTTGCGGAGGCATTTCCATCAGAGGTTCCTTATTATTATTATTTTTTTCTTTTAAATGTCTTTTGTTTTTATGTATGATATATATATATATATATATCATACATAAAATATATATATATATATATTTTAATATATATATATTAAATATATATATATATATATTATATTTATTTATTTAAATATATATATTATATATATATATATATATATATATATATATATAGTATCGTGGACGAAAGGCCTGGGAAATATCGGGCGAACTATGAACAGTGTCGCGATATATATATATATAGTATCGTGGACGAAAGGCCTGGGAAATATCGGGCGAACTATGAACAGTGTCGCGAGAGCCGAGGCGCCGTCGGGCCCATCAATGTGTCATCGGTCTTTTCAAGTGCATAGTTTCGTGGAAAAGACCTACGTAACCCTGGCTACGAGCGTCTGCGGAATACGTGTGCTGTGGGCCTAGGAAAAGGACAACAGAGTGTTAGTCGAGAAACAGAGTGCGAGTCGAGGAGCCGAGTGCGAGTCGAGCGGAGACGGAGTTTGCGAGTGGCGTTGCCGAGAGAGAGTGTGGATTGCGCTGTTTTCTGTACGTTTGGTATGAGTAGTTCAGGTTAATCAACAATCGTCTTTTTCTGTCTGATTAACATCTCTATTGTCCACTCTTTGTAAGCATATTACATCACGATATTACATATATATATATATTTATATATTTTTTAAATGTGATATCTATTTTATGTTTGTTAAATATATGTATATTTAATTTTATATTTCCCCCCTTTTTTTAAATATATATATATATTTTAAATATATATATATATATATTCATTTGTATTTGACAGTGTAGTTGCTCATAGAATCTATTAAAGAAAAATGTTAACAATGTGTTTTCATGATTTGTTTCTCGCGCCTGTTTTCCATTAATCCCTAAGATTCCTGTCGCCATAACGCGTGTTACTGTTCCGATGCGCACGTGTAAATCTAACATGGCTGCTCATAAATATCATTAGTAAAGTTATAGTGGCGGGTCTTTAGTTTTGTTTGATATCGAAGTAATTTTCCGTCTGTCGCACGTTTTTCCTTATTCTACCGCAATTAGAACATTTATTTATTAATATTGTTTAAAGTGACAATAGTATTGTTCGTGTGAATATACATATATATATGTCGGAGAGGCAGTGGGGATAGGGTTGTCGGTGTTTGAGGAGTCTTCATTGAAGGTAGCCATCGTTGCGGTGTAGCGAAGATACGATTTATTGACACAGGTATGAATAACACAGGTTTGACAATCTATCACGGCGGTGAGACGTCCGCGACACTAGTGACAGTGATCTCCGGTTCAATAACGAATCCGCGGCCAACGGGATGACAGATGGGCGTTCTCGCTGAATCTAAGTCTGACTCGTAAAAATAATTGCTGAGCGTAAAGACGTTACTCTTTAGTCGACGGGAGCGCGTCAAAGAATGCCCGTCCCGTCCCGATGATGCCACAGAGGAAAACTATAATGGGGTGTGTCTAACGACACGAGATCATCGGATTCGTCGAGGAAAGCCTTCGTTTAGGAAGTAAGGGAAATTGACGTTGCTGCTAATTGGTCAATCTCCATATCGGTGGTTAGAAAAAGATGCTAGCCGCCCTCGAGGGAAAGTTGCTAGTGGGAGACGCCGCTCGTTGGAAAATATGTCTCCCCTATCTTCCCGTAGTTGGGACAAAGACTGTTTGTCTGTTTGAAGGACTTTAGTTAACTAAACCTTAAGATTTATAACGGGCCCTCGGGCTAGCCGAACATGTACTGCGGAGACGCATCGACATCTGGCAATCATCTTACTCGAAGAATAGGGTCTGCGTGTGGCGAGCCACGGGACAGAAACCGTTGGAATGTTTACTGTCGCGTGTCGCCACGAATATTTCTTTTAAGGAGAGCTATAGAATTACTCCATACCTTTGTTAGGCAAAGCGTTCATCCCTTGACCGCGGCTACGTTGGGCGACAGACTGTCGCCTCGAGCCAAAGCTCACCGTCACTAATCTCGAACAATTACAATCGGATTGAATAACTACAATAGTTTAGTTACAGTTATAGTAGACTTTAGATTGCAATGTTGCGGGGCTATCCGAAGGTTCCGGTGTCCTTTCATCTCCGACATATATATATATTTATGTTGTGTGTCATATTAATATGACTAATGTTTTTTAATTCTTCGATAGCGTTATTTATTGTTTTGAGTAGTTTATTTTATAGTGTGTTCGATAGTATAAAACATACACACACACACATATATATAAATATGTATTCATATGCATATTTCTTCTGGCAGTGTAGTATTCATACGAAATGAAATGTTAATTATTTATTTTATATTAACTTCATTTAATAAGATAGAACACGCACACGCACACGTATATATGTATATACTTCTGGCAATGTGATTTTCATTTAGATTCTTTAGAGATGTAATGTTGTGTATTTGAGGTTATGTGTCAATTATTTGATTTCATATATACATATATATCTTGTATTGTGACAACATAGTATTAAGGTTTTGTTTCTAGATTATTGTGTGTTTAATGTGTGTTTACATATTTGTGTTTGATGATAGAATTTCTGTACGCAATTCCTCAAGTCGTTGCGGTGTTAATTATTTTGAGCGTTTGGCCCATCGCCAGGTTGTCGCTTAGTCCCAAGTGTTGCGTTGTGTGTTCTATTTCTTTTGTAGATTATTATTAGTGGTTTAGTTTAGAATATGGATTATTTATATATTTATATATAGACATGCATGTTTCGTAATTGTTAGGGAAGTGATACATTTACACTGTACATGAGAGTGTGTGTGTAAGGGTTAGAGGGCGTCAAGGTCTTAGTGGAGACAAAAGACTGTTGCCAGATGTTAGAAGAATCTAGGGTAGTCGGTTGGCGACCAGCGTGCGTGCAAGACGTTCTTCAGAGAGTAATATAGATGTATAACTGTTGTGTGGGAAATATAGTCAATAATTTGTATTCCCAAATCCTCGAATTTCCTAAACAGTAATGTAGTTCTTATTTTATAACTCTTTACCGGAATGTAGGCTAGTTTTAAGTATATATCTTACATTACTATTTGATTTAATACGCACACATATATATATATTTCTGACAATGTAACCTTTATTTCCTTAATAATACAATATTGTATGTTTCATGTATTCGTTAGACTATTAGTTTTTGACTTCATATATACTTATATTTCATAAATTGATAATATTGTATTTGTTGCATAGTATTGGAAGCACTGTCTCTAATATTTACTAGTTTATTACACGTCTGGCATATATGTTTATACTTATATGTAACTCTCCAAGTTGATTGATTAATATATATATATATATATGTCGGAGATGATACATATATATATGCAATGTTTGAGTTCAAACGAATCCACGGTCACCGGGATAACTCCTTACTAAGCGAAACTAACTTAGACGCAAATGCGATCGTCGAAAATGCTCGATGTATCACTCTCCAAGGCAATCGCAAGAATGCCAGCCTCGTGGAGATTTTTCTCCCTGTACGATTGCATTTTGTTTTCTATACCCGTTTGGAAGCATCGAGAAGGTTCCAAACGCCGTTGCTAGGCACACTCGTTGGAAGCATCGAGAAAGTTCCAAACGCCGTTGCTAGGCAGTTTCTGCCTGGAGTTTTGATTACTAATACAATGTATGTCCCATTGCATCGGCACCTCCGAGGCAACATCACACGTGGCTAGGCCCGCTCTCGAGGCCGCATGCCGCCACAACCACATTTCTCGGAAAACACATACAACCACTCCAGACCTCCGTTAGATAAAACATCCATCCCGTGACCGTGGCTACGTTCAGCGACCGATTGTCACCTCGAACCCAATCTCGCTTATTACAAATCTTAAGCAATTACAACTATAATAAAATCTAGGCTAAGGTACTAGAGGATGTTCCCAAAATTTCCAAGGAAAGGCTTCGGCTTTCCTTTCATCTCCGACACGGCCATCCTGACTATCACACGTCCTCGGGTGTACCTTCGTCAACAAAACAAAAGGAAACAAGATTAGTATCATTGTGATTTGCATTCAAAGTGCCAGTTGCATTCTGCGTGCTTTCAGTCGGGTCGTAATGACATGACGGACCATTCTCGATTTCACACCCAAATGGGTCTCATCCTTCGAATCGCACATACTCTCAAAGTTCGTTACATAACCAGCTTCGTAACACGATCGCTGTCAACACCAGACCGCCTCCAGCCTCGTGACATTGTCACTGTCGGTACTAGACCAGCTCCAGCTTCGTGACATCGTCGCTGTCGGTACTAGACCAGCTCCAAATCCGTGACATTGTCGCTGTCGGTACTAGACCAGCTCCAACCTCGTGACATTGTCGCTGTCGGTACTAAACCGGCTCCCAGCTTCGTGACATCGTCACTTCCAGTGCCTGACCGCACTGAACTCCGTCCCATGGCCGCACCTGGGCTCATATAATTCTACGATCCTCTGGGATCGGGGTACTCACATCGCCATGGTCACTGTTCTCGTCATTACAACAGACATCCAACTCCGCAGGAATGCAACTATCCGGCATTTTCCTTAACCTGTCATGACTGTACTTGTATGACCTTTTCCCATCCAGTGTTTTCAAGGTATATCGGTCTCCTTCCAGGACCTCCGATATCACAAACGGACCCCTGAATTTTGGATCCAATTTTGTCTGGTTCCTTTCTTCATTTTGGCGTAGTACCAAATCACCGGGATTAAACCTAACTACTTTAGCTTTGGTTTTATCGAATCTCTCTTTGTCATACCTAGCACTAGTTTCCATCTCTTTTATTGCCTGTTGTCTTACACTGGAGATATCTATTTCTTTTTCCTCGATGTTATCAGGTAGTAATAAGTCATACGGACTTGCTGCTCTACCAATCAATAACTCTAAAGGACTCGATTTGGTTACGCGGTTGATGGTGCAATTCAAAGCCAATTGCATCTCCCCGATCGCGTCTTGCCATGAACGCCCGGTCGTTTCTACCGTTGTGAACATATTTTTTAACGTGCTCATAACACGTTCTACTTGCCCATTGGCCTTACTTGCACCGGTCGCGATCAAATGAACTTTGATTTGTTTGCTCGCACAGAATTCTTGAAATTCCCGGCCCGTGAAACATCTACCGTGATCTGCTATTATCCGACAGGGACTACCGAACAAAAACACGGCGGACTTAAGTGCCTTGATAACGCTAAGCGAATCCAATTTGCGTGTGTGATGTAAGTGCACGAATTTCGTAAAGGCATCGATCAGGACGACGACATACTCTTTCGAGTCATTCTTGCCACTCAGCTTGCCCGTTATGTCCATGTGCACCGTATGCCACGGTATGCCGGTCTTAGGTATAGGATGCAGTTCAGCCTGTATTTTACCTGAACTAGCCTTCGAAACTCTACAAGCATGGCAGTTCTCGACAAATTTGCGAACATACTTCGCCATTCCCTCGAACCAATAATACTCATAGAGCTTCTCGAGCGTTTTATCCCATCCTAAGTGCATAATTGACTGATGCACATGGTTGATGACGGACCATCTAAAACCTCTCGGAACAATGGGTAAGCAAAGGGTTCTGCCCTTTCGTTGTATTTTACGGTAAAGTGTACCGGATCGCAGTTCGTAGGTATTCGCGATATCTTCCGCGAGCTCTTCGTTCTGTAATTTATTAACGATTTCGGAGATTTGCGGATCGCGACGTTGTTCCGCTAATAGCCAGTCTTCGGAGATCTCGGCCAGATTAATCTCTTTCTCTGCGACCTTGTCTATCATACGGCGATTCAAGTCTACGGGGTTTCGCGAAAAGAAATCTACGTGGGCCATTCGTTTACCCTCTCGATACATGATGTCAAAATCGAATGTTTGCAAATAAGCCCACCACCTATAAACCCGGTCGTTTAAGTTTACTTTGTTGCTGGAGGCTTTCAAAGAATTACAGTCGGTAACTACTAAGAATTTCCGTCCATGTAAGTAGTGTCGGAAATGCTTGACGGCGCTTACTACTGCTAGTGTCTCCAGTTCGTACGAATGATACCTAGATTCCGCGGGACTGGTCCTTTTACTATAATATTCGATGACTCTGTTTTCCTTTTCGACTCTATGCATTAAAATAGCTCCATACCCCTCCGAACTAGCGTCGGTATGTAGCTCTATGGGATGATTGGGATCAAATATCATTAACACCGGCGCGTCGGTCAGAACGGAAATTATCTGTTGTCTTATCTTTTCGTGCCTGTCCGTCCAAGTCATGTGCTTGTTACTAGAAGTGAGTGCGTACAAGGGTTTCATCACTTGTGAAAATTTAGGAATAAATTTTCGGAAGTAAGAGGCCAAACCTATAAACTGCCTAAGCTGTGTGACGGTCGACGGTGCAGGTAAAGAATTCAAAGCTTGTATTTTTCCCGGGTTTGGACGAACTTCTCCGTTACGAATTACATATCCCAAATAAAGTACCGACGTCTTCAGAAAAGAACATTTAGCGAAATTGAAAGAAAATCCGGCGTTTACGAGAGTGTTTAGTACAGTGTGCAACCTTTCTAGAGCTTGATCTATTGAGTCGGTGATTATTAGAACGTCGTCCAAATAAACAACGACATACGAATAAGCGAGGTCGCCTAAGGCCTTGAAAATGGCTCTCTGGAAAGCGGCTGGTGCATTTTTCAACCCAAACGGCATCGTCACGTATTCGTATTGACCGTCGGGGGTAACGAACGCAGTATATTCCGTCGAGTTAGGGTGAATGGGAATCTGGTGAAATCCGCTAGCCATGTCCAGGCTAATGAAGTATCTCGCACTCTGCAATCTCGCGATTTGGTCAGCAATAAGGGGTAAGGGATACCGATCCGCGACCGTATTTTTATTCAGCGCTCGAAAGTCTACACACAATCTGTCTGTGCCGTCCTTCTTCTTCACGAGTATCATAGGGCTCGCGAACGGCGAATTACTAGGTTTTACAATTTGTGCTTTAATTAATTCGTCTATTCTCTCGCGTACTATTCTTCGCTCTTCCTCGCTAAGCCTGTAAGGGCTTCTCTGCACGGTGACGTTGGGATCAATTAACCGTATTTCCAACTGGCCCGTACTGACGCGAGTACGCGGGAAACCCGTAATGAATGATTCTTTAAATTTTTCGAGAACAGAGATTAATCGATCTTTATAGTTACCGATCACATCAGTGTCAACCTCGTTAATGTCGACCGCATCTTCCGCGACTTTACCACAAGCGTTAACGACATTTGTTTTACAAATAACGAGGCTATTTTGCGTGATATTTACGTCGAATCCCTGGCTCAAAATCTCGCGACCAATCATGATGTCGTATTTTAGGTAATCGTCAGCAAGGACATGAAAAACTATCTCCAATGTAAGACCGTTAATACAAACAGTGGACAAAATCTGAAATGTACTCTTAATACAAGTATTCCCGATCCCCCGCATCACTACCACATCGGTTATTCTTTTACCCGAAAATTTCGAGGCTAGGGACTCTTTGATTAACGAACACTCGGCCCCAGAATCAAAGTAAAATGGAAACGACTTACCCAGATGGCTTAATCTACCAGCCGGAGCTTCCACTACACAGGAGTCGATCCGGCGTTCGTCAATGGAATCGTAGTTTCTTTTCCGCGATGATGGGCAATTAGGCGCGATATGTCTCTCCTCGTGGCATTTGAAGCAGGTCACCTTCGACGATGCGGCTGGTCGTTTTTCCTTCGGGTTTCGTATATCCTGCTCCTTCCCCGTTTGTGTTTGCAGGCGACACTCCGTTCTCCTATGTCCGTGAGCACCACAGCGGTAGCACTTAATCCGAGGAACTGATAGCCTGCTTCGTTTAACTTCAGGTTCCGTTAGTGAATTTCTTGGCGAAAATGTCGGCTGATCGTTGTAAGGGAGAATCCTCATTTCATCATGAAATTGGTCCTCCGTCCTGATATTATTCGCGAGCGTTAGTCGCCGAAAGCGTCGATCTTGTGAACTCAGTATATAAAGGGCGAGGGCATTGATCACTTCGGGCATCGTTAGATCTTGCAACTTCATCTGCAGCATGGAGCGGAGGCGACTACCGTACGCTCCCGGGGATTCAGTCTCCGACGGTCGTTCTCTGGATATCCTTATTAACGCCGAAGCGGCTGTCTCTCTGCCACCAAAACGCGAAAGAAATTGTTCCTTAAACGTTGGCCAGGTAAGCTTTCCACCGCGCACCATTTGTGAAAGCCAATGCGCAGCAGAACCCCTTAGGGCGCGATTTAGAGCGGAAAGTAACGCACTATCTTGCATCGGGTGGTCTTTCAAAATCAGATCAGCATGAGAGCACCACGCGGATGGATCGGCGCCCGCGCCTTCGGGGTCAAAACGTGGTAACGTTGCATCCTTAGATTCCGTACTCGGCCTTTGCTCCCCCGGTTTGTGCGCTAGCGTCTGAATTAACTCGCGCATAAGGACCATTTGCTCTTGTAGCACTTTAAACGGTTCTAATCCCACTTCTGATGTCGGATCACGATTCGAATTTTGGGCGCCCGACGACTCTTCATGTGGACTAGCCATCGTTTCACAAAGCCGAGATTTTATTTACACGTATATACAGGTCTATCACTAAGCTTAACAAATAATAAGTACAACTAATAATAAGTCTAACAAACACTAAGCCTAATGAATAACACGATCTACGAATAATTAAATTAAATAATACTATTAGCAATGTTTGAGTTCAAACGAATCCACGGTCACCGGGATAACTCCTTACTAAGCGAAACTAACTTAGACGCAAATGCGATTATCGAAAATGCTCGATGTATCACTCTCCAAGGCAATCGCAAGAATGCCAGCCTCGTGGAGATTTTTCTCCCTGTACGATTGCATTTTGTTTTCTATACCCGTTTGGAAGCATCGAGAAGGTTCCAAACGCCGTTGCTAGGCACACTCGTTGGAAGCATCGAGAAAGTTCCAAACGCCGTTGCTAGGCAGTTTCTGCCTGGAGTTTTGATTACTAATACAATGTATGTCCCATTGCATCGGCACCTCCGAGGCAACATCACACGTGTGGCTCGGCCCGCTCTCGAGGCCGCATGTCGCCACAACCACATTTCTCGGAAAACACATACAACCACTCCAGACCTCCGTTAGATAAAACATCCATCCCGTGACCGTGGCTACGTTCAGCGACCGATTGTCACCTCGAACCCAATCTCGCTTATTACAAATCTTAAGCAATTACAACTATAATAAAATCTAGGCTAAGGTACTAGAGGATGTTCCCAAAATTTCCAAGGAAAGGCTTCGGCTTTCCTTTCATCTCCGACATATATATTTATGTTGTGTGTCATTTTAATATGGCTAATGTTTTGTAATTCTTCGATTGCGTTATTTATTGTTTTGAGTAGTTTATTTTATAGAGTATTCGATAATATAAATATATATATATATATACGTATTCATATGCATATTTCTCTTGGCAGTGTAGTATTCATGCGAAATGAAATGTCAATTATTTATTTATCCTTTACCGGAATGTAGGCTAGTTTTAAGTATGTATCTTAGATTATCGGTTTGATAGAATTCGCACACATATATATATATTTCTGACAATGTAACCTTCATTTCTTTAATAATACAATATTGTATGTTTTATGTATTCGTTAAACTATTAGTTTTTGACTTCATGTATACTTATATTTCATAAATTGATAATACTGTATTTATTGCATAGTATTGGAAGCACTGTCTCTAATATTTACTAGGTTATTACATATTCGGCATATATGTTTGTCGGAGATAAGAGGACACCGGTGCCTTCCCTCTGAAACCTCGGGAAAATCCATAAAAACATTGTAATTAAAATCTACAGTTGTAACTAAACGATTTGCCGTCATTCTAACCAATTGTATTTGTTTGAGACTTGTGACAATGAGCTTGGGCTCAAGGCGACAATTAGTCGCCGAACGTGGCCGCGGTCAATGGGACGAACTCTCCATCTAACAAAGGCATTGAGTAATCCTATAGCTCTCCTTAAAAGAAAGATTTGTAGCGGCACGTGGCAGTAAACATTCCAACGGTTTCTGTCCCGTAGCTTGCCACACGCAGATCCTATTCTCCGGGCAGGATGTTTACCAGATGTCGACGCGTCTCCACAGTACGTGATCGGCTAGCCCGAGGACCGTCATAAACACTAATATCTAGTTATCTAAAATCCTTCAACAGATACACAGTCTTTGTCCCAGTTACGGGAAGACAGGAGAGACCTATTTTTCCACGAACGACGTCTCCCACTAGCAACCCTCCCTCAAGGGCAGCTAGCATCCTTTTCTAACTACCGATATGGAGATTGGCCAATTAGCAGCAACGTCAATTTCCCTTACTTTCCGAACGTAGGATGTCCCCGACGAATCCGATGATCTCGTGTCCCTAGTCACACCCCGTCATAGTTTTCCTCTGGGGTATCACCGGGACGGAAAGTCATTCTCTCTTGCGGTCTCATCGACAAAAAAAGGATTAACTCCTTACGGTCAGCGAATATTAACACAGAATTCGACTTAGATTTTTGCCAGTGCGTACGACTACCGTCCCGTTGCCCGCGTATTCGTTATTGAACCTAGGATCATTATCATTAGTCTCTCGAGTATCTAATTACCACGGTTATTTGTCCGGTTCTATGGTAATCGTATTTGCACTAGCCAATGTCTTCTCTATTGCATAACGATGACGTGTAGTCCAAACGAAGATTCGCTTTACGCCCCTAACCCTAATTCTAATGTAAACCCGACATATATATATATATATATATATATATATATATATATATATATATTAAAAAGGGGGAAATATAAAATTAAAATACATATATTTTACAAACATAAAATAGATATCACATTTAAAAAAAAATATATATATATATCATACATAAAAACAAAAGACATTTAAAAGAAAAAAAATAATAATAATAAGGAACCTCTGATGGAAATGCCTCCGCAAACATTGTTCGAGCGTCGATCTCCGAAACCTAGGGTAACAACAAGAAAGGGAAAAACATCAAAATCGCAAAAACAATCATAAGCGTACCCCCAGCGGACCACCACCCCGTGGGGGATGGCATTATAAATACGCAAAGCAACGTAGAGCAGTGCTCATTATTATTATTCCGGTGAACATTCTTATTACGTCCATTGCTCATTATTATTCCGATGAACATTCTTATTACGTCCATTGCTCATTATTATTCTGGTGAACATTCTTATTACGTTCATTGCTCATTATTATTCCGGTGAACATTCTTATTACGTTCATTATTCTTCGTTCATTATTCTTTGCTCATTATTATTCTGGTGAACATTCTTATTACATTATTCTTCGTTCATTATTCTTTGTTCATTATTATTCTGGTAAACATTCTTATTACGCTCATTATTCTTCGCCCATTATTATAGTGATCATTGTTATTACCGTTCATTATTCTTTGTTCATTATTATTGCGATCTTCGTTATTACGGTTCATAATTATTTTGTTCACTCTTTGAGTTCATTGTTACTACGTTCGTTATTGCGCTCATCTTTAGAAATTTTGTATAGTATTTTGCGCTTCGGGGTCTTTAGTTTTTCGGTCAAGAAAAGAGAGCCGCGACTAAGTAAAAAGAAAATTTTATTTTTGAACGCGCATTGTAATTGCGGTATTAATCCAGTTAGTAAATTGTTCTGTCTGTATCGAAATAGATAAATAAAGTAAAAGTTGATAGTAAACTATATTCGAGTTCAAGTAATAAACCCAGCAAAAACTTCGACGACCACTGGAGCAGCTGAGGTAATGGCGCCAGACAGCGCCTACTCCTCAAGGTAAGAAAATTAATTTTGAGAATTTCCTTTTTCTCTGATAATTTCGTTACCCTCGAGAATCGAATTAGAACTTCCTATCATCGGTCTCGTTTTATTTTCGTGAACAGTTTTGAAGATAGAATCATTGTTTAAACTTTAAACAAAGGAGTTGTCCGCTGTGTCGGCTTGTGCGAACGGTGTTTTCAGCTACTGAAACACCCACTGATCTTCGCATTTCTCCTCCCATTGTTGGCAAAATATTGCCCGTCTTTGGGCAAGGCTAGCGAAATCACACAAATCCCGCACAAAAAGGACTATTAAATACATCGTCGGGGTCAATCGAAAATTAAGAGCAATACCGGCATTGCTAATAATCGATATTCTTGCCATCGTGCATGCGATTGTAAGAGAGAAATAGCAGAACAATTTCCCTTCGGAAATTTAACCAAAGGATCGTTCGCTGTGTTGGCTTGTGCAAACGGTGTTTTCGATTATCAAAAAAACACCCGTCGATCTTCGCATTCCTCCTCCCACTGTTGGTAAAATACTACCCGTCTATGGGCAAGGCTTGCGAAATCACACGAGTCCCACACAGAGAGGATCGTTAGAATCATCCTCGAGTATTAAACTCAAAAGGCAAGAAAATCGTGGTAACAGAATCCATCGTAGTAAATTTTTTTTATTTATTTGTTGAAATTACAATCAATTCTCGCGTTGAGAATTTTCAGTAATTTTTCTGGCGTGGCGCAGTGACATGGCTGTTTATTTACAATAAGTTAATACTTATTATAGATAGGTATAATTTATAAGTATTATAAGTAAGTGCATATGCTTAATTTGGATAATTAAATGAATCTAACGTTTAGGTCTAGCGGGTAGTGCCTCTTCAGCCTGCGAATCTGGTCCGTCGTATCGAGTAGTCCAGTGATTAGGGGGTTTCGGTGTTTGTTGACTCTTTTGCTATATCTGTCGCTATATTTTGCTATTTCCTCTTTGACTGTAGGTATCTTGAGGTCGCGATGGATGGTTTCGTTGGTAACATACCAAGGTGCGTCTATTAAGGCTCTTAGCGTTTTCGATTGGAATCGTTGTAGTATTTCGATGTTGGAGTTACTTGCTGTTCCCCATAGTTGGATTCCGTAGGTCCAGACAGATTTTATTACGGTCTTGTAGAGGGTAATTTTATTCTGTATGTTTAGTTTGGAGCGTCGGCCCGTGAGCCAATAGAGTTTTTTTAGTTTGTCCTTTAGTTGCTTCGTTTTATCTGAGATGTGTGTCTTCCACGTTAGTCTCCTGTCCAGGGTCATGCCCAGGTATCGGACTGTGTCCCTGCTAGGAACTGTTGCATTGTTGATGGTGACCTGGGGGCAGGTTTGTTTTCGGAGCGTGAAGGTTACATGTGAGGATTTCTTTTCGTTGACTTTGAAGCCCCATTTGTGAAACCACTTTTCCATGGAGTCGAGACTTCGCTGGAGAGTGGATGAGGCTATTGCCGGGTCTGCGTGGGTAGCTAATAGCACTGTGTCGTCTGCAAATGTCGCTATTGTTATATCGTTTGATATAGGTAGGTCGGCAGTGTAGATGGAGTACAGTAGGGGTCCGAGGACACTACCTTGGGGTATGCCGACTTCTATTGGGAATGTTGCGGAAGTGGCGTCTAGGCATTTAACCATGAATTGTCCATTGGTTAGGTAAGATTTTAGGATGGAGTAGTAGGGGTGAGGTAGGATCTTTTTAAGCTTGTATAGTAGCCCTTCATGCCATACTTTGTTGAATGCCTGTTGGATGTCTAGGAAAACCGCTGAGCAATATTTTTTCTTTTCGAGTGTTTGGCTGATCGTATGAGTTAAGCGGTGGATTTGCTCTACTGTAGAATGATGTTTTCGGAAGCCGAATTGGAGATCTGGGAGTGTTTTCAAGTTCTCTAGGATTGGAAGGAGTCGGTTCGTGAGCATCTTCTCGAATAGTTTGGACAGGGTAGGTAAAAGACTGATTGGGCGATAGGAGCAGGTTTCGTATATCGGTTTACCGGGTTTAGGGATGAGGGTAACCAATGAGATTTTCCAGGCCTTAGGATAGTGTTCCAGGCGAAGGATAGCATTAAAAATCGATGTGATGAGTGCTATCCCTTTTGTGGGAAGTTCCTTGATTGCTTTATTGCCTATTAGGTCGTGTCCTGCTGCTTTCTTGGGGTTTAGGCGACTGATTGTTTCTATAGTCTCTGCAGAGGAGAAGGGTTCGATAGGAGGGGACATTTGGAAGGGGGTGTGCAGGTATTCAGTAACGTCCGCGGCGGCTTTGGGGGAATGGGGTTTGAATACTTTTAACAAGTGTTTAGCAAACAGGTCGGCTTTTTCTATAGGGCTTCGCGCCTATCCACCTTGCGGACGGCGGATAGGTGGGATTATTTGTGGGGGGCGTGTGAGTTTCCTGGAGGCCTTCCATAGTGAGTAGTTGGAGTCGGCTGTGGGGGATAAGCTGGCGAGGTATTTATGGAAACAGTCGTTTTTATAGTTTTTTAAGGTTCTGGATAGCTTTCTAGTTGCGTTGTTTAGTTTGCGTTTGTCATCCGGTGTTCTATGGGTCTGCCATACTCTTCTTAGTCTACGTTTTTCTGCTATTTTTTTTAGTATGTATTGGGGATATTCTTGTTTGCTGTTAAATGGCTTTGTCGGTGTGGAGAGACAGATTGCGTTTATTATGCTCGTGTTTAAGTATCCCGTGGCTGCTTCGATTTCTTCCTTTGTTTTTAGTGGGGTGAAGGCTGAGGTTGAGTGTGTAAAGACTTCTCTGAAGAGCTGCCAGTTGGTGTGTTGGTTGTGAATGGAGCCATTAGGTGTATTCTCGATGATTGTTGAACTGACTGTTGCTATCACGGGAGAATGATCAGAGTAGAGATCAGCCGAGGAGTTGATCTGGACGTGTCTTGATGGGATATTTTTAGTTATGAAGAAGTCGAGAAGGTCGGGTATTTTGTTGGTGTCAGTGGGCCAGTATGTGGGTTCGTATGTGGTGAGGTAGTTGAGGTGTTGTTTGTTATGCTGTTTAAGAGGTCTTTGCCTCTTGCTGTAACCAGTCTGCTGCCCCATTGGATGTGCTTGGCGTTATAGTCTCCTCCAACTATGAATCTATTGCCCAGGGTGTCCAGGAAGTTATCAAAGTCTTCTTTGGCGATGGAGTGACTGGGAGGGCAGTATACTGCTGAGGTGGTGATTGAGCCATGACAGTCTTCTATTGCTACGTTTGTTGCTTGGAGGTAGTCTTTCTGGAATGATGGAAGTTCGTAGTGCTTAATACTTGCTTTGATTATTATTCCGGTGCCACCGTGGGCCTTTCCGCTGGGGTGTTGGGTATGGTAGAATTTGTAACCATTTATTTTCAGGTAGCTCTTGTCGGTGAAGTGGGTTTCCGATACGAGCATTACGTCGATTTGCTGGTGTTTTAAGAAGAGTTCTAGTTCAAGTTTGTGTTGCGCTAGACCGTTGGCGTTCCAGAGTGCTATGCGCCTTGGTTTTATTTTGAGTCGGGGCGTGTTAATTTTTCCACGATGAGTGTTAGTAGCGATAGCAAGTGATTTATTTGCTCTGATTGTTTCTCTATTAGCTTTTCAAGCCTAGAGGAGTTGTCTGTGTTAGGTGGGTTGGGGACACTGTTTTGGGGAAGATTCCTTTGGCTGTTCGGGTTATTTTGGATGCCTTGTACTGCTTGGGCATAGGAGGTTGAGGTGGAGATGAATTTGGTAGGACTGGGTGTTTGGTTGGTTGAGGGGGTTGGGGTAGTCGTGAATTTCGGCGGGCTGGGTGTTTGGTTGGATACCTCTTTTGCTCTGAGCTTAGGGTACCTGTTCGTGTATAGTGTTTTATATGCTGGGCTGCCTTTGTAGTTGGCAGGATGGTCCCCTTGGCAGTGGATGCATTTCGCTGGGGTTTCCGGTGATTTGGCGCACTGGTCAGTGGAGTGAGTGCCTGCGCATTTAACGCAGCGGAAAGTATGGTTGCAGTATTTCTGCGTATGACCGTACCTTTGGCACCTTTTGCATTGCACTATTTCTTTTTTCACGAGCGGTGGTTCGATCTTTATTATCGCGTTCATTAGGCGACTGATGTTGTAGATTTCTTTATTGTTCGGCTTTTGTTTAATGTCTAGGAAGAATAAGGATAACGGGTCTTTCGAGACTCTATGCCTTATATTACTTACGTTGATGACTTCGTGGCCGAGTTTTGAGAGTTCGTATTTGAGTTCGTCTATGTCTGCTGAGTGGTGTATGTTTCGTAGGACCACCCGGAAAGGCCTTTCCTGTTTGAGTTGGTAGGTGTGGAAGTTGGCGTTCAGGGTCCTGAGTGTCTTGGTGAGTTTTCTGTAAGCTTCTGGGTTCGTCGGCAGTATTTTTACTTTATTGTTACTTATCTTAAGGTTATATTCCTCCTTGCAGATATCTCTCTCTAGGGACTTGATCATTGTCTGTATGTCGATGACGTCGTCCACAAATATTGGTGGGGGAGGGGGGATTCTCTGTGAGTATTGGTTTGGTGGTGGTTCTACGATTTCCATGGCGTCGGTTGAGGATTCCAATACCGCGAACCTGTTGTGTGTGTTTATTTGCGTTGTTGTTTCTATTTTCCATTTCTTTGTAGTATTAGCGTCGTTAGTGCGGAGAGTTCTGCTACACTTCTGCCACGGGGGAGGTAGCGCGGGGTACCTGCGAGTCTGCTCCGGAGAGCCTGGTCGCGATTGCTGGGCCATCATCGAGCTAGTTAATTCGGAATGAACAACTAGTCGTGAGGCTATGAGGCTAGTATTCGGGTTGGGGTTAGGTGCGTGGGATTTTCTTCTCCCTAAAGGGTAAGGGACACTTGGCTGTGTTCTCTTTCGACGGTTGGGCGACACGTGTTGTTTTCGGACTACGCTGGGCACTAGAGACACATCTGCACATTTCGGCACTCCACAGCGAACTGATCGTAGTAAATGAATTGAGTTTCGGTTCTAACGGCAAACTATTACAGCGAAATTAAAAGAGAAGAAGAAGTCAAACGTAAAAATAAATTTATATAAACCAACGAAAAATCTCACATTCCTATCCAATCCAGCAACGCTAAAATATATATATATCCGGCTAATAAAATATATATAAAGGTAATAATCTAAGCAATTCTACATTCAAATAAAAATCCGTTCAACGAGGACAAATATTTATTGTTCCCAGCTTTAATCCTCTCCCGTGCCAATATCCCTGCACATAGCAGGTTAGCCGAAAAGTGGAATTCGTTTACCAGTTGCATTAAGCGTCAGTTAACGCTACCCATTAAACAAAAAAAATAATAAAAATAAGATATTTTGAAATAGTCCTTAGACTATTTCTGGTGGCAGCAACTACCGTATTAATTAGAAATCTAAATCAGTATTACATACACAATAATATCATTTCAATTCATTTCCCTTCAGCTTAAATTCAAACTCAACAAAAAAAAATTTTTCAGTAAAATTTAAATTTAAAATTTGGTCGATGTCAATAAACTAATACGTAACACTAGATTTCATCGAAATCGACGAAATCTGCGCGATTTGCGAGCTATTTTGCTTGTTTCGACGCTTAAATGGTAGTGCGTTACATTTGCAGTGTAAAATGGAGTTCAACGAGCGCTTAAACGTCGAAATATCTCCAACGGGAAGGAAATGACAGCTAGTGTCACGTCCCGCGCTCCGCACGCGCCGTAACAAGAACAAGAAAACCATTCTATACAAAACACGCGAATAAGGATCTGAATGCACAAACGAACACACGGCACTACGAAACGAAAGGAAGGATTAACAAAACGAGGGCGATTAACGGATCCAACCAATAAACAAAATACATATACACACAATTCTAAATAAACCAGGAAATAAGAATAACTACAAAAGGGGAAAATAATTGAAACGCCAGGAATATATATATATATATATATATATATATATATATATATATATATAAATATATTTCAATCAATCAATTTGGAGAGTTACATATAAGTATAAACATATATGCCGAACATGTAATAACCTAGTAAATATTAAAGACAGTGCTTCCAATACTATGCAATAAATACAATATTATCAATTTATGAAATATAAGTATACATGAAGTCAAAAACTAATAGTTTAACGAATACATAAAACATACAATATAGTATTATTAAAGAAATGAAGGTTACATTATCAGAAACATATATATATATGTGTGCGCATTCTATCAAATCGATAATCTAGGATACATACTTAAAACTAGCCTACATTCCGGTAAAGAATTATAAAATAAGAACTATATTATGGAACATGCATGTCTATATATATGTCGGAGATGAAATGAAAACCGGAGCCTTCCCTATGCAATTTTGAGGAGGCCTTTTAATGCTTTAGCCCAGATTTTATCATAACTGTAATTAAGTAATTGTCATCTGTAATTGTTTGACATTTGTGAAAAGCGAAAGTGGGTTCGAGGTGACAACTGGTCGCTGAACGTAGCCACGGTCACGGGATAAACGTTTTGCCTGACGAAGGTGTGGATTGGTTGTATTGTTCTCCCTAGAAATCACATAGAATTGTACTTTAGAGATGTCGATATAATGGGACACACGTTGTATGAGGAATCAATCTCCAGACGGAAACTGCCTAGCAACGGCGTTTGGATCTTTCTCGATGTTTCCAAGGAGTATATAACAAACTTTTGACAGATATTGCCTAGCAACAACGATTGGAACCTTCTCGATGTTTCCAGCGAGAATATAACAAACAAATGCAGTCGTCTTACGAAAAAGATTTTAATCAGAGAGGCATTCGTGTGATCGCCTTGGAAAGTGATACATCGAGTAATTTTTTCCGAGTGATTCAGCAAACGTATTTTTTTGTGTTATAAAATTGTTTAAAGTTTTCCCGTTGACCGTGGATTCGTTTGAACCCCGGATCATTGTTTATAGCGTAAATTAAATTCAATATTTGTAAATTTATCAATCGTTAATTTTCATTATTCGTTAAATTAGTAAATCGTAAGATATATTATTCGTTTCTTTTATTGTTCGATAAAACTTATTATTCTTTAATCTAATTAATAATTTAATTTATCATTTGTTAATCAATCATATCATTTACAAAATTCATTATTCATAATATTTGTAAAACCTTGTTTATTCGTGTAAATATATTCTCTGTTTTGTAAAACAATGGCTAATTCAAACGAAGAATCGTTACGCGCCTTAAATCCTAATGTTAACCCGACATATAAATATATAAATTATATTCTAAACTAAACTACTATTAATGTATGCGCATTCTACATTATTGATTCAAATCGATAATCTAAGATACATACTTAAAACTAGCCTACCTTCCGGTAAAGGATAAATAAATAATTGTCATTTCATTTCGTATGAATACTACACTGCCAGGAGAAATATGCATATGAATACGTATATATATATATATATATATATGTATGTGTGCGCGTATGTTTTATATTATCGAATACTCTATAAAATAAACTACTCAAAGCAATAAATAACGCAATCGAAGAATTACAAAACATTAGCCATATTAAAATGACACACAACATAAATATATATATATATATATATATATATATATATATATATATATATACGTATATTCACACGAACAATACTTTTGTCACTTTAAAGCAATATTAATAAATAAATGTTCTAATTGCGGTAGAATAAGGAGCGGCAGACGGAAAATTACTTCGATATCAAGCAAAACTAAAGACCCGTCACTATAACTTTACTGATGACATTTATGAGCAGCCATGTTAGATTTACACGCGTATGGCGACAGGAATATTAGGGATTAATGGAAGTCAGTCGCGAGAAATAAATCATGAAAACACATTGTTAACACTTTTCTTTAATAAAATCTGTGCGCAACTACAAATGTAAAAAATATATATATGTCGGTGATGAAAGAACACCGGAGTCTGTAATTGAACAATTGTAGTTATTCAAACCGATTGTAATTGTTCGAGAGTTGTGATAATGAGCTTGGGCTCGAGGCGACAGTCTGTCGCCCAACGTAGCCGCGGTCAAGGGATGAACGCTTTGTTTAACAAAGGTATGGAGTAATTCTATAGCTCTCCTTAAAAGAAATATTCGTGGCGACACGCGACAGTAAACATTCCAACGGTTTCTGTCCCGTGGCTCGCCACACGCAGACCCTATTCTTCGAGTAATATGATTGCCAGATGTCGATGCGTCTCCGCAGTACATGTTCGGCTAGCCCGAGGGCCCGTTATAAATCTTAAGGTTTAGTTAACTAAAGTCCTTCAAACAGACAAACAGTCTTTGTCCCAACTACGGGAAGATAGGGGAGAAATATTTTTCAACGAGCGGCGTCTCCCACTAGCAACTTTCCCTCGAGGGCGGCTAGCATCTTTTTCTAACCACCGATATGGAGATTGACCAATTAGCAGCAACGTCAATTTCCCTTACTTCCTAAACGAAGGCTTTCCTCGACGAATCCGATGATCTCGTGTCCTTAGACACACCCTAGTATAGTTTTCCTCTGTGGAATCATCGGGACGGGACGGGCATTCTTTGACGCGCTCCCGTCGACTAAAGAGTAACGTCTTTACGCTCAGCAATTATTTTTTACGAGTCAGACTTAGATTCAGCGAGAACGCCTATCTGTCATCCCGTTGACCGCGGATTCGTTATTGAACCTGAGATCACTGTCACTAGTGTCGCGGACGTCTCACCGCCGTGATAGATTGTCAAACCTGTGTTATTCACACCTGTGTCAATAAATCGTATCTTCGTTACACCGCAACGATGGCTACCTTCAATGAAGACTCCTCAAACACCGACAACCCTATCCCCCCTGCTTCTCCGACATATATATATATATATATATATATACGTATTCATATGCATATTTCTCTTGGCAGTGTAGTATTCATACGAAATGAAATGTCAATTATTTATTTATCCTTTACCGGAATGTAGGCTAGTTTTAAGTATGTATCTTAGATTATCGGTTTGATAGAATTCGCACACATATATATATTTCTGACAATGTAACCTTCATTTCTTTAATAATACAATATTGTATGTTTTATGTATTCGTTAAACTATTAGTTTTTGACTTCATGTATACTTATATTTCATAAATTGATAATATTGTATTTATTGCATAGTATTGGAAGCACTGTCTCTAATATTTACTAGGTTATTACATGTTCGGTATATATGTTTATACTTATATGTAACTCTCCAAATTGATTGATTGAAATATATGTATATATATATATATATATATATTCCTGGCGTTTCAATTATTTTCCCCTTTTGTAGTTATTCTTATTTCCTGGTTTATTTAGAATTGTGTGTATATGTATTTTGTTTATTGGTTGGATCCGTTAATCGCCCTCGTTTTGTTAATCCTTCCTTTCGTTTCGTAGTGCCGTGTGTTCGTTTGTGCATTCAAATCCTTATTCGCGTGTTTTGTATAGAATGGTTTTCTTGTTCTTGTTACGGCGCGTGCGGAGCGCGGGACGTGACACCCCCGCCCTTGGAGTTCAAATTTCCAAAGGAAATTTGACTGATGGTATCTCTGAGTTCGCTCAAGGCGGACGTAGATGTCGTTGGTAGTTGAGTGACTACCGGTGTTATCGATATCCCTTGAGGTTGTGCTGTTTGATCATCGATATTTCGTCTTCTTTTGAGGTATAGTAGCGGGTGGGTGACTGAGCCGCATATTGCTCCTAATAGGGCGATTCCACATTCGTAAGTTTCACGTAACTGGTATCCGTGTGCGGCTATATCTATTATTGTCTTGATTAGTTTAGATATTGCGAGTATTCCAAATATTGCTGCACTGACAGTTCCAAATTCCATAAAACCAGTCCATAAGCTTGATACGGTATTTTTCGCTATTGTCGTTAATGTGTTTTGTCCATCATTCCCAGGATGTTTACTGTTCCAGGGACGATTGTTTTTCCTGTTGCTCCTCTGGCCAATGCGTTCAAGACTGCAGATTTTCTGCCGGGAACATGACGTGGTCCCGTAGTGCATCGAGGTCTTTTGGGTATATATTCCGCTCGTGGCCAACGACGATGGTGCTGAATATTGCCACGTTTGGCGCACGTCCGGGCGGAGTTCCTGCGGTGCGATTCCTTTGCCAAACGGGTAGCTCCGAGTAGCATTTTGTTGTATGTCGTACCTTTACTTGTACCGGAATGCATTTGACTATATGGACCGCTTCTCCTGCGATCAAAGCCATGTGTCCTGGGTTTTGGTTATGGTGTATGCAAATTCGTCGGGCGGTAAGTTTGCCAAGCTTAAAGCGTTCTCTATTAGTTTCTTCTGTGTGGTGTATCTTTGTGCCAGTGTATCATGGTATAATGTTTTCATTTCTCGAGTTTATCAGAAATAGGAATAACCTTTTATAGAAAAAGAAAATTTTATATTTATATATATTTGTTAAGGAAATTCGAGGATTTGGGAATACAAATTATTGCCTATATTTCCCACACAACAATTATACATCTACATTACTCTCTGAAGAACGTCTTGCACGCACGCTGGTCGCCAGCCGACTATCCTAGATTCTTCTAACATCTGGCAACAGTCTTTTGTCTCCACTAAGACCTTGACGCCCTCTGGCCCTTACACACACACTCTCATGTACAGTGTGAATGTATCACTTCCCTAACAATATTATATTTTTTTTCTTTCCTTTTTTTTCTTCTTTTTTTTCTTCTTCCCCTTTTTCTTTTTTTTCTGTTTTTTTTATTGTTAAAATCTTTGTTTTATTTTAGGTTTTACGTACTTGTTATCAGTGAAAATAAATATTATGAATACTACTTGGATTGTAATTATATACATATATGCGTACGTATTGGTAGGTAGTATAAATGAGATTTGTTTTATTGTTATAAATATATAAGTATATATCATCAATAGGAATAAATATCACAAATGTACCTTGTTTTCGAGTATATATATATGTGCGTGCAATGGTAAATATGACGGCTTATTTTTATGAGTCACTTGCATTATCAATGGAAGTGAATGTTATAAATATCGCCTACTTTACAACATGCGTGTATATATATATAGTGGTGAACATAAGTGAAAATTATATGCATAGTTAAAAATGTTGTTTGTTTACAGGTGGATAGCATCAGTATTTGGTTTCGTGAGTGGCGTACAAATACTTTACAGTTCCACTGTGTGGATTGCTATTCATGTTCTTCCATCCGTCGTTCAGAAAATGGTTGATGAGTTCGCCATCAGTTCTGTACACACATATAAAAATAGTTAATGTATATATGTAGTATCGTGAGTGAGAGGCCTGGGAGTTGGCGGGTGAACCGCGTGGAATGTCGCGAGAGCCGAGGCGTTTGTTTTTGATCGCGTAGTTTTGGAAAGAGGAGACCTACGTGATCTTGGCCACGAGCGGTTGCCAAGGGACGGGAAAAAAGGAATAAACAAACAGAGTTTGCGAGTGTCGTTGCCGAGAGAGTGTTGATTGCATTTTGTGAAAGTCGAGTCGTTATCTAATTATTTAGTTGTGCTGTTTTCTGTACGTTTGGTGTGAATAGTTCAGGTTGAACAACAATCGTCTTTTTCTGTCCGATTAACATCTGTATCATCCATTCCTTGTAAATATATTATATCACGATATTACATATATATATTATTTATTTTTTTTTATATATTATTTTCGTTTGGATCTGTTCCTTTGTACGAATACTGTATCCCTGTATATAATATAATATATATAATATGTTATAATTATGTTAGTTGTTATTTATTATATATATTTTCCTTAACTCTCTGCCCCTTTTTCTTGTTTTTTTTTTTTTTTTTTTTAGTATTAGAGCGAACAACCACTAAATATTGTGGGGGAGTCATCCCACAACCAAACGAGGTCACAGACAGAGAATCCAGAATCTCAAGGCAAAAGGAAAAGAGTGAAGCACAAGCAACCGGCGAAGGAAAATCATCAGGAGTTGAATTCAGATTCGGAAGGCGACCTCTCCGAATTATTTCAATAAAATTTAACGATTCCCCAACGACCCCAACTGCACGAATAGTTTCCCCAGATCTAAAGACAAAGACGAGTTTATTATTAGACTCTGGATCGGAAATCAACATTATCAAGAAACCTGCTATACTCGATTCAGCCATCATCGACGAAAAGGAATCAATCGAAGTGCGAGGAATTACGGCAACGAGCCTGGTCTCCTTAGGGCAGACGGTAATACAGGTTGCGGGCCATCCGGTTGTTTTTCATGTAGTCAATGATTCATTGCTAATCGATCAAGACGGAATCCTAGGATCCGAATTTTTTGCAGGTTGTAAGGCTCGTTTAGATTATGAGGGAAAACATATCAGATGGGGAAATATTTATATTCCCTTCGATACTAAAGAAAAAATAATTATACCGAAGCGAAGTTCAATAACGTGTTCGATTAATATCGCTAATCCAGAGATAAAAGAGGGATTTATTCCAAGAATCGAGCCGAACAAGGGAATCTATTTTGGTAATGCAGTTGTGAGGAATCATAAAGGAAAAGGTTACATAAGAGTAATAAATACTACTTCGAGAGATTACGTATTTACAACACCAACGATGGTAATTAAAGAATTTGAAAATCCCCCCCCCCCCCCGCCCCCGCTTCCTAGGACAGCGTGCAACACAGTTCTAAGATCGGAGGAAAGTAGATACGATAAAATAAATGAGTTACTGCGTCTCGAACATTTGAACGAAGAAGAAAAGGAAAATGCTAAAAAATTGATTCGTAATAATCAAGATAGGTTTCATATTCCAGGAGATACATTGGAAGCAACCGAAGTTCTGGAACATAGGATAATTACAATGGATAATATACCCATCAATACTAAACAGTATCGATATCCACCAATACATCGAGAAGAAATAAATCGACAGGTCCAAGAACTACTAGATACGGACGTAGTGGAACCATCAATATCTCCATATAACTCCCCGTTATGGATTGTGCCCAAAAACCCGATTCGCAAGGAAATAAGCGCTGGAGATTAGTCATCGATTATAGAAAATTGAACGATAAAACGATTGGCGATGCCTTCCCACTACCCAACATTACAGAAATATTGGATCAATTAGGAAGTGCAAAATATTTTTCTACGTTTGACTTGGCATCGGGCTTTCACCAGATCCGTATGTCACAGGAAGATGCCCACAAAACTGCATTTTCGACACCATACGGGCATTTTCAATTCAAAAGAATGCCCTTTGGATTAAAAGATGCCCCAGCAACATTTCAACGTTTGATGAATTCAATATTATCTGGTCTGCAAGGAATAGAACTATTCGTCTATCTGGATGACATAGTGATTTATTCCACGTCTCTCCAAGAACACGAAATTAAATTTAATAAATTAATGGAAAGACTGAGGAAAGCTAAATTACGATTACAACCTGATAAGTGCGAAGTTTTACGACACGAGGTGAATTATTTAGGACATATAATTAGTGAGGATGGCGTGAAACCCGACCCAAAGAAAGTCGAAGCCGTATCAAAATTTCCACGACCAACGAGGGCGAAAAATATCAAACAATTTCTGGGACTAGCAGGATATTACAGAAGATTTATACCCGATTTCCCCAAGGTCGCGAAACCATTGACACAACTATTAAAGAAAGACACTCCCTTTAAATGGACAGAAAATCAAGAAAACGCATTCAATAATTTAAAGACAGCGTTAGTGACGAAACCCATCCTGCAATATCCGGACTTTTCTAAACCCTTTAACCTTACTACAGACGCATCAGGATATGCAATAAGCGGTGTACTGAGTCAAGGGCCAATCGGAAAGGATTTGCCGATTGCGTATACCTCAAGGCTATTAAATCCCGCCGAACAAAACTACTCTGCCATAGAAAAGGAGTGTCTGGCAATTGTTTACAGCGCAATGCACTTCCGACCGTATCTTTACGGAAGAAAGTTTACCATCGTAACCGATCATAAACCTTTAGTGTGGATGCATTCTATCAAAGATCCTACTTCAAGAATTTGGAAATAGAAATTAAAGTTATCGGACTTCGAATTTGATATTGTATACAAAGAAGGCAGGGCGAACGCAAACGCAGACGCATTATCTAGGAACCCTCCGGAAGTTTGTTTACCAATCAGAAAGAGAGAGGAAGTCTCACCGATTCGCTATCCTGTCTCAAAAAGATTCGAAATAGATACGTCAACCGAAGACTCTCCCATATTCGAAGCTAAACCACACGTCTTGCCTCAATCCAGTGATTCTAAAAATCAAGGAAAGGGTTTTACCCGAAAACATTTTACAATAGAAGAAACCCCCATAAAATATTTAGACCAAGCATTAGCAGAAATCGATGTAAGTACAGATAGAGAAATAACCAATCGAGAAAAAGAAGGCACGGATACAACAAGCGAAAAAGAGACCTCCACTGTAATTCCAGAACTAATTCAACAGCGAGAAAAGGACACGAGACCTACGATAATTGCGGAACTAAGAATTTCAGAAACCCGAGACTCAATTGCGAGAGTAAATGACCATAAAGTAGTATTTATAGATATAAATGGCAATCCGATAGATAAAGGAGCCTTAGAAATGAAGGAAACGGGAAAATTGCCTCGTTATGAAGATTTAATGTTAGAAAAAGCAAGATTGAATTACGATTCTGGAAAATACATTGTATTCCTACCGATAAAGGAAAATAGAAATATTCCAATAACACCAGAAAATTTATTAAACTCGCTAAGATCTCTATTAGACGTAGTAAATGAAAAACAGTTAACTTCGTTCAGCATTAGCAAAGGAAACTTGGAGGAAATACCCTGGCGATATACAATCAGAAAATTAAAGGAAATATTTATGGAAAAAACCTTAACCATCACCATTTGCACTGGGGAAGTAATTACCCCATCTGTGGAAGCGCGGAACAACATAATACGAGAAAAACATGAATCAAGCGTAGCAGGACACAAAGGAATAACAAAAACTTATCAAAGAATACGACAACATTACTATTGGGAAAATATGAAAAAGGAAATTTAAGATTACGTAAGAACATGTAAGGAATGTCAATTGAAGAAACTCACAAGAATAAAAGCAAAGCAACCAATGGTACTTACAGACACACCAGGTAAAGCGTTCGATAAGGTTAGTATGGATATTATAGGTCCATTACCAAAAACCCAAAAGGGAAACGAATATATATTAACTATCCAAGACTTATTAACAAAATACTCAATTGGGATTCCACTAGGAGGAATCTCTTCAGCCGAGATAGCGGACGTTTTTGTAAAGCGATTTATTTGTCGTTTCGGGTCACCGAGAGCTATTCTCACTGATCAAGGAACGAACTTTACATCCTCACTAATGAAGAAAGTAGCAAAGAGATTCCGCATCAAACAATATACCACGACGGCATATCATCCACAAAGTAAAGGTTCAATCGAAAGATCTCACCACGTGCTGATAGAATATCTCAAATTATACATTGAAAATTCCAAAAATTGGGAGGAATGGGTAGAATTAGCTATGTTTTCCTATAATACCTCTGTACACGAAGGAACGAAATTCTCCCCGCACGAATTAGTTTTTGGACATCTAGCCAGAGAACCTACTGGTGAAGTAATAATCGAAGAGAACATGGAACCAACTTACGCAGAATATCTCGAAGATCTGTTCGATAAAATTAACACCGTACAACGAATGGCAAGAGAAAATTTGATAAAATCCAAACTAAGATCAAAAGAATATTACGACCGACGAATCAACCCCCAAGATTTTAAAATAGGAGATTCGATATATTTACTAAAAGAACCCAGTAAAGGAAAATTCTCCGATCAATATACTGGACCATACAAAGTGCTAGAAATCTTGCAGAACCAAAACGTCAAGATCGAAGTAAAAGGGATTCCGCGAACGGTGCATTTAAACAAGTTAAAACTAGCGCATAATCGAAATAAGCAATGAATAAAGCGATTTCAGTGGGCAACGTAGTGCGGTAGTATACGTTATAGTGCTGTTCGTCGAATAATACAGATATCGAACACCTAAAAGGAAAAAGGAAAATTATTATACGTGTTTCAATTATTGCTTAAATATAAAACGTGTTAACTCAATGAACAATTAACTAGTGAAAGTGAAAGTTACCTTGTGAACAAGTAATCATCATACAAGAAGGTCTACATGCAAAATAGGTTATGGCTCTCTGCTTGCGGAACACCATGTACCAGCTGAAAATAAACGAACGAATTAACTTCAATTGCCTTAATGCAAAGAGCAGCATCGCTAAATGTTATAACGGTGCTGTGGAGGCGTGGCACTGTTCGTCGAATGACACAGATAGCGGAAACTTGGAAAAAGAAAAGAAGTTTATTACGAGTGTTCCAATTACTGTTTGAATGTAAAACGTGTTAGTTCAACGAATAACGAAAACAGTGAAAGTGCAACTTACCTCGTGAACAACCAATCACCATACAAGGAAGTGTACATGCATGGATTTCGCAGATTAACAAGAAGAAATAAAATAGCTGATAAATATAGAAAGTGGTTAGAAAATAATTAAGATAGATTAATTGAAAGTTAGTAATAAATATAACCGGAGTAAAAGGATATTTTATTATGTATTAATCTACGTAGTATTGTTATATTATTATACCTAACATGTAGAATGGGATTTTGTACGCATATATGTATATAATTACAATCCAAGTAGTATTCATAATATTTATTTTCACTGATAACAAGTACGTAAAACCTAAAATAAAACAAAGGTTTTAACAATAAAAAAAAACAAAAAAAAAAAACAAAAAGGGGAAGAAGAAAAAAAAAGAAGAAAAAAAGGAAAGAAAAAAAATATAATATATATAAATATAAAATTTTCTTTTTCTATAAAAGGTTATTCCTATTTCTGATAAACTCGAGAAATGAAAACATTATACCATGATACACTGGCACAAAGATACACCACACAGAAGAAACTAATAGAGAACGCTTTAAGCTTGGCAAACTTACCGCCCGACGAATTTGCATACACCATAACCAAAACCCAGGACACATGGCTTTGATCGCAGGAGAAGCGGTCCATATAGTCAAATGCATTCCGGTACAAGTAAAGGTACGACATACAACAAAATGCTACTCGGAGCTACCCGTTTGGCAAAGGAATCGCACCACAGGAACTCCGCCCGGACGTGCGCCAAACGTGGCAATATTCAGCACCATCGTCGTTGGCCACGAGCGGAATATATACCCAAAAGACCTCGATGCACTACGGGACCACGTCATGTTCCCGGCAGAAAATCTGCAGTCTTGAACGCATTGGCCAGAGGAGCAACAGGAAAAACAATCGTCCCTGGAACAGTAAACATCCTGGGAATGATGGACAAAACACATTAACGACAATAGCGAAAAATACCGTATCAAGCTTATGGACTGGTTTTATGGAATTTGGAACTGTCAGTGCAGCAATATTTGGAATACTCGCAATATTTAAACTAATCAAGACAATAATAGATATAGCCGCACACGGATACCAGTTACGTGAAACTTACGAATGTGGAATCGCCCTATTAGGAGCAATATGCGGCTCAGTCACCCACCCGCTACTATACCTCAAAAGAAGACGAAATATCGATGATCAAACAGCACAACCTCAAGGGATATCGATAACATCGGTAGTCACTCAACTACCAACGACATCTACGTCCGCCTTGAGCGAACTCAGAGATACCATCAGTCAAATTTCCTTTGGAAATTTGAACTCCAAGGGCGGGGGTGTCACGTCCCGCGCTCCGCACGCGCCGTAACAAGAACAAGAAAACCATTCTATACAAAACACGCGAATAAGGATCTGAATGCACAAACGAACACACGGCACTACGAAACGAAAGGAAGGATTAACAAAACGAGGGCGATTAACGGATCCAACCAATAAACAAAATACATATACACACAATTCTAAATAAACCAGGAAATAAGAATAACTACAAAAGGGGAAAATAATTGAAACGCCAGGAATATATATATATATAAATATATTTCAATCAATCAATTTGGAGAGTTACATATAAGTATAAACATATATGCCGAACATGTAATAACCTAGTAAATATTAGAGACAGTGCTTCCAATACTATGCAATAAATACAATATTATCAATTTATGAAATATAAGTATACATGAAGTCAAAAACTAATAGTTTAACGAATACATAAAACATACAATATTGTATTATTAAAGAAATGAAGGTTACATTGTCAGAAATATATATATGTGTGCGAATTCTATCAAACCGATAATCTAAGATACATACTTAAAACTAGCCTACATTCCGGTAAAGGATAAATAAATAATTGACATTTCATTTCGTATGAATACTACACTGCCAAGAGAAATATGCATATGAATACGAATATATATATATATATTTATATTATCGAATACTCTATAAAATAAACTACTCAAAACAATAAATAACGCAATCGAAGAATTACAAAACATTAGCCATATTAAAATGACACACAACATAAATATATATATATATATATATATATATATATATATATATATATATATATATATATATATATACGTATATTCACACGAACAATACTTTTGTCACTTTAAAGCAATATTAATAAATAAATGTTCTAATTGCGGTAGAATAAGGAAAAACGAGCGGCAGACGGAAAATTACTTCGATATTAAACAAAAGTAAAGATCCGTCACTATAACTTTACTGAGGACATTTACGAGCAGCCATGTTAGATTTACACGCGTATAGCGTCAGGAATATTAGGGATTAATGGAAGTCAGTCGCGAGAAATAAATTATGAAAACACATTGTTAACACTTTTCTTTAATAAAATCTGTGCGCAACTACAAATGTAAAAAATATATATATGTCGGAGATGAAAGAACACCGGAGTCTGTAAATGAACAATTGTAGTTATTCAATGCTATTGTAATTGTTCAAGAGTTGTGATAATGAGCTTGGGCTCGAGGCGACAGTCAGTCGCCGAACGTAGCCGCGGTTACGGGATGAACGCTTTGTTTAACAAAGGTATGGAGTAATTCTATAGCTCTCCTTAAAAGAAATATTCGTGGCGACACGCGACAGTAAACATTCCAACGGTTTCTGTCCCGTGGCTCGCCACACGCAGACCCTATTCTTCGAGTAATATGATTGCCAGATGTCGATGCGTCTCCGCAGTACATGTTCGGCTAGCCCGAGGGCCCGTTATAAATCTTAAGGTTTAGTTAACTAAAGTCCTTCAAACAGACAAACAGTCTTTGTCCCAACTACGGGAAGATAGGGGAGACATATTTTTCAACGAGCGGCGTCTCCCACTAGCAACTTTCCCTCGAGGGCGGCTAGCATCTTTTTCTAACCACCGATATGGAGATTGACCAATTAGCAGCAACGCCAATTTCCCTTACTTTCTGAACGAAGGCTTTTCTCGACGAACCCGATGATCTCGTATCCTTAGACACACCCCATTATAGTTTTCCTCTGTGGCATCATCGGGACGGGAAAGGCATTCTCGCTCGCGATCTCATTGATGAAAGGAGTAACTCTTTACGATCAGTGAATATTACGCGTCCGACTTTGATTTTGTGAGTACGTTCATCTATCATCCCGTCGACCGCGGATTCGTTATTGAACCTAGGATCATTGTCATTAGTTTCTCGAGTACCTAACTACCACGGTTACTTGTCCGGTTCTGTAATAATCGTATTTGCACTAGTCAATGTCTTCTCTATTGCATAACGACAACGTGTAACCCAAACGAAGATTCGTTTCACGCCCCTAACCCTAATTCTAATGTAAACCCGACATATATAATAATTCTATATTAAAAGAAATATGAAATTAACATGATATATACATTACTACATAAGTTATATATAAAATATGTATATTATACCCTTGCCTACTGACTGATATGAATTTCTTTTGGTCTCGAATGCGTTAAAAGAGAGCGCAAAGAAGTCGAAATTACTTATTGTAATTAGTAAAACGACCTGAGAGGCAGACAGATACAAGAAAGAAGGAATATTATATTAGCGGCATTTTTGTAGCCATTATATAGGGTTTCGATCGCATAATTAATCAGTATCAACTTACCAGTCTTTAACGGAAGGACAAAAAGAAGAGCAGACGGCACACAGACCACAATCATGATCATTTTCAAGTAGAATCTCAAACTGCCGTACATCTTCGAAAACTTCGTTAGTCGTAAGGGATCAAAGGATGATGTCCGCGCTGCGGAAAATAGATGAGAAGCGGCTGTTTCAACAACCACCGTGTAGGTACTGCACTAGCCAGAAGTATCTGCGACAGAAATCAGAATACACTCGTTTTCGCATGGTTGGATCAATTTCGCGTGGGACTAACCTGATTGAACCTAACGCGGGATAATTGCTCAACTCACGACTTTAAGCAGCCCGCTTGATTCTCTGTAAATGCTTGAAATTGACGCTTGGATTCTTTCCAGATTAACTAGCTATGCCCCTCCCTCCCTTTATCTATTTTCTTAGATCGACTTAGACTGCCACAACATATTATTTTTCTTCTTTTCTTTTCTTTTCTTTTCTTTTGATCTTTTATATCCCTAAATCGCTGGCTATTTTGTATACTATATATTTTGTACACTCAATTACTCTGTAAGTCATAAGTACATATGTTTTACAACGTTACTTGTCATATTTCAGTTAAACTCCAGAAAAGCCAGAAATATATTTTCAGCATATTTTAACGCGCCCCTGGCAAAGATCTCAAAAACGAGTTGCGGCACAATTTAAAGCGACAAATAGCATCGCGTGTCTCGTTGTGGTAACACACGGTTCGCCAGTTTTTTTTTTTTTTTTTTTGATATCGGTGGCTGCCATATTCTCTTGAGTTTCCAAATCGTAAAGAATCTTTCCCCAGGGATTGGTCAACTGTGTATGTCCCCATGCGACGTAACTTGCTTAAGGAACACGAGCCGGTGATATGCAGGCAACGTATAATTGATTATCATTCGCTCTGGAACGCTGAAGTAAAGACCAGTGCAATGGTCCAGTGGTCATATTGAATGCCGCTGGATATATCAGCATTTGGCAACCTAACCCAGAGAAGCAGGAAATATGAAGCCACCGAATACCAATTAACTTCGTAGTTGCACGGTTCACATTCCATCATTTCTGAATATGCGGGGACAGTCCTCTTATTGTGCTTTTAATTCTTTTATTTGTTTCATTTTCAGCAAATATACTGGTTTTTTAAATTAAGCTTCTTTTTATACAGAGTTACAGATTATATTAATTTTATATAGAATATATTTAAGAAAGATATTTAATTTTTTGCTAGTTAAGTATTGATCGGTTAAGTTACTGTACCTTTGTTCCGATAAATGCGTGCCATTTCCTCGAATCTAATATCATAGCAAATGCCAATACCTATTTTGCAGCCCTTCACATCGAACGTCGTTAGGGAGTTACCAGGACTGAGTGAATCACTCTCTCGAAAAGTAATCTTATTAGGAATGTCGATGTCGAATAGATGTACCTAATAACATAAAAATGTGGTAGCTAATTCTATTGCTGCAACTTTTGTAATTTAATATCAAAGTTACCAACTCCTAAACTTTAATTATTTTTTATTTAATAACTGACAGCGTTTTTATCACTTTCTTTTATTAAAAAATCTTATCATTTAATAATGTTTAAAAAGGAGAAAAAATAAGTATTTTCGTATGTGAAAAATTTATACAACAACAAACACATTACAACAAAAATGGGCGTTTCCCGTATCATAACGTATTTTATAAACCGTAAATTATAGAATTGGTTATAGTATACGTATGTACATATGTATATTCCTAAATTATTCCTAGATAGAGTCACTTTCTTCACCCCAATATTTTCAACTTCAAAGCCATAAAGGAATATATTACTTACCTTTCGGTGTCTTGCTATCAAAGTTCCATCGGGACCCCAAATAGTACAGGTATTGTACAATTTATCGCCCTCTATTTCAGGCATCGTACCACCAACTACATAGATGTTGTTTTCTTTAGCTGCGTTCGATGAAGCAACGCTCGTTTCACCATCAGGAATACTCTCGGCGTATTTTGGAAAGTACTCTGCATTGCAATATTTCAATTAATGAAAAATAACTGTCTTTTGTTCCAACCATAAATTAAATTGAAATGTTTGTCAGTTTTTTATTTTCTAAATTATCAAAATAACTAAGTTTTATATTTCGACTTAATTAAATATGCAATTACTTAGCTAATAGTATATATAATAAATTGTTTCTACAGGTTCAAAATGAAAAATGAATATTTAGAAATACTTAATTACGACAATGCTATTTGTGTTAGCATCAGTGGCTTGTTACTCAACGACTTTGCTAGTACTTTTTGAAACATAAAGTTAGTTTTCAATTAACACTTATACTAGAGGCGGAATTATAAATGCAAAATAATTGATAATACTAATTTATAAGTACCTAATTATTAGTATCTTAAAAAATATATTTATACAAAAATCACGATAATCATGAAAATGGGGAAATCCTATATTCTCGACTCAATTCACAATTTATTTTGTATATTAATTAGATTCCGCGCTCATCAGTACGTACTCACTGGCGACATCGAGAAAATGTATCGGCAATTCCTCGTACGACCAGAGGATCGGAAATATCAAAGGATATTATGGCGCAGCGCGAGTGGAGAAACAGAAACATATGAGCTTAACACCGTAATACTCTTATCATAGAAATAGAAGCAGTCCTCAATTCCCGCCCGCTAACTTCTATCTCCACCGATCCAAATGATCTCCTAGCCCTCACTCCCGGACATTTCCTCATTGGCGATTCATTAATGTGCTTACGTGATCGAGATTTCAGGGACATTCCATCGAACCGACTCTCCAAATGGCAGCATATCCAACAGCTTAAACAACATTTTTGGAACCGCTGGCATAAGGAGTATTTGAACGAGCTAACCAACCGCAATAAATGGAGCAAGGGTGGACACAGCATCCAAAAGGGCACAATCGTCATCCTCAGAGAGGACAACGTTCCCTCCATGCATTGGCCTCTGGGCCGAGTTATCAAGGTTCATCCAGGCGCCGATGGTGTCATCCGGACAGCTACAGTTCAGACGGCAAAGAGCATTTTGGATCGGGGCGTCAAAAGGCTTGTCCCACTGCCAATTCAACCCGATCTCGAGAAACCCGAACAACTAGCCACCGAGACGAAATAAGATGGGAACTTCAACCACACCTCGCTAGTTTGATCGGTACCCTCTCAACGGGGGGAGAATGTTACGCCATGCGGCTTACCATAGGTCATATTCTTAACTATCGATCGCGGCACTATAATGTCGCAGACGGATCGTCGCGTCTGCCCGGCAAACAAACATTATAGTGGCAAGCGCATGGTTCATTAAGCAGGGCGACTTCCAGAAACGTCGACTCGTGGCCCGTATTTTACCTCGCGTAAAAGAATGTGGCGTGATCCGAACGTAGCGGGGGTCGCCTTCCAGAAAAAACGAAAAAAATCGAAAGGCGTTCAGAACTTTTCGAGAAGTCGAACCGTCAACACATGTGGTATGTCGCGCATTACTTATCAACCAAAACGCAGTTACATTTTTTTTGTTCCATTTATATCTTTCTAGTTAATAAGTTGTTGAAATAAACATTAATTTATTTGTGTTAATTCTGTGGAATTTCATTGAACTACCCTTATTATCATAATCGAAATAAGGGGATCGATCAGTTCGTGGCGTCGATTATTTAATCGTAACGGGAACTTACAACTCTCGTTGACGTGCTATCCCGCGATCGCGTCTCTCCGCGAACGGTCGAAACAAAATGATTCACTAAAAACTGTCCTGAATTCCTAAGAAGTTATTTACCGCAAAACTGACAAAGTGTTTATTTAAAAAATGAGGTTGAAGGTAGTCCTTTTCTTTCATTTCATTCATTTTCATTTTCTTTCTTAAGTATGGCTAACACAATATCTAATCAATTAAAATTTTATATTTTCACGTGAAAAGTTTCTTTAGATAATTATTATCAACATGATGACTAACTCTTACGGATTAATACGTGTCTGTAGGGCAATCCGGTGGACTTGATCGGCTTTTTACTTCGAAAGTTGAGTAATCGGTGTCGCTTTCTTACGCATCTTTGAACTGTATAAATGTTTTAAAATTGTTTGATCCAGAATGTACCACACCGAACAATCAAGAAGGCAGGTGCCTTGACTACAGAAAACGTAAACCTCTGCAAGAAATATGGCAGATACAGTACCGTACAGCCACCGATTTTTATAGACGATCAGTGTGCAGATACCAGGGCAATGTTACGATCGTTTGCTGTCCGGACGATCCAAACAAAGAGAAGAGAGAAATTTTAATAAAAACTGTGTATAAGTATAAGGCTTGGCGACCACCATACTGTAGTTTTAGCAACGTCTCTCATACCAGGGTGGTCGATGGTAAACCAGCTGAACTTGGTACGTTTTATGTCTTTCTTTCCGATTAATAATAAGCCATTTACTGCAAAGAATGAACTTTAAAGGCATTAAACAGCACATCAATGTACATTTCAATTAGACTAAATAATAATGCTATGATTTTATCGGTAGTAACTTTACTTATTAACTTGAATTATTTCTTTCTTCTACTCCATGTTAGGAAGAGTATCTTTTTGCTTGAAATAAAAAATTGATATAGGAGTAATAATATGGATAGAGATCAAAAACTGTTAGGGCAGAAATTACACGTTTGAACTTTATAGTTCAGTATAGTTCAAATAGAAATTATATAGAATTATTTAATAATTTCTATTCCAATGGAATAAAAATTTAATTTCTGTCTTTATCAAATCTCTATTTCAGAGTATTTGTACGTATGTACTTATCGTCTGCTGTATGATCGAATATCGAATAGATAATAATCGTTGTTACTCATTATGTGAGAAAAAATTATGTATATTCACAACTATGACTATTGCATTTTAGGCGCTTGGCCATGGATCGCTGCATTAGGTTTTCGTAATCCCCGAAACCCAGACAAACCACTATGGAAGTGCGGAGGTTCCCTGATAACGGCTAGGCATGTTTTGACCGCAGCACATTGTGCACATATGGATGGAATAGAAAGCATACACAATCATAATATTGCCATTCTTAGATTTTTGGAGGAGGTGCCATTTTCGAGTAAGTCCTTAAATATATATATATATGCTATTGAGTATTACTGAAGTATCATATCCTGAAATTTCTTACTGTACACATATATTGTGTCATAAAGCGTGTACAATTCTTTCTCATACTTTTGGTCATTCGTTTCCTGCATTTTCATTTATTTTTTTATTTTTCAGGGTACGTATATCCCATTTGTACGAAAGAGCCCCTACGAAAGAGCAACTTTGTCGGCTATAACCTCCTTATTGCTGGATAGGGAGCATTAAGATATAGTAATTGATATCAATTTTATAATAAAATTAAACAGTTCCAGTCTTAAATATCTTTCTTATTTTCTTCGTAGGACGACCACGACGTAATGCATTAATGGAAGTACAAATGCCAGTGATTAAGAACGCCGAATGCAAAATAGCTTATTCCAAATTTCCTAATGCACCTGATATCACTGATGGTATAATATGCGCCGAACATGCTCAGGGTGGAGAGGATTCTTGTACGGTAATTAAGTTACAGAGTTACTACAAACTATACGGTATCTGAAGACACGTCAATTCGAATTAACATCAAATCGACGTCTTAAACATTAGGAATAATAGATAAACACAATTCAATAGTTTTGCCCACTTCTCACACCTCATTATGGTATTTAATCTAATTTCCTTCTAATCTTAGTTTTGCTCAAAATACATGTAGTATCGTGGATGAAAGGCCTGGAAAATATCGGGCGAACTATGAACAATGTCGCGAGAACCGAGGCGCCGTCGGGCCCATCAATGTGTCATCGGTCTTTTCAAGTGCATAGTTTCGTGGAAAAGACCTACGTGACCCTGGCCACGAGCGTCTGCGGAACACGTGTGCGGTGGGCCTAGGAAAAGGACAATAGAATGGGACAACGGCCAGAGAGGGTCAGTCAAGAAACAGAGTGTTAGTCGAGAAACCGAGTGCTAGTCGAAAAGCAGAGAGTGCGAGTCGAGGAGCCGAGTGCGAGTCGAGCGGAGACGGAGGTTGCGAGTGGCGTTGCCTAGAGAGTGTGGATTGCGCTGTTTTCTGTACGTTTGGTGTGAATAGTTCAAGTTAATCAACAACCGTCTTTTTCTGTCTGATTAACATCTCTATTGTCCACTTTTTGTAAACATATTACATCACGATATTACATATTTTGGGGGCTCAGCCGGGATTGGACAAGACAGAAAACGAAACGGTTTAACAGAGCTATTCGAGCTAGTTGTGAATTTACCGGTACGCGGTGCGGTAAAAGACGATATCGTTGACTGTTTAAGTTTGTGTAGTGTGAAAAATGGCAAACGTCGGGGACGAACGATTGTCGGGTGAAGAGGGTTCGACGCTGGAGGAGCTGAGGAATAAGCTCGCGCGAATGAACCTCCCTATATCGGGTGCGAGGTCAGTGCTGATTGCAAGGCTGAATCGGGCGTGTAGGGCTGGACAATCGTATCGTAAGGGATCGACGGGCGGTGAAGAGCTAACCGGTCAACGAGATTTAGAAAATGTACAGAGAGCTGAGCGTGATTGTAACGAAGGTGAGGATGTTGAGAAAATGAATACGAAGGAGTTGAAGGAGCGCCTCGCTAGTTTGGGTTTAAAAACGACGGGAAGAAAAGTAGAATTACGCGCACGGCTACGAGCGGCCATGGATGGTAATGACATATCGTCGGAAGAAGAAAGCGACGACGAAAGTAAGGATGAAGATGACAGAAAAAACGCCAGAGGATACAAGAGAGGTACGCGAAGGGTGTATCAGGACCGTGATGAATATTGTCGAAGGGCATGCGTTGGTTCGACACTGAGTTTTAGAGACGTCGAAGATGCATTAGAGTCGTTTAGTGGCGACAAAGGTGAAAATGTCGAACGATGGTTCGAGTCGTTCGAGGAAGTCGCTGATACGTGCATGTGGTCGGATGGGCAGAAGGCAGTCTACGCAAGGAAGCTGCTGAAGGGATCAGCGAAAATATTTGCGAGCTTCGAGTGTCATGCCAGGACTTGGCATGAGTTGAAGAGGGGGCTAGTGAAAGAATTTTCGAGGAAAGTCAACAGTAGGCAAGTTCATCAGAAGCTTGAAGAAACAAAAAAGGAGAATGATGAAGCATGTTTGGCTTACATGTACCGCATGCTCGAAATAGCCAGCCATGTGGACATGGAGGAGGAAGCAAAGGTGGAATACATAGTGGATGGAATAATAGACGACGAGAACAATAAGGCTGTATTGTACGGCGCTACGTCAATCAAAGAGTTGAGAAAGAGGCTAGTGATGTACGAAGAGCAGAAGAGTCGCAGAGCAAAGTCGATTGTGAGGCCGGCTAAAACCCAGAAGAACGGGAAGCCCAGTCAATCTGTAGATGCAATGAAGAAAAGAAGATGCTTCATTTGCGGTAGTGAGGATCATCTAAGTGTTAAGTGTCCGAAGAGGGGAGAAGGTGTTAGGTGTTTCAAGTGCAGCGGATTTGGACATATTGCAGCGAGGTGTACGGCACGACCGAAAGAGACTTGCGTAGTGTTAAGATCCGAAAAGGAAGTATGTGAAGGAAGTGGCGATAGATGATTGTAGGTTTGTGGCACTAGTGGATACGGGTAGTGATCTCACGTTCATTCGATCAGACGAGTATGCGAGGTTAGGGTCACCACCGCTAGGTAAATGCAAGTTTAAGTTCGACGGTTTTGGTTCCGCTGGCAATGAGACCTGGGGTGAATTCACTAAGGTAATGACGGTTGATGGGTGTAAACTGCCAATCACTTTGCACGTTGTATCAAACAAAATATTGACGAAGCACGGCCTGTTGTTAGGCACTGATTTTCTGGATCAGGTAGAGTTACGGGTTAAACGGGGCGAAGTGACTTTCTTGCGGCTTGACGAACAGACTAACAAAGACGTGCGGGATGCGTTTAGAGTTAACGTGGTAGAACAGACCGACGAAACAGACCTGACACACGTACGAGAACCGCATTATCGTGAAGCGATTCGAGATATCGTTAGGGGGTATAGACCGGAGAAGAAGCGAGACGTCGGAATAACCGCAAAAGTAGTTTTGGAAAGCGACAAGCCGGTAGCGCGAAGACCGCGAAGACTGGCGCCGTCGGAAAGAAAGGAAGAAGATGATTTGATGGAAGCGTGGACAAACGAGGGTGTCATCAAATCGTCAGACTCGGAGTATGCGAGTCCGATAGGTGTAGTTAGAAAGAAAGATTTGTGTGTGCGTGTGGCTAGATGGGCCTTGTTACTAGGCGAGTTTAAGTATCAGGCGTGTCATCGGCCGGGGAAAAGTATGCAGCATGTAGATGCTCCGAGTAGGAACCCCCTGCCGAGCACTATGTATGTAACGGAGAGTGAAGACGGGCTGATTGCACGGTTGAGAAGGGCACAGAACAAGGACATTGAAGTCCGTAGGATTTTGGACGCCGCAACGTGCAGTCAGGCCGATGGGCAGGTAGTAAGAAACAATATTTTGAATAAGGAGTGTAAGGACGATGTGCTAATAGTAGTATCGAAGGCGATGCGGGCTCAAGTAGTCAGGCAAGCGCACGAGCGTGGGCATTTCGAGGTTACCACAACAGAAGCTATGGTCGAGAAGGACTTCTGGTTCAAGGGGTTACGCGAAAAGGTCGAACACGTGGTATCCAACTGCCTTGACTGTAGCCTAACCGAATGAAACATAGGTAAGCTAGAAGGGAACCTGCGAAATTACAAGACAAGAAGAAAGCGTGCGAAGCAGTAGCGAAGGAAGGACCCGCACACACCTCGATTTTATGAAACCTTGGCTCCTAAACGCCGAAAGTGACGCATCTGATGACAGCGAGATAGAAGGCAACATCTGAGGGCAGATGTTATTGCAGGATGGCCGAATGTAGTATCGTGGACGAAAGGCCTGGAAAATATCGGGCGAACTATGAACAATGTCGCGAGAGCCGAGGCGCCGTCGGGCCCATCAATGTGTCATCGGTCTTTTCAAGTGCATAGTTTCGTGGAAAAGACCTACGTGACCCTGGCCACGAGCGTCTGCGGAACACGTGTGCGGTGGGCCTAGGAAAAGGACAATAGAATGGGACAACGGCCAGAGAGGGTCAGTCGAGAAACAGAGTGTTAGTCGAGAAACCGAGTGCGAGTCGAAAAGCAGAGAGTGCGAGTCGAGGAGCCGAGTGCGAGTCGAGCGGAGACGGAGGTTGCGAGTGGCGTTGCCTAGAGAGTGTGGATTGCGCTGTTTTCTGTACGTTTGGTGTGAATAGTTCAAGTTAATCAACAACCGTCTTTTTCTGTCTGATTAACATCTCTATTGTCCACTTTTTGTAAACATATTACATCACGATATTACATACATATAACATGTACATTATAAATTGGAGCATTTCAATACACAAGTCAATAGAAGATTATTACTGTATATAAGTATAATTTCAATACAATTCGATCGATATATTTCAGTATCTTTGATTAAAAATTTAACGATCCTTTCAGGCTGACCGCGGCGGACCACTGCTGATACAACATGAATGAACCTCGTATTTAATAGGTATTGTGTCTTATGCTTATAAGTGCGGCACAGCTGGGTATCCCAGCGTTTACACTAGGGTCACATCGTACCTTGACTTCATTCTCCAAGCGATGCAATAATATGATATTACTGTTCCATAAATATCATTGTGTAAAAAACGTAAAGTTGGATTTTCTTATTGTGGAGATAAGAAACAGCTCAAATTTACATTGTTTTGTACGTTACAAATTATAGGCTTAAAATGTACGAAATGTAACTTTGAAACGACACTAATTTTTTACGCACGATAAACCTCCACGACTTAGGTATGTAAAGATGATAAACGTATATTAATTCTATTAATTTGGTAATAATAAACCAACTTTCTGAGAAGTTCTGTAAATTTCGTTTCTGTTGTATCAAGAGAATAATGGAATATTCCACTTAGATCGTATACTTCTTGTATGTACATACAAAATTTTCCGGCTAATCTAAAACACTTCATAAGATAGAGAGCTTCTGGAAATTCGGACACAGAGAGTGCATAAAATACAAGATAAGTCTCGTGTCTTTCAAAATTATTTTTTATTCGCTAAAAACGTCCTGTGTACTCATGCAATCACATGCAACCTCGAAACTTCACTTATTTTTTATCACTTTCCAATTCAATACACTGTTTCTGCATTTTTGACTATATGTAAGAGAAATTTCCATTCAGCCAAAGGTGTACTTACAGATTATAGATTCCTATACGACTCTCGGTAAAAATTTATCCGCACTCCAGATAGTTAAAACTTCTGTCGACCGTATTGATCCATCTGCACTCTTCGTATGACGTCAATATCTGTTCAGTGCTGCTGCGTAGGTTTCATTGTGTTACGTCAATTCGTTTGTAACCGTTGCGCGAGTAATGGCGCTTTGCAATGGTGATTTGCAGGAAAACAGTGCAGGATGCTGTGATTCGTTTCTTGTGGTCGGAGGTTATGTTTGATGCCTATATTTATCAAAGATTTAATGCACATTATGGAGAAAGTGTTTTGTCACGAAGTGTGTTTGAATGGACACAAAAGTTCAAAGAAGATCGCACAAGTGTTATGAAAAAACAGCTGGACGCCCGTCCACATCCACGATGACAACATTGAACGTGCTCATGAACTTATGCTCTATGGAATAGACGAGTGACGCTGGATAATGTGGCAAATCATTTGCAAATCAGCCACGGCTCTGCTTATGCAATAGTGCACGACAGATTTGGGTTTTAAAAAGTTTGTGCGAGATGGATGCCGAAAAAGCTGATGAAAAGGTGAAGACGACGATGCATTCGTGGTTCGCAGCTCAGCCCAAAACATTTTTTAATGAGAAAATACGAAGGTCCTTCAGCAAATGCACAAAGTGTATACAGAAATTGAGTGATTATGTCAAAAAATGATGTATGTCTTTTTTGACAATTGCTTAAAATAAATTCTACACCGACAGAGCGGGTAACTTTTTACTCACCCTCGTAAGACACTTAAATTTCCAATCTATTATGATGAATAAAAGAGCTTATACTATTAAATCTAATTGTATTTTGTTGCATGAGAGTACACGTGTATGTGATGTACATTACCTTTATATCCCCTTGAACGCTTCAATATTGCGCATATATGCTATATTTTGTACAGCTTCTATAAAATTTTGTATGTTTGTTTAGGCTGTTAATCTAGAGGCTGGAGTACAAAGAAGTGGCACAATGATGTGGGCTGATGACATTTATAATTATCAAGGAATCACCCCTACATTCGCTCAGGTATATATCGTTGACTATAATGTATTTAACATATATGATTGTTAGAATATTAATAATTAATTTTTAATTCTATCAGAATTTTAATGAAACTGTCCCTTGGGAAGGAAGAACTGATACCTTGATATCACGGTTTGTACATCCTATATGTACGACAAATTTTAGAACATTATATAACGAAGAATCAGATCGTCGTGGCCATGTGATGTGAATAAAAGGACTTGAATTTGATGATATTTTTATAATGTTAGATAACATAACTAAGTATCTTCACAGTAAGATAGGATGACATGGTTTACATGATCTTAATGTTGTTCACTTGAGTGATGATATTATAAGGAAAAGTGTAATATCACAGGTAGGATGATTCATAATTTAGAACTACTAACTCATGTATGTATTAAAAATTAAAGAAATATATTAAATTTTATAGGATATTTATGTTTAGTAACCAGTAATTCAGAGATTGGTATTCATGGTTACTATAACGAGGCTGTAGAAACGCACCCTTTCTTCTTTGCAAATGGTCCTGTATTTATGTCTAAGCCGAAACTGGAACCTCTGAATAATTTAGATTTATTCTTGTCATTTTCTAAAATACTTATCTACAGTATACCATAAGGAATGATACCGTATCACACCTAATCAAGTGCCTTAAGAAACATCAACAGGATATCACAGTAATCCCTTATCGACTGATATGTAAGTAAAAGTTATGTGTCATTGTTATACACAGTTATGTGTTAGTGTTATACACAGTTATTTATCATTTTCTATTAATTCAGTTGTAGCCACTACAATATCTATGACACCGGTAGTAATTATAAGAACAATAATGATGTTCTATAAGAGGAAATGATGATTAGGAGCAAAAAGTTACAGGTAAGTCAAAGTATATGTTATTTGCCATTTGAAAAGAAAGTTACTAACTTAGAATTTTTTGATAAATAATAATTGTGCAAAATATATTGGATTTCAAATTTGTCAAAAATTGAAATTTAAGAAGCATTGTAATAATATAACATTAATATTTTGATTTTTCAGGAGATATCATGCGGTGGATGGATAATATGTAAAAAATATTAAGCAGTATATGAATTTTCATATTGCGTAGAGATAACAAAATGAATTTTAAAAAATGTCGACATGGTAATAAGAAATAGCATCATGACAAAGAATATATAAACACAGTTTCATTTTTTATAAATAAAAATTTGTTGTTCCAGATTTTGAAATATAGTGAAACGTTTAATTAGTATCTTAATATCTTTAAATAATTATTATTTTAGAATCAATTGTAATTGTATCATACGTACTTTTGAATTCGTGCAAGAACATATGTAATTTTGAAGTAATTGAAGAAATTGAATTATTAGGAAAGTGTTAGACGCGAACAGTATGCGAAAAGTTAGTATGCAGTGTAATAATTATCAATCAAAACACAAGAATTAAATTCTTGAGGAAAAAATTTCCGGAATTTCTTATTTACATGATTATAAAGAAATCCATAATAAAAAGGAGCTGCTTTCTAATACTTCTCTTCCTTGTAATGCCTATGTTAATGATAACGAGGTTCGACTTTTTGTTTTTAGAGGGATACTGGAAAATTTGAAAGTACAGTACCATTGGGAAGAAAATCACGATATTGAAAACGATATTTGCAAGTAAATTTCCAAAACATCTGTTTTCAAATTTTCGCTTTCTATTTCACATTAAAAGAAAGGGAGGGCTACCTTCTTTTTCTGCAAGACAAAACAAACATTCTGAATCTCGTATCAATGAATGATGTCAATAAGTTATTTTTCTTTTCAGATTGAACAATATTCCAGATTTATTCATAATTTCATACTACGCGAAGAATAGACTTTCATAGGTATATAAAGGAAATATTAAGTATAGGAAAACTCTTTTTCGTTGTAGGTGACATATGCTTCACGGTTGAACACGTGTATTTTTGAACACATATAAATGAAGAAGTACTCTTATGGAGAAAAAGAATTGATACCTTCGATTGACATTAGATAATGTATATAAACTTATGAACAATCACTATCAGTTTGTATTTTAGGTGCACACGCAGATTTGTTGGAGTTCTTATAAAATGTACTTCCTGTACGAACGTTTTATTCTTTCAAATTTTACGATACTATGTCTCATATAATAACTATATGGATTAAACGTAATATAAATGATCCGAAAATAGACTCGAACGACATTAATTGTCTTTCTATTTATACCAATATCGAAAATACAAGTAAAGCTGGAGCAATAGTATGCAAGAATGGACTATTTATTATTTTAAACCAAATCATAGCATATTCAGAATGCACAGTATTATCCTGAAATGTAAATGAATCAGTTGTAAACGAACGATTTTACTGTAAAATCGTTGCCTCCTTTTTTTCATCTGAAATATAGCAGCAATGAGTACATTCTTTTAATATATAATAAAACGAGATATCTTTATAAAGTTACATATGTCATCACTGGTAACTGTTATCTCGTATGACTCCAAATATACCGTTAGTATGGAATGATATTTTTATGAAGATATACTTTAATGATAGATTTTATGAATGAAACGTTATATAAGAAAAATTATCTCTTGTCATTCTATGAAGTGTAGTACCTAATGAAGATTAATTTTACGAAGTATTAGAGCAAAAGAGAATTAAAAAATTAAAAAGATCTAAATAAGATTGTTCGTGTGGCTTAATTATCTCAATTCTGGTACACCACTTGTTACATTCTAACTAATTAGCGCTAAACAATAACTTGCAAATATTAAAGATATTAACACCTTAATATTAACACCTAAAGGTTTTCAGGAAATTTTATAATATTTGATTATTGTATATCTAGTCATTGATTGATAAAATTTCTTGTATAAGCATAGATCGAGGTTGACGTCATACGCAGATTGCATTACAGGTATCGTTTCCATTTGAACGATTAATAAATCACGTACCTATAAAAGATATATTATGAAAAAGACGTGACGAAACAAAAAAATATTGGAAATTCCGTTGTCATTAGATCAATTATTTTTGCAATGATTTTTATTTCCATGTAATGACATATGAAATGGGTAATTCATTAACATCTCCTCGAATCGAATATAATTCGTTACACTTCACAACGATTCAAATAATGGACGGGAAATATATAATAACTTTCCTGTTCTTGCGTTAAAATAGTACTGTACAAATCAGATGATACAGGAAATACCCAAAAAACCCAATTACATCCACATTGCATGACAGCACACTTGCAATGGATTTTTGTGATTTCAATGTCACAGACAATGACACAACTAATCAGAACACGTTCGAGGCTATAGACATTGAAATTACCGCGTGTTTAATACGTTTAAAGCATAAATCTAAATTTCACGCGATTATTTCTTTGTACATTGTGAAACTCTTAAATTATCTTAATCGAATAAATAATCCTAATGTAATAAAACATCTTGAAATAGACCTAGATATCTGAAACAGAAACTCGAAGGATAAGAAATCCTAAAAGGTACTAATCCTAAAATAACAAACTCCTAAATAATAAACAAGTGATAAAACCTGTTATAAATAATAAAGCTTACCTGGAATAATCAAATCCTAACTAATCGAAAATAAAATAAGGCAAGCAATTCTTAATCTTTCAAGTAATTTTTCCGAAAACACAGAAAGATAGAGAAATTAAAAAGACGCAGCACAAATTGCAGCACAATGAAAGTTTCAGAGCGATGAATACGATCGTATTAAACTAAATAATTTTCAAAAGTGAAATTACACTGAAACGTATATCGATGATATTTGTCATTTCTACGATCTGTTTCGCTTGATCGTGCTTCTTTTCTAATGTAAATTCAATTTATAATACGAACTAAGTTTCCTTTATTATTATTAGTCCTGCGTCTTTTTAATTCGTCACTTCTTTTATTTCAGAACAATGACGGGCTCCAAGATGCTGTTCGGATGTTTGGCGTTAATTGCTTTTCTGCATCCATTAGTTCACGTTTGTACTTCGAGTAGTACAGCTCAAGGTTTGTACTTCGAGTTGTCTTTTTCCATGCACTTCAAATTCCAATACGATCTGGTCACGTGGCCTTCGTACAATTTCGAAATTTTACCTGTTTGGTAATCGTCAATGAAAAAAGAAGTTATGCGTGACCTCAACACATTGAAACAATTTTTATGATTTTTTATTTGCCGGTTGGTCAGCAAGTTAATGGAAAAATTTCACTTAACTATTCGCGTTAATTTCTTCGGTTTAACTTTTGGGAAATGCTTCGTTAGCTTCGGGAATATTCCAACGATTCGTTTTACGTACAAAATAAGCATGATAAATATTACTTCACGGTAATGAAAACTATTGGCGTAATACCTAAGATAAAGATGCAGAGACATTCTTAGAATTTCTAATGACACCTTTATAGATTTCTCGTTTAATATCGCTACTACATTTGAGTCACTTTTACCTAACGGTGTCACATAGTCTCGTTGGAAATTTGTCAAATTCCTTAAAATGATCACTGAAAATTTTCCTAAATTTCCAAGAATTTATTTATCACGAGGTAAAGAAAATGTGTATTAGAAAGATGAGATCGAAGGTTTACCATTTTTTCAATTATGGCGAACGCAATATGTAATCAATGAAAATTTTATATTTTCACGTTGAAAGTTTCTTCAGATAATTATTATCCAGATGATGACTAACTCTTACGAATTAATGCGTTTCTGTAGGATAATCCGGTAGACTTGATCCGCTTTTTATATCGAAAGTTGAGCAATCGGTGACGCGTTCTTATACACCGAACCGCGAAAAGCAAAATTTCATATGATCTCACCAATTTCGGATGTCAATCAAATCAGTCAAATCAGTCAAATAATAAGTTCGCGTTAATATACGCGTTCGATTTTTGAAAAGCTTGTTCAATTTAATAAGAGTCTTGGTAACAGGCTTATGTTTTTAGACCTAATTGGTTGTTTTCATTTACAAGTACCTCGTGTTAAAGTACTCATAAAATGACATTAAAATCAGAAAACTAATAACTGAAAGATTATCATTTTTCCTCTGTGGTAGTTTACATATAACATAATGCAACTAACATGTCACGATTAATGCAAAATAAATAAATTACTAATATAGACATTTTTTTAGTAATTTGTATAATCGTGAAACGAATTGGACTTTCTAAAGGCAAATATTAAAGGAAACATGGAATTGATGCCAAATCTATCACAAATATTATTTATACTACTTATTTGCGCAGTTTGAAGCGAATCAAATTGATGAAGGTTTCTTTGTTACATGTTAATTTACATTTTAAAAGACATAACAGGCACGCTAATTAGTTTGCTTAAGATACTTTCGAGATACCAAGTTAGACGCGTTTCCATGAAATCATATCAATTTTACGATGATATTTTTCTATCAAGCATGCAATTATAACCGTATCGTTGATTAGTGCATACAATTATCCATGTACATTCGTCTTTCCGAGTACCGCGCTTCAATATTGCTAATTTCAAATTCGTACATTAATGTTCGTAAATGCTTGAAAATGCTATATAACTGTATCAGCTTCTGTTAAAGACATGTTATAGTAAAATCTCTATAAATTTGTAATATTTTTTAGACAATTTGAATTCATTATATTATACATCATATATTCTAGTCATTTCTAATTAAGTTACTTTTGCGATGTTTAATTACATTTTATGTATATTCTTATAACTCTCTCTGTTACGGCGCGTACGATGGTCCGTGCGCCGTCTGAAACTTTATACTATATACTGATCTACTACATACTATATCCTATAAACTGAATCCTTTGACATAATCTTAATAGCTTGAAGGAATCTCTAACCCTGTAAGTGTTTTCGGTTTATGGATGGTCCTTAGAACAATGCTTAGGTTTATTGCGCACTCTTACAAATAACGGAGAAAGCGGGTAGTTATTTTTCCAATAAACAATGTCACCCACGAGCCATGTTGGTAGGAGGCTTCCTCCTCCTATCTTCATTCATTAACGTTGGCTATAATCAATGGGCACCCTCACTTTCCTAACGAAAAGTGTGGACAACGAATCCGCGTTCTTCGTTCAGAAAGCACACCCACACTGAGATTTCCTCTCGTGGCGGCACACGAGAACGCAAATCTCACCACTCGAAACCAACTAGTGTCGGACGACGGCAGCGCAGTGGTTAGCGCCATAGAGTACAAACGTTCGGATCCCGGGTTCAAATCCCGGCGCCTCGTACTTTTCCAAAGTCCGATTTTTCTTCCACGACATCTAAATAAGAAGGAAATACAGCAGTACTACACCCCGGCAAGCGACATCTACAGCCAGCAGGCTACAATAATCACGGATATATGAAGGAAGACGGAGAAAAAGAAGAAAAAAAGTGTGTTTCGTCCAGAGCCTGCTAGTGGACTCATCGGTAAGGCTTACCTAGCAGGCTCATGCCTTAGACACAATGGAAGGAGGGGGAAACAAAGCTATGTACATGGCAGAGACATTGAAGACGGATTCCTCCCTCCCACGGCCGGACACTGTATCCAAGGCCGGTCGGATCTCCTACCCTCTCTTGCGACGTATCCCAGTGGAGCGGCCCCACTCTTAATCTAGTTTGGTGGGAAAGGTTCGCGTACACACCGTGTGTAAGAACTATTAAAAACCACACAGTGTATCGCGACTACCTTTCTACTACTTAACCCAAGTCCTATATTATCAGTCTTAGGTCCGAGGCGGCTACTGTCACGTAAAGTTGGTACTTGGGTGGTAGTAAGAAGGCTGAGTCGTAACCCAACTACTTATTTTCCTTTATAAAACTTTATTATAAACACTTACAAAATAACACCGAACCGGAGAATAGGGGTTGTATGAGTACAGCAACTAGAAGAGGAACAAGAACTGCCCGAGCTGGGTGAAGTCTCGGTTTATATACGTTTTGGTTTTAGAATGTTGAGGGGATAGGTGTAGGTTATGATGTAGAAAAGTGTCCGAAGGTCGGGGGTCCATATCCTATCTCTGATGTGGACTTTGGTGCATCACAGCCTTGGTGTATGCTATGATGATAAGGTGGTGATGTATCCAAAAGTGTCCAAAGGTCGGGGGTCCATATCCTATCTCTGATGTGGACTAAGGTGCGTCACAGTCTTGGTGTATGCTATGATGATAAGGTGGTGATGTGTCCAAAAGTGTTCGAAAGTCGACCGTCGATGTATTATCACTGATGTAGGTTGAGATGTGATTGATGTCACATACCCCCCTCTTTAGATTGATTTTGGTCCTCCAAAATCTTAGTGTTTCCTCAGTATGGAGCGATGGAATTGGACTCTGTCTGGCTCGACTTGTACTTGTTCTTCTTCATCTTGGTATATGCTTTTGCTATTTCAACCTGTGAAGGTTGTTGGCTGGTTAAATTTCGACTACGATTAATAGGGACAATTTGCTAAATTTGACGAAATGCCGCAGTATCACGTGTTGAATCTTTTGTAGACTTTCTAACAGCCTGTGATATAGAATGAGTTAGTGGTCTTTGAGTAATGGTTTTATACTATCTTGTTGTTTCTTTATAGTTTGATTGTTATCCAGTTGTTCCTTTGATACTTGCATTTCTTTGTTTTGTTTAGCAACTTCTAAAGCCTTTTCAGCATCTACAACTGGTTCTTTTTCCATGCATGTAATTTCTTCTTCAACCAGTACAACTGTGCTTTCCTCTATAGTTCGTGTTTTTGTGTCATTTAGTAAACTTTTCAATTCAATTTCCACAGTATCTGGAGCTTTGGATACCGACTGACTGTCATCTTCTGCATTTTCAATGCCCCAATCATCAAAGATATCCTGAATGACACTTCTTTTGTTAGTTATGCGCACTTTATCTGCTTCACTTATAGATTTATTCCTTCCTTCTGTATTAGCAACATGTATAAGTACGACAATTTTATTATGAATAATTTTCTTTTCTACATTAATTTTATGTGAACTATCAAAAGATCAATCTTGCCATTTCCATTTGTTGTTTCTTGTTATTCTTTTCTTTAATATCAATGTCATCTGCAGTTTCTAGATCACTAATTACTCCTGAGGTAATAGGAGTTATAGAATCGTTTCTTGTCTTTGTATGATTTAATATGTCATAATTGTATTTCTGGCTACAATTTACAGAAACTTCTTGGGCCACAATTTCTGTTGAAATTACTTCTATAATTGTTCCATCACTTTCTCGTGCTTAACCTATCGAATTAAATTCTTCATTTACAATTTCAGCGTTCTTCATTCCTTTTTGTTCTGCAGAAACATTTTTTTTTCTTCATTGGAATTTACAACAGCATCCTTTTCACGTACAGTTAAAACAATATTTTCTTCTGTACTTTCATTCATATCATTAATATATAATAGTTTCTACAGTCAGTACCATTACTTCTGAACTACTATCAACTAGTTTAGACAAATCTGTGTCTGTATCCGTGACATGCAATGTTTGGGCTTTATCATCAAAAGTTTCACCAAGTGTTTTAATTAATGCTTGACACTGAGCATTAGTAACACTAACTGTATCTATATTTAACACTGTACAAACGTTGTGTTTCTCAATGTTTTGTTCACCCTCATTTGTATCAAATATTTCAACATCGTTCGTACTTTCTTTATCTAAAGATGTGTCACCTGCATATCTTGAATGATCTCCAATCTCAGTTGTATTCTCTGCTTGCTCTTCTTGAAATTTCTCATCTTTTTTTTTTTTTTATATTGATCATCAATTTGTGGGTCCTTATTTATTATTTTTTGTTCTACTTCATTAATCGCAGCGTTCTTTATGCTCTCTGTCTCACTACTTTCCTTACTTAAAAAATTTTTTTTTGTTTTTATTTAAATCTGTTACATCACATTTATTTACTACTAAACCATCTTGAATTGTATTATCTGTACATTCCTGTGACTTATTTTTTTTTTTTTTTTTTGATTTTCTGGAATATCATGCACATTCTTTATAATATCAGTCGTTGATTCTGATATTAATGAAGAAGATACATCTACTTTTATCGATGATTCTACTTTATTAATGTCACTGTGCACTTCATCTAGTTGTTCCATAGTAAAACATCAAGATTGTTACAATTACTTAAGAAGTCATGGATTGTTATTTAAATATTTACTGCACTTTTCCATCAATGTAACCCTTTATGGCAGTTTGACATTCTACAGAACACCAATGCTGTATCAGTTTATATTTTTCTTCATCATGAAGTTTTATTATATCACCTAATTCTTCCTGATGTTTTTTTTTCTTTTTTTTTCAATTTTCAAATAAGAGTGTGTTTTCTATGTGAATCTTTTAATTCTTGGTTCGCCTCAAGTAAGCGATTATTAACATCTTTGGAAAGTTTTTGGACGTTTTCCAGTTCTTTTCTAAGAAAATTATTTTGTTCGTTCATATCTTTTACTTTACCTTCAATTTCTACCCTACGCAATATTTCAAATTTATTTTCATTGACAAGGATCATTTTTCTTATTTTTCAAAATCCAGTTTCAATTTATTAGTTTCTTCTTCATATTTATATCCAAAATCACCCACTTTTTCATATTCACCCTTTAGTTCGTTTAGTTCACATTGAAGGGCAGATTATTTGTCCTTGTGGTTCAAGAACTACATTTTATCTCTTTTGCATCTTTAGCTCCAGCTTCACGTTCCTCCATTGAATTACTAACACATGAATTAAGTTTGGCCTTTTTTTTTGTTCCAGCAAGTCAACTTCATATTTGTGACTTATGTTATTTCTTCTAATTTTATTGTTAGTTCTTCAATTTGTATTCCAAAAGATTGAACTCTTTTTACGTTCGTGTGTGTGTGTGTGTTTTTTTTTTGTAACTCGTCGAGTTGCAATTCTAATTTTTGCACTTCCTCCTTCATGTCCTCTATGTGCTTCTCGAAATCTTGTGTCGTCCTGTCTTTGTCGGAACATTCTACTTGAAGATCAGCGAGTTGATGCTCGGAATCGTAATTCAATTTTTGGTCGTTAGCAGTATAAGCTACGTATAGCAGTAATAAGCAGTAACTTCACTTTTGAACTTGATCTTGTTTGGTCTTGATTGTGTTTTCGTGGTGCTTGTGGTGTTCTAAAAGTAATCGTCACGTTGCTTGCATTTTTAGTGCACATTGATACACTGCACTCTGCACAGGCAATGCTTTTGTTGTCATGAAATCTCTCTAACTTTTCAGTAACAAAACCTTTTATTTTATTATTTAATTTTGGATCATGCGCCCCTGGTGAAGATACATTATGTGTTCTCTTTACCTTTATTATGCACACGTTTTCCTTTTGCTCTCAACTTTTCGATCATCTTGTGCTGTTCTATATATTGTGTTCTTATGTTCTTCGCATATAAATCCTGTCGATTGATTTTATCTTTCAGTTGAGGTACATGTTTAATTCTTTACCTTTTTTTTTTTTTTTTTTTATGAATTTCTTGATAATCTTTTAGAAGTTGCTCGTTATATTTGGAAAGCTTTCTCACTTCGTCTTCAGCTGTTTCCTAACGGGATTTTTCTTCTTCAAGTTTTTCTGTAATCATTTTTTCTAAACTTCTCCATTTATTCTGTTCTTCTTCGAGTAATTCATTACGTTTCGGTATCTGGCTATCTTTTCCTTTAAAACATTTTATTTTATCAGAGAGTTCTCCTATTTTCAAACTTGCTTCATTTAAGGTAACTTTATGAATTTCCGATTGATGCTTTAACATTTGATGTAAGTCTTCTATTGCTGTTTCACGTTCTTTCAACTGTTCATTAAATTCGTTGTTTAGCATATCCACTCGAGAAATTTCGAGTTCTTGAGCATCGTTTCTTCTTTTAGAAATTTGGCTTATTTTCTCTCGCTTGCTGCTACATGTTGCTGTCATTTTATCAACTTCTTTCTTCTTTTTTTTTCTTTTTTTTTTTTGAACTTAAAATCTTGATTTAAGGTTTGTGTTTCACTATATGATTTATTATTATTAACTAGTTCAACATTATTTTCAGTAGATTTTTTTTCGCGTGATTTTTATACTTATTTAAATAGTTTAACATGAGCAAATGCATCGTACGTCAGATATACCATTTTTAATAAATTGTCGCCTTTACAATTCGAGTTACCTCTGAACGAGTCGCATGATTGATCAATAAGCCATGAGTAATTATGCAAATTTAGTTTTTTCATCTATTTATTTGAATATTATAACAAAGACTTTACATTGAATATTTTATTAAAATTGTAAGTTTTTCATAAACGCTTCAAAATCCACAGTCTATTGATCAACTCCTCTATCCTTTCTCTTTCTCCTCACTAAAATAGATAAATTCCTAATGTAGTTTGTGGATAATATTTTTTTTTTTTCCTAAAGCAAATCACATTTATCATCTGATATATTTTTTGAAATTTCTTCTTTTTCCTTACTCCTCTTTCTCTTTCTAATGAATTCTTTTTATTCCGTAAAATAGTTTTTGTATATTCAATTTTGTTAAGTGCAATCCTTATTTCTGATAACTTAGTTTTATTAGATAATTCTTGTGAATCTTCTACTACATCTTCCATATCATTTTGAGTGCGGCTTCTACCTTCAGTAAATTTAATATCTTGAACCGTATCATTAATTTCAATAGCTCTTTCGGTATCAAGTAAATCGCACTTATTATTTAATATACCTTTTGAATTGACTTCTGTCTCTGCAGTTTCTTCTTTTGTATCTTCTTCGAGTTTTCTTTGTTCTTCTAATCCACCCTTCTCATTTTGTAGGATCTTCCTTGTATCTTCATCTTTTTTAACTTCGACTTTATCCGATCTCCTAGGTCTGCCTCTATGTTTCGCTTCATCAGTTGCTATTACACCCGTTACTGCATTATCATTTTCTACAGATTTATCGCTAACCTATCGTTAACCTATCGCTATCACTAGCTGTGTTCGTTAAAAGAACTTCCCTTCGTTGACGAGTATCAGTTGTTTCGTTTTCACTATCTGAAATTGATTTTTGTTTAACACCTCTTTTTTCTTCTTTGGCAAATTTATTTTCTACATTTTCCGATGCCTTTTGTTTATTAATTATTTCACACTTGTCTTCGATTAATTTCGTCTTTAAAGCGCTTCGCAAAATTTTATTTGTGTTTGATTGTCTGGTTTGATTATAAACAATTTCTTCAAATTTTGGCGAAGTAGCAGGCTTTGCAGCAACATTATAACGACTGCTCCGTTTACTACTATCTAACATAGATGGAGATGGATTCTTGTCATCTTTATTCTCTAAAGACTTCTCTTGTGTATTAGCATCTAAATTTCTCGACATAAGATCTGCTGAAGTTTTTGATTCTGTAGTGTCACACGCATTTTTCGCTGTCATCATTTGGTCTTCTTCTATAAGCAAATGTTCATTATTGTAAGCATTATCTCTTGCTTTTTGTATGGATTCTAATGATATATTTTGTTCAACGTTGTCTATTGATTTTGTATCATTTTCAGCAGTTGATTTACTAACTGCTTCTAATTCCTTCGTTTCAATTTGGTTTTCTTTATTTGTATCGCCGTCCAAAATATTTCTCATTGAAATATTATCCTTCTTGTTATGATCTTTTTCTGCTTCTCCTAAACTTTTACTTTTTTTGTCAAACCATTCTTGTAAATTTTGAGTATCTTGTGACGAAGATGGTAACAAATCATTATACAATACTGCAATATCTTCTTTCCTTCGTTTCACAGACTCTTTCTGGTATTCTGTTGAGCTATTGACATCAAACATTAAGTCTGTTTTAATGAAAATATAATCCTGTGAAGCGGTGTTAATTGATACTTTCTTTTCATAAGAATTTTCTACATTAGACTGCAATTCTTTTGAAAATTCTTTCAAAACCATTTCTTCATTTCCTACAGTAACGTCTGTTTTCTCCAAGCTTTTGTTCAAATTATTAGAAACTAAACTACCCTGATAACTCCGACTAGTCGCTGCTTTAATAGTCTCCTTTAACAGTTTTCTTAACTTGATTTCGTTCTGCTTCTGCATAGCGTCTAGTATGGCCCGAATACTTGGATCCACACCAGTAGCCATAGGGCTAACAGAAGATGTGTCTTCTGATTTTTTGCTCATAGTGGTTATTGTACTGTTGTTGGAGTCTGTACTAGCGAAGCTATTGTGACGAGTACGATAATATTTAAAAGAATCCAGTTCTTTACCTGAATATTCTTCTTTTCGTGACCAGTTTCAGTTTTGGTGATGACCGTAGTCCGCTTTCCGTAGAAGTCGTTTTCACGCAAAGTGAGCTGATCTGCAGTCGATCGCATCCGAAATGCGTAATTTCGTTTTCTTGAAGTTGATGGATCCTGGCACGGATCGCCAAAATGTCACGTAAAATGGATACTTGGGTTGCGAGAGAAAAGAAAGCTGAGTCGTAGCCCAACTATTAATTCTCTTTTATCGAACTTTATTATGACTTTGGCACTTACAGTAGAATAACGTTGAACAGAGAAAGGGGTGTTGTACAAGAACAGCAACTAGAACGAGAACTCCCCGGGCTGGGTGAAGTCTCGGCTTATATACACCCTGGCTTGGGGATGTTGGGGGGTTTGGTGTGGATTCCAAGGAGTCCGAAAGTCGGGGTTGGGGCCTTATCTCTGATGGGGACTAAGATGCGTCGCGGCGTTGGCGTCCGACAGTCGGGAGTCGATGTCTTTTCTCTGAGAGGTAATTGGTGTCACACGGTCAACGGGACGAACTCTCCATCTAACAAAGGCATTAAGTAATCCTATAGCTCTCCTTAAAAGAAAGATTTGTAGCGGCACATGGCAGTAAACATTCCAACGGTTTCTGTCCCGTAGCTCGCCACACGCAGATCCTATTCTCCGGGCAGGATGTTTACCAGATGTCGACGCGTCTCCACAGTACGTGATCGGCTAGCCCGAGGACCGTCATAAACACTAATATCTAGTTACCTAAAATCCTTCAACAGATACACAGTCTTTGTTCCAGTTACGGGAAGACAGGAGAGACCTATTTTTCCACGAACGACGTCTCCCACTAGCAACCCTCCCTCAAGGGCGGCTAGCATCCTTTTCTAACTACCGATATGGAGATTGGCCAATTAGCAGCAACGTCAATTTCCCTTACTTTCCGAACGTAGGATGTCCCCGACGAATCCGATGATCTCGTGTCCTTAGACACACCCCGTCATATTTTTCCTCTGGGGGATCACCGGGTCGGAAAGTCTCTCTCTCTTGCAGTCTCATCGACAAAAAAGGATTAACTCCTTACGGTCAGCGAATATTAACACAGAATCCGACTTAGATTTTTTGCGAGTGCGTACGACTACCGTCCCGTTGTCCGCGGATTCGTTATTGAACCTAGGATCATTGTCATTAGTCTCTCGAATATCTAATAACCACGGTTACTTGTCCGGTTCTATGGTAATCGTATTTGCACTAGTCAATGTCTTCTCTATTGCATAACGACAACGTGTAACCCAAACGAAGATTCGTTTCACGCCCCTAACCCTAATTCTAATGTAAACCCGAGGTATATATATATAAATAAATAAATAATTATAAATTAATATTAACTATTATTAATAATAGTTTAATTATATATCTCAAGATAATAAAATATTTATAATTTATATTAATTTTTATATATAAATATTTAATTATATATAATACATTTTTTTCGATTTAAAGTTAAAATATTTATATTTATATTTTAATTTTTTTATAAAATTAAATATATGTATAAAGATTTTAAAATTAATATATTTAAAATTAATAATTATATATTAATATATACTTATATACAAGATAATTCAATTTTTATCAATTTTATTAAAAAATTTTATTTTATTACGTTAAATATTTATAAATTATTTTAATTTAATTATCTAATTAAATTATTATTAATTAATTATAATAGCAATATTTATAATAGTATTGTTAATTTTTTATTTTTATATTTTAAAATATATATATAATGTACGTATTCATTATGTATTTCCAATGTACGTACAGATACTCACAGGAAAAACCAACGAGACTAATAATAAAATCAATGAATTAGAAAAAAGAGCTATAGACAAATATCTTATAATATACCGTGGCATAATCTGCAATTTATTATAAAATAATTGATCCGAGCAGTATCAATTATAAAAGAAGATGGCTGAATATGATAGACACTGTCGAATACTAATCAAATATAATCATTTAGTTAATCTTTAAGATTTAAGTTAAGATACATCTTTGAGGAATCAATAAGTCTTTCGCTAATAGCCTAATAGATCTCTTGATAGATCAAACGAAGAAATACCTAACCGCGATTACAGCCAATTGGTACATATTATTCGATACATAATTAATATTTGTATCACGTACAGCGATGCAAGTGGTATTGAAGAAAATAGCCATTTTATGTTACAACTATAACGAGTAAATTTACTCGTTTAACTTGAGAGGAATTAAAAAGGTACCTGACTTTTAAATAAGCATTAAATAAGAAATATCGCAGACGGTGATGTAGGTGTTATTCAAGAAAAGAGAACATTTTATTTTGTAATTAGCACGAGTAAATGAACGAATATCGATAATATAATATAATGATTAATATGAATTTTATCTGGCTGATTATTTAAATACCATAACATATTTCACAGTAACGTCATTGACTGCCGTTAGGCTCTTTTCCCTTTTTGTTCAAACTAATTGATAGTCGAAAACTAGTATCAAGGAGGTGTGAATTTAGTCTTAGTTTGTAGAAACTATTAAAATGATAAAAATGGATAGCGTATTAAATCGTCGAAGGCGCCAATTTACGATAAAAATTAAGAAATTGTTCAATTTGATTTTGTTATAATGGAAAACCCGTCCTTTGCTATGTCAAGAGATCGTTAACGTTTTATTGACATCTCGACACCTTGTCAAGATATATAAGGAACGCGGAAGTCGCGCGCGAGCTCTTTCGTGCCTGAAATTCCGGACAGTGAACATCCAAGAAGAATTTAAATATAAGGTAAATAAAAAAAAATATCAAATAACAACATTGTAACTAGTAATTTATAACGTCTAAGCCATTAATTTACAATACTTGAGAAATTAATTTATAATATTTAAGCTATTAATTTATAACATTTAAGCCATTAATATATAACATATAAGCAATTAATTTATAACGTCTAAACTATTAATTTATAACATTTGTTGAGATATGTATAATTTTCTGTGTTGGACTGGGTTAAATGTGTAGTAGAGATACTTGTATGTGAATATCAGCGTGTGGATGTATGTGTGTGCGCGGCGTCTCGAAAACAGATGAATGTAAACTGTTCAGTCCGTTAGCAGTCGGGTATAGAAGAAAGTGCTGAGACGCGTGCAAGTGTGTATCGATGAATATATAAGAAATCGTCCATGAAATAAATATATTACTATTTTAAAATTAATCCTCAGTATAAATTTAGTGTTCTTATAACATTATTTCGACTTCAAAGATCCACAATTCTCAACAACATTTGTGCTATTAATTTATAACATTTAAGTTATTAATTTACAACATCTAAGCCATTAATTTACAACATTTGAACTGTTATTTTATACATTTAAGTTATTAATTTATAACATTTAGGCTATTAATTTACAACATCTTAGCCATTAATTTACAATATTTGAACTATTATTTTATACATTTAAGCCATTAATTTATAACATTTAAGCCATTAATTTATAACATTTAAGCTATTAATTTTCAACATCTAAGCCAATAATGTACAACATTTAAACTGTTATTTTATACATTTAAACTATTAATTTATAACATTTAAGCTATTCATTTATACCTTCTAAGCCATTAATTTATAACATTTAAGCCATTAATCTAAAACAATTACATCATTAATTCTTAACAGTTATACCAATAATTTATAACAACATTTTCCCATTAATTCAATGTAATTATGCTCTTAATTTATAACAGTTGTACCCTTAATCGGAAGTAACTCTACATTCATTGATTTTAATCAATACCATAAATTCGTAGTGAGTGAATTAAAGATTTATTTTGCTTTATTTTATTAACGAAATCTATCAAGTCTTTGAAGTGCTATTTCATTTCCATATAGCATTATATTTTAACTCTGAATACAGTATTCAATTTTCAATTTCACTATTTCGTATAAAATCTGTGGTAACACAGAGTGTCGATGTATGTGTCACGTAAAATAACAAAATAAAAAAGGAATTTGAGGTAAAAAATAAAAAAAGAAAACTTTATTTTTTTCTAACATCAATACACTTTACAATCTACTTCCGAACTCTAGGCGTGACTTTCTAAGACTGACTCTTATGATTTTACTTTCGATCGGATCCGATTACTTTCTTTTGTCATCCCTCAACATCCCCACCGTCCATGCATTTGCTAGGCGTCCGCGATCGTTGCCACGTGCTCTTTCTTCTAGAACCTTCGGTGGAAGGACCGTTGGGATGTTGATGGTTCATTAGGCACTTCAGCGATATACATTGTCGCCGAGTGCTTTATCTCTATCGTCAGTCCGTCGGATTTGAAGTATGCCGGTCGTGACATATGTAACGATATATGGTATAACGTTATAACGTATTACTTTACATGATATAACTTTATAACGTATTACGTTATATGGTATGACGTTATAACGTATTACGTTATATGGTATGACGTTATAACGTATTACGTTATATGGTATGACGTTATAACGTATTACGTTATATGGGATGACGTTATAACGTATTACGTTATATTTTATAACGTTATAACGTAATACGTTGTATGCTATGACGTTATAACGTATAACGTTATATGCTATAACTTTATAACGTAATACGTTATATGGTATGACGTTATAAAGTATTACGTTATATGGGATGACGTTATATCGTAATACATCATATGGTATACCGTTATAACGTTTTAAGTTAAATGGTATGACGTTATAACGTATTACGTTTTATGGGATGACGTTATAACGTAATACGTTATAACGTTATAACGTTATAACGTAATACGTTATATGGTATGACGGTATAACGTATTATGTTATATGGTATGACGTTATAACTTATTACGTTATATGGGATGACGTTATAACTTATTACGTTATATGGGACGACCTGTTTCTGTCTGAAGATTGATTCCTAATACAACGTGTGTCCCATTATATCAGCATCTATAAAGTACAATTCTATGTGATTTCTAGGGAGAACAATACAATCGATCCACACCTTCGTCAGGCAAAACGTTTATCCCGTGACCGTGGCTACGTTCGGCGACCAGTTGTCACCTCGAACCCACTTTCGCTTTCACAAATGTCAAACAATTACAAATGACAATTGCTTAATTACAGTTATGATAAAATCTAGGCTAAAGCATTAGAAGGCTTCCTCAAAATTGCAAAGGGAAGGGTCCGGTTTTCCTTTCATCTCCGACATATATAATAACCTGTTAATAGCAGCGTTCTCTTCAAGTTAACTACCCTTATTATCCCAAAAGAAATAAGGGATTGAACGATTCGTGGCGTCGATTCGTCAATCGTAACGGGAATTTACGACTCCCGTTGGCGCACTTCCTCGAGATCGCGTCTCCCCACGAACGTGCGAATTTACATATTTAACAATATATATATGGCGGGTTAATGTTGAAATTTTGGGTGTTTGGGCGTTAATTTTAGCTTCTTTACATTTTTTTCCTTTAGGAATAGCACTTTATCATTTATGGAAGTTTTGTTAACAGAAACGAAAAATTTAGAAAAGATATGTATAATCAAGGAATCTCAGGATAGCACACTTAGACTGCAGATTTTTCTGTATGCAAAAGTAAGTCAAAGGAAGAGGATGAAGTTTTCTTGTATAAGGCTTTGTTTCTGCTTGAGCTAGCTTACAATGAAATACGTTCAGTGTGACAGAGTATCGACAACTATTTCAAACTTTAGCTTTAAATACAAAAAGTTTACGCGCAAAAATAAGCTGAAGAAAAGAAAAATGTTTTTTTTCTTGTTTGACGTCTTATCCTGTCTGGCGGTATGGAATTATTCTGGAAAAGCCTGTATATGTACAGAGTATATAAAAAATACACTTATTTGACCGGACCACCCTAATTCTACAACTCTGGATGACACAGTTTTACAAACGTCTACTCATCGCGAGGACCAACTTGCCAACTTTTCAAAATAAGCTATGAGTCGCAATTGAACCGTTTTCTGGAGAAATGACGTTGAAATTCCATTGGGTCTTACATCGAGATTATTCGTAACAAGTTTATATTTCGCAGTCAGGTAGAAAGTAAGCAATGTGACATTAACGAGAAAACAACAAGTTTTCGTTAGCAGGTGGGATAGCCCGTGATAAACAGAATGGAGCAATCAGCGTGATTTCACATTATTACAGAATTATCTACTGTGTGAAAAAAGACTTTCAAACAAAGATTCTGATTTTATTAGCTTTCTTTTAGAATAAATAGAAAATAAAATTTGTAAATAACAATTAATCTCATTATTTTAAATAATATATTTAAACTTGTTGAAATTGCAAATAATTTATTTCTGTCTTTTAACATTTAAACAATTATTTAAATGAAAATTTATTTAATAGTGCCCAGTATTGCGCGCAACACATTTTTGGAACAACGAACAATTCGATAGTCGGTAATAGAGATAGATGGCAAAATAATTGGATTTATTGATAAAATGAGGATTAAATTGATTAAAAAAGTAAATTGATTAAAATGTCCTACATATACAAGAATAATATCTTGCACATCATGGTATCCAAATATACTTTCCCAGTAAAGTTCCATTTGATCCTCGTGCTAAGTAGCATACGGTGCCAGCAAACGTCAATTTTTACAAAATTTTGCATGAATCAATCGATCCAGAGGCTCCGATCCTCCGAAATCACGCTAGTGGACACTTATACGCCCTGACACTTTTTATATATGCTGTACATAAAAATATATGTATCGAAACTGTTGTTATTTCTATACTCAGAGGTAAGATCAGAGTAGTTATTATTTTATTGAATGGATAAATCTATTACACCGTTCTGAGCCAAAAAAAGCCTTTATTGCACACGCTTACAAAAACTAGGGATAAAAACAAAAAAGCATCTTAAGCCTATCGATTAAATCTATCGATTGTAACTAGCATCATCCTCTAGTTACTATTTCTTATCACTAACGCATCTGCATATGGATGGCGAGCACGAACTCACGTTGTCATTTTCAACAGAAACTTTGATACAAAGTACGCAGATTTGTGTATAAATACATTACGGTTGAAAAATTGTTGAATATTTACTACTGTATCTGTTATACTTGATAGTTAACACCTATTTTTTTCGCCTGCCTAACTTACTATCCTCAAAACGTTATCAGATTATACATTTTGTTCGGCTGATAAAATGGAATTTCTTGGAATTTAGAGCTCCCTTTACATTCACTTGTTATTGTACGAGTATTTTGCTCGTTCGCCAGCCGTTCACTCATTTTATTTTGCAATCGTGACAATTTGATGCTGATTCTCCACTCTGTATAACGTGTTACCTACAAACACCGATATGTATATAATCTGATGCATTAATTACTATACGATACACCATGAGGACGTTAATACACGCAAAACGAAATAGATAAACAGTATCTGCTAAAATTATAGCTATAATATATAATATAATATAATATAATATATTTTTGTTACAGTCGACTTCTCCAAAAGTCAAAAGCTTGTCTTGTTATTGGCACGTACCGTAAACACTCGACTAATTGCGTATTTCTTAAAGCTATATTTCTCCTCTTTACAACTTTTTTACGAGATTAGTTTGAAATCAGCCCAATTGATAAACCATTTCAATTTTCAATCTCCTATATTCAAAATTTATTATAATCAATTCTATTTTAGTTTTTGCTATCAAAGGAACATAAATTGGAAGTTGAAACAAAAAACATGGGTTCTAATTAAATATTACTATCTGCTTCTATTCTTAATCGTTACGAATTATTTATACATTATTACCAATTATCAATTGTTTATTATACATTGCTCGTTGCATTCACCCTATTACCCCTACACTTCCGTATCATCAACCATATTGCTATCTTCGAATAATTTTCCTCAAACGCAAAATCTCCCACGTACCTAACCTTTTAATTTCAAAGCTAATTAATTCACGGACATCTTCGATCTTTAACAAGCGTGTATCCTACCAATGATTAGCAGTTACTCTTCATTAATTCATTAATTCATTGATTCAATCTGTAACGTTTCGAGTATGTACATCGCATGTCGTATCATTGTATCGGTATTGTATCTGTTGATTCGAAAGATAGCTGGTTACTCAGGTGGCTAAATTGATCTCGCCATAGACGAAACTTATTTGTGTATCCATCTATGTATATATAAAAGATATACACAAGCAAACAGATAAGGCAATCGAGAATCAATGGATTCAATAGCCGGTAAATATTTACAAAAAAAGGAGATACCGCCGATTTTGACATTTTTTAAATATTTTGTTAATGTTATCAGTTTGAGTAAGATTTTATTCGAGGATTGCCGTTCATTAAAAAGTTAATATCAAAAAAGTTCAATGAGTCATTTGCATTTAAGAGAGTGTACTTAGTCAGATTCTTAGTAAACACTTATCCAACAGCCGATCGTTTAGTAATTTTCGATTCGATTATTCGTGTTCGATAACGTTTTGCAGAAGAAGATTCGATTCAATGTTTGTAATATGTCGTGTATACAATTTTAATAATTACATTCGATAATTGCACAAAAATCGGGACTGAAACGTTACAATTATGGAGACGTAGGAACGACTCTATTCCTCAAAATTGACAACGCGAATGAAAGAGAAAGAGAGCCTCGTTAAAGGCTGGCGATAAGTTGAAAGATTCTTATTTGCGATTTTTGATCAATGAAATTTTTGCTAATATGTTTCTCGCGTTTTACTGGTTAAAATGACACCAAACACGATAAAATTTGGAACATATTTGCTTACTTAATAATTGATAATTAAATATTATTCATATTATATCATGTTTGATCTTATTTTAGTCGGGGAAATCCTACAAATGCGTTAGTGGAAATTTAATTTTAAAAAGCCTAAAATAAGGCAATTTTCAGTTTTGAATGATTACTCGGATACATTGTCTCAACGATAACTGATAATATTGGATCATGTTACACTGCTCGATCACAATGGACCGCCAAATTTCCGCGATACCTCAGGGAAATCTGTCCTTCTCAAAGTGGACACGACGGCTGTGTAACTACGTAGAGGACTTTTTCGTGCAATTATCGAATGTTTGTACTAACCGTTTAATTTTTTGTTCCAAAATTCTTATTCTTTATATTAGATGAATAATTCAAATATCTCACTGTGAAGTACCTGTGTTATTATTGATTGGTGTTTTATAATTATATTAAACAACGAATACTGAATAACGAAGTATTTTTCGGTTAAGGATTTCTTTCGTTATTCATAATTAATAATTATTATACATAGCAATTTCGACAAAGTAACGAAGATGTAGAGTCGAATTCGAGTACGATAAGTAGTCACAGAAAATTTATCTTTTCTCCAATTGATTGCGTCTCCTAGTTTAATGGTGTTTTATAAACGGGCCGCTTATCTTGAAAATGGTAAATCCATTTTCCTTTGTTTCGGAATATTGAAACATTACGTTCGATTGGACTATTTTACTACGTTTTATGACCTTGAGTGACCTTAAATGACCGCGATATTTAAATCCGTCTTCAAAAGAGCAACAATGGGACAAATAGGTATTCAAAACTACACGGCTACACTTAAAAAAAAACGAAGCCTATTAAAGTGTTCCTTAAAACTCGTAAACGCGTCCATCTGAGAAAAACTTTTTCCATCGCGTAATAGCCTCCTCGAAACCAAACAACTTTTGTTTCAAACATTTCCCTGCGTCTCAAAAAATTGAAAGAATTATTCAGGTGGTTTGCTGTTGAAGACTCAGCCTGTATATCCCCAAAATTCCATGTAGTTCTGATTGTTAGGCAAACTGATATTGTAATCTAACACGAGTCAACCTCATCAAGGGGCGAGAGGGAGGGGGTGTCAATAGACTAAACACAGAAGTATTCGCCTCTATATGTACCTCTATTCGCTATTTTGAACATGAACAGAAAGATAACAGTACGGAGTGGGTGAGAAAAGCATTAAGAATTTTGATCCAGCATTTTTTAATCTCTTTATTGTGACATGAAAACTACGGAAAAAGTAATTTAAAAAAGCGACCAGATATCAATGACCTACGAAAAAGATAAAATTCATCCGGACAGAAAGAAGGAAGAAAACTATTTAACGTTTCATCAGAGAAAAAGAATCGAGGAAAAGGCTTGGTTATTGATCTTGTGAGACAGGAACGTCATAAATGCTAGTATAGGTAATCTTGCAGAAGTTGTTAAGAATCTTTATCGTAGTTTGGTATGAAAAATATCGAATAATTTGGATTTCGAATCACATACAAATTAAAATGCAGGGGAGAGTCGCACAGTACCTTGTGCTAGAGTTGATAAAAATGAAAATTTACAAAATGACTTTATAGCACAAATGGAACTTGATAAAAGTAGGAAAATTAATTTTATGAAATTCAATAATACGAATTGACGAATTAACAATGTGCAAGAGTAGTAATGTTGGAATTTGTAGGAAACGAAAAATTGTCGTCCAGTACCGATCAATTATTTAATTATTTGATCTTTTGCTCTAAATGGTTAATAATGTTTTAAAAAGTCCTCTAGATGTCAGTATACATATTCTTATTCAAATTTGATTTTTATGTATATCGTATGGAAAATACTTAATATTTTCTTGATCTGCGCATTCGACGTGTGCCCAGACTTCACATTCGTCGTTTTTGAAACATTGAAAGCTTCAGTGACCTGTCTTTGGGCCATTTTATTTTTGAAGAGTAGCTTCGAAGCCCCATTCATGTTCTCCTCTGACCATTTCTCTCTTTTCTGTTTTGGACTTTCAGACATTTTTCTATGGAAAAGGTAGAAGAAAAATTAAACGGACACCTTCTAATTTAGTCTCAGTTGCCAAAATATTGAACTTACAGGTAAAAGAAATTCGGTCTATGACTAAATCATCGGTATTGGACGACAAATACGTTGAACAAATACGTTTTAGATTATAATGTATATAATATACAAAGGAAATTATAAAAGTGGGGCAAATAACTGGTAATTACACTTAATAAATTAGATATAGTATACATTAAAAAAAATTTTACTTACCTGAAAAACAACATGTCAACTCTAGAAAATAATTTTTAATTTTCGAAATATCAATGTATATGTTTGACATATCAGATCAATATGGCTCCGAAATATGTTACACGGAATTGTTCATTTTCATTTGTTTGTTCCAATATTCTTACATGTAATGCCTGTTACACGTTTTATCTTTAAAATAGCAAACTCATTATTTACTCGAGATTTATTCCTAGCGCACAAATATTTTTCAATAGAGCGATGCAAAGTTTTACTGTATCTCGGATCATCACAAGTTAATCAAAATCTTGAAGATTCGATTTCACCTGCTCAAAGTGACTTTTGCAGGCAAAAGAAATTGTTCTTCGGATACTTTAATATTTTGTACTAAATTTCATCAAAAATAGAATTTTATTTGCTAATAGAAGATAACTATGTTTTGGTACTCCTACAGAACAATATCACGACATTCGCTAAAATTACAAATATTGTACAGTATATTCACTGCAAGGCTAATTGAAATAGCTTGTAATCCAACATATAAGAATGCTACTTGCAAAGTATCTTTGCTAGTAACAGTTTAAAGTAGAGAGATATTCCTAAAAAATCATATATTTTATACATATATGTACGTAGTATATACAGTGAATATAACTATCTTTCTGAATTTATAAAATAACAGTATATAATAATAAATAATAATAATAATATAATATAATAATAATAAAAAATAATATAATAATAAATAAAAATAACATAATAATAATAAATTTATAGAATAACAATATTCCAATATTTATATTTTTCCTTGTTGCAATTTTGTAAACCGTCAAAGCGTTTACAACAGAAATTCCCAGAAGGAATTGAATGCCAAGTTTTCTGTACCATTTGATTCCTTTTCTAATTGTGGTGGCATAAGAAACCATTTGATCGGAATAATCTATACCACACTTTCCTTCGTTATATTCGACAACAGCTAGCGGTTTTAATGTAGCGAACAAGCGAAACGAAAGATCATTCTTGAGACCACCACTTGAGCGATTCGCATTACTAAAATATCGATAGGAGCACCTAGCAGAGAACGCTTGGTACTGCTGTACGCGTGGCCTGACGCAGATTTTTTTGAAAACACGCGTGGCAGTCAATGTGTTAATAAACTATTAAACTACATGTCGTGAAGAAGTATCCCCTTTATGAATATTTATTAATAGCTCTAGAGTTGATAATATTAGCTTGAGGAAGTTCTGTATGTACGTGTAATTGATAGTACTCGCGTACACCTGTGCGTGTAAAACGTTTCAAGTTAATAAAGAGAACATGATACACGTGGAATAGGTATGAATAAAAATTACAAGAAGCCGGAGAATATTCTAAAACATATGCCATGATAAAATATAAATTGTAAAGAGTTATAGATCATGTTATTATATATTAAAATTATGCTTAACAAGCAGATATTAGCGTAAATATGACGCTGCGTTAATTAAATCCAACAATATTGAGGAAAGAACAAATTGAACAATACGTAGAAATAATTTAGAAAAACACTGTTAGATCAATTTCAAATTGGGTTTTCTTTACTCGATGTCAAACTTAACTCTTACTCGTCTTTTGCATAAACTCTTTTCGTGATATGAAACTTTAGAGTTGACATGCTGCTGGTATTAATTGCACACGCAGAATAAGATTTTCCAAATTGAACCGAAACGATTTAGACAGAAAAATGTAATACTTTCAATAGTCATAACAATTATTTATGCATTCCGCATATAAACCTACCGAATATTTATTACTTACTTTTAGCTCAAAAATATTTGATATACTACTACCAAGCAAATATTAGATTGAAGAGGAAATCATACATGAAAGATGTCACTTTTTTTAATAAAAAGTTCGTTCTCATCAAAGTTTCTGGCAATTTATTACATACCTGTATACAAAGTGGATTACTTTGTAACACAACTGGAAAGTAACTTTCTTTAGTAATGATTTGCGTAATAAATTACGCAAAAAGTAAAAAGAAGATTATATTTTAAATCATATTCTAAGAATAACTGTATTTTAAACGTGATTTCAAAAGAATTTTGAATTTAAAAATTCGTCAAAAGTACATACGTACTTACTACTTCGACACGATCTAGGCTAATTATGTGTACTAATGTTTATACATCTTGATAGTAGTTGTATTCAAACAGCGCGTCGAATCTTTTTATAGTATTTGCCTTTTGATGTATTAAAAGTATTGTAGTAACTGATGGTTTCTTAGAGTAAGGACAAGTGACGATGGTAGAGTTCAAAGTTTAGTGTATTTTAATAAGTGATATTCAATAACAAAAGGACCGACTACAATATCGTCGCACGCCGACTCACACTCCGTGTCCGCTCAACTCGCACTCTGCTTCTCGACTGACTCTCAGGCCGTTGTAGCACTCTATTGTCTTTTGCTAGGCCCACCGCACACGTGTTCTGCAGACGCTCGTAGCCAGGGTCACGTAGGTCTTTTCGGCAAGGCTATTTACTTGAAGGACCCGGTAATGCATTGATGGAGCCGACAGCGCCTCTGTTCTCGCGACATTGTCTGTAGTTAGCTCGACGTTTCTTGGGCCCTTTCCCCCGATACTACAGTATCATTAGAGATATTCTTCTTATTATCGCAAATATGTATTGTTCTGCTCATTGCATCGACAAGTGAACGGATTTTAAGCTTCCTATTCTTTTACATTTTCAATATTTCCAGAGTTATTTGTTTTCAGTAGAAAAAATATTAATTCCTGCCACTTTTGAGAGGAATTGTTTAGAAGTGTATCCTGTTTATCTCGAATCGCTCAAATATATCGGGGAAAAAATGAATGACACAAAAATCGAATGACATCGAAAAGGATATACTATTATATTCGTGTGTATTTACTTTGCGTGTATTGTCTTAACATGAAATCTCTTGCGTGTTAAAATATTTCAATAGATATCTCCATTTTTTGTTACATAATCACGAAGCTGACGTTCAGACATCTCTAAAATACTAGAAACTTGCGTCTTTCGCACCATCCGCTATCGTAATAGAAACTTTCAAATTCGACAGAGCAATACAAAGCACGTGTCACGTAAAATAACAAAATAAAAAAGGAATTTGAGGTAAAAAAATAAAAAAAGAAAACTTTATTTTTTTTCTAACATCAATACACTTTACAATCTACTTCCGAACTCTAGGCGTGACTTTCTAAGACTGACTCTTATGATTTTACTTTCGATCGGATCCGATTACTTTCTTTTGTCATCCCTCAACATCCCCACCGTCCATGCATTTGCTAGGCGTCCGCGATCGTTGCCACGTGCTCTTTCTTCTAGAACCTTCGGTGGAAGGACCGTTGGGATGTTGATGGTTCATTAGGCACTTCAGCGATATACATTGTCGCCGAGTGCCGCCACATCTTTATCTCTATCGTCAGTCCGTCGGATTTGAAGTATGCCGGTCGTGACACACGCGAAAAGTGACTGACCAAAAAAGAACTGAATGTTTTGACGACATTAAGAAACTGCAGCCTTGTATTTCAGCAATATCATACCAGCAATAACAAATTTTGAGAAATATCTTTATGTTCTATTCCTGTGGCGTACTTTGGATAACGCTAATCCCGGCGACACACTAAATTTTGAAATCCATACGACTGATTCTACAGAAGCGGGGATTCTACAGCAGCGATTTCGCTTGCACAGTTGTTCATTTAATTTGTGAATTGTAAGAAACCTCAAGTATGTCAGAGGACATAGTGATATTGCTACAAAAGCGACTAGACAAATAGAGAGCTACATGTGATTTTATCGTATTTTTTTAACCCTTTCGCTTCGGCAATCCAGTCCGCCGAAGTACCGTCACTGAACGGAAACGCGCGCCAGAAATACGCACAGTGTGCGTGGCTACTGTATATACGTTTTCCTAAGTCTTAAATAATAATAATTCTTGTAAGAACCGTATACGAAATATCGTTTCACTGTCAATGGATTTAGTAGATTTTTTAGCATGAAACAATATACGATTTTGATGTTGTTTCAACAACGAGTAACTTAAAGAAGTGATTAATCCAATATGTCAATAAAATCAAGGGAAAATGTTCTGTCGATAACGAAAAAATATATTAATGACCACAGATAGCATTTGTATATGCATCATTTTTGTCAAATTTTGTCTTCAAAACACAACTTTGGACAATACAAGAACTAGATATTAAGTTTTTAATGTTTTTAATATTCCTATTTTATCTACTTTTGCTAAAATACATTAAACACATTTCAATACTAAACTAAAGATCTTTAAACTTAAAAATGACTTTTGCTTATTCCCATGTCACAAACAATTGGCTTTAATAATTATCGATCAATACTCTCTTATTCGTAAGCACATCAGCATATTCGATCCATGCAAATTCACGTAAAATGTTACTACTTCCTGCCTTTCGTTACATGTATCTTAATAAATTGTATCTTATTAAATCTTAATAAATATGAGTCTTAATAAAAAGAAGTTACTTTTTACGTAGACCAAACCTAGTTCTATTATTAAGCGCGTAAGCAGATAAGATGAAGATCAAATAGAGGCAAAGCTAAAAAATAACGACTATATATTTTCATGTTTCAGCGTTGAAAACTTATGTGGGTGAAACGCTAGAATTGACTGGAGTTCTTCGGCAAGAAATGGGCACTTGTCTTTGCATAGACAGCAACAATGTGCCTCCGACAGTCAGCAAACGTTACTCTGTACAAGTTCACTGTATGTATTATTAAGCGCTTATCATAGAGTTATTATACAAATATATTTGCAATTATCATTCTTATATATTATACAAGGTGAATCAGAACACGTGGAAAATATGGCAGAGGTTGATTCTGAATACTGAAATAAGAAGAAAATTTTATATAACATAATATGCCTAATATGACCTTACGTTCCGCTTATAGCTTATTTTGCGATGCTAAACATTACACAGATGAACGATTTCTTGGAAAATAGATAAATCGTGCCGGCCTTATTTCCGGACCAATACGCTCTTCGGATCCGAATCCGTTCGATTATTAAATACGGGGACGTTTAAAATCTCTTACTTATAAAACGTTAGTTGACGTGACGATCAACATTTTCGACAAATTCGTGTAAGCTGTTCGAACAAGATGGACGATCTATGACGCGACGCATTCGCGTTTCCGTAGAAACTGGAACTGGTCGATTCGAGTAATTTCTCTAAAGATAGGTAAGAAAGTACTGTGACACAAAGCAAGCGTCTACTCGAAAACGTTTATACGAAATTTTCTTTTTATTTTAATGCGCTGAATCAGCCCCTGCTTGCCTGGAAGCCGTACTTTCCACATGTCTCGAACTCTATCATACCGATCCACTAGGTAAACAAAATAAAAACCTGCCAAGCACTGTGGCGGCACGGGCCACGGAACTTTTCAACGGCTCCGGATGCAAAGCGCGACGCCGCCAAAGCGCAACACCGACGTGCCCAATGTACCATCGATATCTTCACACTCTTTCCGCCGAATTCTCGGAAGAGCATACACGTGCCAGCACTGGGCTACGATATCGATGGGCTACGAAGGGAAGAATCTGCGCGATCCGAAACAAAAGCACAGGCAGTCTGTCTTACGCCATTAAATGTGTAACTCCTCGGTATTATTTGCATAGCAACGCGTCGAATGATCTCTCGGTGTCTATCGTTATTTGTTAGTTGTTACCAATTGTCTGTTAAGTGTAATTGTTAATTGTTAATTGTTAACTCTGATTGTTGATTAGTTCTAAATAAACTATTGTTCGTTAAAAACACCAAGAGTAGTTCCTTACGCACCTATCACCATACCACCTCAGCACGAACGCCGTATAGATTGTTTTCACCTGTTCGATTCGTGCTAGATTTGACTAAAATACTCATGCGAAGTTATTGAAAATATAAAATCCGAATTAACATCCAGTTTTCAACAACCTGTCTAAAGATACCGCTCACAAACAAGCTATCATTTCTTGAAACAAATATATAAGATTTATTTACGTTATCAATTTTGTCGTGTGTCGAAATACAGCCCACTCAAAACATTCTATGGACCAAACGAAAAAATTGTTGACATTGATAGTCAACAAGTCCTACAAACTAGGATCTTTCATATTTCTTTCGCTTTTGATAATTAGACACAACCTCCCGCTAGCCGATGAGTCATTCTGCTATATTTGGCTTATCCTTTGTTATTATACAAATTACTGCCATTGTTCACGGCTGATCTACTAATTCGTTTGGTGACTAGACACTACGTTAGATATTTTAATCAAATAAACTCATAATTGTATCGATAAAATACTTCCTATCAGTACAATATATGATCTAAAATTTAAACATCCTGCTTCAGGGCGACATATCCAGTGAATTAACGGCGCCTGAACAATCCCTTAAAACGGGTAAATCTATAACTTTATTATCTAATTTCAACCTAATATCCAAAAACTGATCAACATAATTTCACTATGCCCAAAAAGAATCGCCTTGCAAATGATATCGATATTTACGACATTTCTTTGCTATATTAATATAGTATTATTTGTTATAGATCCAGACCACCGACCTCGACCAGGGCTATCAAAATTCGCCTTCGTCATGGCCAATAACCAATATAATATTAACTACGATAGAAACTGTCATTGTTAATTTAACACTAGCTATCGCTGCTATAATACGAATAGCCTGTATACATATTAAATAATCTGTAATAAATAACTTATTATTTTTAAATACACCCTGTCTTATATATCTACACCTTCCTTTGTCTTACGTCCACCTTGACCTACGCATTGTCACGTAAAATTCGTGATAAAAAAGGATTTTTGCAATCCACTAGCGATAAAAAGTTCACGTACAAGGTAAATAGCGGGCAAAAGAACGGTATAAAGCATAGAGTGTAGAGTATAGTAGCATCGCAGAAAAAGAAAAATCAACAGCTTGCTCGGTCATTGCGCAGCAACAGATCGAGCAACGATACAAATGATCATGGAAGTGCGTTTCTGCTTCCCGGTCTGTTCGAACTATGACGATTTGTCTTTCTGATCTTTCCGACTCGACCGTTGCACCGTTCACTTGATCATCAACCATAAATTGTTTCGAATTTTCTAGAGAACGGACACTTGAAACTACGTGCTTGCGGTACATTCGATAGCCAGAACAGAGGGATCCGTCATGAGCCTGTTTTCGTCCTGCGAGACGAGCAAATTATTAGAAATTTCCTGATGCAATTGTACGCGGTTTTATGCAACTTTGATTATACACGTGAACGATATTTGGCACAGAGGAGTAACATTTTCGGGGTAACATTTGCGCACTAATAGGTTCCCACGTAGCTAAAATAAAGCAAAAGTTGCGCGAAATTAACGGATGACAATTGAGAAATTTCTTGGGTGATCTACGTTTATTACGAAATGGTTGGATGCGAGAATCGATATCTGGTAGCATCTAAGTTGTCCGAGAGAGTTTCACGATAAAGGAACAGATCTCTGCCGATACTCTCTATCCGACTATCGTAGCAGATTTGCGTACTTTTGCAAGGTTCTCCAAATTAATACAAATTTCTAACTACCGTAACATCGAGATATTATACATCGTAAGGCAAAGTTAAGGAGAGTGGCGATGACCTCGGAAACGCGAAAAATATCTCAGAAGGTAGAATTTTGGTGGCGCGAAGGACAAATGTTCGTGATGGTTTTCCCAATAGCGATTCTGATTCTCCCTTGACGTGTCTGCTCGGCGCCACTTCCGGCATCGTGACAACCACCGTAAGCCCTAGGACGCCCTTACAGCCTCCTTTACATCGCATATGCCCTTCTCGCTGTTGATGAAAATCCAATTTGTGAAATTAGACGTTTGCTCGCTTTGAGACAAAGTAAACCGCGTTTCTCACAGGTGTTCGGCAGATGGCGATGATGAGATGTAGTGCAACAAAGTGAAATTTTACGCGCATAAATCTAACAGGATTATAATGTAACAGAAGCACAACAAAGAGGAAACTTGTGATGAAAAAGGAAGAATATATTACCAACGAAACTCTTTTGCTCCATTTTCTTTCGTAGAATTATATTTCACTTGCGAATATTATAGTAGGTCTGCCTTTGATACAAAAATCATAAAAGGTTTACGTATCTGCACGTATATTTACGCTGTATGAACGACACTCGAGTATTACACGCATGCATTATCGACAAATAGATCCACGTTCGGGATAAGAGTTCCTCTTTGATACTTTCTTATGGTATAAATAACGAGAAATTATCAGGAAGTATGTTACAGTGAAACTGCTCGTACTTCGTTACTTTTACTCGCATGTATGACACCTACAACGATATTCTTTGTTGAATCAATAAATAAAAGCGCTCCCCAGCGTACATACAAGACTAGATCTTGAAATATAAGAATCGACGTAACAATAAGACTAAAAAAGTTCGAAATGAAAATAATTCGCCGAAACGGCAAAAAGAGAATACCTGACACAAAAATAACGATACGGTAAATCAGCGTCCCGTTTTAATTTTCATCTATCAGTCGTCCAGCAAGCGAGATGTGTCAAGCAGCAACGGCGACAAGGTAACAGAGACGAAATATTATCGAGTTAACGCACGCGAAGTGGTCGCAGGAATGGCTGACGGGTGCGAGAGTGTAATGCACTTACGTCATGCGAATTTCAGACGAAACAACTGGTGGTGTAACGAAAATTTAGCGTCGCAACCGAATGTGCTAAATATAAAATGGATGGCTGTTGACCGAAAGAAAAATGCTCGACGATACGGTGCCGCCGTTTGTTCTCTTACAAGATTGAACGTCCACGGTCGACCCATTTACCAGACCCTCCTCGTTACACGAAGAGACGAAATCACCAGTGCTATTTAATCGTGCGAATTATATCACGCGTATCTCGCGAATTATTACACGACGGTGATAATAAGGCAAATCTAATAAAATTTACTTCTCATTAAAAAGTCGTACCAAAACAATTATTTATTAATTGGTTTATTTATTAATTCTTAAGAAGATACATATAAATAAGAAAAAATGGTAAAATTTGATTAGTATAATAAAAGTAATATATGCCTATGATCATTCTAAAATATAAAAAGTGAAATAGTCTTACGTTCATTGGTATATTTTAAGAACACATACATCTTTTAACGATAGTTGCAATGTAACATCATTTTTATATTACACGCAAGGTATGGCAAGTATTCCTGCTCTAAGGCACAATTTGAAATCAACAACATTCAGTTTAACAAATTATAACTTCTATTCGTTTTCCATCATGGAATAACGCGGTGGTGTCTTCCATATTGCACTGGACGTGCGTTGTAATCTACTCCTATCTATATTTTCAAACATTTCAGTTAAATCTGGTGTGCACATTTTTCTATCAAAGAATTTATAGACTGCTTTCTTCGGAATTTATCGTTGCATTGCAAGTTCATTTTCGCGTATGTACGCTAAAATTGATAAAAATTCGAGTACTCCATGCATTATAATGTTTATTAACTCATTAAGTAAAACAACACTTACATTGCGCCTAATGTGGAATTGTACGCCTTGGTCTGGCTTCATCGTCCGATGTGTCGTCGTCAGGTTTACTGTGCAAAACAGAAGTGGACCTTACTGTTTGGAGCTATATTTTGGATAAAATATCGAATGAATAATAGCTTGTGTTTTTATAACAGAAGAATACTTTGATACTGTTTGTAATGTTACCTGCAATGTCATCATCCGAGTCTCCTTCTTTTGTTTCGCTAATAAGATTTTTTTTGCTTTTTCGACAGATCTTCGTGCCAGTTTTTGAACAATGGCTTTTTCTGAAATTTTTTCTTTTTCAAAGGCCTCGATTCTCCTTCTTACGGGCACATTTTTCTTCATTTCATTTTGAATGTCCTGTTTCGTCATGTTTCTATTAGACATTTCCCTTTCACGGGATGGCTCATCTTCTGCGAATAATTCTTCGAACTCGGTGAGTCCAATCGCTTGATTCAGCTGCTGAACCTCCTCCTGCAGAGTTATTGGCGACCGTGATGTAAATTTAGGTTCATTATTTTTTCCTGTACTACTAGCCAAGTTTCTATTAATTACTACCGTTTCGTTTGATTTTATTGGTGATAAAGGTTCTACAATTGCGGTAGCGTCCATCATCTTCTGCGTATAAGTAGAATTGATGTCCATCGTGGAATTCATAAGAGGAGTAAATTTCTCAAGTGCATCCTCGCACATTGAAGGATCTTCAATATCATTTCTTGCTGATGGAATTACTGTATCATCAATAATATTAGAATATTTACCCTTCGTGTTTTCACTCCGTGAAAAAGTTCTCTTTATATTACTATCTCTTGTTGTCATTGAAGACTTTAATGGTTCAATCCTTTCTGGCTGTATTGCATCTTCTTTTGAAATTGTTTCGCTTAAAACATTCTTTTTTGTTTTACTATGTTTTGTAGGACCTTTTGTGTTTTTTTCATCTGAACTACTTCTAGCACTTTCCTTTTTTTTAGGTCGGCCTCCACGTTTCCTCTAAAAATTTAGAATATATTTAACAACGTTATAGTAGTATTTATATACACAATGTACATACAATTATATAAGCAATTAGATTTTGACGTATTAATTAACCGATATCAAACATTATTGGGTACTACATATAAGGGTTAGTATTGATTAGTAACATAAGATAAGATAAGATTAGTAACATAAGATTAAAAGTATTAAATTTCATCATAATATGACACAAACATTTACATTACTGTCATCATCAAGAGATAGCCTTCGTAATTTTGTAACAAGTGACGTTGACTGCTGCTTTTTAATATTAATTGCAGCTTTTATTGCAGCCTTTCTTTTTGTTCGGTCAATTGTTGTTTCCAGCACATCCCCAGTTTTTACATCTTTATTTTCTGTTTTATCATGTACTGCTGAATCTGTTACTGTATTATCAGTATTGATAATATCATTTTCTGGGATAGTCTCTTTACGGCGACAACCTTTTTCCTTCAAAACTTTCGGCCTCTTTGTAGTTGAAGGGCCAGGGACTGATTTGGTAATCATTTCATTAATCTCCTTCTTTGATCCAGTATCCATATTTAAAATCTACGAATAAATGATATGTATTTAATATATACATTAAACTATACTTTTTAATAATACATACCATAATTTAATATTATGGTTGAAATTATGACGTATATAGCAATTAATACATATACATGTGTTTAGTTCTATTAACTTAGAAGCACATGTAAATTAAAAAAAAATATATATATATGAAACAATAATAAAATAATGAGGTAACATTGAGAATAGAATCTAGTTTAATTACACATATATACCCTTTTAATAATTCCGTTCTTATAAATTTTATTAAATTTACAGTGAAGCTTACAATTACACTAATGCCAATGAATATTAACGTATGCGTTTATTATTACACTAAATAAAAATGAAAGTAATGCAATGAAAAATACAATATACCTTAATGGAAATAAAATAAGTAAATAGCGAAGTATTTATTAATATTATTATATAGCATTATATTATATTATTATAATATTTATTAATATTTACTTACCTTTTACGTTTGCAGAAAAACTATAAAATTTTAAATATAAAGAGAGATTTATAACAGAGATAAAGCAAGTCACAGAAATTAGTGTCTTTCAATGGCAAAAATGCGTTAAAGGAAGTGAAACGATAATCTCCGTCTCGCGTCACAAGCGGAACTGTGTCAGTTTTGCTCCTTGAAAGTACACGTAGCGGTACATGAGCTAGAGAACATTTCAAATCATGTTGTTGTTTTTTTGCTTCGGAGTATCAAGATCGTGAGGACATACATAATATATTAATAAATAAACTCCGGGCAAAACAATGTCGCCGTTACGTTACCGTCGAACCGTCGAACAAAGACGAATTTGAATTCTCCGACTCTCCCCCGATCTGTTTATACTATACCAGTTTAAACGGACGCAATCGTAAAGAGTTCACGAGAGTTATGGATCAGTATCTACGAGTATCTACCGTCTTTGCGAACATTATCTATAATTATTTATTTAATCATTTGAAAATATACTTGAAGGTTTCAACAACGAGCAATCTTGTCTAATAAATCTCACGATCAACCATCCTCTACACACAAGTCCTCTGAAAACATAACGACTTTTCAGTTCAATTTGAATCGTTGCGTTCAACGCCATCAGGGTGTCCTGCATAACGCGGGCATCCGACTAGGTGCTGATACCACATACAAGAACAAGTCGAATATGTGAAATAAAGCTTTTTAGCTTAAGGTCCCGTTTTGAAAAAAAATACAGTTTGAACATGTTCGGTTGGCAATTGGCTTAATACACGCGTATGATAAATAATAAGATTTATTACATGATTTTACAAAATTTGTTAAAATTGATTAAGAAGTTACTTTCAAGAAGTAATATTTACATAATTGTAAATTGAACCCTATGTTTAACAAAATTAGGCATTCTTAAGTATTTGTTATTGTAAATTACTATTATGCTTCGCCAAGTGTGATTGGCGATTTCTGGAACACAGCGTCCATCGATGTCTTCAATGAAAGAACATAAGTTTAATAACCTAACTTATCGACGAAATAAATCCCTGGCCCCCGGGTAGCGTGTTAGGAAGCTTCCGTGGTAATTCTTTTAAAAGCAATTAACGAGTGATCTGTTCGCGAATTATTGTATTGTATTATATATTATGTGGCATCATGATATCATAAGGAATACAAGTCACTATGATTTCTTCGTACTATTTCACAGATGGAGTGTGCAAATTTGACTTTACAATGAACAAAGTCAAACGTGACAATGACAAAATTGTATGTGGCAAAACTGGATACCTCAATGTTATACAGTGTGTCAAGAAAGTGTTTGTTGTCATCTTATGTCTTTGGGAGGTAATTCTACACCTTCGGATTTGCGAAGATCTGTTGAAAAAGAGGATCACAAAATTGACCTCGAGCATTCTATTGCACGTATTGCGTGTTTGTGCGCGTATTTATCCATCAATGTATTGCAAAGAACAGTTTGTCCAATAGGGGTTTCACACGCAGCAGTGGGGTCCTGGTGTCCTGCACGTTAATAAAAAAAAAAGAAAAAAAAGTGGGAAAAATAATACGCCAAAAAGGTGTACGTTATAAGGTTCGCCGTGTGCGAAATTATGTCGTTTGACGAATATTCGATGGTTAGCCGCTAAGAAAATTATAACGCAATCCTTGGAAATATCTTGTTTACGGATGAGAGCGATTCTTCCGATAGCAATATTCTCGATCGTCAGACTGCCAGGATTTAGGCTTGTGAAAGTTCTCACATTATGATACAATGATACAGAGATTCAAGCAGGCTCGAGCAAGTTTGATTTATTATTATATTATTTATATATATATATATAATAAAATAATATATATATATATATATATATATATAATAAAATAATATATATATATATATATATATATATATATATATATATATATGTCGGAGATGAAAGAACAGCGGAGCCTTTGGAATTTTGGATAATCCCGCAACATTGTAACCTAGAGTCTACTATAGCTGTAATTGAACAATTGTAGTTATTCAACCCGATTGTAATTGTTCGAGAGTCGTGATAATGAGCTTGGGCTCGAGGCGACAGTCAGTCGCCGAACGTAGCCGCGGTCACGGGATGAACGTTTTGCCTAACAAGGTATGGAGTAATTCTATAGCTCTCCTTAAAAGAAATATTCGGGGCGACACGAGACAATAAACATTCCAACGGTTTCTGTCCCGTGGCTCGCCACGTGCAGACCCTATTCTTCGAGTAAGATGATTGCCAGATGTCGATGCGTCTCCGCAGGACATGTTCGGCTAGCCCGAGAGCCCGTTATAAATCTTAAGGTTTAGTTAACTAAAGTCCTTCAAACAGACAAACAGTCTTTGTCCCAACTACGGGAAGATAGGGGAGACATATTTTTCAACTAGTGGCGTCTCCCACTAGCAACTTTCCCTCGAGGGCGGCTAACATCCTTTTCTAACCACCGATATGGAGATTGACCAATTAGCAGCAACGCCAATTTCCCTTACTTTCTGAACGAAGGCTTTTCTCGACGAATCCGATGATCTCGTGTCCTTAGACACACCCCATTATAGTTTTCCTCTGTGGCATCATCGGGACAGAAACCGTTGGAATGTTTATTGTCTCGTGTCGCCCCGAATATTTCTTTTAAGGAGAGCTATAGAATTACTCCATACCTTGTTAGGCAAAACGTTCATCCCGTGACCGCGGCTACGTTCGGCGACTGACTGTCGCCTCGAGCCCAAGCTCATTATCACGACTCTCGAACAATTACAATCGGGTTGAATAACTACAATTGTTCAATTACAGCTATAGTAGACTCTAGGTTACAATGTTGCGGGATTATCCAAAATTCCAAAGGCTCCGCTGTTCTTTCATCTCCGACATATATATATATATATGTCGGGTTAACATTAGAATTTAAGGCGTGTAACGATTCTTCGTTTGAATTAGCCATCGTTTTATGAAACAGAGATTATATTTACGCGAATATACAAGATTTTACAAAATATTATGAGTATTGAGTTTAATGAATGATAAGATTAACAAATGATAAGTTTAACTAATGATTCCAAACGAATCCACGGTCAACGGGATAACTCTTTACTATGCGTAGAATAATTTAAACACAAAAAAAAAATACGATTGCTGAGGCACTCGGTAAATTGCTCGATGTATCACTTTCCAAGGCGATCACACGAATGAATATCTGATGAAAATCTTTTTCGCTGTACGACTGCATTTGTTTGTTATATGCTCGCTGGAGACATCGAGAAGGTTCCAATCGTTGTTGCTAGGCAATTTCTGTCAAAAGTTTGTTGTATACTCTTTGGAAACATCGAGAAAGATCCAAACGCCGATACTAGGCAGTTTCTGTCTGGAGATTGATTCCTAATACAACGTGTGTCCCATTATATCAGCATCTCCAAAGTACAATTCTATGTGATTTCTAGGGAGAACAATACAACCGATCCACACCTTCGTCAGGCAAAACGTTTATCCCGTGACCGCGGCTACGCTCGGCGACCAGCTGCCACCTCGAACCCACCCTCGCCATCACATATATCGAACAATTACAATTGCTTAATTACAGCTATGACAAAATCCAGGCTAAAGCACCAGAAGACTCTCGCAAAATTGCAAAGGGAAGGCTCCGGTTTTCCTTTCATCTCCGACACGTTCTTTTGTGATCCCGTTGGCCGCGGATTCGTTATCGGGCCTGAGACCATCGTCACTAGTGTCGCGAGTGCCAATTGTCGTGATCAATTGTCAAGACTGTAATAACTCTATTATTGTAATAAACTACACCTGCGTGTACCGTACCAATGGTTAATTCCCGTGAAGATTCATTTGACGCCCACAACCCTACTCCCAGTGCTAATCCGACATACATATTAATATTTTTAAATATTTTTTTTTTAATATTCAAAATTTTTTAAATTTCCCTAATATTTTCAATATTATGCTCTAAATGTATAAGCTATTTAAATTAAACAAGTTCATCTTTCTCTTTATTTAATTTAAATATAAATTAGTAATAATAATTAAATAATTAATTATAAATATATTTATAATCAAATTATTATTATTAATATTAATAAATAAATATATATTAATAATAAATAAGAAATTTTTAATCTAAAATGTATTTCTAATAAATCACAAACATATCCTATAATCTTTCCTGTAAATGTTTCAACTAAACATTTTTCAAAATAAAATTCATAATAAATTATTTTATTTGTTAAATAACTCATTATAAACTTATAAAAAAATTCTATTATAAAAAATCTTTTGATAAATATTAATTTTTTTCAAATAAATATTTAATATTAATACTAAAAATATTAATCCTAATAATATTATCTTAAATACAAGATATTTATAACTATAAATTAAATTAATATTTAATTGATAAAAGAAAAAATTGAAAATAAATTTTCTTAAAATTGATATAATTATTAAAATTACTGATATAATTCCAGCTATAATACAATCTTCATTTAAATAAATTAAATTTATTATATAATTATTTCCCATTATTATAAATATTGTACGAAAAGAATATGATACTGTAAAAATTGTTCCAAAAATTAAATTTATTGTACTAAAAATTCTTTTCATATTTAAAAAATAATATTCAACAATTAAATCTTTAGAATAAAATCCTACTAAAAACGAAAATCCACATAATATTAATAATGAAAATATTATTAATAATCCTTTTATTGGATATAAATAAAATATACCAGAATAAAAACGAAAATTCTGAATACCATTTATATAATGAATAAATCTTCCAACACACATAAATATTATAGATTTAAAAAATGCATGAATAAATAAATGTAAAAATGTTAAATCTGTTATTCCTAAAGAATAAATTCTTATTATAAGACCTAATTGACTTAATGTTGATAAAGCAATAACCTTTTTAAAATCTATTTCAAAATTAGCTATAACTCCTGAAACTATTATTGTTATTCTTGAAATTATTAAAATAAATCTTTTATATTTAAAATCAATTATTATCTCATAATTGATTAATATATAAATTCCAGCAGTAACTAAAGTTGATGAATGAACTAATGAAGACACAGAAGTAGGAGTAATTATTGCAGCTGGTAATCACATCATAAATATTAATTGTGCACTTTTTGTAAATACTATTAAAAAGAACATTAATAAAATTAATAAATCTATTTTATATAAAATTAAATTTCATGTACCAAAAATTACTAAAAAAGAAATAATTATTAATAAACTAGAATCTCCTACACGATTTAAAATTACTATAATTATTCCTGAATTAAATGATAAAAATTTTTGATAATAAATAATTAAACAATAAGAAATTAAACCCAGACCATCTCATCCTAATAATAAAGTTAATATATTAGGTCTCAAAATTTAAAAAATTATTGATATTAAAAACATTAATATTAAATAATAAAAACGATTAATTAAATATTTATTATTTAAATTTATATATCTAATTCTATATAATTAAATAAAAGAACTAATTAATATTACTAAAAATACAAATATTAATAATTTAAATCTAATCATAAAAATTGTTAGGGAAGTGGTACATTTACACTGTACATGAGAGTGTGTGTGTAAGGGTCAGAGGGCGTCAAGGTCTTAGTTGAGACAAAAGACTGTTGCCAGATGTTAGAAGAATCTAGGATAGTCGGTTGGCGACAAGCGTGCGTGCAAGACGTTCTTCAGAGTGTAATATAGATATATAACTGTTGTGTGGGAAATATAGTCAATTATTTGTATTCCCAAATCCTCGAATTTCCTTAACACGAATAGATGTACCTAATAACATAAAAATGTAATCGCTAATTCTATTGCTGCAACTTTTGTAAATTAATATCAAAGTTACCAACTCCTAAACTTTAATTATTTTTTATTTAATAACTGCCAGCGTTTTTATCACTTTCTTTTATTAAAAAATCTTATCATTTAATAATGTTTAAAAAGGAGAAAAAATAAGTATTTTCGTATGTGAAAAATTTATACAACAACAAACACATTACAACAAAAATGGGCGTTTCCCGTATCATAACGTATTTTATAAACCGTAAATTATAGAATTGGTTATAGTATACGTATGTACATATGTATATTCCTAAATTATTCCTAGATAGAGTCACTTTCTTCACCCCAATATTTTCAACTTCAAAGCCATAAAGGAATATATTACTTACCTTTCGGTGTCTTGCTATCAAAGTTCCATCGGGACCCCAAATAGTACAGGTATTGTACAATTTATCGCCCTCTATTTCAGGCATCGTACCACCAACTACATAGATGTTGTTTTCTTTAGCTGCGTTCGATGAAGCAATGCTCGTTTCACCATCAGGAATACTCTCGGCGTATTTTGGAAAGTACTCTGCATTGCAATATTTCAATTAATGAAAAATAACTGTCTTTTGTTCCAACCATAAATTAAATTGAAATGTTTGTCAGTTTTTTATTTTCTAAATTATCAAAATAACTAAGTTTTATATTTCGACTTAATTAAATATGCAATTACTTAGCTAATAGTATATATAATAAATTGTTTCTACAGGTTCAAAATGAAAAATGAATATTTAGAAATACTTAATTACGACAATGCTATTTGTGTTAGCATCAGTGGCTTGTTACTCAACGACTTTGCTAGTACTTTTTGAAACATAAAGTTAGTTTTCAATTAACACTTATACTAGAGGCGGAATTATAAATGCAAAATAATTGATAATACTAATTTATAAGTACCTAATTATTAGTATCTTAAAAAATATATTTATACAAAAATCACGATAATCATGAAAATGGGGAAATCCTATATTCTCGACTCAATTCACAATTTATTTTGTATATTAATTAGATTCCGCGCTCATCAGTACGTACTCACTGGCGACATCGAGAAAATGTATCGGCAATTCCTCGTACGACCAGAGGATCGGAAATATCAAAGGATATTATGGCGCAGCGCGAGTGGAGAAACAGAAACATATGAGCTTAACACCGTAATACTCTTATCATAGAAATAGAAGCAGTCCTCAATTCCCGCCCGCTAACTTCTATCTCCACCGATCCAAATGATCTCCTAGCCCTCACTCCCGGACATTTCCTCATTGGCGATTCATTAATGTGCTTACGTGATCGAGATTTCAGGGACATTCCATCGAACCGACTCTCCAAATGGCAGCATATCCAACAGCTTAAACAACATTTTTGGAACCGCTGGCATAAGGAGTATTTGAACGAGCTAACCAACCGCAATAAATGGAGCAAGGGTGGACACAGCATCCAAAAGGGCACAATCGTCATCCTCAGAGAGGACAACGTTCCCTCCATGCATTGGCCTCTGGGCCGAGTTATCAAGGTTCATCCAGGCGCCGATGGTGTCATCCGGACAGCTACAGTTCAGACGGCAAAGAGCATTTTGGATCGGGGCGTCAAAAGGCTTGTCCCACTGCCAATTCAACCCGATCTCGAGAAACCCGAACAACTAGCCACCGAGACGAAATAAGATGGGAACTTCAACCACACCTCGCTAGTTTGATCGGTACCCTCTCAACGGGGGGAGAATGTTACGCCATGCGGCTTACCATAGGTCATATTCTTAACTATCGATCGCGGCACTATAATGTCGCAGACGGATCGTCGCGTCTGCCCGGCAAACAAACATTATAGTGGCAAGCGCATGGTTCATTAAGCAGGGCGACTTCCAGAAACGTCGACTCGTGGCCCGTATTTTACCTCGCGTAAAAGAATGTGGCGTGATCCGAACGTAGTTCGTTAGTAGAACGAACTTCCAGAAAAAACGAAAAAAATCGAAAGGCGTTCAGAACTTTTCGAGAAGTCGAACCGTCAACACATGTGGTATGTCGCGCATTACTTATCAACCAAAACGCAGTTACATTTTTTTTGTTCCATTTATATCTTTCTAGTTAATAAGTTGTTGAAATAAACATTAATTTATTTGTGTTAATTCTGTGGAATTTCATTGAACTACCCTTATTATCATAATCGAAATAAGGGGATCGATCAGTTCGTGGCGTCGATTATTTAATCGTAACGGGAACTTACAACTCTCGTTGACGTGCTATCCCGCGATCGCGTCTCTCCGCGAACGGTCGAAACGCCTATTTTTTAACGAACGACGTCTCCCACTAGAGACTTTCTCTCGAGAGCGGCTAGCATCCTTTTCTAACCACCGATATACAAATTGACCAATTAGCAGCAATGCCAATTTCCCTTACTTTCTGAACGAAGGTTGTCCTCGACGAATCCGATTTTTCCTCTGCAATATTTTTAAAGCTACACATTTCGAATTTTCCAATTATGCCGAAACAATTGCGTGATCCACTCTATATATTCCATACAATAAACTATTTTTTGCGTTTTAAAGTAGTTGAATATTTTATTAAAATACTTTGAGCAATTCTCAGGTTTCTGTGAAAACAAGATAACCCAAATGTAGTTGTGTTTCCTTCAGAATTATGCAGATTTTATTTGAAATATGTGAGGTGTAAGTGACCCCGACGTGATCGAGCTAATGAGATTTCAATGATCGTGATTCCGGGCGCGCTAACGATATGTCAAACAAGAATAAGACAGTTACGAGCAGTGAAGAGTCCGCGTGCCTTTGACGATGCTGTCACGTCGATTCGGGGTAATTTCACGTTCCGCACGCAAGGTGATAGATTCGTACTTCAATTTTGATTGTTATTAGAAAATTTATTAAACACTGACAGAGTAACGATACAGAATGGTAAACAGCACAGAAAAGAATGTCGAGTACTGACTTGAGAGGTATTTTTTTATATCAAGGACTTGGTTCCTGTGGAGGGGTTATCGCTGGATGCCGGTCACATAGGGTTTCTATTACTGCTTAGTTACTATTTTACTGGCTAAGGTATGTGAGATATAATTATCCTTTCGCTGCGTTCTCACGACCACCGTGACAATGCCCTAGAAGATAGTGCTATGGTTCTCCTTACTAGAGAGATAGCTCGCGGCGGCGAAGTTGTTGTTTGTCTATATACGATTCAGCAGCTATGGAACCACATATGGGCAAGATGGATTGACAGAAAGGAAGCGGAGGATTTTCGCGACGGAGGATGTAATTGAAGGATGAGCGTTGTAATGAATTGGTTTTGGTTTGTAAATATATTTGTTATGTTCTTGCAGCACTTCTTCTTTGCATTCTCAAGTCCCTTGGACGGCCTTTAGGAGAGAACAAAGACACAAATGATAATTGTAGCTGCTGGCTGTAGATGTCGCTGCTAGGGTACTGCTGTATTTTCTTTTCATTTAAGAATCGTGGAAGAAAAATCGGACTACGGTCGCCGGGATTTAAGAACCCAGATCCCGAACGTTCGTAACTTGAGGCGCTAACCACTGCGCTGCCGTTGTCTGGTATTAGTTAGTGTCGAGTTGTCGTATTTGTGCTGTCGAGTGCCGCCACATATGTATGCATTTATGAATTGAGTGGTTTACAAGTAATTACAATCGATATACATTACAAGTAATTACAATTTATTACAAATGACTCACTGTGCATATTACTATAACAGTCAGTACTAATTCTATAGATCAGCAGCATTATAACTTTCCAATAAACAACCGAAAATCACGTCGTTGAATAATAAATGCATTCACTGTAGAACGAAATTATTATTACGAATATAAGAGAAACGATTTAAAAACCATGTATTTTTTCATTTAAATTGTTTGCATTTGCAAAGGGAGATACAAAATTTTAACAACGTTGCAAATTATAAAGACACAAATTACAGTTTCGTGTTTAAGTTATTGTTCAGAGTTTGTTGGAATACAACGATATTAATCGCATACAGATGAGGTGATTGATCGAACGGATTCTTTCCTTCGTTGTTCAGCGATATCCTCATTAGCGTGCGTTCGTGAGATGTACCGCGGCGGCTAGCACGTGCATGCTCTTTCGAGAATTCGGCGGAAGAAGCGTAGGAATATGGATGGAACATTCCCGATGGGCACGTCGAGAAGCTACTAGAAGGTTCTGTGGCACATGTGACGCCACACAGACACCCACACAGGTCACACTCATTACTGCATAGAGAGTGGGGTTCAAAACCTTTTCAAGGGCCATGGGTCACTAAGCCAGTCAGTCTGTGAATAACTAGCCAACTGTCTACATTCCAGAACACACACACTTATAATTCCTGTAATAATTGTTTAATAAATATCACATTATATTGTTTCAACACAAACATTGTGTCTTCCACAGATTATTAATCTTAATTCCAAGATTAAATTCTAACAGAGCTTCCTAATAATTATGGTACAATTGGTAAAATGATGATTTTACATGAAAAAAGTAAAAAATATATTAGATAATTGAAATAACGCGATATAAATATAATTGAAATAACATCAGTAAGAACGGATGTTTTAAGCTTTCGATTTTGAGAAAACAGGGTATGAATACGTTTAGTTAAAAAGCAATCCGTGTTTATTCGAGCATTCGCGGAGAGACGCGATCGCGAGAAAGCACGTCAACGGGAGTAGTAAATTCCCGTTGCAATTAGATAACCGACGCCATGAACTGATCGATCCCCTGATTTCTGTTACGATAATAGGGGTGGTTCAATGAATTTAACACTGTATTAACAGGTTAATATAGCTTGTATATTTAAAAATAATGAATGTAATAATAAGAACGTCACAAATTATTTAGCGATAAATACAGTTGATATGTTATAGGAATTCGACCCGACATTGCGATATCTCTGAATGAATTCGTTAGACTAAGCAATTTATAACGTTTGACTCTTCAGAAGGGACCGATTACTCTTCGATCCTTTTCGTTGTCTTCTCTGGAAGACGACCCCCACTACGCTCGGATCACGCCACCGTTCGCGCCTATGATCACGTATACCAGCTTCTTTCTTTATGCGGATAAAATAACGCACCGAAGGCGAATAGATGTTTCTGGAACTCGCTGCTTGACGACAACTATCCGTTTATCGCTACTTTGTGTATATCTCGACGGTCATGTAAGACGATCTGTTTGCGACGGTTAGGAACACGGCCTATAGTAAACCTTGGGGCGTAATAAACGGAGAGAATAGAATAATCTTCTTTCTCTGTGGGATGTTAGAGACTGATGTGAACAAATCGAAACCGCTGAGGAGAATATCGAAAGGCGAGTGTCACAAATAAGTGAAGAGATATTATTAAGCGTCTTTAAAAACATGTTACGAAGAAATAATAAATGTACTGAATATCAAGGCGGGCATATTTAACAATATTTGTAATTATTTTTATGCATATTAATTGTAAGTTATCGATCCTTATCAGGAGCACGAAATTACACAATTAACAATTATCGAGATCGTCAAACTTTAAAACGACGAAATTTTCGGCTCTCTCGTTAAGTACCGAAAGAACTGAGTTACAGTTAAAGGTACGCGAAATTACATTAGAGAAATTAATGCAACGTGTTACGCCATGCGGCTTACCATAGATCATAATCTTAACTGTCGATCGCGGCACTATAATGTCGCAGACGGATCGTCGCGGCTGCCCGGCAAACAAACATTGTAGTGGCAAGCGCATGGTTCATTAAGCAGGGCGACCTCCAGAAACGTCGATTCGTGGCCGTTATTTTACCTCGCGTAAAAGAATGTGGCGTGATCCGAACGTAGTGGGGGTCGCCTTCCAGAAAAAACGGAAAATATCGAAAGGCGTGCAGAACTTTTCGAGAAGCCGAACCGTCAACACATCTCTTATATCGCGCATTACTTATCAAGCAAAACGCAGTTACATTTCTTTTTGTTGTTCTCTTTATGTCTTCCTAGTTGATAATTTGTTAAAATAAACGTTAATTTATTTGTGTTAATTCTGTGGAATTCATTGAACTACCCTTATTATCCTAATCGAAATAAGGGAATCGATCAGTTCGTGGCGTCGATTATTTAATCGTAACGGGAACTTACAACTCTCGTTGACGTGCTATCTCGCGATCGCGTCTCTCCGCGAACGATCGAAACACAACGTTCAAACGACAATTGATAGTCCTGACGAAATAAACGTCGCTCAGAGAGTCGAAAATTTGTCTCTTCAAATTTTAAGCGGATACGAGTTATCCCCACTATTTCGCGGAACTGATCACTGCAAGTAGTTTCCGGTGTTTTCTTTGTCTGCTCCAGCGATAACGCAATTACTCATAAATTACCAAAATAAGAAAAACGAAGTTTTCATATTTTTTATTTCATTGTTATAAAACGATTTAATTGGATTTTCGAGAATCTCACGATCAAAATGATATTGGACGATAGCTAAACTCTGGAAATGCGCAACGTTCGGTCAACTGCACAGAAGACCATGCCTAAGTCCGACACAATTCTTTGAAGTTACAATGAATGTTGATACTAAATCCGTTGTTTAGAGATACCTTGGCTTCTTATGACACTAAGTTAAACAACTTCCGTTATTTGCTGACTAGTCCAAATGGATCCAGACACTGGTTAAATTATATTTCTTTTGACTTTATTTGTCTAGATATAAAATCTGTAAGGTATCTCGTTGTATCTCAATTGCTTCTCTTCTTTCTTATTCCTACATTCACCGTATTCACAAAACAACGATCCAAAGACAAGTAACAGCGGTCAGTTTGTGAAAAGTGCTCGTTAACAAATCTTAAATTACAACGAAACGAAATTGTTCAACACCTTAAAATTGAAAATTACCGAACTAAGTAGGAAAAAGGCCACAATGTTTGTAGAACCTCGATAAGTGTTCGCCGAGACAGTTTCGACATCTGGACTACGTCGGACAGTTTACGACGGATATCCGTCACATAAAAGGGGTAGAAAATAACGTAGCCGATACTCTATCTCGCATCGAAGCGATCGGAAAACCAATAGATCACCATACGCTAGCTGCAGCGCAAGAAAAGGATAGCGAGCTACGCAAAATTATCAACGCTGGCTCGAGCGCGTTGCAGCTGAGAAAAGTACGATTTCCCGATCACAACGTCGAGTTATACTGCGATATTAAAACCGAGACCGTGCGACCGTACGTACCGGAACCGTTACGCCGCACCGTATTCCAAGCGCTACATGGACTTTCCCACCCGGGGATGCGAGCTACGCGAAAATTGGTAGCGACGCGCTTCGTCTGGCCGTCGGTAAATAAAGATTGCCGAACGTGGACACGACAATGCATACCGTGTCAGCGCAACAAAGTCACCAGACACGTATCCTCGCCCGTCGGAACGTTCGGAACGCTAGCGGGCCGGTTCGAGCATATACACGTAGATATCATCACAATGCAATATTCGCAAGGATACCGTTATTGCCTTACGTGTATCGATCGTTTTTCGCGTTGGCCTGAAGCCATACCTATCGCCGATATGGAAGCGTCAACCGTGGCTTCGGCCCTCCTTTCTAACTGGATATCTCGTTTCGGCGTACCCTTGAAAATTACGACTGATCAAGGACGTCAATTCGAATCGCGTTTATTCGAGGAATTATGCCGGTTGCTCGGCGTCAAACATTTGCGTACAACGGCCTACCATCCAGCGTCTAACGGGATGGTAGAACGCCTACACAGACAATTAAAGGCGGCGATCAAATGCCACGACACGAGCAACTGAGTCGGAATTCTCCCGATCGTCTTATTAGGTATAAGAACCGCGATAAAGGAGGACCTAAACGCAACGGCGGCCGAAATGATTTACGGCACCGGCATACGTCTGCCGGCGGAATTCTTTTTGCCAACCAGTCAACGGGCCAACTTGGAATACGCGCGAAAATTTTTGCAAAAATTTCCTAAAGGAATTATAATCTATGAGATAAATGAAATAAAAATACAAAAACCAACTGATATTAAAAGAAGAATGATTATTTTACAAGATAATATGAAACTGTGTAAGGGATTACATATGTAACATATTGTCCCGATGTACACATATCTGCGAAGCGACTTACTACCCTGTATATTCCAGAAACTTCTTAGTTTGCCCCAGCCTTAGCAATTTGAAACTATTTTATTAAAATTAAGAATTTTCCACATTAGATCGAACGCACTTCTAATAGGTACCAAACAGTATATATATATAGCAAGATTTCACATATCTCTAAATTATTCACAGAAAATTAATACGGCACATAAATTAGACTTCGGATTGTAAAAATTAAGAATAAATAACCGATACAGTCTCACAAAAATAGAAGGATAAAGATAGAGATAAGGGATCAAAAACAACAGTTATTTTTCAAATTTGTATGAAAAGCCCTTAAGAAAATAAGTTCCTCCTTAAATTGAAAACAGTTATATGTATAGAAATCAAACTTGCGATAAAAGTAAAAAAGATAGAAAATAAGAAAATTGTATTTGTCTTTATGACTCACTTTTACATGTAGTATAATTTCCACCGCTATTTTAGCATAGAACGCTATTTTCAAACACGAATTGTTCCAACTCGATAGTCCCTTGCTTTACTGTAAACGGAAAATTCTTTCGTGTTCTCAACCAAATTTATCAAATTCCAGCAATGACACATGCTATGTGATTGTCAGTAGAACATGGAGAAATGTTTCCAGTAAAGTTTCGAGCGACTTATCGGCGATTTTCAGGAGACACGACGCGACGATATCGCGTGTACAGTGCTTCTATCGGTGTTGATGCGCTTTAATACATAGTGCAAGAGAACACTAATAAGATTTCCCAGTGGGCCTGTAAATCCTTATAGATCACTCAAAAATATATCATATTGTTTGTTTCAACTACTAGCAATTTAAAACGTCGTCTACATATATTTAGAAAGTTAGCAAAGACATATATTTGTTCCTGAGCATGATTTCTATCAGTTGAGCGTTGTAGCAAAATGTCCGATACAATTTAATGTTGAATTTGTCTTTTTTTTTAGGCTAGCTTGATTGGATTACAGGTAGATTTAAACGATCCGTGTGTTGCATCTCCAAGGCATCTTCGACTCATCGATACGCAGTGATACCCGGCAAACTTCTAGTGGACAAGCGACGTTGCTTGCAGGCAGTTTATATACATGTTTTGGCATGTGTTGTCGGCAGGCAATGTCTACAGACGCCTGTAGTCTGCCCGTACGCGCCTTAAGTTTCACTGACAGACATTGTCCGCCGATTACTACGACATCTGTCTGTGGACAATAGGCCGTCAGTGTGGAGTTATCTTTACCCGAATAATTTAAGAAATATAAAATAAACTTCAACGAAAAGTTGCTAGCTTATTTGGAATTGGTATCTTACTAATACAATGTTATCGAAATTGAATAAACCTCGTTACTGTATTTAAAAGGAAATTGCATTTATATTTCAAGTTTATAGAGACAACAACAACAACCAAACAAAGAATCGCAACGAAGAAATAAACGGATACAACAAACAGAACACTGGATCGAAGATAGAACAATAAACAAGATAGAACCAAGAAAACAACAGTAACGAAGAACCGGGGCGCAGAAAAAAGCACGAAGCGTGCGAGCTGGAGAGGAAACCTGTGACCGTCGGTGCAAGCGGTAAGCCTACAAAATGGTTGCCGAGCAGGAATAATCGGCTGGAGAGCCAACTTGCTGGGACCGAGCTATATGGTGGCAGGTATCGCGTGGCGCCAGCTAAGCGAGCTGCCGCCCGAAAGGGTAGGTTTAACTTGTCCAATGATCCGCAAGGAGAGGGCAAGTCGCGCGCCGACCATCTATGCGCGCCATTCCCAAGTCGAACGCGAACATCTAAATGCGAAGCCAGTTTGCGTTTTTACTGCAGGTATGGCGCGGTCGACCAAAAGGTCGGGCCCTCAAACGCACACATTACTTGTGCAATTCGAGTGCTGCAGATACGGAAAAGCAATTTATAATTTATCGTAATTTATCGTAATGCGAATTTTGGCGCGTCGTCATAAATAGATTTTTATTTAAAACGAAATTGTTAAATATCCTTTTGTATCAATTCACATAACGTTAATAAATCAATATTAGACATATTACTCATAAATTGTACATATCTTTGTGCATATACGCATAGTTTTCGTGCATATATCAATATTTGTATATTTTATGTGTATAACTTTCATATGCTTTTCGCAAATTTTACATTCATAAACATCTGCAATCTACACGTTACGTTTTTCGTTGTATTTACAAGTACGGACATTAGATATTCTATTACATTCTTTTATTATAATCTTTTGATATATTTATAGTTGTTTAATTATTAGGTCATCCCATAAGTTCGTGCCGTTTTTCGAGAGGTTATATATGTTAAGATCGTTTACATACCTTTCAGTTTCATGAAAAAATGTAATCCCCCTCTCGTTGTACAACTTCTTCCCATTTTTCTGGTAGGTTCCGTCTCGATAAAAGTTCTCTTGTTTTTCTTTAAAATAATTTTCTATGCTATTTTTGAGAGTGTCAATATTTTCAAATTTTTTAGCTACTAAAAAGTGTTGTAATGCTCTGAACAGGTGGTAATCAGATGAGGCAATGTCTGGGGAATATGGGGGATGTGGTAAAATTTTTCAATTAAATTCAGACAATTTTTTTGTAACGCTTTTCGCGACATGCGGTTTAGCATTGTCGTGATGGAAGATAATGTTGTTCCTATTCACTAAACCTGGCCGTTTTTCAGCTAGTGCTTCCCTTAATTTTTCTAACTGAGCGCAATATTTGTCTGAATTAATGGTATCACCACTAGGTAAAAGTTCAAAATAGAGTATTCCTTTATAATCCCACCATACACACAAAAGAACTTTACGTGGATGTAACCCTGGTTTTGCACAGCGTTCAGGTGGCTGATTTCGTTGGGATCAGCTACGTTTCCGTTCAGGGTTTTCGAAAAGTATCCACTTTTCATCACCAGTTACCAGGGGCGTTTAAGGAATGGTTCACGTTTATTACGTGCAATTAATGACATGCACGCTGTCGTTCGTTCAAGACGGTTCCGTTCCGTAAGTTCATGGGGCACCCAAACGTTCAACTTTGACACCATCCCCATTTTTTTTAAACACCTATGAATCGTTGTCTTAGGTATTTTCAGGACATTTGACATCTCTTGAACTGTCAAACTTGGTGATTTTTCAACAAGATCCCGAATTTTATCTCCGTCTGTCTGAGGAGGACACCCGGAGCGTACCTCCTCTTCTAAACAGAAATTCCCAGCTCTACAACGTTGGAACCACTTCCTACAGGTGCGAGATGAAAGCGTATTTTCTCCGTAAACAGCACATATGTTTTTCCTGGCAATTGTTACCGAACTTTCTTTCCGAAATTCATATAACATGAGATGTCGAAAATGGATACGCATTTCACTCGTGATTTTTTACTGTTAGAAGTCACTGTGTTCACTATATTACGATCCTATGCCCACGAAGATCTACTCTAGCCTGTTCTCGATCAGCTAAGCTCAAGTGCATTGGTCCCGTATGGCCGTATGTTTAGAAATCGACACATGAAATATATACACAAAAGTGTATAAATATATACACAAAAACTTATGGGATCACCTAATATGTAAACGATTTTGAACTATTTAATTTAATAAAGACCTTAGATCGACGGATTTTAATTGCTGTCACATAATCGTTAATTCATTACTTTTCCTCCAACTGTCACGAATTTTCACAAAGTGTGTATTTCGGATCGTTAATCTCATACGGATGTAAACTTCATTTTCTTAATAATCTTGGTCAATCATGTATCACATTTTCTATAAAATCTATAAGATCAGCAAGTGCTCTAATACTTGTGAACAATCATATATCTTAATTCGTGCCTTTTGTATTAATACAGAAGCTTCATGCGAGAAAGAATTTTCGATATAAATGTTCTCAATGTTGTAAATCGAGTTCTGCCAGAGCAACCGAGCCCAACGGACGTGTAAAACAGTGCTTCAGAAAAAGTGCGGCAAGTGGGGAAGAGAAAGTTACGAACGGCAACGCCCATAGCTAAATGGTGGAAACTCGTGTCTTCTACTAAGAAGACTACAAGCAAAACTAAAATGAAAAAGCACATCCCACCGATAAAAATAATTAACAAAGACGAACAATACTACATAAATAAAACAACAAACATATCAAAACCAAGCCAACCAATAAACGAAGAACAGGAATGCTCAGTTACAAACGAAGTTGATATGGAAACAATACCAAACAATGAAGAGAATATTACCAATAACGAATTAACCCAACAGGATGAAAGCTGGAAGGTGGCAAGTTATAACAAGAAACGAAAAATAACAGGAAATTCAGATACAGAAAAGCAGCGATGGCTGCAAGAATTACCATTAAGAAACTCCTTCAGCTCACTTACGGAAGAAATAGACGACCCAACAACCAAAAACACAACTAAATCAACGCAAACTACAAAACCACCACCAATATTTGTCGACGCCCAGATAATAGACCCGCTTATTGATCGACTAAACGATATAGTTGGGAAGGAAAACTACACAATAAAACAAACAAAATTAGAACAAGTAAAAATTCAAATAAACACCCCAGAAAATTATAGGAAAGTGATAAAAGAATTAAAAGAAAAAACGCTGTGTACCACACATACCAGCTGAAAACGGAAAGGAGCTACGAAATAGTTATAAGAGGACTACATTCAAAAACTAACACAAAAAAAATTAAGTGACGAATTAGCAAAAATTGGTCACCAAACAAGAGCAATAAACAATATGACAAGATACGATACGAAGCATTTAACAACACACTGTCCATACGTAGGGAAAATAAATGAAGTAAAATGTTACAACTGTAATGGAAACCACCCAGCCAGCTATAAAGGATGCGAAATCAGAAAACAATCACAACGTAAACAGTTTCCACCACTTGGCAATAGATCAATCAATAACTACCAACCACAACAAAGTATAACGGATAATGAAACAACATTGAAAGCACAATATGAACCAAAAGCTATAAACGGAAACACCGATCCCCAAGGAAACCGCAGCTACGCGCAAGTAACCCAAAACATTAGACAAACAACGCCCACAAACAAACAGAATCAAAGCAACAACACCGAAGACGATACAGAAATCAAAGAAATGCTCAAACAATCCATTAAAGGTACAGAGATATTAAGAAAAATGGTAAGTAAGAAAAACACAATACTAAGGCAACAAGTACAACAAACAACAGTCATGTTACAACTACTCACAAACTTGCTAAGTAAGAAATAAAAATGGACATGCTTAAAATAGCAGCCCGGAACTCTAACGTACTACAACAAAGGGCCCTAGAACTAAAACATTCCTGTATAATAATAATATCGACATACTACTCGTATCGGAAACACACTTCACTATAAAAAGTTACATAAAAATACCGTACTACACAATATATGATACCAAGCATCCCTCAGGAAAATCACACGGAGGGACCGCAGTAATAATAAGAAACGATATTAAACACCACTAACACAGCCAAGCTAGTAAGGAATATATACAAGCAACCACCGTTACTGTACAAACTAGCAGCAACCATTTACAGTTGTCAGCAGTATATGTACCACCGCGACACAAAATGACATCACAAACGTGGGAAGAGTACTTTCAACACTTAGGTGACAAGTATATCGCAACGGGAGACTACAATGCAAACCACACGCTATGGGGATCAAGAATTACCACACCTCGAGGTAGAACCCTGGAAAAATACATTAACAACAACCTCAATATATTATCCACAGGAAGACATACTGGCCGACAGACCTGAGCAAAATACCTGGCCTACTCGATTTTGCAGGTACAAAGGGACTAAACGCAAATAAACTAAAAATAACACCCAGCCTCATTGCATACAGCCCAATTGCTTACAGAAACAAATTAATACTTTATAGCAATCCAGGGACACTATGCAACAGAACAACCAAATGGCAAATTTTTAAAGAAATAATCGAGAGCAAAACCAGTTGCAGCATCCCATTGGAAACACCCGAACACGTCGAACAGGCAGTAACACCATTGACAGAAACTATCCAAGAAGCATCATGGACAACCACTATACCTGAACCAACCAACAGACAAACAAAAATAATTCCATCAGACATACTTGAAAAAATTAGAGAAAAAAGAAAAGCGAAAGCAAAATGGCAAAAACATAGAACACGAGAAAACAAAAAACACCTAAACAAACTTGCAAAGGAAATAAAAAACAAAATAAAAGTGCACAACAATAACGAATTCACAAAATTCATAGAGTCACTCTCTGCTCACGAGAACTCCAACTACTCCCTATGGAAAGCCACGAAAAAAAAGAAACCAATAAAACTAGTCCCAGCAATCAGGACGGCAGACAACACATGGGCAAGAAGCAACGAAGAGCAAGCTGAAGAATTTTCCAACCACCTTTGAAACACATTTATACCACATAATATCAACAACAGCAACCCCAAACGTCATACGGACGAGGATGCGTTTACCACTAGTACCTCAACTGACAACCACTATACCATACCTAAAACAACAGCACAAGAAATTAGAAACATAATCGAGAAAACAAAAAACAATAAAGCACCAGGAATCGACCTAATCAATGGTAAAATCTTGAAAAACCTTCCGCCAAAAGCGATAACACTAATGACAATAATATTCAATGCAATACTAAGAATCCAATACGTTCCTAAACTGTGGAAACTAGCACAGGACATAATGTTACCTAAACCAGGCAAAGAACCACACCAAACTGCATCTTACAGACCAATATCACTACTTCCTGTGTTTTCCAAAATACTAGAGGAAATAATATGCAACCGCATAAAACCAATAATATAGAAGGAAAAATTAATACCAGATCACCAATTTCGATTCAGAAACATACACTCCACTATAGAGCAAATGCACAGGCTCATTAAAGAAATAATACTAGCATTAGAAAACAAACAATACTGTACAGCCCTCTCTATGGACATAGATAAAGCATTTGACAAAATAAACCACGAAAGCCTACTACAAACAATCAGGAAACAATTTCCGGAGCAAATATACCAATTAATAAAATCTTACTTAAGCAGCAGAACCTTCGTAATAAAAATCAAGGACACATACTCTGAAGTTAAAGACATAAAGGCAGGGGTTCCGCGAGGAAGCGTCTTAGGATCAATACTATACACAAAACATACCAACAACTACCAATAGCAAAATACTGACACTCACGGACGACACAGCTGTACTAGTCAGGCACACTAACCCACAAACAGCAGTCAAATTACTACAAGAACATATCACAAAAATAGAAAAGTGGCTGCAAGATAAACAAATAAAAGCAAACCCCGATAAATGCAACCATATTACACTCACACTGCGAAAACAGACACCATCAAACATCCTACTGAACGGCACGCACATACCGCAAACAAGGCAAGTCAAATACCTAGGACTAGACCACCTAGAAACACAACTCACATAGAAACAGCATACTAAATCAATAATAGACAAAATACAGACAACAAGGAGACAAATGCATTGGCTAACAAGTCGAAAATCCAAATTAAGCATAGAAAATAAATTAAAAATATACAAAACGATCATAAAACCAATCTGGACGTACGGAATACCACTATGGGGGGCAGCGGCAATGAGCCATATAAACAAAATAGAGACAGTACAAGCTAAAATTCTTAGAACAATAGTAAACGCCCCATGGTACGTTAGAAGCGAAGGCATACGGAAGGACCTGGGAATACCAATGGTCAAAGAGAAAATTAGCAGACACGCAGAAAAATACAAAGAAAGAATAGGAACACAGCCAAACTGGCTAGCTGCGGAAACGATCAACACCTCAAACATGGATAGAAGGCTGAAAGGGAAATACCCAGCAGACCTCACAAAGGACACAACCAAACAAACACGAAGATGGTATCCCACTGGGGGTAGCTACCCACATAATAATCTAACAGCTAAAAAATTCTACCAAATGTCCAAACTGGACAAATTGTGAATCTAATCTATAAAATAAAAAAAAACCTGTGATCTGAGTTTAGATCTCAGTTTAGAGTGATACATCTCCTAAAAGGATTAAGATATTTTTTAACAAATTCCCAAAATAACAGTGAATTTTAAAACAAAGATAATGGAAATACATAAACATCTTGTTAATAACGACGTGGGTATACTGATAGGAACTAATATCTGCAGAATATATGAATGTCTTAAACATAAGGTAATGCTAAAAAACGTTCTCTTTGTCCAACGACCTCTTGATTCCTATACAACCTCTCCTGGTTATCTTGCGCACGCGTAACATTCACGTACCGTTACATGCATTGCCATTCCATACTTTTCGTATCCTTTTTATACTGTTACTTGAATATAGAATTATATAAAAAATACAAGAGCACAAAGATATAGAAAATATAAAAATATAAAAATAAAAGATTACAAAACTGTCAAAATTACAGAAAATCAGATTAAACATTAGTACCTATATTCTACATTTTTTTTGTATTACATATACATTTTTTACATTATAAATGTCGGGTTTACATTAGAATTAGGGTTAGGGGCGTGAAACGAATCTTCATTTGGATTACACATTGTCGTTGTGCAATAGGGAAGACATTGACTAGTGCAACTGCGATTATTATAGAATCGGACAAGTAACCGTGTTAATTAGATACTCGAGAAACTAATGACAATGATCCTAAGTGCAATAACGAATCCGCGGTCAACGGGATAGTAGATGTACGGGCTCACAAAATCTAAGTCGGACTCTTTGTTAATAAAACGCGTAATATTCACTGGTCGTATGGGGTTACTCTTTTCGTCGATGAGATCGCAAGAAAGAATGAATTTCCGTCCCGATGATGCCACAGAGAAAAACTATGATGGGGTGTGTCTAAGGACACGAGATCATCGGATTCGTCGAGGATAGCCTTCGTTCAGAAAGTAAGGGAAATTGACGTTGCTGCTAATTGGTTAATTTCCATATTGGTGGTTAGAAAAAGATGCTAGCCGCCCTCGAGGGAATGTTGCTAGTTGGAGACGCCGTTCGTTGAAAAATAGGTCTCTCCTATCTTCCCGTAGCTGGGACAAAGACTGTTTGTTTGAAGGACTTTAGTTAACTAAATCCTAAGATTTATAGCGGCTCCTCAGGCTAGCTGAACATGTACTGCGGAGACGCATCGACATCTGGCAATCATCTTACTCGAAGAATAGGGTCTGCGTGTGGCGAGCCAGGGGACAGAAACCGTTGGAATGTTTACTGTCGCGTGCCGCCACAAATATTTCTTTTAAGGAGAGCTATAGAATTACTCCATACCTTTGTTAGACAAAGCGTTCATCCCGTGATCGCAGCTACGTTCGGCGACTGGCTGTCGCCTCGAGCCCAAGCTCATTATTACAAATCTCGAACAAATACAATCGGATTAAAAGACGACAATTGTTTAATTATGCCTATGATAGAATCTAGGTTACGGTGTTAAGGGATTTTCCTGAAGTTCCAAAGGGAAGGCACCGATGTTCTTTTATCTCCGACATATATATGAACCAAAATAGAACATATAAGATATATTTTATATAACATGTTTCATGCCCCACTCTTTTCTTAATCATCACATTTTATGTCAGACATTTTCCTTTCACAATTTCCTCAGACTTTTCTTCTGAACCTCTACCAAGCTGCATATCACTTTTTACTTTCCTCTTTTTCTCCCGCCCCCCCCCCCGACGTACTGCTTAACCTCGTTCTTGTCTAACACTTTTACCGACACGCGCATTTCCTTTTGTTGTAAGCTTCCTCTAAGAACGGGTATTTCGGAAACGCTCGTTTATTATTTGTAACATTTTCCTCTCAAACAAACGGCGATTCGAAAATCGTTTCCCATACAGACTCTGATTCAGTGAATGTAGCTTGTACGTTAACATAACACAATGTTTACATGATACTCAAACAACGTAAAAAAGCGCCAAACCAACCACCAATTCCGTCGCATTTCTGTGAAAAATTACATGCTACAACACAAAATAAGCTGTCATTCGAAACCCCGGTTATATTGGGTAAATGTTTATATAGACCTTTCTCCTCGTTTTAGTGTGGTGAATTGGCCTCCGTACTTCCCATATTATCCGAATCACTTTATATGTCTATATAAGATGATTTTTAATACAAACATCAACGTCAATGATTTCACTATATACATGAATGATTTTGATACAGTTTTTTGATACAGATGTACATAAAGTCATCGATTTAAATATATTGTAGTATCGTAAACTATTATAATTAGTTTATTAATAATAAATTGATTAAACAGATGTTAATTAAACAGAAAACAATGATTATTTAACATGAACTAATCGCAAAAACGTATTATAATTAAGACAACTAGATAATTAATTAACAACTCTCGTCAACACAGATTCAACTCTCTCTTCACAACGCTAACAACACTATCTCAACAACGCAACCCGCACTCTCTGGCCTCTCAATTCATATTGCTGTTAATTCGTTTATCGTCCCTTAGCAACCCCTTGTCTTTTGTCTTAACCTTATATCTTTTGTTTTAGCCGCACCACGCACATGCTCAGCAACCGCTTGTTTATAATTCGCACGCCCCCCCTCTCGCTAGACCCTTCGTCCACGATACTACACTCTGCCGTACTGGCAATCACATCTGCCCTCAGATGTGCTCATCTTCGCTAGTTTCACTCGCGTCGTTGACTACGACAGTGTCACGTAATTTTTGGGGTTGATTGGTGAAAATAAAATAGCTGAGTAGTGACACAACTATTAACTTTGTTTTAATTAAACTTTATTATTAATTCAGCAATCACAATGTAACGCACACTGAATTAACATAAATCACAACTCACTCCAACCACGTTATGTAAGATTTAGTTACAACAATATTGTACATAATAATTTGTTACAACGCGATTGTTATAAGGATAGAGACCGGTATAGATATATTGACTATTCTAAGGATACAGAATAAGTGAGTTTTTCTGGCGATACTATGTCTGAGAAAGGCTAGGGGTGAGTGTGTCTAAGGACACAGGACTATCGGATTCGTTGATGACAATTTTGGTTAAGGAAGTGAGGGTAGTAAACACCGTCTCCGATTGGATAATAAGACGGTTGGTGGACCAGGAAGGGGTTTAGCCGCCCTCGTGAGAAAGTTGCTAACGCAACATAGCAGACGCGAGGAAAACCTACTTTCCCTGTTAACCCGTAGTAAACAATAAACGTAAAAGGAAATCTAAGACAAGAGATACTCGCTTGGCCTGAAGGACCTTAACTATGAAAATTCCAAGACCCCTGGTGGGTACTTAGGACTACTGAGGGCACGCGCCAAGGATGTGCAGACATCTGGGCGCCATCCTGCCCGCGGTGTGTGGCCTGGTCTCTGATGTGCATTGAGGTTACAACAGCGTCCCACCATTTCATGTGATCAGCCGCCGTGGAGGTCGTTCGCGGCCCTTCGTGTTCGCATTCTCTTTGTGCCATGTAACGGTCATTCCCCAAAACTTTCACCACGCGGTACGGCCCAAGGAACTTCGACTGCAGCTTTAGCTCAGAACCGCCCTGCGTCCTCTCGATTGCCACTAGTTCTCCCGTCTTGTATGTTGTCGCCTCATTACGTCTCTGGTTAAACGTCCGCCTGTTTTCAGCTTGAATCTCCTCGATCCGTTTCTTTGCTGATACGCGCAACTGATCTCGCTTCTCCTGGAACATCGCGGCCCACTCGTCTTCGATCAGCTGCCTGATCTGCGGATCATCCCGCATTCTCATCCGCGTTCCAAACAACAGCTGGAACGGAGTAACATTCGTACTTTTGCTGGGAGATGCGTTCAAATACCTCTGCGCTGTCTCTAGGTGTTTGGACCAATCGTCTGGTGTTTGTGTTACATGCGCAAAAAGGCCACTCGTTCGGAAACAGTAATCAGGTACTATACTATTTTCTATTCAAAGAATGCATGTTTTTTATAGTACATGTTAGAAATTTTTTCGTGGACGGACACGTCAGAGCTCCGACGATACGCTAAACGGAGAGTTAAAACTGGCGAGAAATGATCTCACCACTCACGACGTCGCAATTTCATAATCAAAATTTATTTAAAACAAAATTCAATAATGAAACAATACACGAGAAATGATTATAATCAGATATACCGAGCGCGTCTATGAAATCTAATCAAGGATTACAAGGAGTGAAGGCAAATAGGCATTTAGAACTTTTCTAATTGTTCAACCGCAGATGACAGATGATTCGGCAATGACCGAATACTTTGCAATGACGCGAACCGAGCACGGCTCGCCGATTTATGCCCCTGCGTGCTCCTTTTTCGTTGATTCCTCTAAATTTTTCGGAATACGCAAACGTTTAAACCGTTTAAAGGATTGTTATATATAAAGTTAAAGCCAGACGCGGAAGTTTAAAAAATTAACGGCCGACGCTGTTTGCTAGTTTAAAGAACTGTCTGTAAAAGACCAACAACTGTCTGGAGATTGCCGATCGGCAAATAGAACGGTTTCCCGGTTCCTGTTCCAAACACCAAGACTTATCATAAATAAGACAGGAAATTATTCCAAATTATCCGATTCGTACAACAAATGAATACACACGATTCGTCTCTTCGGGTTGTACCGTTTAAAATTTTTGCAATTTTTAATATTTAATATTTCTCCAAAACTATCATGTACATTATGAAAAAAGAAGTCGGAAATATATAATAAAAATTTTTCGTTTGAGGCTGTTACGTCGAGCGACTCTCTACCTAGACCAGGCCATACACCGCGGGCCAGACAGAAACCAGATGTCCGCTCATCCTTGCTGCGTACCCTCAATAGTCTTAAGGACCCATCGTAAATCTAAGGAATTTTCTAGCTAAGGCCCTTCAGACCCAACAAATATCTTTTTTCTAAATCGCTACTTTTAAGAGTATTGTATACTACGGCTTGACACGGGAAAGTTAGTTTTTCTCACGTACGATGATTCCCACTAGCAACTTTCTATCGAGGGCGGCTAAGACCCTTCCTAGTCCACCAACCTTCGTTTAACCAATTAACAACGAAGCCTATTTCCCTCACTCTCTTAGCCAAAATCGTCACCAACAAATCCGATGGTCCCGTGCGCTAGACACACCGATCCTTAGCTTTCCTCCGCCGCAGCATCGTCTCCGAACAGCACTGATTTTCCATCCTTCGAACAGTCAACATCCTTGACCGGGAATACACCCGTAGATCAGTCACTCACTCATCTTATACATACGCATCAGCGTAACTGTCTTCTTTACAAGTTGTTAGAATAAACGGTGATATGTAACTTACTATACAGTGTTACATTCATTTAACCACCTCTGTTATCTTAACCGAAACAGGGGAACGACTAATTCGCGGCGTCGATTATCATAATCGTAGCAAAAATTTACGTCTCCCGCTCACACGTTTCCCTCGCGATCGCGTCTCTACGCGAACGGTCGTAACAGCTGCGATGGTTGGACCGACATGTACATATTTTACAAATTTTATTATATTATTATCCATATAAAAATTCGTAGTATAATAATCATTATTTTTAAGTATTAACACGTTGACTGCCACGACTCCTGTATTCGGGTGTCAGCAAAGTTTCTGACCTGGCCGCGTAACCCATATTCGGGTGTCGCTTATTTGACTACTTGCGAAGGATCGTCGTAGGTATTTGAAAAGATATTCCATAATAATAAAACTGTTGAATTGTTATAAAATAAAAATACGAAAATGGTTCATTAAAAAATTATTTAGAATGTAAAACCTTAAAGCATTCTATACGTAGCTGAGGTTGGTCGGGACAATTTGGTCAATAAGTTGTTGTTTTCTTCAAATTCTTTTGTGCCATTGTTCGGTCCACTCGACGTCTTTTATTTGCATAACATAGATAGTTTGCATGCGCGTCTAATGCTTCTTCCGGAATAATTTTTGCGAATGGCGATATTATGCTGACTCCGTCGAAGACAAGGATTTTTTGTATTTTCAGACAACCTTAATAATTTTGCAACTAATAATTGTCTAAATATTCTAATATTTATATTTTTCCTTGTTGCAATTTTCTAAACCGTCAAAGCGTTTACAACAGAAATTCTCAGAAGGAATTGAATGCCAAGTTTTCTGTACCATTTGATTCCTTTTCTAATTGTGGTGGCATAAGAAACCATTTGGTCGGAATAATCTATACCACACTTTCCTTCATTATATTCAACGATAGATAGTGGTTTTAATGTTGCGAACAAATGAAACGAAAGATCATTCTTGAGATCACCACTTGAGCGACTCGTATTACTAAAACATCGATGGGGAGCACCTAGCAGAAAACGCTCGGTACTGCTGTACGCGTGGCCTGACAGAGATTTCTTTGAAAACACGCGTGACAGTCAACGCGTTAAAACCGTTATTAGATATTTATTTAATCAGTCTAAAATTTGTAGTACAATCATGAAAAGCTAACAATAGAATCACGTCTAGACTTTACAAGCATGCCGCAAAATAACAGTGTCATTTGTATTTATACAGCATTAGTCTGTTGTCGTCAGATTCACAGTGTCGCGGAATCAGTTATCGTCTGAGTTGAGTCGTCTTTCGGATACGTGATACACATTGTATAGACATTTACTGAAACAATTCTTTTGCCTACCAAGCATTAATTGGTAATATCTGATGAGTGAAGAACACAATTTGATTATTAGAAGGTTGATTTCTGAAATTTCTATAAAGAACGATTAGTTTAGTGAGGTAAATATTTTACACGAATGTTTATAAAATGAAAAAATATTCAACTACGTACTAGCTTTGTATGAATAATTTTAAACTAAAAATTTGTTCTGTGCTAAAATAGCAGTGGAAATTATACTACATGTAAAAGTGAGTCATAAAAACAAATACAAATTTGTTTTTTCATACAAATTTGAAAAATAACTGTTGTTTTTGATCCCTTATCTCTATCTTTATCCTTCTATTTTTGTGAGACTGTATCGGTTATTTATTCTTAATATTTACAATCCGAAGTCTAATTTATGTGCCGTATTAATTTTCTGTGAATAATTTAGAGATATGTAAAATCTTGCTATATATATATACTGTTTGGTACCTATTAGAAGTGCGTTCGATCTAATGTGGAAAATTCTTAATTTTAATAAAATAGTTTCAAATTGCTAAGGCTGGGGCAAACTAAGAAGTTTCTGGAATATACAGGGTAATAAGTCGCTTCGCAGATATGTGTACATCGGGACAATATGTTACATATGTAATCCCTTACACAGTTTCATATTATCTTGTAAAATAATCATTCTTCTTTTAATATCAGTTGGTTTTTGTATTTTTATTTCATTTATCTCATAGGTTATAATTCCTTTAGGAAATTTTTGCAAAAATTTTCGCTGGAAATTTTCAGAAAACCTTATTCCTGAACAAAATTTGCTTTGTACTACGAACTGTCGCATTTAAATAAGAAAAATTCTATTTATTTAATTTTGTTATTAAGCTTCTTCATATCCAACTTCAAATTATCTGTAGCTTGTTTATAATTAATTAAGTTTGAAATGTTTGTTTGTTAGTTATTACAAAACGGTCATAGCTAAGTTTTTGAGTTGTGCTCAGGTTATAATAACTTCAGTTATTATGCTCTGAACGTCATGTTGTTTCTTAATAAAATTCTTTAGTCTCAATAATCAATTTTCTCTGTTCATAAAGATGGTGGTTGTTTATTTTAAGAATTTTGTTCTTAATTCCAAATATTGCGGACATTCTTTTATTATGCATTAGTTGGTATCCAATCTTCTTGGATAGGACGTATTGCATATTCCATTTTTATTTGTTTTATATTTTATCCTGTTTCCTAGACTCACTGCACAATCACGTTTGTCTCTCTGCTAATCTAACTTGTACTATTATTCTTTTAGTTATTAACAATAATTTCATATCTAAGCAACTCACTTCAATTATGTTTTCTCAGTCGTTAGTATATTTATATACTTCACCGTTGATAATCCTGTAGATTATTCTATTCTCTCCGTTTAATACGCCCCAAGGCTTACTATAGGCCGTGTTCCTAACCGTCGCAAACAGATCGTCTTAAATGACCGTCGTGATATACACAGAGTAGCGATAAACGCATAGTTGTCGTCAAGCAGCGAGTTCCAGAAACATCTATTCGCCTTCGGTGCGTTATTTTATCCGCATAAAGAAAGAAGCTGGTATACGTGATCATAGGCGCGAACGGTGGCGTGATCCGAGCGTAGTGGGGGTCGTATCTCAGAGAAGACAAAGGACAAAATGGAAGGGCGGTTAGTGGCAAATGAGGATTCAAACGGGATGCATCGAAAGGTTCAGACGAATAAAATCAAAGTCGCTTAGTCTAACGAATACATCGAGAAATATCATAAAATCGGGTCAAATTACTGTAACAAACTAATTGTATCATCGTTAAATCATTTGTGACGTATTCATTATAACTTTAAATATCGTTAAATATACACGTTTATATTAACCGTGTTAATTCAAAGTTAAAATCATTTGAACTATCTCTGTTATTCTAAACGAAACAGGGGAACGACTAATTCGCGGCGTCGATTATCATAATCGTAGCAAAAATTTACGTCTCCCGCTCACACGTTTCCCTCGCGATCGCGTCTCTACGCGAACGGTCGTAACATTTGGTCCTTCGAGCCGGATCACGAGCATTGGACGATCAAGTGAACAGAGATACAGCAGTAAATCATACAGTGCCACATGATCACATCATCATCAGCATCGCAGCAACCGTTAGCGGCGAACCTCGCGCCAACAACTAGAGGGTCAACTTCCGCAAGGAAATGTCTTGCACGCCAAATCAGACACACACGGTGACGAGCAACGTTTCAATTCGCGACAACAAGGTATGTTCGTTCATTGTATTTTCTTTACAATCCGCTATAACATTTTTTTCATCTTTATTTTTACACTGCGATTTAAGGCAAGAAAAATGATTGAAAGTTTCTTTTGTTCTTGTTTCAAATCATTTTTCCTTCTTAAAAAGGATTTTAAGAAAAATGAAAAATATATTTTACTCAAAGTACGATAGCGTTTGTGATAGATCATGTATGATCTTGTCCTTTCTTTGCAATGCTATATCTAGTGTCCTTAAATGTTCCATATCTTTTCATTTACTTGTACTCTCATCTTATTCTTCTGGTCTGAAAGTATAACTGTTACAGCTTTTAATGGTGTTTTGTTTTTATCTCTTGAATATGAGGCGGAATGGTGTAATAGGTACTGAAGTACACTAGGTGATATTTAACCAATAATGTTTATTAAACAGATAACAACAACTGACAATTTGCAAATAACATCGGCTGATTCTTAACGATTATTATACTTACTTGATTAGGAAAACAAATAATTGAATATCCATATACAAATTTAAATATATTATTTACATCATTATATTTTATATATTTAATTTTATCATTTTTTATAAATAATATTTGAGATATATTATTAAAAAAAATAATTAGTTAATGAACTTGAATAAGTATATGACTTGAAATCATATTATAGAAATAAAATATTCTATTAACTTTAAATAAACAATTATCTAACTATAAATAAAAATTTAATTATATAATTAAATTATTATAATTATTAAACATAAATAATTTATTTAATTTAAATCAAAATTAATTATATTTACATTTTTTTTTAATTTTAGATTTATCTAATAAATTTATAATTTATTTAATAAGACCTATAAATAAATTAAATATAAAAAATAAAAAATTTAATTTATATATATATATATCTATAAATATATATATATATAAATATTATAAAATTTAAATACACATAAATTAATATATATGTATTTAATATATTTAAATACACACACAAATTTACTTATTTATATTTATATATATATAAACACAAACTTACTAATAATATTAATATATTTATATAAATACATACAAATTTATTAATATACATACATATTTAAATATATATATAAAATACACACACACACATATTTAAATATATTTTTTAAAATAAAATTAATTTTTAAATTAATAATATTAATTAGAAATCAATAAATAAATATTAAATAATTTATTTATATATATACAAATTTAATAAAAATTAATTTTTTAATTAATTAAATTTATATAAACAAACTTTTATATATTTAAATATAATAATTAAAAACTTAATCTATATATATAAACATATAAATTTTTGTAATTTTTAAATTAATAAAATTAATTTAAAATTAATAATAATTTATTATAAAAAAAATTTATTAAAAATTAAATATTTTTTAAAATACAAATTAAAATACTATCAAAACAATAAATTCTTTTATTAAATAAACTAATATTATATATATTAAAATTAACACTAATAATTCAACCCAACATATTATTATTAATTTATCATATCGAATACGAGGTAATACACCACGAATTATAATTAATAAAATTAAATGAAATAAATAAACTAAAATAAAACTAAATGATCATCAATTTAATCCAAAAAACATTATTGTTAATAATAATCTTATAAATATAACATTTAAATATTCAGATAAAAAAAATTAATACAAATAATCTTCTATAATATTCAACATTAAATCCAGAAACTAATTCTGATTCACCTTCAATCAAATCAAATGGAACTCGATTTAAATCAATTAATGCTCTAATTATAAAAATAATATATAAAGGATATATAAAAAAATATATATATTATATTGAAATTTTATAAATATAAATAAAGAATAATTCTCAATTAAAATTATTAGTAAAAAAAAAACCAAAAATAATAAAATTTCAAATGAAATTATTTGAGAAACTGAACGTAATGAACCTAAAATTGAATAATTACATAAAGACACTCAACCAATTATTATAATTGGATAAACCATTAATCTCAAAATTAATATTAAAAAAATAATTCTATAATCAATAAAAAGAAAAGAATATATTCAAGGATAAATAAATCATAATATTAATGATAAAAAAATATAATTATTGGACTATATAAATATAAATTATTAAAATTTAAAAAAAAGAATTCCTTTGATATCAATTTTAAAGCATCTCTAAAAGGTTGAAATAAACCTTTAATTATTAATTTATTTGGACCTTTTCGTAATTGAATATAACCTAATATTTTACGCTCAAATAAAGTTAAGAAAGCCACTCTAATCAAAATTATAAATATTATTAATAAAAAATTAAAAAAAAATTATTATATATTATAATTTTATTATAATTTATTTAAATTCTAAATTTAATGCACTAATTTGCTAATATAATCAAAATTATTAATTAAAGTTAATAATATAATTTAATTAAAAATTATAGTCCTTTCGTACAAATAATTTATTTATTTTTATAGATAGAAACCAATCTGACTCACGTCGATTTGAACTCAAATCATGTAAGATTTTAAAAGTCGAACAGACTTAATTATTAAACTTCTGCATTTAAAATTTATCTTAATTCAACATCGAGGTCGCAATCGTCTTTATTAATATGATCTTTAAAAAGATATTACGCTGTTATCCCTAAGGTAATTTATTCTTTTAATTTATAATACAAGATCATTAATTATTCTTTAATTAAAGTTTATATTTAAAATAAAGTTTTATAAATTTACTAATCCTCCCAATTAAATATTTATATTTAAAAAATTTAAAATCTAATATATATAAATATAAAATTCTATAGGGTCTTATCGTCCCATAAATATATTTTAGCATTTTTACTAAAAATTTAAATTAATTATATATATATATGAGACAGTATATATCTCGATACGGATATATACTTTTTTATTCAATCCAAAAATAATCAATGATACTATTATAAATATTCTATTTATAAAAATTTTAATTATATATATATATATATATATTATACATATATTATCCACTTATATTTATTTTAATATTATAAATTTATATTTCGTATATAAATTTTAATTTCTTCTAAAAATTTAATTTTTTTTTATATTTTTTTTTTTAAATCCAAAAATAATCAATGATACTATTATAAATATTCTATTTATAAAAATTTTAATTATATATATATATATATATTATACATATATTATCCACTTATATTTATTTTAATATTATAAATTTATATTTCGTATATAAATTTTAGTTTCTTCTAAAAATTTAATTTTTTTTTATATTTTTTTTTTAAATTCAAAAATAATCAATGATACTATTATAAATATTCTATTTATAGAAATTTTAATTATTTATATATATATATTATAAATTATATTTTAAATTTAAATTTTACCAAAAATTAATTTTTATTTCATATTTCTTATTTTACTAAAAAATAATTTACAATACTATTATAAATATTCTATTTATAAAAATGATAATTTATATATATATATTATTAATTTATATTAACTTTAATTTTATAAATTTATTTTTTTTTATTTAAATTTTATTTTTTATTAAAATTTAATTTTTTTTATATTTTTTATTATTCTAAAAAATAATTAATAATACTATTATAAATATTCTATTTATAAAAATTTTAAATTTTAAATCCTTCGAGCCGGATCACGAGCATTGGACGATCAAGTGAACAGAGATACAGCAGTAAATCATACAGTGCCACATGATCACATCATCATCAGCATCGCAGCAACCGTTAGCGGCGAACCTCGCGCCAACAACTAGAGGGTCAACTTCCGCAAGGAAATGTCTTGCACGCCAAATCAGACACACACGGTGACGAGCAACGTTTCAATTCGCGACAACAAGGTATGTTCGTTCATTGTATTTTCTTTACAATCCGCTGTAACATTTTTTTCATCTTTATTTTTACACTGCGATTTAAGGCAAGAAAAATGATTGAAAGTTTCTTTTGTTCTTGTTTCAAATCATTTTTCCTTCTTAAAAAGGATTTTAAGAAAGATGAAAAATATATTTTTCTCAAAGTATGATAGCGTTTGTGATAGATCATGTATGATCTTGTCCTTTCTTTGCAATGCTATATCTAGTGTCCTTAAATGTTCCATATCTTTTCATTTACTTGTACTCTCATCTTATTCTTCTGGTCTGAAAGTATAACTGTTACAGCTTTTAATGGTGTTTTGTTTTTATCTCTTGAATATGAGGTGGAATGGTGTAATAGGTACTGAAGTACACTAGGTGATATTTAACCAATAATGTTTATTAAACAGATAACAACAACTGACAATTTGCAAATAACATCGGCTGATTCTTAACGATTATTATACTTACTTGATTAGGAAAACAAATAATTGAATATCCATATACAAATTTAAATATATTATTTACATCATTATATTTTATATATTTAATTTTATCATTTTTTATAAATAATATTTGAGATATATTATTAAAAAAAATAATTAGTTAATGAACTTGAATAAGTATATGACTTGAAATCATATTATAGAAATAAAATATTCTATTAACTTTAAATAAACAATTATCTAACTATAAATAAAAATTTAATTATATAATTAAATTATTATAATTATTAAACATAAATAATTTATTTAATTTAAATCAAAATTAATTATATTTACATTTTTTTTTAATTTTAGATTTATCTAATAAATTTATAATTTATTTAATAAGACCTATAAATAAATTAAATATAAAAAATAAAAAATTTAATTTATATATATATATATCTATAAATATATATATATATAAATATTATAAAATTTAAATACACATAAATTAATATATATGTATTTAATATATTTAAATACACACACAAATTTACTTATTTATATTTATATATATATAAACACAAACTTACTAATAATATTAATATATTTATATAAATACATACAAATTTATTAATATACATACATATTTAAATATATATATAAAATACACACACACACATATTTAAATATATTTTTTAAAATAAAATTAATTTTTAAATTAATAATATTAATTAGAAATCAATAAATAAATATTAAATAATTTATTTATATATATACAAATTTAATAAAAATTAATTTTTTAATTAATTAAATTTATATAAACAAACTTTTATATATTTAAATATAATAATTAAAAACTTAATCTATATATATAAACATATAAATTTTTGTAATTTTTAAATTAATAAAATTAATTTAAAATTAATAATAATTTATTATAAAAAAAATTTATTAAAAATTAAATATTTTTTAAAATACAAATTAAAATACTATCAAAACAATAAATTCTTTTATTAAATAAACTAATATTATATATATTAAAATTAACACTAATAATTCAACCCAACATATTATTATTAATTTATCATATCGAATACGAGGTAATACACCACGAATTATAATTAATAAAATTAAATGAAATAAATAAACTAAAATAAAACTAAATGATCATCAATTTAATCCAAAAAACATTATTGTTAATAATAATCTTATAAATATAACATTTAAATATTCAGATAAAAAAAATTAATACAAATAATCTTCTATAATATTCAACATTAAATCCAGAAACTAATTCTGATTCACCTTCAATCAAATCAAATGGAACTCGATTTAAATCAATTAATGCTCTAATTATAAAAATAATATATAAAGGATATATAAAAAAATATATATATTATATTGAAATTTTATAAATATAAATAAAGAATAATTCTCAATTAAAATTATTAGTAAAAAAAAAACCAAAAATAATAAAATTTCAAATGAAATTATTTGAGAAACTGAACGTAATGAACCTAAAATTGAATAATTACATAAAGACACTCAACCAATTATTATAATTGGATAAACCATTAATCTCAAAATTAATATTAAAAAAATAATTCTATAATCAATAAAAAGAAAAGAATATATTCAAGGATAAATAAATCATAATATTAATGATAAAAAAATATAATTATTGGACTATATAAATATAAATTATTAAAATTTAAAAAAAAGAATTCCTTTGATATCAATTTTAAAGCATCTCTAAAAGGTTGAAATAAACCTTTAATTATTAATTTATTTGGACCTTTTCGTAATTGAATATAACCTAATATTTTACGCTCAAATAAAGTTAAGAAAGCCACTCTAATCAAAATTATAAATATTATTAATAAAAAATTAAAAAAAAATTATTATATATTATAATTTTATTATAATTTATTTAAATTCTAAATTTAATGCACTAATTTGCTAATATAATCAAAATTATTAATTAAAGTTAATAATATAATTTAATTAAAAATTATAGTCCTTTCGTACAAATAATTTATTTATTTTTATAGATAGAAACCAATCTGACTCACGTCGATTTGAACTCAAATCATGTAAGATTTTAAAAGTCGAACAGACTTAATTATTAAACTTCTGCATTTAAAATTTATCTTAATTCAACATCGAGGTCGCAATCGTCTTTATTAATATGATCTTTAAAAAGATATTACGCTGTTATCCCTAAGGTAATTTATTCTTTTAATTTATAATACAAGATCATTAATTATTCTTTAATTAAAGTTTATATTTAAAATAAAGTTTTATAAATTTACTAATCCTCCCAATTAAATATTTATATTTAAAAAATTTAAAATCTAATATATATAAATATAAAATTCTATAGGGTCTTATCGTCCCATAAATATATTTTAGCATTTTTACTAAAAATTTAAATTAATTATATATATATATGAGACAGTATATATCTCGATACGGATATATACTTTTTTATTCAATCCAAAAATAATCAATGATACTATTATAAATATTCTATTTATAAAAATTTTAATTATATATATATATATATATTATACATATATTATCCACTTATATTTATTTTAATATTATAAATTTATATTTCGTATATAAATTTTAATTTCTTCTAAAAATTTAATTTTTTTTTATATTTTTTTTTTTAAATCCAAAAATAATCAATGATACTATTATAAATATTCTATTTATAAAAATTTTAATTATATATATATATATATATTATACATATATTATCCACTTATATTTATTTTAATATTATAAATTTATATTTCGTATATAAATTTTAGTTTCTTCTAAAAATTTAATTTTTTTTTATATTTTTTTTTTAAATTCAAAAATAATCAATGATACTATTATAAATATTCTATTTATAGAAATTTTAATTATTTATATATATATATTATAAATTATATTTTAAATTTAAATTTTACCAAAAATTAATTTTTATTTCATATTTCTTATTTTACTAAAAAATAATTTACAATACTATTATAAATATTCTATTTATAAAAATGATAATTTATATATATATATATTATTAATTTATATTAACTTTAATTTTATAAATTTATTTTTTTTTATTTAAATTTTATTTTTTATTAAAATTTAATTTTTTTTATATTTTTTATTATTCTAAAAAATAATTAATAATACTATTATAAATATTCTATTTATAAAAATTTTAAATTTTAAATCCTTCGAGCCGGATCACGAGCATTGGACGATCAAGTGAACAGAGATACAGCAGTAAATCATACAGTGCCACATGATCACATCATCATCAGCATCGCAGCAACCGTTAGCGGCGAACCTCGCGCCAACAACTAGAGGGTCAACTTCCGCAAGGAAATGTCTTGCACGCCAAATCAGACACACACGGTGACGAGCAACGTTTCAATTCGCGACAACAAGGTATGTTCGTTCATTGTATTTTCTTTACAATCCGCTGTAACATTTTTTTCATCTTTATTTTTACACTGCGATTTAAGGCAAGAAAAATGATTGAAAGTTTCTTTTGTTCTTGTTTCAAATCATTTTTCCTTCTTAAAAAGGATTTTAAGAAAGATGAAAAATATATTTTTCTCAAAGTATGATAGCGTTTGTGATAGATCATGTATGATCTTGTCCTTTCTTTGCAATGCTATATCTAGTGTCCTTAAATGTTCCATATCTTTTCATTTACTTGTACTCTCATCTTATTCTTCTGGTCTGAAAGTATAACTGTTACAGCTTTTAATGGTGTTTTGTTTTTATCTCTTGAATATGAGGTGGAATGGTGTAATAGGTACTGAAGTACACTAGGTGATATTTAACCAATAATGTTTATTAAACAGATAACAACAACTGACAATTTGCAAATAACGTCGGCTGATTCTTAACGATTATTATACTTACTTGATTAGGAAAACAAATAATTGAATATCCATATACAAATTTAAATATATTATTTACATCATTATATTTTATATATTTAATTTTATCATTTTTTATAAATAATATTTGAGATATATTATTAAAAAAAATAATTAGTTAATGAACTTGAATAAGTATATGACTTGAAATCATATTATAGTAATAAAATATTCTATTAACTTTAAATAAACAATTATCTAACTATAAATTAAAATTTAATTATATAAATCTTTAAAATTTATTTATAAAATTATTAAAAAATTATTGAAAAATTTAATTATATAAAAATTAATCTATAAATCATTACATTATTTCATAAATTATTACTTTAACAATTATTTATTATACAACTTTACAAAAATGTAATTTAATAAATTTTAAACTAAAATATTAAATTTATTATTTAAAAAAATTCAATTTAAATAATTTTCATTAAAAATGAAATATTATAAAAACTAATTTTTTATCTAAAAACATTTTCCAATATTTTTACTATGTTACGACTTATTCCACAAATGAAATTGACGGGCGATTTGTACACTTTTCAAAACTATTTTCAAATTAATTAATTTATTAATTTTACTTTTGAATCCTCTTTCAAATTAATATTAAAATATAATTATTAAAAAATTAAATTTATTATAACTCATGAATTCTTAAATATACTACATTTTGATTTGAATTAAAATTTTGTATTAAATTTTTATTAAAATTAATTTTATATAATAATATACAACAATACATAAACATCTACTTAAGTTTATCTTATCGTGGATTATCAAATTAAACTACAAGTTTCTCTAATAAGAATGAAAAGCCGCCATATAATTCAATTTTAATGATTCAACATTTAATAATAAATCCAATATTATTATTTTATATAATAGGGTATCTAATCCTAGTTTATTATTTTATCTTATTATATTTATAAATATAAAATTTAATTTAATTATAAATTAAATTTCACCTAAAATATATAATTTTTATTAAATAACATTATTTTAAATATTTATATATATATAAATTAATAAAATTAATTTACAAATTTAGTTTAACCGCTATTGCTGGCACTAAATTAATCATTATTTATATTTTTTTCTAAATTTAACTTTCATTAATTATTTAAATTCAATTATTAAAATAAAATAAATTTTTAATTTTAAATCATTATTTATTAATACAAAAATATAATTAATTAAAAAATCGTTATAAAATTTATTTTATATTATTAATATTATTAATTCTTTTAAAATCAAAATTTAATATGCAAATTACATTAAATATAATTTTTTTTTAAATTATCTTTATTTTTAAAATATAAAATATTTACATATTTATTTAGAATACGGACATACACACACATAATATATATATATAAATACATTTATTAATATATTATTAATTTATATTAAATTATTTTTTTATTAAAATTTTAATTAATAATTAATTCTTTAAAATATTTTATACACACATATACACTCATATATATATATAAATAATATATATATATACATATATATATATATATATATATATATATATATATATATATATATATATATATATATATATATATATATATACACACACACACACACTCATATATATATATTTATTTAAATATAATTAATTTATATTAAATTATTTTTTTATTAAAATTTTAATTAATAATTAATCTTTCTATTGTAATTAAAATATTTTTATTTAAACTAAAATTTTTTAATACAATTTATATTAGTATATATATATATATTTATATTCATATTTATATATTTTTTATCCTATTTTTATCTATTTTTTATTCTAATTTAAAACTTATTAACAATATTATTATATATATTTTATTTATAAAAAATTTAATTTTAATTAAAATTTTATTCTTTCCGTTTATTACGACCCAAGGCTTACTGTAGGCCGTGTTCCTAACCGTCGCAAACAGATCGTCTTACATGACCGTCGAGATATACACAAAGTAGCGATAAACGCATAGTTGTCGTCAAGCAGCGAGTTCCAGAAACATCTATTCGCCTTCGGTGCGTTATTTTATCCGCATAAAGAAAGAAGCTGGTATACGTGATCATAGGCGCGAACGGTGGCGTGATCCGAGCGTAGTGGGGTTCGTATCTCAGAGAAGACAAAGGACAAAATGGAAGGGCAGTCAGTGGCAAATGAGAATTCAAACGGGATGCATCGAAAGGTTCAGACGAATAAAATCAAAGTCGCTTAGTCTAACGAATACATCGAGAAATATCATAAAATCGGGTCAAATTACTGTAACAAACTAATTGTATCATCGTTAAATCATTTGTGACGTATTCATTATAACTTTAAATATCGTTAAATATACACGTTTATATTAACCGTGTTAATTCAAAGTTAAAATCATTTGAACTATCTCTGTTATTCTAAACGAAACAGGGGAACGACTAATTTGCGGCGTCGATTATCATAATCGTAGCAAAAATTTACGTCTCCCGCTCACACGTTTCCCTCGCGATCGCGTCTCTACGCGAACGGTCGTAACATTTGGTCCTTCGAGCCGGATCACGAGCATTGGACGATCAAGTGAACAGAGATACAGCAGTAAATCATACAGTGACACATGATCACATCATCATCAGCATCGCAGCAACCGTTAGCGGCGAACCTCGCGCCAACAACTAGAGGGTCAACTTCCGCAAGGAAATGTCTTGCACGCCAAATAAGACACACACGGTGACGAGCAACGTTTCAATTCGCGACAACAAGGTATGTTCGTTCATTGTATTTTCTTTACAATCCGCTATAACATTTTTTTCATCTTTATTTTTACACTGCGATTTAAGGCAAGAAAAATGATTGAAAGTTTCTTTTGTTCTTGTTTCAAATCATTTTTCCTTCTTAAAAAGGATTTTAAGAAAGATGAAAAATATATTTTTCTCAAAGTATGATAGCGTTTGTGATAGATCATGTATGATCTTGTCCTTTCTTTGCAATGCTATATCTAGTGTCCTTAAATGTTCCATATCTTTTCATTTACTTGTCTCTCATCTTATTCTTCTGGTCTGAAAGTATAACTGTTACAGCTTTTAATGGTGTTTTGTTTTTATCTCTTGAATATGAGGCGGAATGGTGTAATAGGTACTGAAGTACACTAGGTGATATTTAACCAATAATGTTTATTAAACAGATAACAACAACTGACAATTTGCAAATAACATCGGCTGATTCTTAACGATTATTATACTTACTTGATTAGGAAAACAAATAATTGAATATCCATATACAAATTTAAATATATTATTTACATCATTATATTTTATATATTTAATTTTATCATTTTTTATAAATAATATTTGAGATATATTATTAAAAAAAATAATTAGTTAATGAACTTGAATAAGTATATGACTTGAAATCATATTATAGAAATAAAATATTCTATTAACTTTAAATAAACAATTATCTAACTATAAATTAAAATTTAATTATATAAATCTTTAAAATTTATTTATAAAATTATTAAAAAATTATTGAAAAATTTAATTATATAAAAATTAATCTATAAATCATTACATTATTTCATAAATTATTACTTTAACAATTATTTATTATACAACTTTACAAAAATGTAATTTAATAAATTTTAAACTAAAATATTAAATTTATTATTTAAAAAAAATGCAATTTAAATAATTTTCATTAAAAATGAAATATTATAAAAACTAATTTTTTATCTAAAAACATTTTCCAATATTTTTACTATGTTACGACTTATTCCACAAATGAAATTGACGGGCGATTTGTACACTTTTCAAAACTATTTTCAAATTAATTAATTTATTAATTTTACTTTTGAATCCTCTTTCAAATTAATATTAAAATATAATTATTAAAAAATTAAATTTATTATAACTCATAAATTCTTAAATATACTACATTTTGATTTGAATTAAAATTTTGTATTAAATTTTTATTAAAATTAATTTTATATAATAATATACAACAATACATAAACATCTACTTAAGTTTATCTTATCGTGGATTATCAAATTATGCTACAAGTTTCTCTAATAAGAATGAAAAGCCGCCATATAATTCAATTTTAATGATTCAACATTTAATAATAAATCCAATATTATTATTTTATATAATAGGGTATCTAGTCCTAGTTTATTATTTTATCTTATTATATTTATAAATATAAAATTTAATTTAATTATAAATTAAATTTCACCTAAAATATATAATTTTTATTAAATAACATTATTCTAAATATTTATATATATATAAATTAATAAAATTAATTTACAAATTTAGTTTAACCGCTATTGCTGGCACTAAATTAATCATTATTTATATTTTTTTCTAAATTTAACTTTCATTAATTATTTAAATTCAATTATTAAAATAAAATAAATTTTTAATTTTAAATCATTATTTATTAATACAAAAATATAATTAATTAAAAAATCGTTATAAAATTTATTTTATATTATTAATATTATTAATTCTTTTAAAATCAAAATTTAATATGCAAATTACATTAAATATAATTTTTTATTAAATTATCTTTATTTTTAAAATATAAAATATTTACATATTTATTTAGAATGCGCACATACACACACATAATATATATATAAATACATTTATTAAAATATTATTAATTTATATTAAATTATTTTTTTATTAAAATTTTAATTAATAATTAATTCTTTAAAATATTTTATACACACATATACACTCATATATATATAAATAATATATATATATATATACACACACACACACTCATATATATATATATTTATTTAAATATAATTAATTTATATTAAATTATTTTTTTATTAAAATTTTAATTAATAATTAATCTTTCTATTGTAAATAAAATATTTTTATTTAAACTAAAATTTTTTAATACAATTTATATTAGTATATATATATATATTTATATTCATATTTATATATTTTTTATCCTATTTTTATCTATTTTTTATTCTAATTTAAAACTTATTAACAATATTATTATATATATTTTATTTATAAAAAATTTAATTTTAATTAAAATTTTATTCTTTCCGTTTATTACGACCCAAGGCTTACTGTAGGCCGTGTTCCTAACCGTCGCAAACAGATCGTCTTACATGACCGTCGAGATATACACAAAGTAGCGATAAACGCATAGTTGTCGTCAAGCAGCGAGTTCCAGAAACATCTATTCGCCTTCGGTGCGTTATTTTATCCGCATAAAGAAAGAAGCTGGTATACGTGATCATAGGCGCGAACGGTGGCGTGATCCGAGCGTAGTGGGGTTCGTATCTCAGAGAAGACAAAGGACAAAATGGAAGGGCAGTCAGTGGCAAATGAGAATTCAAACGGGATGCATCGAAAGGTTCAGACGAATAAAATCAAAGTCGCTTAGTCTAACGAATACATCGAGAAATATCATAAAATCGGGTCAAATTACTGTAACAAACTAATTGTATCATCGTTAAATCATTTGTGACGTATTCATTATAACTTTAAATATCGTTAAATATACACGTTTATATTAACCGTGTTAATTCAAAGTTAAAATCATTTGAACTATCTCTGTTATTCTAAACGAAACAGGGGAACGACTAATTTGCGGCGTCGATTATCATAATCGTAGCAAAAATTTACGTCTCCCGCTCACACGTTTCCCTCGCGATCGCGTCTCTACGCGAACGGTCGTAACATTTGGTCCTTCGAGCCGGATCACGAGCATTGGACGATCAAGTGAACAGAGATACAGCAGTAAATCATACAGTGACACATGATCACATCATCATCAGCATCGCAGCAACCGTTAGCGGCGAACCTCGCGCCAACAACTAGAGGGTCAACTTCCGCAAGGAAATGTCTTGCACGCCAAATAAGACACACACGGTGACGAGCAACGTTTCAATTCGCGACAACAAGGTATGTTCGTTCATTGTATTTTCTTTACAATCCGCTATAACATTTTTTTCATCTTTATTTTTACACTGCGATTTAAGGCAAGAAAAATGATTGAAAGTTTCTTTTGTTCTTGTTTCAAATCATTTTTCCTTCTTAAAAAGGATTTTAAGAAAGATGAAAAATATATTTTTCTCAAAGTATGATAGCGTTTGTGATAGATCATGTATGATCTTGTCCTTTCTTTGCAATGCTATATCTAGTGTCCTTAAATGTTCCATATCTTTTCATTTACTTGTCTCTCATCTTATTCTTCTGGTCTGAAAGTATAACTGTTACAGCTTTTAATGGTGTTTTGTTTTTATCTCTTGAATATGAGGCGGAATGGTGTAATAGGTACTGAAGTACACTAGGTGATATTTAACCAATAATGTTTATTAAACAGATAACAACAACTGACAATTTGCAAATAACATCGGCTGATTCTTAACGATTATTATACTTACTTGATTAGGAAAACAAATAATTGAATATCCATATACAAATTTAAATATATTATTTACATCATTATATTTTATATATTTAATTTTATCATTTTTTATAAATAATATTTGAGATATATTATTAAAAAAAATAATTAGTTAATGAACTTGAATAAGTATATGACTTGAAATCATATTATAGAAATAAAATATTCTATTAACTTTAAATAAACAATTATCTAACTATAAATTAAAATTTAATTATATAAATCTTTAAAATTTATTTATAAAATTATTAAAAAATTATTGAAAAATTTAATTATATAAAAATTAATCTATAAATCATTACATTATTTCATAAATTATTACTTTAACAATTATTTATTATACAACTTTACAAAAATGTAATTTAATAAATTTTAAACTAAAATATTAAATTTATTATTTAAAAAAAATGCAATTTAAATAATTTTCATTAAAAATGAAATATTATAAAAACTAATTTTTTATCTAAAAACATTTTCCAATATTTTTACTATGTTACGACTTATTCCACAAATGAAATTGACGGGCGATTTGTACACTTTTCAAAACTATTTTCAAATTAATTAATTTATTAATTTTACTTTTGAATCCTCTTTCAAATTAATATTAAAATATAATTATTAAAAAATTAAATTTATTATAACTCATAAATTCTTAAATATACTACATTTTGATTTGAATTAAAATTTTGTATTAAATTTTTATTAAAATTAATTTTATATAATAATATACAACAATACATAAACATCTACTTAAGTTTATCTTATCGTGGATTATCAAATTAAACTACAAGTTTCTCTAATAAGAATGAAAAGCCGCCATATAATTCAATTTTAATGATTCAACATTTAATAATAAATCCAATATTATTATTTTATATAATAGGGTATCTAGTCCTAGTTTATTATTTTATCTTATTATATTTATAAATATAAAATTTAATTTAATTATAAATTAAATTTCACCTAAAATATATAATTTTTATTAAATAACATTATTCTAAATATTTATATATATATAAATTAATAAAATTAATTTACAAATTTAGTTTAACCGCTATTGCTGGCACTAAATTAATCATTATTTATATTTTTTTCTAAATTTAACTTTCATTAATTATTTAAATTCAATTATTAAAATAAAATAAATTTTTAATTTTAAATCATTATTTATTAATACAAAAATATAATTAATTAAAAAATCGTTATAAAATTTATTTTATATTATTAATATTATTAATTCTTTTAAAATCAAAATTTAATATGCAAATTACATTAAATATAATTTTTTTTTAAATTATCTTTATTTTTAAAATATAAAATATTTACATATTTATTTAGAATACGGACATACACACACATAATATATATATATAAATACATTTATTAATATATTATTAATTTATATTAAATTATTTTTTTATTAAAATTTTAATTAATAATTAATTCTTTAAAATATTTTATACACACATATACACTCATATATATATATAAATAATATATATATATACATATATATATATATATATATATATATATATATATATATATATATATATATATATATATATATATATATATATACACACACACACACACTCATATATATATATTTATTTAAATATAATTAATTTATATTAAATTATTTTTTTATTAAAATTTTAATTAATAATTAATCTTTCTATTGTAATTAAAATATTTTTATTTAAACTAAAATTTTTTAATACAATTTATATTAGTATATATATATATATTTATATTCATATTTATATATTTTTTATCCTATTTTTATCTATTTTTTATTCTAATTTAAAACTTATTAACAATATTATTATATATATTTTATTTATAAAAAATTTAATTTTAATTAAAATTTTATTCTTTCCGTTTATTACGACCCAAGGCTTACTGTAGGCCGTGTTCCTAACCGTCGCAAACAGATCGTCTTACATGACCGTCGAGATATACACAAAGTAGCGATAAACGCATAGTTGTCGTCAAGCAGCGAGTTCCAGAAACATCTATTCGCCTTCGGTGCGTTATTTTATCCGCATAAAGAAAGAAGCTGGTATACGTGATCATAGGCGCGAACGGTGGCGTGATCCGAGCGTAGTGGGGTTCGTATCTCAGAGAAGACAAAGGACAAAATGGAAGGGCAGTCAGTGGCAAATGAGAATTCAAACGGGATGCATCGAAAGGTTCAGACGAATAAAATCAAAGTCGCTTAGTCTAACGAATACATCGAGAAATATCATAAAATCGGGTCAAATTACTGTAACAAACTAATTGTATCATCGTTAAATCATTTGTGACGTATTCATTATAACTTTAAATATCGTTAAATATACACGTTTATATTAACCGTGTTAATTCAAAGTTAAAATCATTTGAACTATCTCTGTTATTCTAAACGAAACAGGGGAACGACTAATTTGCGGCGTCGATTATCATAATCGTAGCAAAAATTTACGTCTCCCGCTCACACGTTTCCCTCGCGATCGCGTCTCTACGCGAACGGTCGTAACATTTGGTCCTTCGAGCCGGATCACGAGCATTGGACGATCAAGTGAACAGAGATACAGCAGTAAATCATACAGTGACACATGATCACATCATCATCAGCATCGCAGCAACCGTTAGCGGCGAACCTCGCGCCAACAACTAGAGGGTCAACTTCCGCAAGGAAATGTCTTGCACGCCAAATAAGACACACACGGTGACGAGCAACGTTTCAATTCGCGACAACAAGGTATGTTCGTTCATTGTATTTTCTTTACAATCCGCTATAACATTTTTTTCATCTTTATTTTTACACTGCGATTTAAGGCAAGAAAAATGATTGAAAGTTTCTTTTGTTCTTGTTTCAAATCATTTTTCCTTCTTAAAAAGGATTTTAAGAAAGATGAAAAATATATTTTTCTCAAAGTATGATAGCGTTTGTGATAGATCATGTATGATCTTGTCCTTTCTTTGCAATGCTATATCTAGTGTCCTTAAATGTTCCATATCTTTTCATTTACTTGTCTCTCATCTTATTCTTCTGGTCTGAAAGTATAACTGTTACAGCTTTTAATGGTGTTTTGTTTTTATCTCTTGAATATGAGGCGGAATGGTGTAATAGGTACTGAAGTACACTAGGTGATATTTAACCAATAATGTTTATTAAACAGATAACAACAACTGACAATTTGCAAATAACATCGGCTGATTCTTAACGATTATTATACTTACTTGATTAGGAAAACAAATAATTGAATATCCATATACAAATTTAAATATATTATTTACATCATTATATTTTATATATTTAATTTTATCATTTTTTATAAATAATATTTGAGATATATTATTAAAAAAAATAATTAGTTAATGAACTTGAATAAGTATATGACTTGAAATCATATTATAGAAATAAAATATTCTATTAACTTTAAATAAACAATTATCTAACTATAAATTAAAATTTAATTATATAAATCTTTAAAATTTATTTATAAAATTATTAAAAAATTATTGAAAAATTTAATTATATAAAAATTAATCTATAAATCATTACATTATTTCATAAATTATTACTTTAACAATTATTTATTATACAACTTTACAAAAATGTAATTTAATAAATTTTAAACTAAAATATTAAATTTATTATTTAAAAAAAATGCAATTTAAATAATTTTCATTAAAAATGAAATATTATAAAAACTAATTTTTTATCTAAAAACATTTTCCAATATTTTTACTATGTTACGACTTATTCCACAAATGAAATTGACGGGCGATTTGTACACTTTTCAAAACTATTTTCAAATTAATTAATTTATTAATTTTACTTTTGAATCCTCTTTCAAATTAATATTAAAATATAATTATTAAAAAATTAAATTTATTATAACTCATAAATTCTTAAATATACTACATTTTGATTTGAATTAAAATTTTGTATTAAATTTTTATTAAAATTAATTTTATATAATAATATACAACAATACATAAACATCTACTTAAGTTTATCTTATCGTGGATTATCAAATTAAACTACAAGTTTCTCTAATAAGAATGAAAAGCCGCCATATAATTCAATTTTAATGATTCAACATTTAATAATAAATCCAATATTATTATTTTATATAATAGGGTATCTAGTCCTAGTTTATTATTTTATCTTATTATATTTATAAATATAAAATTTAATTTAATTATAAATTAAATTTCACCTAAAATATATAATTTTTATTAAATAACATTATTCTAAATATTTATATATATATAAATTAATAAAATTAATTTACAAATTTAGTTTAACCGCTATTGCTGGCACTAAATTAATCATTATTTATATTTTTTTCTAAATTTAACTTTCATTAATTATTTAAATTCAATTATTAAAATAAAATAAATTTTTAATTTTAAATCATTATTTATTAATACAAAAATATAATTAATTAAAAAATCGTTATAAAATTTATTTTATATTATTAATATTATTAATTCTTTTAAAGTCAAAATTTAATATGCAAATTACATTAAATATAATTTTTTATTAAATTATCTTTATTTTTAAAATATAAAATATTTACATATTTATTTAGAATGCGCACATACACACACATAATATATATATATAAATACATTTATTAAAATATTATTAATTTATATTAAATTATTTTTTTATTAAAATTTTAATTAATAATTAATTCTTTAAAATATTTTATACACACACACACACTCATATATATATATATTTATTTAAATATAATTAATTTATATTAAATTATTTTTTATTAAAATTTTAATTAATAATTAATCTTTCTATTGTAAATAAAATATTTTTATTTAAACTAAAATTTTTTAATACAATTTATATTAGTATATATATATATATATTTATATTCATATTTATATATTTTTTATCCTATTTTTATCTATTTTTTATTCTAATTTAAAACTTATTAACAATATTATTATATATATTTTATTTATAAAAAATTTAATTTTAATTAAAATTTTATTCTTTCCGTTTATTACGACCCAAGGCTTACTGTAGGCCGTGTTCCTAACCGTCGCAAACAGATCGTCTTACATGACCGTCGAGATATACACAAAGTAGCGATAAACGCATAGTTGTCGTCAAGCAGCGAGTTCCAGAAACATCTATTCGCCTTCGGTGCGTTATTTTATCCGCATAAAGAAAGAAGCTGGTATACGTGATCATAGGCGCGAACGGTGGCGTGATCCGAGCGTAGTGGGGGTCGTATCTCAGAGAAGACAAAGGACAAAATGGAAGGGCAGTCAGTGGCAAATGAGAATTCAAACGGGATGCATCGAAAGGTTCAGACGAATAAAATCAAAGTCGCTTAGTCTAACGAATACATCGAGAAATATCATAAAATCGGGTCAAATTACTGTAACAAACTAATTGTATCATCGTTAAATCATTTGTGACGTATTCATTATTACTTTAAATATCGTTAAATATACACGTTTATATTAACCGTGTTAATTCAAAGTTAAAATCATTTGAACTATCTCTGTTATTCTAAACGAAACAGGGGAACGACTAATTTGCGGCGTCGATTATCATAATCGTAGCAAAAATTTACGTCTCCCGCTCACACGTTTCCCTCGCGATCGCGTCTCTACGCGAACGGTCGTAACATTTGGTCCTTCGAGCCGGATCACGAGCATTGGACGATCAAGTGAACAGAGATACAGCAGTAAAGCATACAGTGACACATGATCACATCATCATCAGCATCGCAGCAACCGTTAGCGGCGAACCTCGCGCCAACAACTAGAGGGTCAACTTCCGCAAGGAAATGTCTTGCACGCCAAATAAGACACACACGGTGACGAGCAACGTTTCAATTCGCGACAACAAGGTATGTTCGTTCATTGTATTTTCTTTACAATCCGCTATAACATTTTTTTCATCTTTATTTTTACACTGCGATTTAAGGCAAGAAAAATGATTGAAAGTTTCTTTTGTTCTTGTTTCAAATCATTTTTCCTTCTTAAAAAGGATTTTAAGAAAGATGAAAAATATATTTTTCTCAAAGTATGATAGCGTTTGTGATAGATCATGTATGATCTTGTCCTTTCTTTGCAATGCTATATCTAGTGTCCTTAAATGTTCCATATCTTTTCATTTACTTGTCTCTCATCTTATTCTTCTGGTCTGAAAGTATAACTGTTACAGCTTTTAATGGTGTTTTGTTTTTATCTCTTGAATATGAGGCGGAATGGTGTAATAGGTACTGAAGTACACTAGGTGATATTTAACCAATAATGTTTATTAAACAGATAACAACAACTGACAATTTGCAAATAACATCGGCTGATTCTTAACGATTATTATACTTACTTGATTAGGAAAACAAATAATTGAATATCCATATACAAATTTAAATATATTATTTACATCATTATATTTTATATATTTAATTTTATCATTTTTTATAAATAATATTTGAGATATATTATTAAAAAAAATAATTAGTTAATGAACTTGAATAAGTATATGACTTGAAATCATATTATAGAAATAAAATATTCTATTAACTTTAAATAAACAATTATCTAACTATAAATTAAAATTTAATTATATAAATCTTTAAAATTTATTTATAAAATTATTAAAAAATTATTGAAAAATTTAATTATATAAAAATTAATCTATAAATCATTACATTATTTCATAAATTATTACTTTAACAATTATTTATTATACAACTTTACAAAAATGTAATTTAATAAATTTTAAACTAAAATATTAAATTTATTATTTAAAAAAAATGCAATTTAAATAATTTTCATTAAAAATGAAATATTATAAAAACTAATTTTTTATCTAAAAACATTTTCCAATATTTTTACTATGTTACGACTTATTCCACAAATGAAATTGACGGGCGATTTGTACACTTTTCAAAACTATTTTCAAATTAATTAATTTATTAATTTTACTTTTGAATCCTCTTTCAAATTAATATTAAAATATAATTATTAAAAAATTAAATTTATTATAACTCATAAATTCTTAAATATACTACATTTTGATTTGAATTAAAATTTTGTATTAAATTTTTATTAAAATTAATTTTATATAATAATATACAACAATACATAAACATCTACTTAAGTTTATCTTATCGTGGATTATCAAATTATGCTACAAGTTTCTCTAATAAGAATGAAAAGCCGCCATATAATTCAATTTTAATGATTCAACATTTAATAATAAATCCAATATTATTATTTTATATAATAGGGTATCTAGTCCTAGTTTATTATTTTATCTTATTATATTTATAAATATAAAATTTAATTTAATTATAAATTAAATTTCACCTAAAATATATAATTTTTATTAAATAACATTATTCTAAATATTTATATATATATAAATTAATAAAATTAATTTACAAATTTAGTTTAACCGCTATTGCTGGCACTAAATTAATCATTATTTATATTTTTTTCTAAATTTAACTTTCATTAATTATTTAAATTCAATTATTAAAATAAAATAAATTTTTAATTTTAAATCATTATTTATTAATACAAAAATATAATTAATTAAAAAATCGTTATAAAATTTATTTTATATTATTAATATTATTAATTCTTTTAAAGTCAAAATTTAATATGCAAATTACATTAAATATAATTTTTTATTAAATTATCTTTATTTTTAAAATATAAAATATTTACATATTTATTTAGAATGCGCACATACACACACATAATATATATATATAAATACATTTATTAAAATATTATTAATTTATATTAAATTATTTTTTTATTAAAATTTTAATTAATAATTAATTCTTTAAAATATTTTATACACACATATACACTCATATATATATAAATAATATATATATATATATATACACACACACACTCATATATATATATATTTATTTAAATATAATTAATTTATATTAAATTATTTTTTTATTAAAATTTTAATTAATAATTAATCTTTCTATTGTAAATAAAATATTTTTATTTAAACTAAAATTTTTTAATACAATTTATATTAGTATATATATATATATTTATATTCATATTTATATATTTTTTATCCTATTTTTATCTATTTTTTATTCTAATTTAAAACTTATTAACAATATTATTATATATATTTTATTTATAAAAAATTTAATTTTAATTAAAATTTTATTCTTTCCGTTTATTACGACCCAAGGCTTACTGTAGGCCGTGTTCCTAACCGTCGCAAACAGATCGTCTTACATGACCGTCGAGATATACACAAAGTAGCGATAAACGCATAGTTGTCGTCAAGCAGCGAGTTCCAGAAACATCTATTCGCCTTCGGTGCGTTATTTTATCCGCATAAAGAAAGAAGCTGGTATACGTGATCATAGGCGCGAACGGTGGCGTGATCCGAGCGTAGTGAGGGTCGTATCTCAGAGAAGACAAAGGACAAAATGGAAGGGCAGTCAGTGGCAAATGAGAATTCAAACGGGATGCATCGAAAGGTTCAGACGAATAAAATCAAAGTCGCTTAGTCTAACGAATACATCGAGAAATATCATAAAATCGGGTCAAATTACTGTAACAAACTAATTGTATCATCGTTAAATCATTTGTGACGTATTCATTATTACTTTAAATATCGTTAAATATACACGTTTATATTAACCGTGTTAATTCAAAGTTAAAATCATTTGAACTATCTCTGTTATTCTAAACGAAACAGGGGAACGACTAATTTGCGGCGTCGATTATCATAATCGTAGCAAAAATTTACGTCTCCCGCTCACACGTTTCCCTCGCGATCGCGTCTCTACGCGAACGGTCGTAACATTTGGTCCTTCGAGCCGGATCACGAGCATTGGACGATCAAGTGAACAGAGATACAGCAGTAAAGCATACAGTGACACATGATCACATCATCATCAGCATCGCAGCAACCGTTAGCGGCGAACCTCGCGCCAACAACTAGAGGGTCAACTTCCGCAAGGAAATGTCTTGCACGCCAAATAAGACACACACGGTGACGAGCAACGTTTCAATTCGCGACAACAAGGTATGTTCGTTCATTGTATTTTCTTTACAATCCGCTATAACATTTTTTTCATCTTTATTTTTACACTGCGATTTAAGGCAAGAAAAATGATTGAAAGTTTCTTTTGTTCTTGTTTCAAATCATTTTTCCTTCTTAAAAAGGATTTTAAGAAAGATGAAAAATATATTTTTCTCAAAGTATGATAGCGTTTGTGATAGATCATGTATGATCTTGTCCTTTCTTTGCAATGCTATATCTAGTGTCCTTAAATGTTCCATATCTTTTCATTTACTTGTCTCTCATCTTATTCTTCTGGTCTGAAAGTATAACTGTTACAGCTTTTAATGGTGTTTTGTTTTTATCTCTTGAATATGAGGCGGAATGGTGTAATAGGTACTGAAGTACACTAGGTGATATTTAACCAATAATGTTTATTAAACAGATAACAACAACTGACAATTTGCAAATAACATCGGCTGATTCTTAACGATTATTATACTTACTTGATTAGGAAAACAAATAATTGAATATCCATATACAAATTTAAATATATTATTTACATCATTATATTTTATATATTTAATTTTATCATTTTTTATAAATAATATTTGAGATATATTATTAAAAAAAATAATTAGTTAATGAACTTGAATAAGTATATGACTTGAAATCATATTATAGAAATAAAATATTCTATTAACTTTAAATAAACAATTATCTAACTATAAATTAAAATTTAATTATATAAATCTTTAAAATTTATTTATAAAATTATTAAAAAATTATTGAAAAATTTAATTATATAAAAATTAATCTATAAATCATTACATTATTTCATAAATTATTACTTTAACAATTATTTATTATACAACTTTACAAAAATGTAATTTAATAAATTTTAAACTAAAATATTAAATTTATTATTTAAAAAAAATGCAATTTAAATAATTTTCATTAAAAATGAAATATTATAAAAACTAATTTTTTATCTAAAAACATTTTCCAATATTTTTACTATGTTACGACTTATTCCACAAATGAAATTGACGGGCGATTTGTACACTTTTCAAAACTATTTTCAAATTAATTAATTTATTAATTTTACTTTTGAATCCTCTTTCAAATTAATATTAAAATATAATTATTAAAAAATTAAATTTATTATAACTCATAAATTCTTAAATATACTACATTTTGATTTGAATTAAAATTTTGTATTAAATTTTTATTAAAATTAATTTTATATAATAATATACAACAATACATAAACATCTACTTAAGTTTATCTTATCGTGGATTATCAAATTATGCTACAAGTTTCTCTAATAAGAATGAAAAGCCGCCATATAATTCAATTTTAATGATTCAACATTTAATAATAAATCCAATATTATTATTTTATATAATAGGGTATCTAGTCCTAGTTTATTATTTTATCTTATTATATTTATAAATATAAAATTTAATTTAATTATAAATTAAATTTCACCTAAAATATATAATTTTTATTAAATAACATTATTCTAAATATTTATATATATATAAATTAATAAAATTAATTTACAAATTTAGTTTAACCGCTATTGCTGGCACTAAATTAATCATTATTTATATTTTTTTCTAAATTTAACTTTCATTAATTATTTAAATTCAATTATTAAAATAAAATAAATTTTTAATTTTAAATCATTATTTATTAATACAAAAATATAATTAATTAAAAAATCGTTATAAAATTTATTTTATATTATTAATATTATTAATTCTTTTAAAGTCAAAATTTAATATGCAAATTACATTAAATATAATTTTTTATTAAATTATCTTTATTTTTAAAATATAAAATATTTACATATTTATTTAGAATGCGCACATACACACACATAATATATATATATAAATACATTTATTAAAATATTATTAATTTATATTAAATTATTTTTTTATTAAAATTTTAATTAATAATTAATTCTTTAAAATATTTTATACACACATATACACTCATATATATATAAATAATATATATATATATATATACACACACACACTCATATATATATATATTTATTTAAATATAATTAATTTATATTAAATTATTTTTTTATTAAAATTTTAATTAATAATTAATCTTTCTATTGTAAATAAAATATTTTTATTTAAACTAAAATTTTTTAATACAATTTATATTAGTATATATATATATATTTATATTCATATTTATATATTTTTTATCCTATTTTTATCTATTTTTTATTCTAATTTAAAACTTATTAACAATATTATTATATATATTTTATTTATAAAAAATTTAATTTTAATTAAAATTTTATTCTTTCCGTTTATTACGACCCAAGGCTTACTGTAGGCCGTGTTCCTAACCGTCGCAAACAGATCGTCTTACATGACCGTCGAGATATACACAAAGTAGCGATAAACGCATAGTTGTCGTCAAGCAGCGAGTTCCAGAAACATCTATTCGCCTTCGGTGCGTTATTTTATCCGCATAAAGAAAGAAGCTGGTATACGTGATCATAGGCGCGAACGGTGGCGTGATCCGAGCGTAGTGGGGGTCGTATCTCAGAGAAGACAAAGGACAAAATGGAAGGGCAGTCAGTGGCAAATGAGAATTCAAACGGGATGCATCGAAAGGTTCAGACGAATAAAATCAAAGTCGCTTAGTCTAACGAATACATCGAGAAATATCATAAAATCGGGTCAAATTACTGTAACAAACTAATTGTATCATCGTTAAATCATTTGTGACGTATTCATTATTACTTTAAATATCGTTAAATATACACGTTTATATTAACCGTGTTAATTCAAAGTTAAAATCATTTGAACTATCTCTGTTATTCTAAACGAAACAGGGGAACGACTAATTTGCGGCGTCGATTATCATAATCGTAGCAAAAATTTACGTCTCCCGCTCACACGTTTCCCTCGCGATCGCGTCTCTACGCGAACGGTCGTAACATTTGGTCCTTCGAGCCGGATCACGAGCATTGGACGATCAAGTGAACAGAGATACAGCAGTAAAGCATACAGTGACACATGATCACATCATCATCAGCATCGCAGCAACCGTTAGCGGCGAACCTCGCGCCAACAACTAGAGGGTCAACTTCCGCAAGGAAATGTCTTGCACGCCAAATAAGACACACACGGTGACGAGCAACGTTTCAATTCGCGACAACAAGGTATGTTCGTTCATTGTATTTTCTTTACAATCCGCTATAACATTTTTTTCATCTTTATTTTTACACTGCGATTTAAGGCAAGAAAAATGATTGAAAGTTTCTTTTGTTCTTGTTTCAAATCATTTTTCCTTCTTAAAAAGGATTTTAAGAAAGATGAAAAATATATTTTTCTCAAAGTATGATAGCGTTTGTGATAGATCATGTATGATCTTGTCCTTTCTTTGCAATGCTATATCTAGTGTCCTTAAATGTTCCATATCTTTTCATTTACTTGTCTCTCATCTTATTCTTCTGGTCTGAAAGTATAACTGTTACAGCTTTTAATGGTGTTTTGTTTTTATCTCTTGAATATGAGGCGGAATGGTGTAATAGGTACTGAAGTACACTAGGTGATATTTAACCAATAATGTTTATTAAACAGATAACAACAACTGACAATTTGCAAATAACATCGGCTGATTCTTAACGATTATTATACTTACTTGATTGGGAAAACAAATAATTGAATATCCATATACAAATTTAAATATATTATTTACATCATTATATTTTATATATTTAATTTTATCATTTTTTATAAATAATATTTGAGATATATTATTAAAAAAAATAATTAGTTAATGAACTTGAATAAGTATATGACTTGAAATCATATTATAGAAATAAAATATTCTATTAACTTTAAATAAACAATTATCTAACTATAAATTAAAATTTAATTATATAAATCTTTAAAATTTATTTATAAAATTATTAAAAAATTATTGAAAAATTTAATTATATAAAAATTAATCTATAAATCATTACATTATTTCATAAATTATTACTTTAACAATTATTTATTATACAACTTTACAAAAATGTAATTTAATAAATTTTAAACTAAAATATTAAATTTATTATTTAAAAAAAATGCAATTTAAATAATTTTCATTAAAAATGAAATATTATAAAAACTAATTTTTTATCTAAAAACATTTTCCAATATTTTTACTATGTTACGACTTATTCCACAAATGAAATTGACGGGCGATTTGTACACTTTTCAAAACTATTTTCAAATTAATTAATTTATTAATTTTACTTTTGAATCCTCTTTCAAATTAATATTAAAATATAATTATTAAAAAATTAAATTTATTATAACTCATAAATTCTTAAATATACTACATTTTGATTTGAATTAAAATTTTGTATTAAATTTTTATTAAAATTAATTTTATATAATAATATACAACAATACATAAACATCTACTTAAGTTTATCTTATCGTGGATTATCAAATTAAACTACAAGTTTCTCTAATAAGAATGAAAAGCCGCCATATAATTCAATTTTAATGATTCAACATTTAATAATAAATCCAATATTATTATTTTATATAATAGGGTATCTAGTCCTAGTTTATTATTTTATCTTATTATATTTATAAATATAAAATTTAATTTAATTATAAATTAAATTTCACCTAAAATATATAATTTTTATTAAATAACATTATTCTAAATATTTATATATATATAAATTAATAAAATTAATTTACAAATTTAGTTTAACCGCTATTGCTGGCACTAAATTAATCATTATTTATATTTTTTTCTAAATTTAACTTTCATTAATTATTTAAATTCAATTATTAAAATAAAATAAATTTTTAATTTTAAATCATTATTTATTAATACAAAAATATAATTAATTAAAAAATCGTTATAAAATTTATTTTATATTATTAATATTATTAATTCTTTTAAAATCAAAATTTAATATGCAAATTACATTAAATATAATTTTTTATTAAATTATCTTTATTTTTAAAATATAAAATATTTACATATTTATTTAGAATGCGCACATACACACACATAATATATATATATATAAATACATTTATTAAAATATTATTAATTTATATTAAATTATTTTTTTATTAAAATTTTAATTAATAATTAATTCTTTAAAATATTTTATACACACACACACACTCATATATATATATATTTATTTAAATATAATTAATTTATATTAAATTATTTTTTATTAAAATTTTAATTAATAATTAATCTTTCTATTGTAAATAAAATATTTTTATTTAAACTAAAATTTTTTAATACAATTTATATTAGTATATATATATATATTTATATTCATATTTATATATTTTTTATCCTATTTTTATCTATTTTTTATTCTAATTTAAAACTTATTAACAATATTATTATATATATTTTATTTATAAAAAATTTAATTTTAATTAAAATTTTATTCTTTCCGTTTATTACGACCCAAGGCTTACTGTAGGCCGTGTTCCTAACCGTCGCAAACAGATCGTCTTACATGACCGTCGAGATATACACAAAGTAGCGATAAACGCATAGTTGTCGTCAAGCAGCGAGTTCCACAAACATCTATTCGCCTTCGGTGCGTTATTTTATCCGCATAAAGAAAGAAGCTGGTATACGTGATCATAGGCGCGAACGGTGGCGTGATCCGAGCGTAGTGGGGGTCGTATCTCAGAGAAGACAAAGGACAAAATGGAAGGGCAGTCAGTGGCAAATGAGAATTCAAACGGGATGCATCGAAAGGTTCAGACGAATAAAATCAAAGTCGCTTAGTCTAACGAATACATCGAGAAATATCATAAAATCGGGTCAAATTACTGTAACAAACTAATTGTATCATCGTTAAATCATTTGTGACGTATTCATTATAACTTTAAATATCGTTAAATATACACGTTTATATTAACCGTGTTAATTCAAAGTTAAAATCATTTGAACTATCTCTGTTATTCTAAACGAAACAGGGGAACGACTAATTCGCGGCGTCGATTATCATAATCGTAGCAAAAATTTACGTCTCCCGCTCACACGTTTCCCTCGCGATCGCGTCTCTACGCGAACGGTCGTAACATTTGGTCCTTCGAGCCGGATCACGAGCATTGGACGATCAAGTGAACAGAGATACAGCAGTAAATCATACAGTGCCACATGATCACATCATCATCAGCATCGCAGCAACCGTTAGCGGCGAACCTCGCGCCAACAACTAGAGGGTCAACTTCCGCAAGGAAATGTCTTGCACGCCAAATCAGACACACACGGTGACGAGCAACGTTTCAATTCGCGACAACAAGGTATGTTCGTTCATTGTATTTTCTTTACAATCCGCTATAACATTTTTTTCATCTTTATTTTTACACTGCGATTTAAGGCAAGAAAAATGATTGAAAGTTTCTTTTGTTCTTGTTTCAAATCATTTTTCCTTCTTAAAAAGGATTTTAAGAAAAATGAAAAATATATTTTACTCAAAGTACGATAGCGTTTGTGATAGATCATGTATGATCTTGTCCTTTCTTTGCAATGCTATATCTAGTGTCCTTAAATGTTCCATATCTTTTCATTTACTTGTACTCTCATCTTATTCTTCTGGTCTGAAAGTATAACTGTTACAGCTTTTAATGGTGTTTTGTTTTTATCTCTTGAATATGAGGCGGAATGGTGTAATAGGTACTGAAGTACACTAGGTGATATTTAACCAATAATGTTTATTAAACAGATAACAACAACTGACAATTTGCAAATAACATCGGCTGATTCTTAACGATTATTATACTTACTTGATTAGGAAAACAAATAATTGAATATCCATATACAAATTTAAATATATTATTTACATCATTATATTTTATATATTTAATTTTATCATTTTTTATAAATAATATTTGAGATATATTATTAAAAAAAATAATTAGTTAATGAACTTGAATAAGTATATGACTTGAAATCATATTATAGAAATAAAATATTCTATTAACTTTAAATAAACAATTATCTAACTATAAATAAAAATTTAATTATATAATTAAATTATTATAATTATTAAACATAAATAATTTATTTAATTTAAATCAAAATTAATTATATTTACATTTTTTTTTAATTTTAGATTTATCTAATAAATTTATAATTTATTTAATAAGACCTATAAATAAATTAAATATAAAAAATAAAAAATTTAATTTATATATATATATATCTATAAATATATATATATATAAATATTATAAAATTTAAATACACATAAATTAATATATATGTATTTAATATATTTAAATACACACACAAATTTACTTATTTATATTTATATATATATAAACACAAACTTACTAATAATATTAATATATTTATATAAATACATACAAATTTATTAATATACATACATATTTAAATATATATATAAAATACACACACACACATATTTAAATATATTTTTTAAAATAAAATTAATTTTTAAATTAATAATATTAATTAGAAATCAATAAATAAATATTAAATAATTTATTTATATATATACAAATTTAATAAAAATTAATTTTTTAATTAATTAAATTTATATAAACAAACTTTTATATATTTAAATATAATAATTAAAAACTTAATCTATATATATAAACATATAAATTTTTGTAATTTTTAAATTAATAAAATTAATTTAAAATTAATAATAATTTATTATAAAAAAAATTTATTAAAAATTAAATATTTTTTAAAATACAAATTAAAATACTATCAAAACAATAAATTCTTTTATTAAATAAACTAATATTATATATATTAAAATTAACACTAATAATTCAACCCAACATATTATTATTAATTTATCATATCGAATACGAGGTAATACACCACGAATTATAATTAATAAAATTAAATGAAATAAATAAACTAAAATAAAACTAAATGATCATCAATTTAATCCAAAAAACATTATTGTTAATAATAATCTTATAAATATAACATTTAAATATTCAGATAAAAAAAATTAATACAAATAATCTTCTATAATATTCAACATTAAATCCAGAAACTAATTCTGATTCACCTTCAATCAAATCAAATGGAACTCGATTTAAATCAATTAATGCTCTAATTATAAAAATAATATATAAAGGATATATAAAAAAATATATATATTATATTGAAATTTTATAAATATAAATAAAGAATAATTCTCAATTAAAATTATTAGTAAAAAAAAAACCAAAAATAATAAAATTTCAAATGAAATTATTTGAGAAACTGAACGTAATGAACCTAAAATTGAATAATTACATAAAGACACTCAACCAATTATTATAATTGGATAAACCATTAATCTCAAAATTAATATTAAAAAAATAATTCTATAATCAATAAAAAGAAAAGAATATATTCAAGGATAAATAAATCATAATATTAATGATAAAAAAATATAATTATTGGACTATATAAATATAAATTATTAAAATTTAAAAAAAAGAATTCCTTTGATATCAATTTTAAAGCATCTCTAAAAGGTTGAAATAAACCTTTAATTATTAATTTATTTGGACCTTTTCGTAATTGAATATAACCTAATATTTTACGCTCAAATAAAGTTAAGAAAGCCACTCTAATCAAAATTATAAATATTATTAATAAAAAATTAAAAAAAAATTATTATATATTATAATTTTATTATAATTTATTTAAATTCTAAATTTAATGCACTAATTTGCTAATATAATCAAAATTATTAATTAAAGTTAATAATATAATTTAATTAAAAATTATAGTCCTTTCGTACAAATAATTTATTTATTTTTATAGATAGAAACCAATCTGACTCACGTCGATTTGAACTCAAATCATGTAAGATTTTAAAAGTCGAACAGACTTAATTATTAAACTTCTGCATTTAAAATTTATCTTAATTCAACATCGAGGTCGCAATCATCTTTATTAATATGATCTTTAAAAAGATATTACGCTGTTATCCCTAAGGTAATTTATTCTTTTAATTTATAATACAAGATCATTAATTATTCTTTAATTAAAGTTTATATTTAAAATAAAGTTTTATAAATTTACTAATCCTCCCAATTAAATATTTATATTTAAAAAATTTAAAATCTAATATATATAAATATAAAATTCTATAGGGTCTTATCGTCCCATAAATATATTTTAGCATTTTTACTAATAATTTAAATTAATTATATATATATGAGACAGTATATATCTCGATACGGATATATACTTTTTTATTCAATCCAAAAATAATCAATGATACTATTATAAATATTCTATTTATAAAAATTTTAATTATATATATATATTATCCACTTATATTTATTTTAATATTATAAATTTATATTTCGTATATAAATTTTAGTTTCTTCTAAAAATTTAATTTTTTTTTATATTTTTTTTTTAAATTCAAAAATAATCAATGATACTATTATAAATATTCTATTTATAGAAATTTTAATTATTTATATATATATATTATAAATTATATTTTAAATTTAAATTTTACCAAAAATTAATTTTTATTTCATATTTCTTATTTTACTAAAAAATAATTTACAATACTATTATAAATATTCTATTTATAAAAATAATAATTTATATATATATATATTATTAATTTATATTAACTTTAATTTTATAAATTTATTTTTTTTTATTTAAATTTTATTTTTTATTAAAATTTAATTTTTTTTATATTTTTTATTATTCTAAAAAATAATTAATAATACTATTATAAATATTCTATTTATAAAAATTTTAAATTTTAAATCCTTCGAGCCGGATCACGAGCATTGGACGATCAAGTGAACAGAGATCAGCAGTAAATCATACAGTGCCACATGATCACATCATCATCAGCATCGCAGCAACCGTTAGCGGCGAACCTCGCGCCAACAACTAGAGGGTCAACTTCCGCAAGGAAATGTCTTGCACGCCAAATCAGACACACACGGTGACGAGCAACGTTTCAATTCGCGACAACAAGGTATGTTCGTTCATTGTATTTTCTTTACAATCCGCTGTAACATTTTTTTCATCTTTATTTTTACACTGCGATTTAAGGCAAGAAAAATGATTGAAAGTTTCTTTTGTTCTTGTTTCAAATCATTTTTCCTTCTTAAAAAGGATTTTAAGAAAGATGAAAAATATATTTTACTCAAAGTACGATAGCGTTTGTGATAGATCATGTATGATCTTGTCCTTTCTTTGCAATGCTATATCTAGTGTCCTTAAATGTTCCATATCTTTTCATTTACTTGTACTCTCTCATCTTATTCTTCTGGTCTGAAAGTATAACTGTTACAGCTTTTAATGGTGTTTTGTTTTTATCTCTTGAATATGAGGTGGAATGGTGTAATAGGTACTGAAGTACACTAGGTGATATTTAACCAATAATGTTTATTAAACAGATAACAACAACTGACAATTTGCAAATAACGTCGGCTGATTCTTAACGATTATTATACTTACTTGATTAGGAAAACAAATAATTGAATATCCATATACAAATTTAAATATATTATTTACATCATTATATTTTATATATTTAATTTTATCATTTTTTATAAATAATATTTGAGATATATTATTAAAAAAAATAATTAGTTAATGAACTTGAATAAGTATATAACTTGAAATCATATTATAGAAATAAAATATTCTATTAACTTTAAATAAACAATTATCTAACTATAAATTAAAATTTAATTATATAAATCTTTAAAATTTATTTATAAAATTATTAAAAAATTATTGAAAAATTTAATTATATAAAAATTAATCTATAAATCATTACATTATTTCATAAATTATTACTTTAACAATTATTTATTATACAACTTTACAAAAATGTAATTTAATAAATTTTAAACTAAAATATTAAATTTATTATTTAAAAAAATTCAATTTAAATAATTTTCATTAAAAATGAAATATTATAAAAACTAATTTTTTATCTAAAAACATTTTCCAATATTTTTACTATGTTACGACTTATTCCACAAATGAAATTGACGGGCGATTTGTACACTTTTCAAAACTATTTTCAAATTAATTAATTTATTAATTTTACTTTTGAATCCTCTTTCAAATTAATATTAAAATATAATTATTAAAAAATTAAATTTATTATAACTCATAAATTCTTAAATATACTACATTTTGATTTGAATTAAAATTTTGTATTAAATTTTTATTAAAATTAATTTTATATAATAATATACAACAATACATAAACATCTACTTAAGTTTATCTTATCGTGGATTATCAAATTAAACTACAAGTTTCTCTAATAAGAATGAAAAGCCGCCATATAATTCAATTTTAATGATTCAACATTTAATAATAAATCCAATATTATTATTTTATATAATAGGGTATCTAGTCCTAGTTTATTATTTTATCTTATTATATTTATAAATATAAAATTTAATTTAATTATAAATTAAATTTCACCTAAAATATATAATTTTTATTAAATAACATTATTCTAAATATTTATATATATATAAATTAATAAAATTAATTTACAAATTTAGTTTAACCGCTATTGCTGGCACTAAATTAATCATTATTTATATTTTTTTCTAAATTTAACTTTCATTAATTATTTAAATTCAATTATTAAAATAAAATAAATTTTTAATTTTAGATCATTATTTATTAATACAAAAATATAATTAATTAAAAAATCGTTATAAAATTTATTTTATATTATTAATATTATTAATTCTTTTAAAGTCAAAATTTAATATGCAAATTACATTAAATATAATTTTTTATTAAATTATCTTTATTTTTAAAATATAAAATATTTACATATTTATTTAGAATGCGCACATACACACACATAATATATATATATAAATACATTTATTAAAATATTATTAATTTATATTAAATTATTTTTTTATTAAAATTTTAATTAATAATTAATTCTTTAAAATATTTTATACACACATATACACTCATATATATATAAATAATATATATATATATATACACACACACACACATATATATATATATATTTATTTAAATATAATTAATTTATATTAAATTATTTTTTATTAAAATTTTAATTAATAATTAATCTTTCTATTGTAAATAAAATATTTTTATTTAAACTAAAATTTTTTAATACAATTTATATTAGTATATATATATATATATTTATATTCATATTTATATATTTTTTATCCTATTTTTATCTATTTTTTATTCTAATTTAAAACTTATTAACAATATTATTATATATATTTTATTTATAAAAAATTTAATTTTAATTAAAATTTTATTCTTTCCGTTTATTACGACCCAAGGCTTACTGTAGGCCGTGTTCCTAACCGTCGCAAACAGATCGTCTTACATGACCGTCGAGATATACACAAAGTAGCGATAAACGCATAGTTGTCGTCAAGCAGCGAGTTCCACAAACATCTATTCGCCTTCGGTGCGTTATTTTATCCGCATAAAGAAAGAAGCTGGTATACGTGATCATAGGCGCGAACGGTGGCGTGATCCGAGCGTAGTGGGGGTCGTATCTCAGAGAAGACAAAGGACAAAATGGAAGGGCAGTCAGTGGCAAATGAGAATTCAAACGGGATGCATCGAAAGGTTCAGACGAATAAAATCAAAGTCGCTTAGTCTAACGAATACATCGAGAAATATCATAAAATCGGGTCAAATTACTGTAACAAACTAATTGTATCATCGTTAAATCATTTGTGACGTATTCATTATAACTTTAAATATCGTTAAATATACACGTTTATATTAACCGTGTTAATTCAAAGTTAAAATCATTTGAACTATCTCTGTTATTCTAAACGAAACAGGGGAACGACTAATTCGCGGCGTCGATTATCATAATCGTAGCAAAAATTTACGTCTTCCGCTCACACGTTTCCCTCGCGATCGCGTCTCTACGCGAACGGTCGTAACATTTGGTCCTTCGAGCCGGATCACGAGCATTGGACGATCAAGTGAACAGAGATACAGCAGTAAATCATACAGTGCCACATGATCACATCATCATCAGCATCGCAGCAACCGTTAGCGGCGAACCTCGCGCCAACAACTAGAGGGTCAACTTCCGCAAGGAAATGTCTTGCACGCCAAATCAGACACACACGGTGACGAGCAACGTTTCAATTCGCGACAACAAGGTATGTTCGTTCATTGTATTTTCTTTACAATCCGCTATAACATTTTTTTCATCTTTATTTTTACACTGCGATTTAAGGCAAGAAAAATGATTGAAAGTTTCTTTTGTTCTTGTTTCAAATCATTTTTCCTTCTTAAAAAGGATTTTAAGAAAGATGAAAAATATATTTTTCTCAAAGTATGATAGCGTTTGTGATAGATCATGTATGATCTTGTCCTTTCTTTGCAATGCTATATCTAGTGTCCTTAAATGTTCCATATCTTTTCATTTACTTGTCTCTCATCTTATTCTTCTGGTCTGAAAGTATAACTGTTACAGCTTTTAATGGTGTTTTGTTTTTATCTCTTGAATATGAGGCGGAATGGTGTAATAGGTACTGAAGTACACTAGGTGATATTTAACCAATAATGTTTATTAAACAGATAACAACAACTGACAATTTGCAAATAACATCGGCTGATTCTTAACGATTATTATACTTACTTGATTAGGAAAACAAATAATTGAATATCCATATACAAATTTAAATATATTATTTACATCATTATATTTTATATATTTAATTTTATCATTTTTTATAAATAATATTTGAGATATATTATTAAAAAAAATAATTAGTTAATGAACTTGAATAAGTATATGACTTGAAATCATATTATAGAAATAAAATATTCTATTAACTTTAAATAAACAATTATCTAACTATAAATTAAAATTTAATTATATAAATCTTTAAAATTTATTTATAAAATTATTAAAAAATTATTGAAAAATTTAATTATATAAAAATTAATCTATAAATCATTACATTATTTCATAAATTATTACTTTAACAATTATTTATTATACAACTTTACAAAAATGTAATTTAATAAATTTTAAACTAAAATATTAAATTTATTATTTAAAAAAAATGCAATTTAAATAATTTTCATTAAAAATGAAATATTATAAAAACTAATTTTTTATCTAAAAACATTTTCCAATATTTTTACTATGTTACGACTTATTCCACAAATGAAATTGACGGGCGATTTGTACACTTTTCAAAACTATTTTCAAATTAATTAATTTATTAATTTTACTTTTGAATCCTCTTTCAAATTAATATTAAAATATAATTATTAAAAAATTAAATTTATTATAACTCATAAATTCTTAAATATACTACATTTTGATTTGAATTAAAATTTTGTATTAAATTTTTATTAAAATTAATTTTATATAATAATATACAACAATACATAAACATCTACTTAAGTTTATCTTATCGTGGATTATCAAATTAAACTACAAGTTTCTCTAATAAGAATGAAAAGCCGCCATATAATTCAATTTTAATGATTCAACATTTAATAATAAATCCAATATTATTATTTTATATAATAGGGTATCTAGTCCTAGTTTATTATTTTATCTTATTATATTTATAAATATAAAATTTAATTTAATTATAAATTAAATTTCACCTAAAATATATAATTTTTATTAAATAACATTATTCTAAATATTTATATATATATAAATTAATAAAATTAATTTACAAATTTAGTTTAACCGCTATTGCTGGCACTAAATTAATCATTATTTATATTTTTTTCTAAATTTAACTTTCATTAATTATTTAAATTCAATTATTAAAATAAAATAAATTTTTAATTTTAAATCATTATTTATTAATACAAAAATATAATTAATTAAAAAATCGTTATAAAATTTATTTTATATTATTAATATTATTAATTCTTTTAAAATCAAAATTTAATATGCAAATTACATTAAATATAATTTTTTATTAAATTATCTTTATTTTTAAAATATAAAATATTTACATATTTATTTAGAATGCGCACATACACACACATAATATATATATATATAAATACATTTATTAAAATATTATTAATTTATATTAAATTATTTTTTTATTAAAATTTTAATTAATAATTAATTCTTTAAAATATTTTATACACACACACACTCATATATATATATATTTATTTAAATATAATTAATTTATATTAAATTATTTTTTATTAAAATTTTAATTAATAATTAATCTTTCTATTGTAAATAAAATATTTTTATTTAAACTAAAATTTTTTAATACAATTTATATTAGTATATATATATATATATTTATATTCATATTTATATATTTTTTATCCTATTTTTATCTATTTTTTATTCTAATTTAAAACTTATTAACAATATTATTATATATATTTTATTTATAAAAAATTTAATTTTAATTAAAATTTTATTCTTTCCGTTTATTACGACCCAAGGCTTACTGTAGGCCGTGTTCCTAACCGTCGCAAACAGATCGTCTTACATGACCGTCGAGATATACACAAAGTAGCGATAAACGCATAGTTGTCGTCAAGCAGCGAGTTCCAGAAACATCTATTCGCCTTCGGTGCGTTATTTTATCCGCATAAAGAAAGAAGCTGGTATACGTGATCATAGGCGCGAACGGTGGCGTGATCCGAGCGTAGTGGGGGTCGTATCTCAGAGAAGACAAAGGACAAAATGGAAGGGCAGTCAGTGGCAAATGAGAATTCAAACGGGATGCATCGAAAGGTTCAGACGAATAAAATCAAAGTCGCTTAGTCTAACGAATACATCGAGAAATATCATAAAATCGGGTCAAATTACTGTAACAAACTAATTGTATCATCGTTAAATCATTTGTGACGTATTCATTATAACTTTAAATATCGTTAAATATACACGTTTATATTAACCGTGTTAATTCAAAGTTAAAATCATTTGAACTATCTCTGTTATTCTAAACGAAACAGGGGAACGACTAATTCGCGGCGTCGATTATCATAATCGTAGCAAAAATTTACGTCTCCCGCTCACACGTTTCCCTCGCGATCGCGTCTCTACGCGAACGGTCGTAACATTTGGTCCTTCGAGCCGGATCACGAGCATTGGACGATCAAGTGAACAGAGATACAGCAGTAAATCATACAGTGCCACATGATCACATCATCATCAGCATCGCAGCAACCGTTAGCGGCGAACCTCGCGCCAACAACTAGAGGGTCAACTTCCGCAAGGAAATGTCTTGCACGCCAAATCAGACACACACGGTGACGAGCAACGTTTCAATTCGCGACAACAAGGTATGTTCGTTCATTGTATTTTCTTTACAATCCGCTATAACATTTTTTTCATCTTTATTTTTACACTGCGATTTAAGGCAAGAAAAATGATTGAAAGTTTCTTTTGTTCTTGTTTCAAATCATTTTTCCTTCTTAAAAAGGATTTTAAGAAAGATGAAAAATATATTTTTCTCAAAGTATGATAGCGTTTGTGATAGATCATGTATGATCTTGTCCTTTCTTTGCAATGCTATATCTAGTGTCCTTAAATGTTCCATATCTTTTCATTTACTTGTACTCTCATCTTATTCTTCTGGTCTGAAAGTATAACTGTTACAGCTTTTAATGGTGTTTTGTTTTTATCTCTTGAATATGAGGTGGAATGGTGTAATAGGTACTGAAGTACACTAGGTGATATTTAACCAATAATGCAAATAACATCGGCTGATTCTTAACGTCGATAAACAATAGCGTCGTTCGGTTGATTTCTCGATAAAAGCGTACCCGTTTCTTCTCGTCTTTCGCGTCTCACGGCTCGTGGTCGAACGTGCTTATTTTTTCGACCGAACTGATTCTTTTTCCGTTGCCCATCGATATCCCCACTGACGTGCGTTCGTTATAAGTGCCCTCGTGGCTGGCGCCTGTATGCCCTTCAGAGAAATTCGGCTGAAGGAGCGTGAAGATATCGATGACAGATTGAGTGCGTCGTGTCGCGTTTCGACGGCGTAGCGTAGCGCTTTGTATCGCGGAGCCGTTGGAAAGTTCCATAGTCCTTGTCGCCACACTACCCCCTTACCAGTGATAACGCTACGTAAATAAAAGAATATATGGATATTACGAAGTAGTGTGCGCGTTGGCCGGTTCTTAACACTTATCCGAAACCTGCCTGAAACCGATCGGGAAATCGGACTCTTCGCCCAGACCGCGTAACGTATCTATTCCGGGTATTTTCTCCGTTTGTCGTTTGGTTATTGGCGTTCGCCCTGCTTTCGTCGCGGACATTCGTTTGGTCTACCGGAATTAGCACGTTGCGAGTCTCGGCGGACCTTTGTTCGAGGTCTTCGGGAATGACAAACGCAGGCTTCAAGCGATCTATGGAAACCGTTACGTCGCGATTATTTATTTTTACCGTATATGTCTTATCACCTCTCTGTATGACTTTATACGGTCCATCGCACGGTGGCTGTAATGGTCCTCCAATCGCGTCGTGGCGCACGAATACGTATGGCGACGTCTCTGATTCCTTGAAGACGAAAATTTTCTTTTCGCCGTGGCGAGTAATCGGGTGTGGTCTGACCCTCTCCATGCGTTTTCTCAGCCGGTTCGCGTATTCCAAGTTGGCCCGTTGACTAGTTGGCAAAAAGAATTCCGCCGGCAGACGTATGCCGGTGCCGTAAATCATTTCGGCCGCCGTTGCGTTTAGGTCCTTCTTTATCGCGGTTCTTATACCTAATAAGACGATCGGGAGAATTCCGACCCAGTTGCTCGTGTCGTGGCATTTGATCGCCGCCTTTAATTGTCTGTGTAGGCGTTCTACCATCCCGTTAGACGCTGGATGGTAGGCCGTTGTACGCAAATGTTTGACGCCGAGCAACCGGCATAATTCCTCGAATAAACGCGATTCGAATTGACGTCCTTGATCAGTCGTAATTTTCAAGGGTACGCCGAAACGAGATATCCAGGTAGAAAGGAGGGCCGAAGCCACGGTTGACGCTTCCATATCGGCGATAGGTATGGCTTCAGGCCAACGCGAAAAACGATCGATACACGTAAGGCAATAACGGTATCCTTGCGAATATTGCATTGTGATGATATCTACGTGTATATGCTCGAACCGGCCCGCTAGCTTTCCGAACGTTCCGACGGGCGAGGATACGTGTCTGGTGACTTTGTTGCGCTGACACGGTATGCATTGTCGTGTCCACGTTCGGCAATCTTTATTTACCGACGGCCAGACGAAGCGCGTCGCTACCAATTTTCGCGTAGCTCGCATCCCCGGGTGGGAAAGTCCATGTAGCGCTTGGAATACGGTGCGGCGTAACGGTTCCGGTACGTACGGTCGCACGGTCTCGGTTTTAATATCGCAGTATAACTCGACGTTGTGATCGGGAAATCGTACTTTTCTCAGCTGCAACGCGCTCGAGCCAGCGTTGATAATTTTGCGTAGCTCGCTATCCTTTTCTTGCGCTGCAGCTAGCGTATGGTGATCTATTGGTTTTCCGATCGCTTCGATGCGAGATAGAGTATCGGCTACGTTATTTTCTACCCCTTTTATGTGACGGATATCCGTCGTAAACTGTCCGACGTAGTCCAGATGTCGAAACTGTCTCGGCGAACACTTATCGAGGTTCTACAAACATTGTGGCCTTTTTCCTACTTAGTTCGGTAATTTTCAATTTTAAGGTGTTGAACAATTTCGTTTCGTTGTAATTTAAGATTTGTTAACGAGCACTTTTCACAAACTGACCGCTGTTACTTATTTATATATACATATATATTTAATTAAAATTTAAATTTATTATTAATAATAATATTATATATATAATATTAAATTTATCAATTAATTATTAACAATTTGGGTATTGGTTAATAAAAAAATATAATAATTAAATTGCATTTAATAGTAATTTTTAAAATATATCTAACTTTTTATAAATAATTCAATAATTTTTATTCCTATAAATTAACTATATAATTCTAAAATTACTATTAAATTACAATTTAATAAATTTAATTATATTTTAAAAATTAAATTTATAAACTATATAATAAGCTAAATTAAGCTTATAGGTTCATACCCTATCGATAAATTCAAAAAATTTTTATATAAAATATAAAAATATAAGTAATATGTCTGATAAAAGATATATTTTGATAAAATATTTATGTATATAATTAAATTATACTATATCTATTTATATAATAAGTTAAAAACTAATAGAAATTTTTCTATATAAATTTTATTTTTATATACAATATTTAATTTTTTCAAAAAAAATAAATATTTATTTTTTATAATAAAATATATATATTCTCTTATTTATCAGTAATTATCTTATTTTTTATTATATTAAATTCATCAAGAATTTACATTAAATGATTATCAATAGAATTTTCAACAATTATTTTAATTAGAATAATTAATATTAAATCAAATAATAAAATCGTTAGAATCATATATTTTATAATATCATCAATTTCAAGATTATTCATTATTATTATTATTTCTTTAAATTATACACAAATTTTTATTTTTAAAAATTATATAATTAATTTTCTAATAAATTTATCTATATTTTTAAAAATTGGTTTATTTCCGTTTTGTTTTTGAATAATTTATATTTAGAATATATCTTCATGAAATCAAATTTTAATTATTTCAACATTTATAAAATTTATTCCAATTTATTTTTTTTCTTCAATAACTTTCATTACACCATATCTAATTCTTACTTTATTTATTAATAATACATTCATTGCTTTATATACAAATATAGACTTCTCTATAAAAAATTATTTGGATGTTCATCAATTTTTAATTCATTATTTTTTTATTTTATTCTTCATACTAATAAAACTTATTCATATTATTAATTCTAATTTATTTATGTATATTTTCAACTTTAATATATTTTTTTAATTTTTATAATGTAAATAATTTAAATTTTAGAAATTTTTCAATATATTCATAATTTATTTTCATTATTTTATTATTTATATATTCCTCTTTACCATTATTTTTTTCATTTATATTCAAATGAGAATTTATTTATAATTTAAATTTAAATTTAAGAAATAATTTAATAATTTTATTATTATTAACAAGAATAATTATAATATGAAATTATTTCATTTTACTAAAATATATTTTATTAAAATTTAAATTTAGTAAAATAATTGTAAATTTGAAAATTTTTCATATAAAAATCTACATTCTGATTACAATTTTATTTTTTCTTTTATATTTATTTTATTTAATTTAATATAAATATTATTAATTTAATCTTTAAATTTGCAATTTAATATTTTTCTTAAACTATTTTAAATATTATAAAATAAATTTTAAAATAGTATTAAAAAATTTTTAATTTTTATAAATAAATTTACAGTTTATTTCTTTTTCAGACATAATACTTTATTATTTAAAAATTTTTAAATTAATTTTTAAAATTTTATGTAATTTAATTAAATTAAAATTATTATAATTATAATTAAAAATTTAATTAATTAATTTATATTAAATTAATATTTAAGATTTTATGTTAAATAAACTATTAATCTCCAAAATTAATTATATAAATTTTATATTTATAAATCTTAATAAAAAAATGATTAATATCAACTAATCATAAAAACATTGGAATAATATATTTTATTTTTGCAATATGATCAGGAATAATTGGATCTTCAATAAGATTATTAATTCGAATAGAACTTAGTCATCCTGGAATATGAATTAACAACGATCAAATTTATAATTCATTAGTAACTAGACATGCATTTTTAATAATTTTCTTTATAGTTATACCATTTATAATGGGAGGATTTGGAAATTATTTAATTCCATTAATATTAGGATCACCTGATATAGCTTTTCCACGAATAAATAATATTAGATTTTGATTATTACCTCCATCTCTTTTTATATTATTATTAAGAACTTTATTTACACCTAATGTAGGAACAGGTTGAACTGTATATCCACCTTTATCATCTTATATATTTCATTCATCACCTTCTGTAGATATTGCAATTTTTTCTTTACATATAACAGGAATTTCTTCAATTATTGGTTCCCTAAATTTTATTCTAACTATTATATTAATAAAAAATTTTTCATTAAATTATGATCAAATTAATTTATTTTCATGATCAGTATGTATTACAGTTATATTATTAATTTTATCCCTTCCAGTTCTAGCAGGAGCTATTACTATACTTCTATTTGATCGAAATTTTAATACATCATTTTTTGATCCTATAGGAGGTGGAGATCCAATTTTATATCAACATTTATTTTGATTTTTTGGTCACCCAGAAGTTTATATTCTAATTCTTCCAGGATTTGGGTTAATTTCTCAAATTATTATAAATGAAAGAGGAAAAAAAGAAACTTTTGGAAATTTAAGGATAATTTATGCTATATTAGGAATTGGATTCCTAGGATTTATTGTATGAGCTCATCATATATTTACCGTTGGATTAGATGTTGATACTCGAGCTTATTTTACATCAGCAACAATAATTATTGCTGTTCCTACAGGAATTAAAGTATTTAGATGATTAGCAACTTATCATGGTTCAAAAATAAATTTTAATATTACAATCATTTGATCTATTGGTTTTATTTTAATATTTACAATTGGAGGATTAACAGGAGTAATATTATCTAATTCATCAATTGATGTTATTTTACATGATACTTATTATGTAGTAGGACATTTTCATTATGTACTATCAATAGGAGCAGTTTTTGCTATTACTACTAGATTCATTCATTGATACCCAATAATTACAGGTCTAATACTAAATCAAAAATGATTAAAAATTCAATTTATTATAATATTTATTGGTGTAAATATAACTTTTTTCCCTCAACATTTTTTAGGCTTAATATATCTATACCACGACGATATTCAGATTATCCTGATTCTTATTATTGTTGAAATTTAATTTCATCAATTGGAGCAATAATTTCAATAAATAGAATATTATTTTTCATTTTTATTATTTTTGAAAGATTAATTTCAAAACGATTAGTTATATTTAAATTTCATCAATCATTCTTTAGAATGATTAAACAATTATCCTCCCTTAGATCATTCACTAATTAAAATTCCTTTAATTATAAATAATAAAATTAAAAATATTTTTAATAATTAAAATTTAAAAATTTATTAATAAATAATATATATATATATAATTATTAATATGGCAGATTAGTGCTTTGAATTTAAAATTCAATTATAAAGATTTTTATCTTTTATTAATAAATTAATTTAATAAAATTATATAATGAATTTCAAATTCAAATAAATTTTAATTATTAAAAATTTCTACATGAAATATATTTACATTTCAAGATTCAAATTCTTTTTATTCTGATAATTTAATTTCCTTTCATAATTTAACTATAATAATAATAATAATTATTATTTCTTTAACAACATTTTTTATTATAGATTTTATATATAATAACTTTTTAAATTTAACTTTATTAAAAAATCATACAATTGAAATTATTTGAACTTTAACTCCTATAATTATTTTAATAATTATTTGTTTTCCATCCTTAAAATTTTTATATTATATTGATGAAATTATAAATCCTTATTTTTCTATTAAAGCTATTGGCCATCAATGATATTGATCTTGTGAATATCCAGAATTTAATAATTAAGAATTTGATTCATATATATTAAATTATGAACTAATAAATCAATTTCGATTATTATAAACTGATAATCGATTAATTATTCCATTTAAAATTTCCATACGAATAATTATTTCTTCATTAGATGTTATTCATTCATGAACTATTCCATCATTAGGAATTAAAGTAGATGCTATTCCTGGTCGAATTAATCAATTAAATTTATTTTGTATTCGTCCAGGAATTTATTTTGGACAATGCTCTGAAATTTGTGGAATAAATCATAGATTTATACCTATTATATTAGAAAGAACTTCTTATGAATTATTTATAAGTTGAATTAAAAATAAAATTTGAAAAATTAGTTAATTTAAATAACATTAGATTGTCATTCTAAAATTAATATTTTATTATTATTTTTCTATCATTAGATGTCTGAAATAAAGAATTGATCTTTTAAATCAATTATAGTAATTAAAATTTACTTCTAATGAATACCACAAATAATACCTATTAATTGATTAGTTATCTTTATAATATGTTTAATATGTTCATTTACTATTATAATTTTAATAAATTCATTTTTATTATATATTATCATAAAAAATATTTATAATATAAATAATAATAATAATAATAAAAATAATTTAATTAAAAAATGAAAATGATTATGATAAACAATTTATGTGAAATATTTGATCCTTCAATTAATAATTATATTCAATTAAATTGAATTTTTATAATTTTACCAATTATTTTATTTCCAAATTCATATTGATTAATTCCTTCACGAATTTTAATAATTTTTAAATTATTTATTGAATATTTATTTAATGAATTTAAAATAATTATAACTAATAAATATTCGATAAATATTTTTTCATTCTTAAGAATTATAATTTATATTATAATATTAAATTTATTTAGATTAATTCCTTATATCTTTACATCAACAAGACATTTAATATTTAATCTATCAATAGCATTATCTTTATGATTAAGATTTTTAATTTACTCAATTATTACTTTTCCTATAAAAACTTTAAGACATTTAGTACCATTAAATTCTCCAAAATTTTTAATAAATTTTATAGTAATTATTGAACTTATTAGACTTTTTATTCGCCCTTGAACATTATCAATTCGTCTTTCAGCAAATTTAATTTCAGGACATCTTATTCTTATTTTACTAAGAAATTTTATAATAAACTTCATTATTTTATCACCATTAACTTTAATAATTCAAAATATATTATTAATTCTAGAAATTTCAATAGCTTTAATTCAAGCTTATGTATTCTCAATTTTATTAACATTATATTTTTCTGAATCAAATTAATGAAAAAAATCTTTCCTTTTCATATTGTTACTATTAGACCATGACCAATTATTGTTTCTTTTAATACTATAAATATATTATTAAGAACAATTTTATGAATTTATTTAAATAATTTATTAATTATAATCTTAAATTTATTAATTTTAATTTTATCAACAATAATATGATTCCGAGATATTATTCGAGAAAGAACATTTCAAGGGATACATTCTTTTTATATTTTATCAATAATAAAATTTAGAATAATTATATTTATTATTTCTGAACTATTTTTTTTTATTTCATTTTTTTGAACATTCTTCCATAATTCAATTTCTCCTTCAATTGAAATTAATTTAATATGACCTCCAAAAATAATTAAATTTCTTAATCCATTTGAAATCCCTTTATTAAACTCAATTATTTTAATTATATCAGGATTTTCAGTAACATTAAGACATTATAATATATTAAATAACAAATTTAAATCAAGAATATCAATATTAATATCAACAATTTTTTTAGGATTTTATTTTAATTTTATACAAATTTTTGAATATTATAATTCATTCTTCTGTATTAATGATAGAATTTTTGGATCTATTTTTCTTTTATCCACTGGTTTTCATGGTATTCATGTCTTAATTGGAACATTATTTTTATTATATTCTTTAATTCGAATAATAAAAGATCATTTTTCAACAATTCATCATATTAATTTTGAATTTGCTATTTGATATTGACATTTTGTTGATGTAATTTGATTATTCATTTACATATTTTATTATATCATTATAAATTAAATTAAATTTTAAATATATAGTATAATTAAATTACATTTAATTTCCAATTAAAAAATTTAATATTAAATTAATATATTTAATTAATATAATTTATTATTTATTAATTTTTATAATATTAATAATTATTTTTTTATTAAATAAATTTTTATCAATATATAAAAAATTTAATATAGAAAAAAACTTATCTTATGAATGAATTTACTACAATGAATCAAAAATAAAAAGAATTTGATTTATGAGTTGAGGGTCTCAGCTTGTGGGAAGTTTTTAATGTTTGCGTAATGTACGCCTAGTATAGGTGCTCACATAAACGTTGCACTTCATACTACCATTTATTGACTTACAATGTAACCATTCCTTAGACTATGAACTTACAAACTAGTATAGGGAGGCCCGATATTGTATTATGGATCGCTGACATTTTAGGAGGGGGAAGAAAGAGAATAAACGTATGAGATATATAATTACGTATATATGATTACACAATTGCAGGGAACATTTTCTTAATTTAACTGTGTTTGTATAACTGTGTTTGTCAATTCACATCAGAGACCAGGCCACACACCGCGGGCAGGATGGCGCCCAGATGTCTGCACATCCTTGGCGCGTGCCCTCAGTAGTCCTAAGTACCCACCAGGGGTCTTGGAATTTTCATAGTTAAGGTCCTTCAGGCCAAGCGAGTATCTCTTGTCTTAGATTTCCTTTTACGTTTATTGTTTACTACGGGTTAACAGGGAAAGTAGGTTTTCCTCGCGTCTGCTATGTTGCGTTAGCAACTTTCTCACGAGGGCGGCTAAACCCCTTCCTGGTCCACCAACCGTCTTATTATCCAATCGGAGAAAGATGTCTACTACCTTAACTACTTCCTTAACAAAAATTATCATCAACAAGTCCGATAGTCCCGTGTCCTTAGACACACCCATCCCTAGCTTTCCCCAGACACAGTATCGTCAGTAAAACTTCACTTATTCCGTATCCTTAGAATAGTCAACATATCTTTACCGGTCTCTATCCTTATAACAGTCGCGTACTTAACGTATCAGTGTAACTAGGTTTTACATAAGGTGATTGGAGTGAATTGTGATTTGTGTGTGTTAATTCAGTGTGTATTTCATTGTGATTGCTGAATTCATAATAAAGATTAATGAAAACAAAATTAATAGTTGTGTTACGACTCAGCTATTTTATTTTATCGTCTAACCCTCAAGTTTACGTGACATTTGCATTGTTCTTTTGTGATCTTTGCTTACAATCTTTGGTTCATTTACTAACTAAACATACGGTTTTCTTATTGCTATAATTTAATTTTCTACGGTGGTTAGCCACCAATATTTATCTTTATTGTCTTTGAGTGTCTCACTTAAATCTACGGTTGACAATTTATACATAAGTCTTATATTGCTATCCTTATGGTCTATGTCGCTATCGTACAGTATTTTTTATTATTACGTTTCTGCTGTAGTGATAGAATAATGCTAAGTTATTATTGTTTTGGATTAATTTCACGCTATCTAAACAGGTGAAGGATTCCGGGGGGAAATAACCTGTTTTTTGAACGTGTTTATGGTATAACGGGTTTGACTATAGATTGTGGGCGACGATGAAGTTTATGATTATTTTGTGTATCTTTGACCAGTGGTCTGACTAATTTAAGAATGAAGAATCGATATGGATTAATTTGGGCTCTTCGTATAGCTTGTGATTTGCTATATTTGCTAAATTTCAATTCTGGCAATCTATATATTCCTAAACATGCTGTGATGTATTTTCTTTCAATGATTCTTAATTTTTCCGTGGCGTTGACACTTACATTGAAACAGATTTAACGACCATACATTAGAATGGTTGGTCTAATTAGTGTTTTGTAGCAGTGAAGTTTTATTGATCTGTGCGAATCTTTCGAGTAAGGTAGTCTTATGAGGTATAAGAAGAATTTATCTGCTTTCTATAACTGTGTCTTTATGTTGTCGTTGTGATTTAACCCGAAGTTTAGATGGACTCCGAAGCATCTAACTTTGTTTGCATCGGAAAATTTTCCGTTGATATTTTCTGTTGTATGGAAGAATATTTTCGAATTTATTCTCACGTCGTACTTTGCTTTTGAAGTTTTTGAAATATATGGACTGAACGAGATTGTTTCACATTTATGGGTGTAGATTCTTAGCTTCCGTGTTGGAAAGCGTAATTTTCTACTTTCTTGACTAGGTCTTGCAGCTGGATTTTTATTTGTCACGGTTCATTGTTTCTGATGTAATTAACATATCATTTACGAATGCTATTGCTGATTTATTATTTTGATTGCCGTTCTTGTTCATGCCATACATTTATAATAGGACACTAAACATGGATATTGAACAGGATAGGCCGGTTTACCGTGTCTTACTGTAGATCTCGATGCGTTTGGTCCTTTTGCTTGATCCCTCTGAGAGGTAGAAGTATCTATCATTTTCTTTTTAATTTTTCCTTTATTAAACGTTCTTATTTGTTTCTACAAATACTTACATTTTTGTATCATTTGCTAATTACTATAGCATTATTATTATTATTATTATTTTCTGTGTCCCTTGGTTCTCCTGTTATTTCTCATTCTTCTATTACGTGTCTCAGGTCTTCTTCTTTCTTTTTACATAGCTTGCATCTTTTTTCTCCCTCTTCTTTCCAGTATTCCCTTGATTTAGTCTCGTTTCCACATCTGAATCTTGCTAATATTTTTCTGTCCTTCCACTTCATCCTCCCTTCTAAGTATTTTGCTAACTCTTCTTTGGCGATTTTTCTATAATGTTTGTCATATTTTGATTCCCTTATCCTTTCCCCCCTCTCTTCTGCTTCTCTCTTTCTCCTTTCTTCTATAATTTGGTCTAGTGTCATCTTTTCTTGCTCTTCTCTTACTTCCATCTGTGTCCCTCCATTTCTCATCCTTTCTAGTCCCTTCTTTCTCTTTCTTGCTCTTTTCCGTTATTGGCCATTTCCCCAGTTTCTCTCTCTTTCCTTTATGCACTTCTTTACAAGTTCCTTTTTTGACTCTATGGCTTTCCCTTCATACCTTGCTGCTCTTCCTAATACTTTTTCTTTGATTCCTGTTAGCTTACATTCTTCTATCGATATATAATTCGGTGTTGTCATATCTAAACCTAAGCTCCATTTCACATATCTTCTTTGTATTCTATCCAGCCTTTCTTCCATGTTCCAGCCTCATACCTATGCTCCAAACAGCGCCACGTTCTCTACCAGCGTTACAAACATCTTCATTCTCCTCTTGTTGTCCTGTTTGGAAATTTTTTCTTCCACGCTCCATGTTTTCTTCATTGCTATTCTTGCTCTCTTTTTCCTGTCTTCTATGTGTTTCTCATCACTGCCGTTTTTTCAGTAGTATGTACCCTAGGTATCTTATCTCGTCCACTTCTTCTAATTCTCGTTCTCCCCATTTCCATTTTCTTTGTCTCCTCTTGTTCTTTCGTTTTCTTCGAAAACTACACTCTTGGCCTTTTTCGTGCACAGTTCCAATTCGGTTTCCTTTAAAAATATTTCGAATCTCTTTAGCATTTCCTTTAGCTTCTCCTCTCTATCAGCCATCAGCACAATATCGTCTGCATATGTCAATGACCATACTTTTCTTTCTCCTACCACTATGCCCCCCCCCCCCGACTTGTCCTTTCCTTAATTCTTCTTCCAGCCCCGCCACGTAGATGTTAAATAGGGCTCAACGGGCATCCTTGTCTGACTCCCCTCACTGTCCAAAATTCTTTTGTGTTGTTATTCTTGATTCTTACCACATTCTTTGTTTCTGCGTATATCTCTTTATTCCTTCTGGTTAAGTTTTCGTTAATCCCCATTTTTCTCATTTTCTCCTCCAATTTCTTTCTATTTAGCCTGTCGAACGCCGCTTTTAAGTCCGCAAAGCAGGCATGTAGTTTTTCTTTTTCTCTACTCAACTGTTTGTCTATGATATGGTTTATCACAAATACCGCGTCTTTCTTTTCTGAATCCGAACTGGCTCTCTTTCAGTTTGTTTTCAATCTCTGCCTTCAGTCGTTCGTGCAGTATCCCTGCACAGATCTTGTATGCTGTATCCATTAATGTTACTTTTCTGTAACCCTTCCCTACTCTCTTGTCCCTCTTTTTATATATCGGACATATTTGCTCCTTTTTTCCAATCTTCTGGTATCCCCACCCCATTCCATATTTTCCTTAACAGAGCCCATAACGCTTCACCCACTTCCTTCGGTGCATACTTCTCCTTCAAGTTTCTTAGTTTGTATATCACCTCTTCCTTCTCTATATATTATCTTCTCTCTCCTCCATTATTTTCTCTTCTGCTCGATGCTCCTCTTTTTTCCTGCCCTCTTTGTGCTCTGTTCCTTCTAAAATTTCCATAAAATGATTTTTCCACTCTTCCTCGCTTATTTCATATAATCTTCATCTATATTCTCTCTTCTTCTTCTGTAATTATTTATGTATTTCCACGCTTCTTGTTCTGTTTTGGTCTTCTTGATTTTCACCATTCCTTCTTCTTCGTATCTTTCCTTTCTTTGTTTGCACCTCTATTTGAATGCCTTTTTTCCTCCATAAGAGCTTCTCTACTGTATTTTCCTTTCATAAACTTTGTCACCTTCCTTCTCATCTCTCTTTTACTCTCTTTTCCTCTCTTTCTATTCCTTATCTTTACTTTCTTCTTTTGCATTGCTTCGTTTATCTTCTTGTTGATTTCTGTCCACATTTCCGCTACTGTTCTTCCGTTGCAGGTCCAGTCTTTACATTCGTCCAAGTATTTTTCCACACTTTTGTTTGTCCATTCCCTCTTCTCCTTCTCTTCTTCTTCCTTTTCCTCATTTTTTTGTAATTCCGCGCCCCCCCCCCCTATTTCTATTTCTAACGGCATGTGGCCTGACTCTGTTCTTTTTCCTATTTTCATGTAAATTATTTCTTCTGTCGCCTCCTGATTGCCAATCACATAGTCTATTACTGAGTTTCCTCTCTCGCCAATATAGGTCCGCTCCTCTCCTTCTTTATCGCTGCCATTGATTATCTTTAGCAGTGTTCTTCCTTCCACGTTTATTGTCTTGTCTTTTGATCGTCTGTTTTTTTCTTTCCCTACGTCCTCGTTTATCGACCCTCCCTCTTCTCCCGTTCTTGCGTTCCAGTCTCCGCCGATGATCACCACTTCCTCTTCTCTTCCGTCTACTCTTTCCTCTATTTTTTTCCATGTCCCTTATGTATCTTGATTATAAACCATCATTATCCTATACGTCTTGTAATTGTATATTATTTTTCTTCCAATTATATTATCACTAATTCCTTTATATCCTATTTCTCTTAGGTTTTTATTTATACCCGTTGTTATTCTTCCCTTTGCTCTTCCTTTTTTCCTTACTGTCATTGCTGCCCTGCATTTCCAGTCGAATTCTTTGGGTAGTCTATATTTTAACTTTTCTCTTTTGTCCTTACTTATTAGCCCTGCTACATTTCAGAAGCACGTTTTCATCCCCATTGTAGTCCCCCCTCCTGTTCCTCTTTTTTCATTTTCCTTCCCCTCTCTTTCTTTCTTCCTCCAGCCTCTCACCATTTTCGTTCCACCTGTACCATTTGTTCTCTATTGTTAGTTTCTTGTATCCTGTCCTTACATATTCGCCTTGTTCCATTCTTTCTCTGGCTACCCTTCTTATGTGTTGCTTCCCATCCCTTTCTTTTTTTGTCAGATCATCGTCCATGTATACGCCCCTTTCCCATTTGCTTTTCTCCTTCATTATCCTTATTTTTTCCTCCATTGATTTCATCGTTGCCACTATTATTGTGTTCTTGCCCCCACCCCACCCCACCTTTATCATATGTGCTTTTTCTACTTCTGCCCCTATCCTCATTTTTTCGTTTATGAACTCCTTTACTGTCTCTTCATTGCTTCCTTCGTTCCAGTCCACTCCCTTTATTACTATGTTTCTTCTTCTTTCCTCTCTCTCTTTGTCCTGTCCTGATCCTCTCCAATTCTTCTGATTCTACCCAATAATTCTTTCTTTTCCCATTCCCACTCTCCTTTCTCTCTGTCTGTCTCTCTTTCCCTTCTTTCCCTTTCCTCTTTCATTTCTCTCTTCAGCTCCTCCACTTGCTTTTCCAATATATATATATTTTATTTCCTCGATCATTGCCTCGAATCCTCTTTCCATTTTCTCTATTTCTTCCACCACTGCCTCCATTACTTTCTCTCTGGCTGGTGTCTCTTTTTCTGTCGAGCTGTATTTGTCCAGTGTATTTTTGAAGACTGCTTTACCAGTACTCCTTGGTCTTCCCCTGTTTGTCGCCATCTGCCGTTTCCCTACCTTACTTTGTTTTGCCGCGCTTCTAGCCTCCTAACCCCTTGTTTTCTAGTTTTTCTTATTTGTAGCTTTCTCTCGTTCTTGTCTCCTTTTTCGCTTTTCTTTTGCCTTCTCCTTGTATGCTCACTCTTTATTTTCCCTTCTTCATGCCTCTTTATGCTTCCTGTTCCTTTTTCCCTTCACACTTCACTTTTTCCACAGAGATCTCCGTCCGTGTGTTACCCTCGGCCCGAACCGAACCGAAAGCCCAAGTAAGGATTACTATTTTTGGCAAGCGAGTTTATGAAATTGTCCATTTTGTCGTCATATGCTTTAGAGAATTTTGTGTGCACTTAGTATGTTAGTATAGTTGATATATATATATATATATATATATATATATATATATATATATGTATGTATATGTGTATATTAGTTAGTTAGAGGAGGTAGAACAAGAATTTTCGCGTTGATGGATTGGATAAGAATGTGAATTTTCGTTGTTTGATATAAATTTATTCCTACGTTTGCCTTCTTCTTCTCTTTTAATTTCGCTATAGTAGTTTGTCGTTAGAACCAAAGCTCAGTTCATTTACTACGATGGTTTCTATTGCCACAATTTTCTTGCTCTTCGAGTTTAATAATCGAGGATGATTCCAACGATCCTCTCTGTGTGGGGTTCGTGTGGTTTCGCAAGCCTTGCCCAAAGACGGGCAATATTTTGACAACAGTGGGAGGAGGAATGCGAAGATCGATGGGTGTTTTCGATAATCGAAAACACCGTTTGCACAAGCCAACACAGCGAACGATCCTTTGGTTAAATTTTCGAAGGGAAGTTGTTCTGCTATTTCTCTCTTACAATCGCATGCAATGATGGCAAGAATATCGGTAAATAGCAATGCCGGTATTGCTCTTAATTTTCGATTGACCCCGACGATGTATTTAATGGTCCTCTCTGTGCGGGACTTGTGTGATTTCGCAAGCCTTGCCCAAAGACGGGCAATGTTTTGCCAACAATGGGAGGAGGAATGCGAAGATCAGTGGGTGTTTGAGTAGCTGAAAACACCGTTCGCACAAGCCGACACAGCGGACAACCCCTTTGTTTAAAGTTTAAACAATGATTCTATCTTCAAAACCGTTCACGAAAATAAAACGAGATCGATGATAGGAAGTTCTAATTCGATTCTCGAGGGCAACGAAATTATCAGAGAAGAAGGAAATTTTCAAAATTAATTTTCTTACCTTGAGGAGTAGGTGCTGTCTGGCGCCATTACCTCAGCTGCTCCGGTGGTCGTCGATGTTTTTGTTGGGTTTATTACTTGAACTCGAATATAGTTTACTATCAACGTTTACTTTATTTATCTATTTCGATACAGACTGAACAATTTACTAACTGGATTAATACCGCAATTACAATGCCCGTTTCTGTCTAAGCGATGAAATGAGGACTTCAATGATAAAATTTTCTTTTTACTTAGTCGCGGCTCTCTTTTCTTGACCGAAAAACTAAAGACCCCGAAACGCAAAATACTATACAAAATTTTTAAACGCAATGATGAGCGCAATAACGAAAGTAGTAACAATGAACACAAAGAGCGAACAAAATAATAATGAACCGTAATAACAATGATCACTAAGAATGAATACAAAAATAATGAGCACAATATGGTACGTAAATTATAATGAGCACAAAGAATGATTAAAATAATAATGAGCGCTGCGCTATGTTGCTACGCTTATTTATAATGCCATCCCCCACGGAGTGGTGGTCCACTGGGGCTTCACTTCCGTGGGAATCGGGATGTTGCAGTTTGGGTTTCCTGAAATCGTACGTGAGACTGTCTTCTCATATCTATGATTCTTACCTCTGAATGAAAATCGACGCATCATAATAGTGTGATGCTGGTAGTGAACATCTTAAGAGAATCTTAATTAGCCTAGGCCCTGTTTTTAATATTTGATTTCATTCGACTGCATGTGGCCTTCTTTCATCTACTGGCCGTCGGTTTTTCGTAATCGCCACGCAAGCACGTGTTGCCGTACGGGTATATGTGTCGCTATCGAGTTTTACTGCCTCGGCTCCCATTGTTGGCATAACATACGGTCAGCGTTACAGTTACGTAATTATTTCATTCTAACCACTTCTAGTTAATTATGATTGCGACAATAGATCATGGGAGTTGTGGTGTCTTCACAAGAGATACCCTGCTTTCTCCCATGGGTTATTTACATTTTCCATTTCTGCTGCTATATTTTTATTGATTGTAGTATAATTTGACATTAATTGATGTACGGCACAAGGAGAAATGAGAACATTCTCCCATGAGAATATTATATGTTTTACCAGTTTATATTTTTTAAACGTTATATTTTATAAATTATATACATGCAGAAAAGATATGAAAGTTATAGAAGGAAATCTAAATAGAATCTTGTTATATTTTTTATTGATTACTATTAAGGTGTTTTGAAAGCAAAATGATAGCTTATACGCAATATTTTATTGTTTTACTTCTCATTAAATTATGCAAGTAAATCAGTTAGTCAATCAAAGTAAGACTATATATACATTACAAATAACTGTAACGTCTAAAAAATTACAAAATTCATTAATGGATATTGAAACATGGTAACATAATCCTTAGAAAGGTCTGTGAAATATAACACAAGGGTGAGCAGAGAGCAATCGCCGGTATCAACGAATGCCAAAGGATATGCCAAAATAGTAGGTCTTATTAAACGATCTTTTATTAAACGATCGACGCTTTTGCAACGATGTAAACATTTGAAACATCCAACATTGAAACGCTGGATATTTCTCGCCTCTCGCCGTAGAGAAAAGCTATAGAAATTACGAAAGTACGTATGCAGTGTAGGAAGTATCGAAGAAAGGACGTATTTAGTGATGGAAAATAATTTGACTCGAATGCGTTAGATGTTCCTAAGAATCATGCAGTACTAAACCATTATTCAGATAAAAGAAAAGGAGAAGAAAAGTGGAAAGATTAGAAATGATATACTTGCGTTGCGAACTTTGGGACGGAAACGGAAAGAAGATGCGCATGATACGTTTAGAATATGAACATGTTGGGTAGTGGAGAAATGACACTTATAGATATATGGAAGGAAAAAAATAATAACGGATGGATTCTTTCGTTCGTGCACTTAAATCAGATGATCATGTGGTTAGTATGAATTTCTGTAATAACGTCATTGGAAGAAATGGAGTTAATTATTCCTGCGCGATATAAAACGCAGCATACGCCAACCTCCTAATTATGGAAATTTTCATCACTTTATAGACGAATATATTTGTATGATTTGAATGTACAACTATCTCTCAAGAAATTACATGTAGAATTTTAGCATATTTCTCTTGGCATAAAAATTGTGCAATATGATCAAGCAACAGTGATATAAAATAATATCACGTTGCAGTTTATCTGAACGAAAAAACGAAATATTTACTTGTGTAAAATTGACAAATAAAACTATGCAATTACCAGAGATATCGCAATCGATCGAAAATGTTGCACGATTCAAAACAGTTTCTTAAAAAAAGTTGAAAGAAGTGTTGGTTTATTAGATCATGTGAAACAGGAAAGTATTCACATAATGACAACTCCGAGGCTCTACTTCCTAGGATTATAGGATTTGGAGGTGCAGTTCTACCCCAGAAATGCTTGTAGAGCCTCTTCACCTCGCTTGCCTCTGGCGGTTGCCTGCCTGGTTCTAAGTAAGCCAAGTCATTGTTAACAATTACATCGGCCAACATCCTTGGACACATTTTAAAGATCTCCTGACAGCATGCGTTGACCCAAGATGACGGCATGCAGATAGGTTGTGTTCGCGTCGCTTCGTACACTGTCCGTGTGTACAAACAGTACGCCACGAATGTAATCCAGATGTCTTCACGTGGGCAGACGCCACCCGCCACCCGCCACCCGCCACCCGCCACGAATGCAAGCATGGTTTTGCAACCCTTGAAAACGCAAAAGCCTGAAAAAGGGGCAGAGTGGTCAACCCCTAAAGATATTAATATAAGCGCTACACCGATAAAGCAAAACAGCCCAGAAATCAAGAAGCGGTCTGATGAAGAGAAGGAGGATACTAAAGAAGAATCGCGGCCAATACCCGACATAAGGGAGCGAGCTAGCGATATGGAAAAGAGGGTCCTACCATTCTGCCACGACCCGAGCAACAAAGTCAACAAGGGCAAACCGCAACGATAATGCGTTACTTTAAGGATATGAGAGGATTTGTGGAGAATCTCCTGCTCCACAACTGTCATCTAGCCGGAAGGCTAGAACAAGCTAAAAGCTAAGAATAAGGAAACTGCGATATTAAGCGCTGTGAGTAAGTCGCTGGAAGCCAGCAAGCGGCTTAAAACGGCCGTTAAGAAAACAACGAAGGCCGAGCCAAAACAGCTCTCGTACGCGGAAAAAGTGAAGATGGCCAGCAATAAAGCGGACAAATGGCGGTAAAACCACCGAGAAATGTGATTATAATCCGGTCGGAAGTTGAGGATGGTGAAATAAGAACCAGCGGAGAAGCGCGCGACGCGCTATTCACGCTAGTAATCCCCCGTAAAGGGGGAATACAAGTCACAGCAGTTGAAAAAAAAATAAGCGACACCGGCCGAATCGTGGAAACGACGAAGGACTGAAGCCGGAAGGACTGAAAGCGTTCACAGAGGATGTACAGAATACACACATAACGTACGGACATTCGGAGAAAAAATAAAATAATCAGATGACTCATGCGAAAAATCGTTCTTCACATAAGTGGATGAATGTCTGAAAAATATTCGAAATTCGAACATCTTACACATGTTCGCACATTTATCGAGAAGTGAGTTGTGTATTATACAATTTTTCTAGATGTATATGTTTTTTTGTCACATAAATGTTATTAGGCCAGTTGCTGAACAAGAGCATAAAGATTCATCACTTTGAGCAGAGGCATATGCTTGTACGAGTTTAAAATAATCTTCTTACCATTGAAATCTATCCATAGTTACGCTATAAATTATAATACAATTTGTATATTGTATTTGTATTCAACAGTACATCTCAACTGAACAAATGTATCGCGTAACAACTATTTATCACTAAAGCGAAGATGTCTAACCCAATCGAATTTTATTGTCAATGTTAGTATTATTTTAGAAATGATATAAATAGTAAAAATGAAAAGGAAACAACTTTTAATTCTCTGATAATTTAATAAGAGGAGCACCTAACGCTCCTTTTCTCTCGATCTGTTTAGCAATAATTTTATTCACTAATTTTTCGAGAGCTTCCAATATGATCTCACTGCGCTCAAGACTGTCAATAGACAACGTGCAGAGAAAACTTTGATGCCTCATCTGTGAAATGCTGTCAAGAAGGCTTTAAGTGAAAACATACATACATGCCTGTATGAAAACTGCAACTGCTCATGAATTCAATTTCGACTCGGATTTGAGAATCCTATAAGATATCATTTTAAACTATACTAAATATATAGAGTACGCTGTCCCGCGTATCCTGAAGATATCTTTAAAATGACGGTCCTACCAAATTAAATTCAGACTGTTTTCTGAAACTGCTTAATCAAATGATGCATTGATTTATTTTTATAGTAGTAAATCTGGGCATCAGAAATTTGCTCCATCCATTTGAAAGTCCATCGAACTCGGTCTATTTATCACCGTTACGAAACATATATACTCTAGTAGGAACATTCCTAACACGATAATGCTTAGAGGAAAGCACGCCAGAATCGCTGTCTCTCAAATCCATTCAATGAATAAGAGACGAATGAAGATGCGTATTATAGTTATATGCAAGTATCCGTAAAGTGGTGTGAGACGTTCGAACAGGTTTGTTCGATGAAAATCAGCTACATACTCTGTTCCGGGTGAAGAAATGAGCCGCAAGTGGAAAAGGGTGAAAAGGGAAGGGGAAATAAGGAGAATACAAAGAGTTGATGAATGTAAGGAATGGAAGCTGAATCTCAAAATAAAGAACAAGAAAAAACAAGCTACTTACGATAACACGATTGCTAGTCATCTGTTCTCGATGACGATTGCCTATACCACCGCCCTTGTTGAATATTTTAGCAGTTCTAGTATATTTGAGCATATTATATTTATATTTCGATGCACACTACCTCTTCGACCATTTATTTCCGTGATTATGACTGAAGAACAAACAGAAGATACTTATCGTAAATGAAATTTAAGCAAGAAGGAACTTTTTGCGATGTTAACTCCAAATGAGAAAATATGTATATATCAGTATGGATCATGACCTGCCTATTTTTACATTAAATGTTTTGAAAAGTTGTATTTCAAAGCATGGCATGGTTTTCGTCGAAGGAAATCGTTTCGTGGAAGGAAATAGTTTCAAATAGTGAAAGAGCAAAATTATATAACTCTGAAAGAATAATATAATTTAACATGAAAATATTAAAAAACTGAGTACATCGAAATATAATAGATATTTTACAAGGGAAGTAAAAATATAGGTAAATAAATATAAGTAATAAAGTATAAGAAATCATTTATTTTTTCTAAAATATATTTTGTATGGCGCGTGCTATCATTTTGTTATCTCAAATTTATCTTCTATTTATATTTCTTTACATAATTTTCACAATATATTTATGAATTAGATGTATTTTCATAACCTACTACTAGCGTTCTACTAGCGAGTTTTCGCATGCTCAATGAGATATGTAGTATAGGAAGTGCATAAATATATATTTTTTATGTATCTTCAAACACGAACTAGAATATCGAGCATGTTATCATTTTCCTGTGGATTGTAAAATGATCAACCGTGGTTGATAAATTAACAAATTGTAAAAATTTGTCGATTTGTAGTACGAGTGCGGAGTGCGAGTAGTAACGATAGTGAACACACAATTGAATACCCAAACGACAAACTCCTGAGCTTTATACTTATTTTTACGTGGGTCCAAACTTTATCGATTCGATATAGGCTCCGACCGCTCTGGGTTATTTAAAATATATGTCGGGTTAAGATAGGAATTTTGGGCGCGTGACAACTCTTCGCGTGGACTAGCAAATGTATTTCCCATTGTATCGGCACCTCCGAGGTAACCTCACACGTGGCTAGGCTCGCTCTCGATGCTGCATGCCGCCACAATCACACTTCTCGGAAAACCCATACAACCACTCGTCAGACCTCCGTTAGGCAAAACGTTTATCTCGTGACCGTGGCTACGTTCGGCGACCAATTGTCACCTATAATAAAATCTAGGCTAAAGTACTAGAGGATGTTCCGAAAATTTCCAAGGAAAGGCTTCGGCTTTCCTTGCATCTCCGACATATAGGTAGAGAAATAGGAAAGGATAGGGGAAGACGTTTGGATATAGTGGATTTGAAGTACAATTTCATTCGCAAAATATAGCGAACCAAGAAAGAACCGTGGAAAGATTTGGACATTTGTGCGCTTCATGTGACGCTGGAGAGAAGAAAAGAAAAAAGAAACGAGAGGGAAGAGACCAAAAGAATGAAAAATGAAACCTTTCTTCACAAAAGACAGAAAAGATTCACTATGCATATTATTCGCTTCGCCTTATCGTTATCCACGTACGCACGCACGCACGCACGCACGCACGCACATTCACGGTTTCACCTTATACACTTGTTGTGTACTATCGTATCATTTTACCGACCAGTAGCGGTTGAAAATCCTATGTACTGTCTACCTCTCACTCGGTCGTAGATACATCGTTGAAGCCAGTTTAGACTCTAGCTCTGTTTAGACTCTAGGATATCGCGCGGGAATATACGCGCTTTTTCTCATACCTATAGAAATGTTAACTCAAATTTGGCGAAATTACTTATAATATTTATATTGATATTTATTTGATCTATTAGAATCGTTTTTAGATTAATATTTATATAATATTCCATAATCCATACAATGATTTTCCTCAAGCAAATAATAATTTAATATTTTTTTAAAAGTGTGATATCGTCCAAAACAATCGCTTCTGTGTAATGGAACATTGCAAAATTTACAGACAAAACATATTCTACTTCTTTTCTTTTTTAATTGTGCAAATTCTACATTGGGGTTTTGGCGCTTTTTTACTCCGACGACTAGACACTATGTTTATAAGTTTATGTTTTCCGAAATTTGATAGTCTTTGTGGGTGATCTAGTCTGGATGATCTGCTTGTCATATGTCTCATAAGTGTTTGCTGTACTAGATATTTCTTCGTCGTTTTCCTTTGATCCACAATCTTCTATCCACGAAATTATCACTTTTTGCAGGAAATTTTTTATATGTATTCTTATTCTATGGCCCATAATCATTCCCGTTGGGGCCCCGGGAGCATCTCCTTTCGTCCCCTCGTAGTGGTGATCCCCACCGCTTGCCATTCACCGTCGTTACTTCTGAGGTGATGGGCGTGATAGGTATTGAAGGAACACTCGAATATGTTTAACAATAAATATTTATTAACAAAATGTATTCGGTGAGTATACTTGACGTAAAACTCGCGGTTATTAACTTCGGTTCGCGGTTCGCGATTACAAGTTCGAACTCGGGTAGATTCGGGTAGATACGATTCGATATGCGCTACGAGTTCGGACGATGATTGCCTGAGATGTCGAGCAACTCGGATCAGTGATTGCTGCCAACTATCAACTATCAATTCGTACAGGCGTCTCGCGACTGACTTTCCGTCACGATGATGCTGGATAGGAAAAACTATGATGGGGTGTGTCTAAGGATACGAGATCATCGGATTCGTTTAGGAAAGCGTTGGTTCGGAAAGTGAGGGAAGTGGACGTCGTTGTTAATTGGCTAAATTTTGAGTTGGTGGTTGGAAAAGGATACTAACCATCCTTGAGAGAAAGATGCTAGTAGGAAGCGTCGTACGTGAGAAAAGCAGATTTCCCGTATCTTCCCGTAGTAGGTGGTAGATTTAGGGACTATTGGGATAAAGACTGTTTGTCCGTTTGAAGGACCTTAATTAACAAAATCCTAAGATTGGGGTTAGGTTGGGGTTAGGTTTAATTAATTAATTTAAATAATTTAAAAAATAATAAATTTTATTTTATAAATAAAATTTTTTATTGATCATTTATTAATATTTTTATTATACTTACTTGATTAGGAAAACAAATAATTGAATACCCATATACTAATTTAAATATATTATTTACATCATTATATTTTATATATTTAATTTTCTCATTTTTTATAAATAATATTTGAGATACATTGAATACGAATTAGTTTCAACTTATTAACTACGAAAATAGGAATGGGGAAATATGAAAGAAAGTAGGAAACTAAGAAGTATGTTTTCATGCGGTCATAAAATTTGCTAGGGTATAAAGCCAGGTATAATTCCTTAGGAAATTTTGAAAACATTTGGGGGGATGCAAACCCTTGGAGGCGGAGCAAAAGACATTTTTGCAATGTCCGTCTGTTGCGATTCTGTCCTGCTTCTGTCGTCCTGTTTCTTAAAAACTCTATAATTTTCACTGCTTTAATACTTTTCTTGAACTATCAATATTATATAGCAGTGCACTATATCCAATTAATAATAATAGCAGGATACTCTGAATTGAAATTAATACGTACGGTACATTGAGTACATAAAAAATAAATATTATTGTTTAATAAAATAATTAAAATTAATAAAATTAAATTCACAATAACAAATTCTAAAATAAATTTAATATTAATCAACTTAAAAAAAATTAAATTACTTAATTTAATATTAAATTTCAAAAAAATTTTATAAAAATATCTATAATTCCCAAAATTATTGTTTTTATTTAAACTATTTTTTGTTAAATTTATATATTAGTTATATAGTTTAATAAAAACATTAATTTTGTAAATTAAAAATTTAAAAATATTAATATAACTATAGGTAATTTTAATATATTAATTTATTATTAATGAAAACTTTTATAATTCTATTCTTCCTTATATTTATAAATTTAAATATTAATTTAATTTTTTTTAAATTATTTTTATTTAAATACCTTTATATCACCTTTAAAACAAATATTATATTTAATTTTTTATATTATTTTTATAAAAATAAATATCATTAACATATAAACAAATAATTTCATTAAACTTATATATCTTATTAGTTATTTTTATTAGAGGAATTTTAATTTTATTTTCTTATTTTATTAGTTTAATTAATAAACCATTTAAAAAAACCAATTATTTAAATTTATTTTTTACAAATTTAATTTTAATATTAACTTTTTTATTCTTAATTAATCATTATGATATAAATATTAAGATCTTAAATTTTAATTATTACAAAAATAATAAAATTTATAATATTAAAACATTATATTTAAATCCCAACTATTACATTGTTTTAATATTTATTATTTTCTTAATTATTATATTATTTATTATAACAAAAATTTGTTATATTAAAAACAAAAACTTACGAGCATGAAAATGAAAAAAGTAATTTCATCAATTTATAAAATTCATATAATAAATTTACCAATATCATTTATTAATTTACCTGCAACAATTAATATTAATTACTTATGAAATTTTGGATCAATACTTGGAATATTTTTAATAATTCAAGTTATCTCAGGATTATTTTTATCAATACATTACTGTCCAAATATCAATATTGCATTTAATAGAATTTCAAATATTATAAAAGATATAAACTCAGGATGATTAATTCGATTAATTCATATAAACGGAGCATCATTTTATTTTTTCATTATATATTTACATATTTTATTTAATTTTATTTTATTTATATTAATTAACTTACAAATACCTTACATCTTAGGTGATCCAGATAATTTTAAAATAGCAAATCCAATAATTACACCAATTCATATTAAACCTGAATGATATTTTTTATTTGCATATTCAATTCTACGAACAATTTCAAATAAACTAGGAGGAGTAATTATACTTTTCATATCAATTTTTATTTTATATTTAATTCCATTAATTAATTTAAATAATTTAAAAAATAATAAATTTTATTTTATAAATAAAATTTTTTATTGATCATTTATTAATATTTTATATATATATTATATATTATATATTATATATTATTATATATTGTATATATTATATATTAATATATATATAAATTTAATAAAAATTAATTTTTTAATTAATTAAATTTGTATAAACAAACTTTTATATATTTAAATATAATAATTAAAAACTTAATCTATATATATAAACATATAAATTTTTATAATTTTTAAATTAATAAAATTAATTTAAAATTAATAATAATTTATTATAAAAAAATTTTATTAAAAATTAAATATTTTTTAAAATACAAATTAAAATACTATCAAAACAATAAATTCTTTTATTAAATAAACTAATATTATATATATTAAAATTAACACTAATAATTCAACCCAACATATTATTATTAATTTATCATATCGAATACGAGGTAATACACCACGAATTATAATTAATAAAATTAAATGAAATAAATAAACTAAAATAAAACTAAATGATCATCAATTTAATCCAAAAAACATTATTGTTAATAATAATCTTATAAATATAACATTTAAATATTCAGATAAAAAAAATTAATACAAATAATCTTCTATAATATTCAACATTAAATCCAGAAACTAATTCTGATTCACCTTCAATCAAATCAAATGGAACTCGATTTAAATCAATTAATGCTCTAATTATAAAAATAATACATAAAGGATATATATAAAAAATATATATATATTATATTGAAATTTTATAAATATAAATAAAGAATAATTCTCAATTAAAATTATTAGTAAAAAAAAAACAAAAAATAATAAAATTTCAAATGAAATTATTTGAGAAACTGAACGTAATGAACCTAAAATTGAATAATTACATAAAGACACTCAACCAATTATTATAATTGGATAAACCATTAATCTCAAAATTAATATTAAAAAAATAATTCTATAATCAATAAAAAGAAAAGAATATATTCAAGGATAAATAAATCATAATATTAATGATAAAAAAATATAATTATTGGACTATATAAATATAAATTATTAAAATTTAAAAAAAAATTCCTTTGATATCAATTTTAAAGCATCTCTAAAAGGTTGAAATAAGCCTTTAATTATTAATTTATTTGGACCTTTTCGTAATTGAATATAACCTAATATTTTACGCTCAAATAAAGTTAAAAAAGCCACTCTAATCAAAATTATAAATATCATTAATAAAAAATTAAAAAAAAATATTATTATATATTATAATTTTATTATAATTTATTTAAATTCTAAATTTAATGCACTAATTTGCTAATATAATGAAAATTATTAATTAAAGTTAATAATATAATTTAATTAAAAATTATAGTCCTTTCGTACAAATAATTTATTTATTTTTATAGATTTTTATAGATAACCAATCTGACTCACGTCGATTTGAACTCAAATCATGTAAGATTTTAAAAGTCGAACAGACTTAATTATTAAACTTCTGCATTTAAAATTTATCTTAATTCAACATCGAGGTCGCAATCATCTTTATTAATATGATCTTTAAAAAGATATTACGCTGTTATCCCTAAGGTAATTTATTCTTTTAATTTATAATACAAGATCATTAATTATTCTTTAATTAAAGTTTATATTTAAAATAAAGTTTTATAAATTTACTAATCCTCCCAATTAAATATTTATATTTAAAAAATTTAAAATCTAATATATATAAATATAAAATTCTATAGGGTCTTATCGTCCCATAAATATATTTTAGCATTTTTACTAAAAATTTAAATTAATTATATATATATGAGACAGTATATATCTCATTAATTCTTTCATTCTAGTTTTTAATTAAAAAACAATTGATTATGCTACCTTTGTACAGTCAATTATACTGCAGCCATTAAATTATTAAATCATTGGGCAGATAGACTTAAAATTAAAATCAATAAGCCATGTTTTTGATAAACAGGTGAATATATTTAATTTGCCTAATTCCTTATATATATATATATATATATATTATAAATTCATATAAAAATTTTTAAACATATTAAATTACTAATATAATCATTATATTTAATTAAAATATATTATAAACTATTTTTTTTTAATAAATATATATATTTAATTTTTATATAAATTTTTTAAATTTTTAATATAAAATTATTAAATTATTAAATACTCATTAATATAAATTATTACTAAATCAATATAATTATAATATAAATTTTTAAATAATAATAATAATTTAATTATATATTTAAATTTATAGATTATCCCATAAATTTTTTATATAAAAATAAAAAAATTATAAAATAAATTTTTTATATTTTTTATATATAAATTAAATTCATTAAAAAAAAACTAGATATAAAAAAATCGATTAACATTTAATTTCTAAATATATATTATAATTATTTATTCAACAAAAACATAATTATATATTTAACTCTTTTTCTTTCGAGAATAATAAAATTATTAAAGTATATTAATTAACCCTGATACAAAAAGTACAAAATTTATTTTACTTATTTAATTCTTTAAAATTTCATTCACATTACTAAATCTATAAATCATTATATTATTTCATAAATTATTACTTTAACAATTATTTATTATACAACTTTACAAAAATATAATTTAATAAATTTTAAACTAAAATATTAAATTTAATTTTCTTACCTTGAGGAGTAGGTGCTGTCTGGCGCCATTACCTCAGCTGCTCCGGTGGTCGTCGATGTTTTTGTTGGGTTTATTACTTGAACTCGAATATAGTTTACTATCAACGTTTACTTTATTTATCTATTTCGATACAGACTGAACAATTTACTAACTGGATTAATACCGCAATTACAATGCCCGTTTCTGTCTAAGCGATGAAATGAGGACTTCAATGATAAAATTTTCTTTTTACTTAGTCGCGGCTCTCTTTTCTTGACCGAAAAACTAAAGACCCCGAAACGCAAAATACTATACAAAATTTTTAAACGCAATGATGAGCGCAATAACGAAAGTAGTAACAATGAACACAAAGAGCGAACAAAATAATAATGAACCGTAATAACAATGATCACTAAGAATGAATACAAAAATAATGAGCACAATATGGTACGTAAATTATAATGAGCACAAAGAATGATTAAAATAATAATGAGCGCTGCGCTATGTTGCTACGCTTATTTATAATGCCATCCCCCACGGAGTGGTGGTCCACTGGGGCTTCACTTCCGTGGGAATCGGGATGTTGCAGTTTGGGTTTCCTGAAATCGTACGTGAGACTGTCTTCTCATATCTATGATTCTTACCTCTGAATGAAAATCGACGCATCATAATAGTGTGATGCTGGTAGTGAACATCTTAAGAGAATCTTAATTAGCCTAGGCCCTGTTTTTAATATTTGATTTCATTCGACTGCATGTGGCCTTCTTTCATCTACTGGCCGTCGGTTTTTCGTAATCGCCACGCAAGCACGTGTTGCCGTACGGGTATATGTGTCGCTATCGAGTTTTACTGCCTCGGCTCCCATTGTTGGCATAACATACGGTCAGCGTTACAGTTACGTAATTATTTCATTCTAACCACTTCTAGTTAATTATGATTGCGACAATAGATCATGGGAGTTGTGGTGTCTTCACAAGAGATACCCTGCTTTCTCCCATGGGTTATTTACATTTTCCATTTCTGCTGCTATATTTTTATTGATTGTAGTATAATTTGACATTAATTGATGTACGGTACAAGGAGAAATGAGAACATTCTCCCATGAGAATATTATATGTTTTACCAGTTTATATTTTTTAAACGTTATATTTTATAAATTATATACATGCAGAAAAGATATGAAAGTTATAGAAGGAAATCTAAATAGAATCTTGTTATATTTTTTATTGATTACTATTAAGGTGTTTTGAAAGCAAAATGATAGCTTATACGCAATATTTTATTGTTTTACTTCTCATTAAATTATGCAAGTAAATCAGTTAGTCAATCAAAGTAAGACTATATATACATTACAAATAACTGTAACGTCTAAAAAATTACAAAATTCATTAATGGATATTGAAACATGGTAACATAATCCTTAGAAAGGTCTGTGAAATATAACACAAGGGTGAGCAGAGAGCAATCGCCGGTATCAACGAATGCCAAAGGATATGCCAAAATAGTAGGTCTTATTAAACGATCTTTTATTAAACGATCGACGCTTTTGCAACGATGTAAACATTTGAAACATCCAACATTGAAACGCTGGATATTTCTCGCCTCTCGCCGTAGAGAAAAGCTATAGAAATTACGAAAGTACGTATGCAGTGTAGGAAGTATCGAAGAAAGGACGTATTTAGTGATGGAAAATAATTTGACTCGAATGCGTTAGATGTTCCTAAGAATCATGCAGTACTAAACCATTATTCAGATAAAAGAAAAGGAGAAGAAAAGTGGAAAGATTAGAAATGATATACTTGCGTTGCGAACTTTGGGACGGAAACGGAAAGAAGATGCGCATGATACGTTTAGAATATGAACATGTTGGGTAGTGGAGAAATGACACTTATAGATATATGGAAGGAAAAAAATAATAACGGATGGATTCTTTCGTTCGTGCACTTAAATCAGATGATCATGTGGTTAGTATGAATTTCTGTAATAACGTCATTGGAAGAAATGGAGTTAATTATTCCTGCGCGATATAAAACGCAGCATACGCCAACCTCCTAATTATGGAAATTTTCATCACTTTATAGACGAATATATTTGTATGATTTGAATGTACAACTATCTCTCAAGAAATTACATGTAGAATTTTAGCATATTTCTCTTGGCATAAAAATTGTGCAATATGATCAAGCAACAGTGATATAAAATAATATCACGTTGCAGTTTATCTGAACGAAAAAACGAAATATTTACTTGTGTAAAATTGACAAATAAAACTATGCAATTACCAGAGATATCGCAATCGATCGAAAATGTTGCACGATTCAAAACAGTTTCTTAAAAAAAGTTGAAAGAAGTGTTGGTTTATTAGATCATGTGAAACAGGAAAGTATTCACATAATGACAACTCCGAGGCTCTACTTCCTAGGATTATAGGATTTGGAGGTGCAGTTCTACCCCAGAAATGCTTGTAGAGCCTCTTCACCTCGCTTGCCTCTGGCGGTTGCCTGCCTGGTTCTAAGTAAGCCAAGTCATTGTTAACAATTACATCGGCCAACATCCTTGGACACATTTTAAAGATCTCCTGACAGCATGCGTTGACCCAAGATGACGGCATGCAGATAGGTTGTGTTCGCGTCGCTTCGTACACTGTCCGTGTGTACAAACAGTACGCCACGAATGTAATCCAGATGTCTTCACGTGGGCAGACGCCACCCGCCACCCGCCACCCGCCACCCGCCACGAATGCAAGCATGGTTTTGCAACCCTTGAAAACGCAAAAGCCTGAAAAAGGGGCAGAGTGGTCAACCCCTAAAGATATTAATATAAGCGCTACACCGATAAAGCAAAACAGCCCAGAAATCAAGAAGCGGTCTGATGAAGAGAAGGAGGATACTAAAGAAGAATCGCGGCCAATACCCGACATAAGGGAGCGAGCTAGCGATATGGAAAAGAGGGTCCTACCATTCTGCCACGACCCGAGCAACAAAGTCAACAAGGGCAAACCGCAACGATAATGCGTTACTTTAAGGATATGAGAGGATTTGTGGAGAATCTCCTGCTCCACAACTGTCATCTAGCCGGAAGGCTAGAACAAGCTAAAAGCTAAGAATAAGGAAACTGCGATATTAAGCGCTGTGAGTAAGTCGCTGGAAGCCAGCAAGCGGCTTAAAACGGCCGTTAAGAAAACAACGAAGGCCGAGCCAAAACAGCTCTCGTACGCGGAAAAAGTGAAGATGGCCAGCAATAAAGCGGACAAATGGCGGTAAAACCACCGAGAAATGTGATTATAATCCGGTCGGAAGTTGAGGATGGTGAAATAAGAACCAGCGGAGAAGCGCGCGACGCGCTATTCACGCTAGTAATCCCCCGTAAAGGGGGAATACAAGTCACAGCAGTTGAAAAAAAAATAAGCGACACCGGCCGAATCGTGGAAACGACGAAGGACTGAAGCCGGAAGGACTGAAAGCGTTCACAGAGGATGTACAGAATACACACATAACGTACGGACATTCGGAGAAAAAATAAAATAATCAGATGACTCATGCGAAAAATCGTTCTTCACATAAGTGGATGAATGTCTGAAAAATATTCGAAATTCGAACATCTTACACATGTTCGCACATTTATCGAGAAGTGAGTTGTGTATTATACAATTTTTCTAGATGTATATGTTTTTTTGTCACATAAATGTTATTAGGCCAGTTGCTGAACAAGAGCATAAAGATTCATCACTTTGAGCAGAGGCATATGCTTGTACGAGTTTAAAATAATCTTCTTACCATTGAAATCTATCCATAGTTACGCTATAAATTATAATACAATTTGTATATTGTATTTGTATTCAACAGTACATCTCAACTGAACAAATGTATCGCGTAACAACTATTTATCACTAAAGCGAAGATGTCTAACCCAATCGAATTTTATTGTCAATGTTAGTATTATTTTAGAAATGATATAAATAGTAAAAATGAAAAGGAAACAACTTTTAATTCTCTGATAATTTAATAAGAGGAGCACCTAACGCTCCTTTTCTCTCGATCTGTTTAGCAATAATTTTATTCACTAATTTTTCGAGAGCTTCCAATATGATCTCACTGCGCTCAAGACTGTCAATAGACAACGTGCAGAGAAAACTTTGATGCCTCATCTGTGAAATGCTGTCAAGAAGGCTTTAAGTGAAAACATACATACATGCCTGTATGAAAACTGCAACTGCTCATGAATTCAATTTCGACTCGGATTTGAGAATCCTATAAGATATCATTTTAAACTATACTAAATATATAGAGTACGCTGTCCCGCGTATCCTGAAGATATCTTTAAAATGACGGTCCTACCAAATTAAATTCAGACTGTTTTCTGAAACTGCTTAATCAAATGATGCATTGATTTATTTTTATAGTAGTAAATCTGGGCATCAGAAATTTGCTCCATCCATTTGAAAGTCCATCGAACTCGGTCTATTTATCACCGTTACGAAACATATATACTCTAGTAGGAACATTCCTAACACGATAATGCTTAGAGGAAAGCACGCCAGAATCGCTGTCTCTCAAATCCATTCAATGAATAAGAGACGAATGAAGATGCGTATTATAGTTATATGCAAGTATCCGTAAAGTGGTGTGAGACGTTCGAACAGGTTTGTTCGATGAAAATCAGCTACATACTCTGTTCCGGGTGAAGAAATGAGCCGCAAGTGGAAAAGGGTGAAAAGGGAAGGGGAAATAAGGAGAATACAAAGAGTTGATGAATGTAAGGAATGGAAGCTGAATCTCAAAATAAAGAACAAGAAAAAACAAGCTACTTACGATAACACGATTGCTAGTCATCTGTTCTCGATGACGATTGCCTATACCACCGCCCTTGTTGAATATTTTAGCAGTTCTAGTATATTTGAGCATATTATATTTATATTTCGATGCACACTACCTCTTCGACCATTTATTTCCGTGATTATGACTGAAGAACAAACAGAAGATACTTATCGTAAATGAAATTTAAGCAAGAAGGAACTTTTTGCGATGTTAACTCCAAATGAGAAAATATGTATATATCAGTATGGATCATGACCTGCCTATTTTTACATTAAATGTTTTGAAAAGTTGTATTTCAAAGCATGGCATGGTTTTCGTCGAAGGAAATCGTTTCGTGGAAGGAAATAGTTTCAAATAGTGAAAGAGCAAAATTATATAACTCTGAAAGAATAATATAATTTAACATGAAAATATTAAAAAACTGAGTACATCGAAATATAATAGATATTTTACAAGGGAAGTAAAAATATAGGTAAATAAATATAAGTAATAAAGTATAAGAAATCATTTATTTTTTCTAAAATATATTTTGTATGGCGCGTGCTATCATTTTGTTATCTCAAATTTATCTTCTATTTATATTTCTTTACATAATTTTCACAATATATTTATGAATTAGATGTATTTTCATAACCTACTACTAGCGTTCTACTAGCGAGTTTTCGCATGCTCAATGAGATATGTAGTATAGGAAGTGCATAAATATATATTTTTTATGTATCTTCAAACACGAACTAGAATATCGAGCATGTTATCATTTTCCTGTGGATTGTAAAATGATCAACCGTGGTTGATAAATTAACAAATTGTAAAAATTTGTCGATTTGTAGTACGAGTGCGGAGTGCGAGTAGTAACGATAGTGAACACACAATTGAATACCCAAACGACAAACTCCTGAGCTTTATACTTATTTTTACGTGGGTCCAAACTTTATCGATTCGATATAGGCTCCGACCGCTCTGGGTTATTTAAAATATATGTCGGGTTAAGATGGGAATTTTGGGCGCGTGACAACTCTTCGCGTGGACTAGCAAATGTATTTCCCATTGTATCGGCACCTCCGAGGTAACCTCACACGTGGCTAGGCTCGCTCTCGATGCTGCATGCCGCCACAATCACACTTCTCGGAAAACCCATACAACCACTCGTCAGACCTCCGTTAGGCAAAACGTTTATCTCGTGACCGTGGCTACGTTCGGCGACCAATTGTCACCTATAATAAAATCTAGGCTAAAGTACTAGAGGATGTTCCGAAAATTTCCAAGGAAAGGCTTCGGCTTTCCTTGCATCTCCGACATATAGGTAGAGAAATAGGAAAGGATAGGGGAAGACGTTTGGATATAGTGGATTTGAAGTACAATTTCATTCGCAAAATATAGCGAACCAAGAAAGAACCGTGGAAAGATTTGGACATTTGTGCGCTTCATGTGACGCTGGAGAGAAGAAAAGAAAAAAGAAACGAGAGGGAAGAGACCAAAAGAATGAAAAATGAAACCTTTCTTCACAAAAGACAGAAAAGATTCACTATGCATATTATTCGCTTCGCCTTATCGTTATCCACGTACGCACGCACGCACGCACGCACGCACGCACATTCACGGTTTCACCTTATACACTTGTTGTGTACTATCGTATCATTTTACCGACCAGTAGCGGTTGAAAATCCTATGTACTGTCTACCTCTCACTCGGTCGTAGATACATCGTTGAAGCCAGTTTAGACTCTAGCTCTGTTTAGACTCTAGGATATCGCGCGGGAATATACGCGCTTTTTCTCATACCTATAGAAATGTTAACTCAAATTTGGCGAAATTACTTATAATATTTATATTGATATTTATTTGATCTATTAGAATCGTTTTTAGATTAATATTTATATAATATTCCATAATCCATACAATGATTTTCCTCAAGCAAATAATAATTTAATATTTTTTTAAAAGTGTGATATCGTCCAAAACAATCGCTTCTGTGTAATGGAACATTGCAAAATTTACAGACAAAACATATTCTACTTCTTTTCTTTTTTAATTGTGCAAATTCTACATTGGGGTTTTGGCGCTTTTTTACTCCGACGACTAGACACTATGTTTATAAGTTTATGTTTTCCGAAATTTGATAGTCTTTGTGGGTGATCTAGTCTGGATGATCTGCTTGTCATATGTCTCATAAGTGTTTGCTGTACTAGATATTTCTTCGTCGTTTTCCTTTGATCCACAATCTTCTATCCACGAAATTATCACTTTTTGCAGGAAATTTTTTATATGTATTCTTATTCTATGGCCCATAATCATTCCCGTTGGGGCCCCGGGAGCATCTCCTTTCGTCCCCTCGTAGTGGTGATCCCCACCGCTTGCCATTCACCGTCGTTACTTCTGAGGTGATGGGCGTGATAGGTATTGAAGGAACACTCGAATATGTTTAACAATAAATATTTATTAACAAAATGTATTCGGTGAGTATACTTGACGTAAAACTCGCGGTTATTAACTTCGGTTCGCGGTTCGCGATTACAAGTTCGAACTCGGGTAGATTCGGGTAGATACGATTCGATATGCGCTACGAGTTCGGACGATGATTGCCTGAGATGTCGAGCAACTCGGATCAGTGATTGCTGCCAACTATCAACTATCAATTCGTACAGGCGTCTCGCGACTGACTTTCCGTCACGATGATGCTGGATAGGAAAAACTATGATGGGGTGTGTCTAAGGATACGAGATCATCGGATTCGTTTAGGAAAGCGTTGGTTCGGAAAGTGAGGGAAGTGGACGTCGTTGTTAATTGGCTAAATTTTGAGTTGGTGGTTGGAAAAGGATACTAACCATCCTTGAGAGAAAGATGCTAGTAGGAAGCGTCGTACGTGAGAAAAGCAGATTTCCCGTATCTTCCCGTAGTAGGTGGTAGATTTAGGGACTATTGGGATAAAGACTGTTTGTCCGTTTGAAGGACCTTAATTAACAAAATCCTAAGATTTGTAGCGGGCCCTTAGGTTAACTGAAAGTATTCTGTAAGAATGTATCGGCATCTCGCAGTCATCTTGTCTTGTATAGGGTCTTTGTGTAACGAGCCACGGGACAGAAACCGTTGGAAAGTTTGTTGTCGAGTGTTGCTACACTTCCTTCTGTTACTGCCCTCTTAGTACACATTCCTTGGTCAGCCGTTCCACCGTCTTCTGGAGACGACTGACCTCACTCTCCAGAAAGCGCACCCTCCTCCGCAGATATGCGCTGTCCGCGTGTTCATGTCCGTGAATCGGTTAGCTGTCCTTCTCGGTCCCTTCTCTTTCATCCGATTCCATCTTTATATCCTCTTTCCGCGCGTCGTCGCCGCCAACGGCACCGTCGCGGATGCAGAGACGGCAGAGATCGGCCATTGTTGAGGCGACGGCGGAGGTGGTGGTGATGTCACGTAAAATAACAAAATAAAAAAGGAATTTGAGGTGAAAAATAAAAAAAGAAAACTTTATTTCTTTTTTCTAACATCAATACACTTTACAATCTACCTCCGAACTCTAGGCGTGACTTTCTAAGACTGACTCTCATGATTTTACTTTCGATCGGATCCGATTACTTTCTTTTGTCATCCCTCAACATCCTCACCGTCCATGCATTTGTTAGGCGTCCGCGATCGTTGCCACGTGCTCTTTCTTCTAGAACCTTCGGTGGAAGGACCGTTGGGATGTTGATGGTTCATTAGGCACTTCAGCGATATACATTGTCGCCGAGTGCCGCCACATCTTTATCTCTATCGTCAGTCCGTCGGATTTGAAGTATGCCGGTCGTGACAGTGACCACGTGCGCCGTTGGAGTTCAGCGCTGGACGCTTTCGCCCTCCATGAGGCCAACCTTGACCCAGTAATCTTCCGGTATGATCGCTTGCCGAGCGCGTTCACAACGGTCGAAGAGGAAGAACACGATGACATTTCGTCATCGAATTGTTGCAAAAATTCCAATTCTGCGTTATTTGTAAAAATCTGTTTCTGCTTATTACTTGCGAGAAGAATGGAGTTTCCATACATGGATCAGTTGACCAATAGTCGTAGAGAGCATTCATTTTTACTTGTCTCGTTAGAACTGCTAGGCCTAAAAATTTTTTTATTTCTGTTCATTTCTTTGTTTTTGATGTAATTTTGTATTTATCTATAACTTAATAATGATACCTATTCGGTTCTCTCACGAGATACTCATTAAAAGAGTCATTTCCAATGAATAAATTTGCACTGCCTAAAACACATTCTGGAGAATTCGGCATGATTTTTATGTCGGGATGTCGTGGGACGACGACGCACTCAGTGCACTCCGCTTGTTTTCTTTTTTTTTTTTTTTTTGTACGTGGAGAAATACTCGTGGACACTCCACCTCTGCGGCGGCAGCAGAGCAGCGTCGGTTTCTTACCGACTAAAACTCCACGGTGGTCATCCTGACATTTGACAGAAGTGTTCCCGGGGTCTCTCATGAATTACTAACAGTGCACTCCTTGCACTCCGATCCTCTTGATCGAGCCAACAATGCAAATTTCCCTAACCGATTAATTTGTCGCTAGGGGAGGCCATCGCCCCCGAGGAGGCCGCGCGAAGCAGATCTTCGTCCCTCTCGCCCAATATGTGCTAATAATGGGAAGAGAAACACGGAGACCATAGGTGTTTTCTATGATTGAAAACACCGTAATTAGCACAACGTTTCGGCTGCGTCAGATCACTAGTTAATGCAGAGAACGGTCGTTGTGAATCCAAAATGTCTTGGGCAAAATCCGCGTTAATCGTGTGCTTGATATTCTTGTTCGTTGATTGTAACTGCCAACGGATACTTTTATTCCGATTTCAAATATCGTACAACTGCGAAGTTATCAGAGAAGAGAATATACAAACTTTAAAATTCTCACCTTAAATGTATGCGGAGTCAATCGTGTTCTATTATACAATTCGGCGGTTAATCGAACTTTGGCACTTATTTCGCTAGGGCAACCTTCGTAGTTAACACTTATAAATTTCGTTTGAAACAATTATTCGAGAGACAACTAGCAGAGTGACGGTGTAAACACTTCTATCGAAAGATGGTAGCTCTTGTTAATACTTATAAATTTCTACTAACTTGATTCCGATTAAGACAAACTGTAGTTAATACTTATAGATTTCAATTGATTACTTATTGATTTCAATTCAAACACTAAGTTGCCACACGCCTTGTACGTTTCATTGACATGAGCAAGGAAATTACCAAATACATCACAAATGCAACCTCAGCAAGGACAAAGCTGCCACGCGCCTGGCACGTTCCACTGGCATCAGTAGGGAAAGCCTGGGAAGCATCGCAGACGAAACATCAACAAAATACGAGCTACTACAATATCTACATTTTATCACGCACCTCGTATGTCACTAACACCAAACGAAACATGAGAAATTAAGAAGACGAAACTTCAGCAGCATCTACGTGTCTCAAGGATGTGGAAAATTAAAAATAGCGTAAACAAGATAATCAAGAAAACGAAACTTCAGCAGACTCCGTGCGTCCAAAAAAAGGTGAGATAATCAAGAAGACGGAACTTCAGGCGGCGAGGCGAGGTTCTCAAATTCTTTAATTACTATTGTAGGTGTGATAAATTCGTAATCTTTCGATGTGGTATTTATTATTCTTGTATATCCTTGTCCCTTATGGTTCTTCGCACCTACCAAAATAGACTCCCTTGATTGGCTCGATTTTGGGAGTAAATCCCTCTTTTATCTCCAGATTTGTAATGTTAATCGAACATTTGTAATGGTACCGAACTTCGTTTCCGCACGATTATCTTTTCTCTTGTATCCAAGGGGATATAAATATTTCCCCACTTATATGTTTTCGCTCGTAATCCAAACGAGCCTTGCATCCTGCGAAAAATTCGGATCCTAAGATTCCATCTTGATCGATCAGCAATGAGTCAACTACGTGAAAAATAACTTTTTTTTTATAATTATTATTATTAACGTGGAGGAAATCCGCACGGACACCAGGTCGCTTCTGGGGAAAAGCGGCGTGGTAATGCCGGACTCCAACCGACTAAAACCTCCACGATGACCGTCCCGGCAGCGGTCGAATAGGAAGAGCATGACGACATTTCGTCGTCGGATCTCACCGCCCCGCCGCGATTGCGGCGTCGCCGCGTCCCATCCCGTGAGGGTCCCGGGCCGACGGTCATAACGTCGAGTTCCTCCAACCCTCTCCGAGACCCCCCAGTTCGTGTGTCCCCTTCGCCAGACGCATGAGCGTGTTCGGGGGCCTGGCGGCCCACCCCCGGACGATCACGGTTGCTCGATGACGACTCGGGGCCCGTTTTACAACCCGCGGCTGCGCCGGTACTGTGGTATCCCTCCCCTGCACTGTAAACGATTTTTTGGTTCGTTTCTCTGTCCATTGTGATTCTGAAGTCGCCGAGGTCGTCAACAAGGGTTTCCATCCTGGTGCCACTCACTCTTTCGCAGCCCCAGCAAAGGCCGGCGCAGGGTGACGGGGAGCCCCACAAGAAGGTGAGGTGAGTGGTCTTGGCAGATACGGGCCCACCAACTTCTCCGAGGTTCTTCGCACCGGATCGGCAAACTGGCGAGGGCCGAAGACGTCAACCAGTCACCACCCGGCTATAGGAGAACATTAGATTCATCGTGGTTTCCCGATGGGACCAGGGCGTGGTCCTACGCCCTGAGAACCCGTAGCCGCCTCGTGCTCCCCACGTGAAAAATAACTTGATTTCCCGCAACCTGCATTACGATTGCATGATTGCTGCAGCATGATTGCTGATTCGGATAAGGCAGGTTTCTTGATGACATTGATTTCTGATCCGGGGTCTAATAGTAAATTTGTCTTAGTTTTTAAATCTGGGGAAATTATTCTAGCGGTGGGAGTACTTGGAGTTTCGTTTATTTTTATTGAAATAATCCGGATAGGTCGTCGTCCAAATCTGAGTCCGGCCGAACATATCCTTTAATTTGTTCCCGAAATCGTTCAAACTGTTTAGCTAACTGTCCTCTATGGCGAGGAACGCGTGCCCGCGAAGCTTATTCATTAATAATTTTACCAACTGAGGCTCCTGATGCCGCGGAATCATGTTTCGTGCGCGCTCGCATGCTCTTAAATATTGAAATACTGAGGGTCGATATCTGACGAATATTGGTACTGACTCGATCGCGTCTTTTAACTTAATTGGTTGGGGGCTACCGTCTGTCGGTATTGTCACCTAGGGAATTATCGGCAGTGATACGGGTGTCTCGATTTCCTTTTTTGTCTTGAGTGAACGCATGTCGTCTTTTAATTCATTGATTTTTGTACTCATGTCGGCTATTACTCGTAAATTCGCATCGCATTCGCATCTCGCGTCTCCCCTATCTTCCCGTAGTTGGGACAAAGACTGTTTGTCTGTTTGAAGGACTTAGTTAACTAAACCTTAAGATTTATAACGGGCCCTCGGGCTAGCCGAACATGTACTGCGGAGACGCATCGACATCTGGCAATCATCTTACTCGAAGAATAGGGTCTGCGTGTGGCGAGCCACGGGACAGAAACCGTTGGAATGTTTACTGTCGCGTGTCGCCACGAATATTTCTTTTAAGGAGAGCTATAGAATTACTCCATACCTTTGTTAAACAAAGCGTTCATCCCGTGACCGCGGCTACGTTCGGCGACTGACTGTCGCCTCAAGCCCAAGCTCATTATCACAACTCTCGAACAATTACAATTGGACTGGGTGACTGCAATTATTTAATTACAGCTATGGTAGATTCTGAATTACAATATTACGGGATTTTCCCAAAATTCCAAAGGGAAGGCTCCGGTGTTCTTTCATCTCCGACATATTAATAAGGAACCATTTGGCTGAATAACGAAAGAACATATAAAGAATTCTTTAGATTATGTGACGCGGTCAAAATCAAATTTCAGGAGTTGAATTTAAAAACATTTTGTCCCTATGAATTCACAACCTCCCAAAGCTTCGAAATCCACACATATTTCTTCCTTCAGATGATTCTGTGATTACATTAGGGTTGTGAAGACATATTTTAAGTGAAACTAATTGTTTTAACTCGTAATTATTGTTAAAATAAGAATATTTAATGACAATTAATTGTTATTAAAAAATGTATAGGTTTCACTAATTGCTATTAATTTTTACTAACTAAAAATATATTTTTAGCATAAGAATATTTAATAACAAATAATTTTTAATAATTTTTATTGGGTAAAAATTAACTCTTAAAATAAAAGTATTTAATAAAAATTAATAGTCACTAATTCGGCTGCAGTGGTCGGATCGCAAAACAGCTTCCAAGCCAGTCAAATGCGTGTGTCACGTCGAAGACAGAAGAAATCATGAAACCAATAGATCGCTGGTGATCTCCTCTCCTCGCGTCGCAGTAAATATATTCGTACGTTTCACGAATAACGTGAAGGAATTGAACTTCGTATAAGATGATGGAAATTTTATTGTATAAATCCAACGGAGTGACGGTTCAAAGTGTTACAGAATAATTAACAGAATAATGTGTTGAGCGCTAATGTAGGAGGGTTTTTATATGGAGGTTTTAGTCCCTTTGGAGGGGTTATCGTCCGATGTATATCAGAGGCGGCTATTCAGTTGCTGTTTTGTTATTATTTCGATAGCTGTGGCATGCAGGATGTTTCGTCTACTTTATTACTGTTTCTGAGCGGGTGACACGTGCATCAGACGCAATGCAATACTTGAAACTTGCTTGTTGAAAAATAGAAGCAGTGCTGTCCATGATATTAACGCTGTGGTATATGTGTCAACACAAACATGGCATACATATATTGGAACTAGTGCGGCTATGGATATCGCCCATGTGATTCGAGTTTTAACAAACGTAGCCGCGTATGGCGCGGGGGTACCGGAAGAAATCCGTCCTTAATTAAAGCCTTAATTAAAGCTTACCGTCACACCGACGAATATTTTTTCCTCGATTCTGAAGTTTCATAAGGCTGCTTTTTAAAATATTGTAACAAACTAAAAAGAAAGCACTGTTTGCAAAAATTTTATCATTTCTTTAATTTTTGTAGTAATAACTCTTAAATTCATAATAAAACTAGTAGATGATATAATATAGACGCAATGGGAAGGTTATCAATTCTTCACCGGTAGTGTGTATTTTACAAAACAATGAGTATAAGTATTTTCTTACACCATTAGAATATGTAATACCACCAGAAAACGGCGGTATAATATACATACATATATACGTACATAGGCAGTTCGAATGAAAATAGAAAAACGTTTGAAAGGCGTTTCCTACATACTAAACAAGATAATAATCAATATTGACACTTAAAAATAGCAGAAAATATTCTAAGGCTCGATAAAGATTTTGAACTAATGCATGATCCGTTTTTTAATATCACTCGTACTTTATTCATACAAATTGTTATGTATTCTATGGCTTCTTTCAATATATATAGTTTCATAGTTTTATACGTACGACAATAAATTTGTCAACCCTATAATTCATTATTATAAAAGTATATCAGATTTGCCGGCGAATCTGTGTTTAATATTTTTTTTACTATTAGATGATTCAATATTAGATACGTTAATATTACCCGAATATTTACACATTACATTTTCAAATATTATATCGCTTCCGTTCTTGTTCCAGTAAGGTTTTGTCACGTTATCGGAAGAAGGAAACATTACAAATAAAAGAGACCAAAAAATTTCTTTGGAAATTGTTTCATAAGTAAACAGATTAGGGATATATGTGTTTCCAGGACGAGATTTATTAATTCATTCGTACTATAGTTAACGATAATATCGTTAAGATATTAAAAATTTATTTCTGATTTAGTGTGCGAAATTTACTTTAATTCTATTTCTCCATTTTCATTCATTCACAATCAATCTTTACAACTTTGCCTTCACAAAGGCTTGAGAGAACTATATTCATCAAATTATTTCTTGGCGTCCATATCCATCACATGAGATTTTGATAAAGTTTTTCTTAAGATATGTCACTGAAAAGCGTCCGTAAAAAAGATTTAAAAAATTTTTCACCTGCTCTACATAAACTTCAGCTTGTTATAACTTGCAGATCTATTAGGCTAATCCTTCTTTCCAATTTTTTTTATGTGTTTGTTAGATAAATAAGCCTGCTGGAAGAATCTGGCAAACAAAATGAAATAGCTGAGGTACATCAGCATAGCAAGTTTGATGTTCAAAGGCGTAACGTGACATTCAACTTAGGCACTGTGTACATAGTAGTAAGCTGATGCAGTTAAAATGCAACCCACAACCATTTGTGATAGCTGTAGCGTAGTAACAAACATGGCGACCCATTTTGGTATATTGAACCGCATTGCTTTCAGAGCATAATAGGAGTACATCCAGGCATGAACGAAAGAGTTTACCAAGCCAAACCACTTGCCATTTCCTGTGGCCTCTGCATAAGAGAACCAGGTATAGAGAAGGACTGTTACGTGATGGTACCAATGTAGAAAAATCAACGGTTGCTTTCGTAACACAATGAAGGCTGTGTCGCCAAATTCTACTAGCTTCGATAGGGCAAAGGTCCACGACCAAAAACCGAAAACTGGATCTTGAGTAAGATGGCTGGAAAGAATATAATTACATTTCTATTATGATATAATATTTTGGAAATATTGTTATATGTTATGAACATGATATATAAATTGAAGTTACATAGTGTGTTTCTTAATATCTGTCTGATGTTGTGTATTTTTCATATTACAAACAATTTACTTTTATGTTGGAAGTGGCTGAATTTATTTCAAGTATAGTACAATAATAACAAATGCAGTTATTTTTGTTATAATATCAAAAATAAAAATTTCCATTTATCCATATTTTATACATTTCTTTGAAGTTTCTCAATTTTCCAGAGCATCGAACAACATTTTGCAATAAAAGTTAACAAAAAGACGCGAATTTCTAGTATTAAAGAAAATTTACAGATAAAATTAAATTATAGATTAAAACTGTTTAGCTGAATTCCTTGCTTGTAGACAATTGCTACGTTTAAACTATCTTTCTAAACGTAATAATTTCCGGGATATTCCGTAAAATATGTTTTCAGTCTCAATTTTGCAGGATATTTTTGCTCCTTCGACATGGATTTTCCCGTGTAAAGATAATATGTGTCAAATATATTACGAATCCCCTGTTAGATACGTATGCTATCGCAAGGCGGATTGAGCATGTACAGATACTTTTAGCATAAAATCAAATTCTGTATGCATTTACATTTAAAACGTTTCGGGCTAATATTATTAAAAAGAACAGTTTTTAAGGTAAATGAAGTTTTATTATCTATTATTCAACACACATCCCTTCCTTGTCATATTTTTCTGAATTGCTTCTACAGTATTGAGTTGATGTAATGACCCACTTGAGAGGCTCGAATTGCTTGACTGACTATTCCCTCTTATGTTTTTCCGGAGGAAAGCTTGGCGTGGGTGTGCCCTTTGAATGAAGAACGCGGATTCGTTGTTCACACTTTTCGTCAAGGAAGTGAGGGTAACCATCCGCGATGCCGATTAGTTATGAGCCATGCTAATGAAAAAGGATATGAGGTAGTCTCCCACTAACGTGGATCGGGGGGTGACTTCGTTCCTGGGGAAAACCAGTCCTTTTCGATAAACATGTGTTCGGTATTCCCATTCGGTGACTACACGCTTTCTCCGTGATTTCTAAGAGCCTAATAAACTCAAGGACTTTTCCGAAACCCGAAAATAAACTGAAAATACTTCTAGACAAACAGTTTGACTGGCAAACATGTGGAAACAATGAAGCCAAAGTTGACGGTTTATGGTGGGTCCTTGAGTTTATTGAGGGCCGCTGGCTGCCAGGTAGCGTCGGCTGGAGTACAGCTGTTCCATGCGACGTAACAGCGTGGGAAGCTAGTAGCGCTGTGTCGTCAGCAAATGTTGCTATTGTTATCTCTGTAGATGTTGGTAAATCGGCAGCGTAGATGGAGAACAGCAGGCGTCCGAGGACACTACCTCGGAGTATGCTAGATTCCATTGGGAACGTTGTGGAAGTGACGTCTAAGTATTTAACCATGAGTTGCCTATTGGTTAGGTAGGACTTTAAGATGGAGTAGTAGGTGTGTGGTAGGACTTTTTTAAGTTTGTATAGTAGTACTTCGTGTCATACTTTGTCGAATGCCTGTTGAATGTTTAGGAATATCGCTGAGCAATATTTTTTTCTTTTCAAGGGATTGGTTGATAATGTGTGTTATGCGATGGATTTGCTCTACTGTTGAATGCTGTTTCCGAAAACCGAATTGATGATCTGGGAGTATTTTCAAATCCCCCAAGAGTGGAAGGAGTCTATTCGTTAGCATTTTCTCGAATAGTTTTGACAGGATAGGTAAAAGACTAATTGGGCGATAGGAGCAGAGTTTCATACATTGGTTTTCCGAGTTTAGGGATGAGAGTAATCAGTGAAATTTTCCAGGCCTTAGGAAAGTATTCAAGGCGAAGAATTGCGTTAAAAATCGATGTGACGAGTGCGATCCCTTTTATGAGAAGTTCATTGATTGCTCTATTACCTATTAGGTCATGCCCCGCTGCTTTCTTGGGGTTTAGGCGACTGATTGATTCTATAATCTCTGCAGAAGTGAAGGGTTCGATAGGAGGAGACATTTAGAAGGGAGAGTGCAGGTGTTCAGTAATGTCTGCGGCAGCTTTGGAGGAATGGGGTTTAAATACTTTAGACAAGTATTTAGCAAACAGGTTGGCTTTACCTATAGGGCTACACGCCCATCCACCTTGCGGATAGCGGATTGATGGGATTATTTGCGGGGAGCGCGTGAGTTTCCTGGAAGCCCTCCATAGTGAGTAGTTGGAGTCAGCTGTGGGGGACAAATTGGCGAGATATTTATGAAAACAGTCGTTTTTATAATTTTTGATGATTGTGATTGGCTTTCTAGTTGCGTTGTTTAGTTTGCGTTTGTCATCCGGTGTTCTATGGGACTACCATACTCTTCTTAGTCTACGTTTTTCTGCTATTTTTTTGAATATGTAATGGGGATATTCACGTTTGCTGATAGAAGTCTTAGTAGGTGTGGAGGAGCGGATTGCGTTTATTATGCTCGTGTTTAAGTATTTCGTGACTGCTTCGATATCTTCATTAGTTTTTAGTGAAATTAAGGCTGAAGTTGAGTCATTAAAGACTTCTCTAAAGAGCTGCCAGTTGGTAAGTTGGTTATGAATAAAGCCATTAGGTGTATTCTCGATACTTGTTAAACTGACTGTTGCTATCACGGGCGAATGGTCAGAAGAGAGATCAGCCGAGGAGTTGATTTGGACATATTTTGGCGAGATATTTTTAGTTATGAAGAAGTCAAGTAAGTCAGGTATTTTGTTAGTGTCAGTGGGCCAGTGTGTGGGTTCATATGTGGTGAAGTAGTTGAGATTGTTGGTGATTATGCTGTTTAAGAGATTTTTGCCTCTTACTGTGACCTCTGCCCCATTGGGTAAGTTTGGCGTTATAGTCTCCTCCAGCTATGAATCTATTGCCCAGAGTGTCAAGAAAGTTATCAAAATCTTCTTTGGAGATGGAGTGTCTGGGAGGGCAGTATACTGCTGAAGTGGTGATTGTACCATGGTAGTCTTCTATTGCTACGTTTGTTGCTTGGAGGTAGTCTTTCTGGAATGATGGAAGTTCGTAGTGCTTAATGCTGGATTTGATAATGATTCCGGTGCCGCCGTGGGCCTTTCCGCTGGGATGTTGGGTACGGTAGAAGTTATAACCATTTATTTTCAGATAGTTTTTGTCGGTGAAGTGGGTTTCAGATACGAGCATTACGTCGACTTGCTGTTGCTTTAGGAAGAGTTCTAGTTCGAATTTGTATTGAGCTAGCCCCTTGGCATTCCAAAGAGCTATGCGTCTTGATTTTATTTTGCGTCGGGGCGTATTAATTTATCCATGGTGAGTGTTAATAGTGATAGCCAATTATTTATTTGTTCAGATTGTTTTTCTATTAACTTTTCAACTCTAATGTCACGTTGATTCGGGATTATTTCACATTCCGCACGTAAGGTGAGAGATTCGTATTCCAATTATGATCGTTATTACAAAATTTATTAGAAACTGACAAAGTAACGATACAGAATGTTATAACAGAACAGAATAGAATGTCGAGTACTGACTTGGGAGGTTTTTTTTATATCAAGGGGTTGGCTCCTGTGGAGGGGTTATCGTTGGATGCCGGTCACATAGGGATCCTGTTACTGCTTAGTTACTGTTTCGATGGCTAAGGTATGTGAGATATGATTATCCTATTGCTGCATTCCCGGGGCCACTGTGACACTAGAGACGTTGTCTGTGTTTTATGAATTGGAGACATTATTTTGAGAATGGTCCCTGTGGTTATTTGGATTATTTTGATTTCCTTGTACTGTTTGGGAGTAGTATAGGAGATTGAAGTATTAGTGAATTTCGGAAGACTGGGTATTTGATTGGTTGTCTCTTTGGCTCTAAGCTTGGGATACTTATTTATACATAAGGTTTTGTAGGCTGAGCGGCCTTTGTAGTTAGCAGAATGGCCACCTTGACAGTGGATGCACTTCGTTGGGGTTTCCGGTGATTTAGTGCACTGATCAGTGGGGTGTGTACCTGCACATTTAACGCAGCGGATTTATATGCAATCGTTTCCTCTGCAATGTTTGCATTTTTCAAAGCTTTTGTTCATGCAATAGCTCTAGTGTTTTGTTCTCGTGTTTTCGTTCTAGTTATCCTAGTTGAACAAGTTTTGAAGTGTCCGTGCCTGCCTGTTCAAATGAATCGAATAGAGCATTCTCTCTTCCTCCGAAGATGGTTGTATTTCATCTTCACTCAATATGTTGCGTCGTGCAACACTCTACCTGGACCCGGCCATACACCGCGGGCCAGACAGGCCCCAGATGTCCGCTCATTCTTACGGCGTACCCTCAATAACCTTAAGCACCCGTCATAAATCCCACTAATTTGCTTGCTAAGGTCCTTCAGACCCAACAAACATCTGTTTTCTGAATCATTTCTAAAGATTATTGTCTACCACGGCTTGACAAGGGAGAGTTGGGTTTTTCCACGTACGATGCTTCCTAATAACAACTTTCTATCGAGGGCAGCTAAGACCCTTCTTAGTCCGCCAACCTTCGTTTAACCAATTAACAACGAAGCCTATTTCCCTCACTCTCTTAGCCAAAATCGTCATCAACAAATCCGATGGTCCCGTGCGCTAGACACACCCATCACTAGCTTTCCTCCGACACAGCATCGTCACTCAACTTCACTTCTTCTACACCGTTGGAAAAGTCACCTCGTTCTCTTACGACATCGGGAGAGTCAAGTCAACTAGTCAGTTTAACGCTAACGCCTAACGTGGCAGTCTAAGCATAACGCTAGAGTAGCATAATTCACGTAAACTATTTTAGTCGGTTCTCGGTATTGTCGAACATACATCTCCTCTACTAAATATATTATAGTGCTACGTCCACTAATACACTAAATCCAATTATAAGAGCCCTGCTCTAACGTACATATCTATCTTATCTTCGTGCGATAAGTGATTATCTATTTATCTATGCTCAACAGTGTAATCTAAGTGTTGGAAATATATAATTTACAATTCTGTGAATCACAGTATTATACAAACTAAATCATCCCTATTATCTCAACGGAAATCAGGGGATCGGTCAATTCGTGGCGTCGATTGCTATAATCGTAACGGGAATTTACGACTCTCGTTGACGTCTCTCCTCGCGATTACGTCTCCCCGCGATTGGTCGAAACTACATAAAGAATGGTTTTCATCACGTAAGGGTTTCAAAATCATCTATTAAATATACATCTTTTGTACAGTTCGCACACCTGAAATTGCCTTTAGAGCTTACTAATGCCCCGCGTGTTTTTCAATGATATATTAATTTTGTATTTACCAATCTCGGTAAAAAGAATAAAGTCGTATTATATTTAGATGATATTTTAGTCGCTACAGAAACGCTTAAAGAACATATTTTGATTTTTTGAATGTTTGAAGAAATTTTTCATTTAGCTGTATAAAACGATTTACAATTCCATTTAGACAGATTTTCTTTTTTTATACCGCGAAGTTACATATCTTGGCTAACTAATTTTAATGAATCTAGTATTCGTTCCAGTCGAGACGGCATTGAATCTGTCCGAGACTATCCACTGCCACGAACGGCGAAAGACGTACTGCATTTTGTGAACCCCGCAAGCTATTTTAGGTATTTTATTCCAAATTTTTCTATTTTAACGAAATCCCTATATGAATTATTAAAAAACGATGCGAATTTCCAGTATGGCGCGAAAGAAAATACGGCCTTTACGTGTTTAAAAAGGTAAATTAGCTGATGAACCGGTTTTGATTATCTATTCCCCGATTTTAAAACAGAGTTGCATTGTGATGCCATCGCAAGTGATTTCGGCGCGGTATTAATTAAAAAACAAACGGACGGTTTCTTTCGACTTACATTTTATTTTAGTAAACGAACCACTATCGTAGAGTCAAAATATTGCAGCTTCGAGCTGGAACGTTTAGCCGTTATTCATGCCATCAATAGGTTCCATATTTATATTTATGGGATTCATTTTAAGATCGTTACCCATTACGATAGTTCGCGTCTCACGTTAAGCAAACAAACAGTCGACCCACGCATTGCGCAATGGGTGATCTTACAAAATTGAATGTGAAAATGTCACATGTTGACGCATTAAGCCATTGCTGCAGTGACCTTATCTTAGATCCAAACTCAAACAAATTGTTAAATCAGGAAATCCAACAGACAACTTTCGTTAAATACATCTGGAGTTACATCTGGGTCATAAGTTGAACTGGAAGAAACACATACAAGAAAAAACTAAACACTTACATCTAATCAGAAATTCCATGTAGCTCGTAGCAAGAAAATCTAAATCGGACATATGCAGCCTGGTCTTATGAACTACAAAAATGGGGCATGGTTGCCAAATCAAATATGAAGAAAACAGAAACCTTCCAATCAACTATACTAACATCGATACTAAGTGCACACAAAATTCTCTAAAGCATATCACGACAAAATGGACAATTACATAAACTCGCTTGCCAAAAATAGTAATCCTTACTTGGGCTTTCGGTTCGGTTCGGGCCGAGGGTAACACACGGACGGAGATCTCTGTGGAAAAAGTGAAGTGTGAAGGGAAAAAGGAACAGGAAGCATAAAGAGGCATGAAGAAGGGAAAATAAAGACTGAGCATACAAGGAGAAGGCAAAAAAAAGCGAAAAAGGAGACAAGAACGAGAGAAAGCTACAAATAAGAAAAACTAGAAAAGAAGAGGTTAGGAGGCTAGAAGCGCGGCAAAACAAAGTAAGGTAGGGAAACGGCAGATGGCGACAAACAGGGGAAGACCAAGGAGTACTGGTAAAGCAGTCTTCAAAAATACACTGGACAAATACAGTTCGATACAGATAGGCCTCCCTATACTAGTTTGTAAGTTCATAGTCTAAGGAATGGTTACATTGTAAGTCAATAAATGGTAGTATGAAGTGCAACGTTTATGTGAGCACCTATACTAGGCGTACATTACGCAAACATTAAAAACTTCCCACAAGCTGAGACCCTCAACTCATAAATCAAATTCTTTTTATTTTTGATTCATTGTAGTAAATGAAATCATTTACCAACATATTTGTCACACTTTTCTCATTCAGATAAGACCAAGCACGATATAATTTGAAGCATATTTGCTTACTGAGTAAATGATAATTAAATACATATCAATAAGTAAATCTAACATCACAAATATATTAGTAAAAGTTTAATTTTGGAAAAGTTAGAAATAAAAAAGTTTTACTTTTGATTCAGCACATAGATACATTGTCTCCGCGCTATCTGCCACTTGTAGTTTAATTTGATAATCCACGATAAGATAAACTTAAGTAGATGTTTATGTATTGTTGTATATTATTATATAAAATTAATTTTAATAAAAATTTAATACAAAATTTTAATTCAAATCAAAATGTAGTATATTTAAGAATTTATGAGTTATAATAAATTTAGTTTTTTAATAATTATATTTTAATATTAATTTGAAAGAGGATTCAAAAGTAAAATTAATAAATTAATTAATTTGAAAATAGTTTTGAAAAGTGTACAAATTGCCCGTCAATTTCATTTGTGGAATAAGTCGTAACATAGTAAAAATATTGGAAAATGCTTTTAGATAAAAAATTAGTTTTTATAATATTTCATTTTTAATGAAAATTATTTAAATTGAATTTTTTTTTAAATAATAAATTTAATATTTTAGTTTAAAATTTATTAAATTATATTTTTGTAAAGTTGTATAATAAATAATTGTTAAAGTAATAATTTATGAAATAATATAATGATTTATAGATTTAGTAATGTGAATGAAATTTTAAAGAATTAAATAAGTAAAATAAATTTTGTACCTTTTGTATCAGGGTTAATTAATATAATTTAATAATTTTATTATTCTCGAAAGAAAAAGAGTTAAATATATAATTATGTTTTTGTTGAATAAAAAATTATAATATATATTTAGAAATTAAATGTTAATCGATTTTTTTATATCTAGTTTTTTTTTAATGAATTTAATTTATATATAAAAAATATAAAAAATTTATTTTATAATTTTTTTATTTTTATATAAAAAATTTATGGGATAATCTATAAATTTAAATATATAATTAAATTATTATTATTATTTAAAAATTTATATTATAATTATATTGATTTAGTAATAATTTTTATTAATAAATACTTAATAATTCAATGATTTTATTTTAAAAATTTAAGAAATTTATATAAAATTGAATAATATATATTTATTAAAGAAAAATAATTTATAATTTATTTAAATTAAGTATAATGATTATATTAGTAATATTTTATGTTTAAAATTTTTATTTTTTAATAAATTTTGAAATATATATATATAAGGAATTAGGCAAATTAAATATATTCACCTGTTTATCAAAAACATGGCTCATTGATTTTAATTTTAAGTCTATCTGCCCAATGATTTAATAATTTAATGGCTGCAGTATAATTGACTGTACAAAGGTAGCATAATCAATTGTTTTTTAATTAAAAACTAGAATGAAAGAATTAATGAGATATATACTGTCTCATATATATATGTCGGAGATGAAATGAAAACCGGAGCCTTCCCTATGCAATTTTGAGGAAGCCTTTTAATGCTTTAGCCTAGATTTTATCATAACTGTAATTAAGTAATTGTCATCTGTAATTGTTTGACATTTGTGAAAAGCGAAAGTGGGTTCGAGGTGACAACTGGTCGCTGAACGTAGCCACGGTCACGGGATAAACGTTTTGCTTGATGAAGACAGAAATTGCCTAGTATCGGCGTTTGGATCTTTCTCGATGTTTCCAAGGAGTATATAACAAACTTTTGACAGATATTGCCTAGCAACAACGATTGGAACCTTCTCGATGTTTCCAGCGAGAATATAACAAACAAATGCAGTCGTATTACGAAAAAGATTTTAATCAGAGAGGCATTCGTGTGGTCGCCTTGGAAAGTGATACATCGAGTAATTTTTTTCCGAGTGATTCAGCAAACGTATTTTTGTGTTATAAAAATTGTTTAAAGTTTTTCCGTTGACCGTGTATTCGTTTGAACCCCGGATCATTGTTTATAGCGTAAATTAAATTCAATATTTGTAAATTTATCAATCGTTAATTTTCATTATTCGTTAAATTAGTAAATCGTAAGATATATTATTCGTTTTTTTTATTGTTCGATAAAACTTATTATTCTTTAATCTAATTAATAATTTAATTTATCATTTGTTAATCAATCATATCATTTACAAAATTCATTATTCATAATATTTGTAAAACCTTGTTTATTCGTGTAAATATATTCTCTGTTTTGTAAAACAATAGCTAATTCAAACGAAGAATCGTTACGCGCCTTAAATCCTAATGTTAACCCGACATATATATAATTAATTTAAATTTTTAGTAAAAATGCTAAAATATATTTATGGGACGATAAGACCCTATAGAATTTTATATTTATATATATTAGATTTTAAATTTTTTAAATATAAATATTTAATTGGGAGGATTAGTAAATTTATAAAACTTTATTTTAAATATAAACTTTAATTAAAGAATAATTAATGATCTTGTATTATAAATTAAAAGAATAAATTACCTTAGGGATAACAGCGTAATATCTTTTTAAAGATCATATTAATAAAGACGATTGCGACCTCGATGTTGAATTAAGATAAATTTTAAATGCAGAAGTTTAATAATTAAGTCTGTTCGACTTTTAAAATCTTACATGATTTGAGTTCAAATCGACGTGAGTCAGATTGGTTTCTATCTATAAAAATAAATAAATTATTTGTACGAAAGGACTATAATTTTTAATTAAATTATATTATTAACTTTAATTAATAATTTTGATTATATTAGCAAATTAGTGCATTAAATTTAGAATTTAAATAAATTATAATAAAATTATAATATATAATAATTTTTTTTTAATTTTTTATTAATATTTATAATTTTGATTAGAGTGGCTTTTTTAACTTTATTTGAGCGTAAAATATTAGGTTATATTCAATTACGAAAAGGTCCAAATAAATTAATAATTAAAGGTTTATTTCAACCTTTTAGAGATGCTTTAAAATTGATATCAAAGGAATTTTTTTTTAAATTTTAATAATTTATATTTATATAGTCCAATAATTATATTTTTTTATCATTAATATTATGATTTATTTATCCTTGAATATATTCTTTTCTTTTTATTGATTATAGAATTATTTTTTTAATATTAATTTTGAGATTAATGGTTTATCCAATTATAATAATTGGTTGAGTGTCTTTATGTAATTATTCAATTTTAGGTTCATTACGTTCAGTTTCTCAAATAATTTCATTTGAAATTTTATTATTTTTGGTTTTTTTTTTACTAATAATTTTAATTGAGAATTATTCTTTATTTATATTTATAAAATTTCAATATAATATATATTTTTTTTTTATATATCCTTTATGTATTATTTTTATAATTAGAGCATTAATTGATTTAAATCGAGTTCCATTTGATTTGATTGAAGGTGAATCAGAATTAGTTTCTGGATTTAATGTTGAATATTATAGAAGATTATTTGTATTAATTTTTTTTATCTGAATATTTAAATGTTATATTTATAAGATTATTATTAACAATAATGTTTTTTGGATTAAATTGATGATCATTTAGTTTTATTTTAGTTTATTTATTTCATTTAATTTTATTAATTATAATTCGTGGTGTATTACCTCGTATTCGATATGATAAATTAATAATAATATGTTGGGTTGAATTATTAGTGTTAATTTTAATATATATAATATTAGTTTATTTAATAAAAGAATTTATTGTTTTGATAGTATTTTAATTTGTATTTTAAAAAATATTTAATTTTTAATAAATTTTTTTATAATAAATTATTATTAATTTTAAATTAATTTTATTAATTTAAAAATTACAAAAATTTATATGTTTATATATATAGATTAAGTTTTTAATTATTATATTTAAATATATAAAAGTTTGTTTATACAAATTTAATTAATTAAAAAATTAATTTTTATTAAATTTATATATATATATAAATAAATTATTCAATATTTATTTATTGATTTCTAATTAATATTATTAATTTAAAAATTAATTTTATTTTAGAAATTATATTTAAATATGTGTGTGTGTGTGTATTTTATATATATATTTAAATATGTGTGTATATTAATAAATTTGTATGTATTTATATAAATATATTAATATTATTAGTAAGTTTGTGTTTATATATATATAAATATAAATAAGTAAATTTGTGTGTGTATTTAAATATATTAAATATATATATATAAATTTATGTGTATTTAAATTTTATAATATTTATATATATATATATTTATATATATATATAAATTAAATTTTTTATTTTTTATATTTAATTTATTTATAGGTCTTATTAAATAAATTATAAATTTATTAGATAAATCTAAAATTAAAAAAAATGTAAATATAATTAATTTTGATTTAAATTAAATAAATTATTTATATTTAATAATTATAATAATTTAATTATATAATTAAATTTTAATTTATAGTTAGATAATTGTTTATTTAAAGTTAATAGAATATTTTATTTCTATAATATGATTTCAAGTCATATACTTATTCAAGTTCATTAACTAATTATTTTTTTTAATAATATATCTCAAATATTATTTATAAAAAATGATAAAATTAAATATATAAAATATAATGATGTAAATAATATATTTAAATTTGTATATAGATATTCAATTATTTGTTTTCCTAATCAAGTAAGTATAATAATCGTTAAGAATCAGCCGATGTTATTTGCAAGTTGTCAGTTGTTGTTATCTGTTTAATAAACATTATTGGTTAAATATCACCTAGTGTACTTCAGTACCTATTACACCATTCCACCTCATATTCAAGAGATAAAAACAAAACACCATTAAAAGCTGTAACAGTTATACTTTCAGACCAGAAGAATAAGATGAGAGTACAAGTAAATGAAAAGATATGGAACATTTAAGGACACTAGATATAGCATTGCAAAGAAAGGACAAGATCATACATGATCTATCACAAACGCTATCATACTTTGAGAAAAATATATTTTTCATCTTTCTTAAAATCCTTTTTAAGAAGGAAAAATGATTTGAAACAAGAACAAAAGAAACTTTCAATCATTTTTCTTGCCTTAAATCGCAGTGTAAAAATAAAGATGAAAAAAATGTTATAGCGGATTGTAAAGAAAATACAATGAACGAACATACCTTGTTGTCGCGAATTGAAACGTTGCTCGTCACCGTGTGTGTCTGATTTGGCGTGCAAGACATTTCCTTGCGGAAGTTGACCCTCTAGTTGTTGGCGCGAGGTTCGCCGCTAACGGTTGCTGCGATGCTGATGATGATGTGATCATGTGGCACTGTATGATTTACTGCTGTATCTCTGTTCACTTGATCGTCCAATGCTCGTGATCCGGCTCGAAGGACCAAATGTTACGACCGTTCGCGTAGAGACGCGATCGCGAGGGAAACGTGTGAGCGGGAGACGTAAATTTTTGCTACGATTATGATAATCGACGCCGCGAATTAGTCGTTCCCCTGTTTCGTTTAGAATAACAGAGATAGTTCAAATGATTTTAACTTTGAATTAACACGGTTAATATAAACGTGTGTATTTAACGATATTTAAAGTTATAATGAATACGTCACAAATGATTTAACGATGATACAATTAGTTTGTTACAGTAATTTGACCCGATTTTATGATATTTCTCGATGTATTCGTTAGACTAAGCGACTTTGATTTTATTCGTCTGAACCTTTCGATGCATCCCGTTTGAATTCTCATTTGCCACTGACTGCCCTTCCATTTTGTCCTTTGTCTTCTCTGAGATACGACCCCCACTACGCTCGGATCACGCCACCGTTCGCGCCTATGATCACGTATACCAGCTTCTTTCTTTATGCGGATAAAATAACGCACCGAAGGCGAATAGATGTTTCTGGAACTCGCTGCTTGACGACAACTATGCGTTTATCGCTACTTTGTGTATATCTCGACGGTCATGTAAGACGATATGTTTGCGACGGTTAGGAACACGGCCTATAGTAAGCCTTGGGGCGTAATAAACGGAGAGAATAGAATAATCTTCTTTCTCTGTGGGATGTTAGAGACTGATGTGTACAAATCGAAACCGCTGAGGAGAATATCGAAAGGCGAGTGTCACAAATAAGTGAAGAGATATTATTAAGCGTCTTTAAAAACATGTTACGAAGAAATAATAAATGTACTGAATATCAAGGCGGGCATATTTAACAATATTTGTAATTATTTTTATGCATATTAATTGTAAGTTATCGATCCTTATCAGGAGCACGAAATTACACAATTAACAATTATCGAGATCGTCAAACTTTAAAACGACGAAATTTTCGGCTCTCTCGTTAAGTACCGAAAGAACTGAGTTACAGTTAAAGGTACGCGAAATTACATTAGAGAAATTAATGCAACGTGTTACGCCATGCGGCTTACCATAGATCATATTCTTAACTGTCGATCGCGGCACTATAATGTCGCAGACGGATCGTCGCGGCTGCCCGGCAAACAAACATTGTAGTGGCAAGCGCATGGTTCATTAAGCAGGGCGACCTCCAGAAACGTCGATTCGTGGCCGTTATTTTACCTCGCGTAAAAGAATGTGGCGTGATCCGAACGTAGCGGGGGTCGCCTTCCAGAAAAAACGGAAAAAATCGAAAGGCGTGCAGAACTTTTCGAGAAGCCGAACCGTCAACACATCTCTTATATCGCGCATTACTTATCAAGCAAAACGCAGTTACATTTCTTTTTGTTGTTCTCTTTATGTCTTCCTAGTTGTTAATTTGTTAAAATAAACGTTAATTTATTTGTGTTAATTCTGTGGAATTCATGGAACTACCCTTATTATCCTAATCGAAATAAGGGAATCGATCAGTTCGTGGCGTCGATTATTTAATCGTAACGGGAACTTACAACTCTCGTTGACGTGCTATCTCGCGATCGCGTCTCTCCGCGAACGATCGAAACACAACCTTCAAGCGACAATTGATAGTCCTGACGAAATAAACGTCGCTCAGAGAGTCGAAAATTTGTCTCTTCAAATTTTAAGCGGATACGAGTTATCCCCACTACTTCGCGGAACTGATCACTGCAAGTAGTTTCCGGTGTTTTCTTTGTCTGCTTCAGCGATAACGCAATTACTCATAAATTGCCAAAATAAGAAAAACGAAGTTTTCATATTTTTTATTTCATTGTTATAAAACGATTTAATTGGATTTTCGAGAATCTCACGATCAAAATGATATTGGACGATAGCTAAACTCTGGAAATGCGCAACGTTCGGTCAACTGCACAGAAGACCATGCCTAAGTCCGACACAATTCTTTGAAGTTACAATGAATGTTGATACTAAATCCGTCGTTTAGAGATACCTTGGCTTCTTATGACACTAAGTTAAACAACTTCCGTTATTTGCTGACTAGTCCAAATGGATCCAGACACTGGTTAAATTATATTTCTTTTGACTTTATTTGTCTAGATATAAAATCTGTAAGGTATCTCGTTGTATCTCAATTGCTTCTCTTCTTTCTTATTCCTACATTCACCGTATTCACAAAACAACGATCCAAAGACAAGTAACAGCGGTCAGTTTGTGAAAAGTGCTCGTTAACAAATCTTAAATTACAACGAAACGAAATTGTTCAACACCTTAAAATTGAAAATTACCGAACTAAGTAGGAAAAAGGCCACAATGTTTGTAGAACCTCGATAAGTGTTCGCCGAGACAGTTTCGACATCTGGACTACGTCGGACAGTTTACGACGGATATCCGTCACATAAAAGGGGTAGAAAATAACGTAGCCGATACTCTATCTCGCATCGAAGCGATCGGAAAACCAATAGATCACCATACGCTAGCTGCAGCGCAAGAAAAGGATAGCGAGCTACGCAAAATTATCAACGCTGGCTCGAGCGCGTTGCAGCTGAGAAAAGTACGATTTCCCGATCACAACGTCGAGTTATACTGCGATATTAAAACCGAGACCGTGCGACCGTACGTACCGGAACCGTTACGCCGCACCGTATTCCAAGCGCTACATGGACTTTCCCACCCGGGGATGCGAGCTACGCGAAAATTGGTAGCGACGCGCTTCGTCTGGCCGTCGGTAAATAAAGATTGCCGAACGTGGACACGACAATGCATACCGTGTCAGCGCAACAAAGTCACAAGACACGTATCCTCGCCCGTCGGAACGTTCGGAACGCTAGCGGGCCGGTTCGAGCATATACACGTAGATATCATCACAATGCAATATTCGCAAGGATACCGTTATTGCCTTACGTGTATCGATCGTTTTTCGCGTTGGCCTGAAGCCATACCTATCGCCGATATGGAAGCGTCAACCGTGGCTTCGGCCCTCCTTTCTAACTGGATATCTCGTTTCGGCGTACCCTTGAAAATTACGACTGATCAAGGACGTCAATTCGAATCGCGTTTATTCGAGGAATTATGCCGGTTGCTCGGCGTCAAACATTTGCGTACAACGGCCTACCATCCAGCGTCTAACGGGATGGTAGAACGCCTACACAGACAATTAAAGGCGGCGATCAAATGCCACGACACGAGCAACTGGGTCGGAATTCTCCCGATCGTCTTATTAGGTATAAGAACCGCGATAAAGGAGGACCTAAACGCAACGGCGGCCGAAATGATTTACGGCACCGGCATACGTCTGCCGGCGGAATTCTTTTTGCCAACTAGTCAACGGGCCAACTTGGAATACGCGCGAAAATTTTTGCAAAAATTTCCTAAAGGAATTATAACCTATGAGATAAATGAAATAAAAATACAAAAACCAACTGATATTAAAAGAAGAATGATTATTTTACAAGATAATATGAAACTGTGTAAGGGATTACATATGTAACATATTGTCCCGATGTACACATATCTGCGAAGCGACTTACTACCCTGTATATTCCAGAAACTTCTTAGTTTGCCCAGCCTTAGCAATTTGAAACTATTTTATTAAAATTAAGAATTTTCCACATTAGATCGAACGCACTTCTAATAGGTACCAAACAGTATATATATATAGCAAGATTTCACATATCTCTAAATTATTCACAGAAAATTAATACGGCACATAAATTAGACTTCGGATTGTAAAAATTAAGAATAAATAACCGATACAGTCTCACAAAAATAGAAGGATAAAGATAGAGATAAGGGATCAAAAACAACAGTTATTTTTCAAATTTGTATGAAAAGCCCTTAAGAAAATAAGTTCCTCCTTAAATTGAAAACAGTTATATGTATAGAAATCAAACTTGCGATAAAAGTAAAAAAGATAGAAAATAAGAAAATTGTATTTGTTTTTATGACTCACTTTTACATGTAGTATAATTTCCACCGCCATTTTAGCATAGAACGCTATTTTCAAACACGAATTGTTCCAACTCGATAGTCCCTTGCTTTACTGTAAACGGAAAATTCTTTCGTGTTCTCAACCAAATTTATCAAATTCCAGCAATGACACATGCTATGTGATTGTCAGTAGAACATGGAGAAATGTTTCCAGTAAAGTTTCGAGCGACTTATCGGCGATTTTCAGGAGACACGACGCGACGATATCGCGTGTACAGTGCTTCTATCGGTGTTGATGCGCTTTAATACATAGTGCAAGAGAACACTAATAAGATTTCCCAGTGGGCCTGTAAATCCTTATAGATCACTCAAAAATATATCATATTGTTTGTTTCAACTACTAGCAATTTAAAACGTCGTCTACATATATTTAGAAAGTTAGCAAAGACATATATTTGTTCCTGAGCATGATTTCTATCAGTTGAGCGTTGTAGCAAAATGTCCGATACAATTTAATGTTGAATTTGTCTTTTTTTTAGGCTAGCTTGATTGGATTACAGGTAGATTTAAACGATCCGTGTGTTGCATCTCCAAGGCATCTTCGACTCATCGATACGCAGTGATACCCGGCAAACTTCTAGTGGACAAGCGACGTTGCTTGCAGGCAGTTTATATACATGTTTTGGCATGTGTTGTCGGCAGGCAATGTCTACAGACGCCTGTAGTCTGCCCGTACGCGCCTTAAGTTTCACTGACAGACATTGTCCGCCGATTACTACGACATCTGTCTGTGGACAATAGGCCGTCAGTGTGGAGTTATCTTTACCCGAATAATTTAAGAAATATAAAATAAACTTCAACGAAAAGTTGCTAGCTTATTTGGAATTGGTATCTTACTAATACAATGTTATCGAAATTGAATAAACCTCGTTACTGTATTTAAAAGGAAATTGCATTTATATTTCAAGTTTATAGAGACAACAACAACAACCAAACAAAGAATCGCAACGAAGAAATAAACGGATACAACAAACAGAACACTGGATCGAAGATAGAACAATAAACAAGATAGAACCAAGAAAACAACAGTAACGAAGAACCGGGGCGCAGAAAAAAGCACGAAGCGTGCGAGCTGGAGAGGAAACCTGTGACCGTCGGTGCAAGCGGTAAGCCTACAAAATGGTTGCCGAGCAGGAATAATCGGCTGGAGAGCCAACTTGCTGGGACCGAGCTATATGGTGGCAGGTATCGCGTGGCGCCAGCTAAGCGAGCTGCCGCCCGAAAGGGTAGGTTTAACTTGTCCAATGATCCGCAAGGAGAGGGCAAGTCGCGCGCCGACCATCTATGCGCGCCATTCCCAAGTCGAACGCGAACATCTAAATGCGAAGCCAGTTTGCGTTTTTACTGCAGGTATGGCGCGGTCGACCAAAAGGTCGGGCCCTCAAACGCACACATTACTTGTGCAATTCGAGTGCTGCAGATACGGAAAAGCAATTTATAATTTATCGTAATTTATCGTAATGCGAATTTTGGCGCGTCGTCATAAATAGATTTTTATTTAAAACGAAATTGTTAAATATCCTTTTGTATCAATTCACATAACGTTAATAAATCAATATTAGACATATTACTCATAAATTGTACATATCTTTGTGCATATACGCATAGTTTTCGTGCATATATCAATATTTGTATATTTTATGTGTATAACTTTCATATGCTTTTCGCAAATTTTACATTCATAAACATCTGCAATCTACACGTTACGTTTTTCGTTGTATTTACAAGTACGGACATTAGATATTCTATTACATTCTTTTATTATAATCTTTTGATATATTTATAGTTGTTTAATTATTAGGTCATCCCATAAGTTCGTGCCGTTTTTCGAGAGGTTATATATGTTAAGATCGTTTACATACCTTTCAGTTTCATGAAAAAATGTAATCCCCCTCTCGTTGTACAACTTCTTCCCATTTTTCTGGTAGGTTCCGTCTCGATAAAAGTTCTCTTGTTTTTCTTTAAAATAATTTTCTATGCTATTTTTGAGAGTGTCAATATTTTCAAATTTTTTAGCTACTAAAAAGTGTTGTAATGCTCTGAACAGGTGGTAATCAGATGAGGCAATGTCTGGGGAATATGGGGGATGTGGTAAAATTTTTCAATTAAATTCAGACAATTTTTTTGTAACGCTTTTCGCGACATGCGGTTTAGCATTGTCGTGATGGAAGATAATGTTGTTCCTATTCACTAAACCTGGCCGTTTTTCAGCTAGTGCTTCCCTTAATTTTTCTAACTGAGCGCAATATTTGTCTGAATTAATGGTATCACCACTAGGTAAAAGTTCAAAATAGAGTATTCCTTTATAATCCCACCATACACACAAAAGAACTTTACGTGGATGTAACCCTGGTTTTGCACAGCGTTCAGGTGGCTGATTTCGTTGGGATCAGCTACGTTTCCGTTCAGGGTTTTCGAAAAGTATCCACTTTTCATCACCAGTTACCAGGGGCGTTTAAGGAATGGTTCACGTTTATTACGTGCAATTAATGACATGCACGCTGTCGTTCGTTCAAGACGGTTCCGTTCCGTAAGTTCATGGGGCACCCAAACGTTCAACTTTGACACCATCCCCATTTTTTTTAAACACCTATGAATCGTTGTCTTAGGTATTTTCAGGACATTTGACATCTCTTGAACTGTCAAACTTGGTGATTTTTCAACAAGATCCCGAATTTTATCTCCGTCTGTCTGAGGAGGACACCCGGAGCGTACCTCCTCTTCTAAACAGAAATTCCCAGCTCTACAACGTTGGAACCACTTCCTACAGGTGCGAGATGAAAGCGTATTTTCTCCGTAAACAGCACATATGTTTTTCCTGGCAATTGTTACCGAACTTTCTTTCCGAAATTCATATAACATGAGATGTCGAAAATGGATACGCATTTCACTCGTGATTTTTTACTGTTAGAAGTCACTGTGTTCACTATATTACGATCCTATGCCCACGAAGATCTACTCTAGCCTGTTCTCGATCAGCTAAGCTCAAGTGCATTGGTTCCGTATGGCCGTATGTTTAGAAATCGACACATGAAATATATACACAAAAGTGTATAAATATATACACAAAAACTTATGGGATCACCTAATATGTAAACGATTTTGAACTATTTAATTTAATAAAGACCTTAGATCGACGGATTTTAATTGCTGTCACATAATCGTTAATTCATTACTTTTCCTCCAACTGTCACGAATCTTCACAAAGTGTGTATTTCGGATCGTTAATCTCATACGGATGTAAACTTCATTTTCTTAATAATCTTGGTCAATCATGTATCACATTTTCTATAAAATCTATAAGATCAGCAAGTGCTCTAATACTTGTGAACAATCATATATCTTAATTCGTGCCTTTTGTATTAGTACAGAAGCTTCATGCGAGAAAGAATTTTCGATATAAATGTTCTCAATGTTGTAAATCGAGTTCTGCCAGAGCAACCGAGCCAAACGGACGTGTAAAACAGTGCTTCAGAAAAAGTGCGGCAAGTGGGGAAGAGAAAGTTACGAACGGCAACGCCCATAGCTAAATGGTGGAAACTCGTGTCTTCTACTAAGAAGACTACAAGCAAAACTAAAATGAAAAAGCACATCCCACCGATAAAAATAATTAACAAAGACGAACAATACTACATAAATAAAACAACAAACATATCAAAACCAAGCCAACCAATAAACGAAGAACAGGAATGCTCAGCTACAAACGAAGTTGATATGGAAACAATACCAAACAATGAAGAGAATATTACCAATAGCGAATTAACCCAACAGGATGAAAGCTGGAAGGTGGCAAGTTATAACAAGAAACGAAAAATAACAGGAAATTCAGATACAGAAAAGCAGCGATGGCTGCAAGAATTACCATTAAGAAACTCCTTCAGCTCACTTACGGAAGAAATAGACGACCCAACAACCAAAAACACAACTAAATCAACGCAAACTACAAAACCACCACCAATATTTGTCGACGCCCAGATAATAGACCCGCTTATTGATCGACTAAACGATATAGTTGGGAAGGAAAACTACACAATAAAACAAACAAAATTAGAACAAGTAAAAATTCAAATAAACACCCCAGAAAATTATAGGAAAGTGATAAAAGAATTAAAAGAAAAAACGCTGTGTACCACACATACCAGCTGAAAACGGAAAGGAGCTACGAAATAGTTATAAGAGGACTACATTCAAAAAATAACACAAAAAAAATTAAGTGACGAATTAGCAAAAATTGGTCACCAAACAAGAGCAATAAACAATATGACAAGATACGATACGAAGCATTTAACAACACACTGTCCATACGTAGGGAAAATAAATGAAGTAAAATGTTACAACTGTAATGGAAACCACCCAGCCAGCTATAAAGGATGCGAAATCAGAAAACAATCACAACGTAAACAGTTTCCACCACTTGGCAATAGATCAATCAATAACTACCAACCACAACAAAGTATAACGGATAATGAAACAACATTGAAAGCACAATATGAACCAAAAGCTATAAACGGAAACACCGATCCCCAAGGAAACCGCAGCTACGCGCAAGTAACCCAAAACATTAGACAAACAACGCCCACAAACAAACAGAATCAAAGCAACAACACCGAAGACGATACAGAAATCAAAGAAATGCTCAAACAATCCATTAAAGGTACAGAGATATTAAGAAAAATGGTAAGTAAAAAAAACACAACTAAGGCAACAAGTACAACAAACAACAGTCATGTTACAACTACTCACAAACTTGCTAAGTAAGAAATAAAAATGGACATGCTTAAAATAGCAGCCCGGAACTCTAACGTACTACAACAAAGGGCCCTAGAACTAAAACATTCCTGTATAATAATAATATCGACATACTACTCGTATCGGAAACACACTTCACTATAAAAAGTTACATAAAAATACCGTACTACACAATATATGATACCAAGCATCCCTCAGGAAAATCACACGGAGGGACCGCAGTAATAATAAGAAACGATATTAAACACCACTAACACAGCCAAGCTAGTAAGGAATATATACAAGCAACCACCGTTACTGTACAAACTAGCAGCAACCATTTACAGTTGTCAGCAGTATATGTACCACCGCGACACAAAATGACATCACAAACGTGGGAAGAGTACTTTCAACACTTAGGTGACAAGTATATCGCAACGGGAGACTACAATGCAAACCACACGCTATGGGGATCAAGAATTACCACACCTCGAGGTAGAACCCTGGAAAAATACATTAACAACAACCTCAATATATTATCCACAGGAAGACATACTGGCCGACAGACCTGAGCAAAATACCTGGCCTACTCGATTTTGCAGGTACAAAGGGACTAAACGCAAATAAACTAAAAATAACACCCAGCCTCATTGCATACAGCCCAATTGCTTACAGAAACAAATTAATACTTTATAGCAATCCAGGGACACTATGCAACAGAACAACCAAATGGCAAATTTTTAAAGAAATAATCGAGAGCAAAACCAGTTGCAGCATCCCATTGGAAACACCCGAACACGTCGAACAGGCAGTAACACCATTGACAGAAACTATCCAAGAAGCATCATGGACAACCACTATACCTGAACCAACCAACAGACAAACAAAAATAATTCCATCAGACATACTTGAAAAAATTAGAGAAAAAAGAAAAGCGAAAGCAAAATGGCAAAAACATAGAACACGAGAAAACAAAAAACACCTAAACAAACTTGCAAAGGAAATAAAAAACAAAATAAAAGTGCACAACAATAACGAATTCACAAAATTCATAGAGTCACTCTCTGCTCACGAGAACTCCAACTACTCCCTATGGAAAGCCACGAAAAAAAAGAAACCAATAAAACTAGTCCCAGCAATCAGGACGGCAGACAACACATGGGCAAGAAGCAACGAAGAGCAAGCTGAAGAATTTTCCAACCACCTTTGAAACACATTTATACCACATAATATCAACAACAGCAACCCCAAACGTCATACGGACGAGGATGCGTTTACCACTAGTACCTCAACTGACAACCACTATACCATACCTAAAACAACAGCACAAGAAATTAGAAACATAATCGAGAAAACAAAAAACAATAAAGCACCAGGAATCGACCTAATCAATGGTAAAATCTTGAAAAACCTTCCGCCAAAAGCGATAACACTAATGACAATAATATTCAATGCAATACTAAGAATCCAATACTTTCCTAAACTGTGGAAACTAGCACAGGACATAATGTTACCTAAACCAGGCAAAGAACCACACCAAACTGCATCTTACAGACCAATATCACTACTTCCTGTGTTTTCCAAAATACTAGAGGAAATAATATGCAACAGCATAAAACCAATAATATAGAAGGAAAAATTAATACCAGATCACCAATTTCGATTCAGAAACATACACTCCACTATAGAGCAAATGCACAGGCTCATTAAAGAAATAATACTAGCATTAGAAAACAAACAATACTGTACAGCCCTCTCTATGGACATAGATAAAGCATTTGACAAAATAAACCACGAAAGCCTACTACAAACAATCAGGAAACAATTTCCGGAGCAAATATACCAATTAATAAAATCTTACTTAAGCAGCAGAACCTTCGTAATAAAAATCAAGGACACATACTCTGAAGTTAAAGACATAAAGGCAGGGGTTCCGCGAGGAAGCGTCTTAGGATCAATACTATACACAAAACATACCAACAACTACCAATAGCAAAATACTGACACTCACGGACGACACAGCTGTACTAGTCAGGCACACTAACCCACAAACAGCAGTCAAATTACTACAAGAACATATCACAAAAATAGAAAAGTGGCTGCAAGATAAACAAATAAAAGCAAACCCCGATAAATGCAACCATATTACACTCACACTGCGAAAACAGACACCATCAAACATCCTACTGAACGGCACGCACATACCGCAAACAAGGCAAGTCAAATACCTAGGACTAGACCACCTAGAAACACAACTCACATAGAAACAGCATACTAAATCAATAATAGACAAAATACAGACAACAAGGAGACAAATGCATTGGCTAACAAGTCGAAAATCCAAATTAAGCATAGAAAATAAATTAAAAATATACAAAACGATCATAAAACCAATCTGGACGTACGGAATACCACTATGGGGGGCAGCGGCAATGAGCCATATAAACAAAATAGAGACAGTACAAGCTAAAATTCTTAGAACAATAGTAAACGCCCCATGGTACGTTAGAAGCGAAGGCATACGGAAGGACCTGGGAATACCAATGGTCAAAGAGAAAATTAGCAGACACGCAGAAAAATACAAAGAAAGAATAGGAACACAGCCAAACTGGCTAGCTGCGGAAACACCTCAAACATGGATAGAAGGCTGAAAGGGATATACCCAGCAGACCTCACAAAGGACACAACCAAACAAACACGAAGATGGTATCCCACTGGGGGTAGCTACCCACATAATAATCTAACAGCTAAAAAATTCTACCAAATGTCCAAACTGGACAAATTGTGAATCTAATCTATAAAATAAAAAAAAACCTGTGATCTGAGTTTAGATCTCAGTTTAGAGTGATACATCTCCTAAAAGGATTAAGAGATTTTTTAACAAATTCCCAAAATAACAGTGAATTTTAGAACAAAGATAATGGAAATACATAAACATCTTGTTAATAACGACGTGGGTATACTGATAGGAACTAATATCTGCAGAATATATGAATGTCTTAAACATAAGGTAATGCTAAAAAAACGTTCTCTTTGTCCAACGACCTCTTGATTCCTATACAACCTCTCCTGGTTATCTTGCGCACGCGTAACATTCACGTACCGTTACATGCATTGCCATTCCATACTTTTCGTATCCTTTTTATACTGTTACTTGAATATAGAATTATATAAAAAATACAAGAGCACAAAGATATAGAAAATATAAAAATATAAAAATAAAAGATTACAAAACTGTCAAAATTACAGAAAATCAGATTAAACATTAGTACCTATATTCTACATTCTTTTTGTATTACATATACATTTTTTACATTATAAATGTCGGGTTTACATTAGAATTAGGGTTAGGGGCGTGAAACGAATCTTCATTTGGATTACACATTGTCGTTGTGCAATAGGGAAGACATTGACTAGTGCAGCTGCGATTATTATAGAATCGGACAAGTAACCGTGGTAATTAGATACTCGAGAAACTAATGACAATGATCCTAAGTGCAATAACGAATCCGCGGTCAACGGGATAGTAGATGTACGGGCTCACAAAATCTAAGTCGGACTCTTTGTTAATAAAACGCGTAATATTCACTGGTCGTATGGGGTTACTCTTTTCGTCGATGAGATCGCAAGAAAGAATGAATTTCCGTCCCGATGATGCCACAGAGAAAAAATATGATGGGGTGTGTCTAAGGACACGAGATCATCGGATTCGTCGAGGATAGCCTTCGTTCAGAAAGTAAGGGAAATTGACGGTGCTGCTAATTGGTCAATTTCCACATTGGTGGTTAGAAAAAGATGCTAGCCGCCCTCGAGGGAATGTTGCTAGTTGGAGACGCCGTTCGTTGAAAAATAGGTCTCTCCTATCTTCCCGTAGCTGGGACAAAGACTGTTTGTTTGAAGGACTTTAGTTTACTAAATCCTAAGATTTATAGCGGCTCCTCAGGTTAGCTGAACATGTACTGCGGAGACGCATCGACATCTGGCAATCATCTTACTCGAAGAATAGGGTCTGCGTGTAGCGAGCCAGGTAACTGTCTACTTTCTTGAGCTTTCTTTGTTCCGTTGTAGTTTCCTATTATCTGTTTTATCTTTTTCTGTTTTTTTATTTATTTCACTGTCAGAATTTCTTGTTTCTTACTGTTAGGGAAGTGATACATTTATACTGTACATGAGAGTGTGTGTGTAAGGGTCAGAGGGCGTCAAGGTCTTAGTGGAGACAAAAGACTGTTGCCAGATGTTAGAAGAATCTAGGATAGTCGGTTGGCGACAAGCGTGCGTGCAAGACGTTCTTCAGAGTGTAATATAGATGTATAGCTGTTGTGTGTGAAATATAGTCAATTATTTGTATTTCCAAATCCTCGAATTTCCTTAACACATATATGTGAGTATGAGTGTGTGTGGAAGTATGTGCGTGCGCAGCTTCTCGTAGAACAAAAGAACGGAGAAAATGATTGTGAGACAAAAAGAGTGCTGAGACCACGTTCAGTGTGTATCTACGAATATCTTGTAAATCACATATTAAATAAATATGAAACTATTTTAATATCATTTCTATGTGTAATGTGAGTGTTGCTATATGCTTATTTCGGCAACTAAGATCCATAATCCTCATCAATAATAAGACTATTAAACTGTTATAAAAGTAATATAGAAACACGGCTTATTTAAAAATTATTTACAATGTAATGTTTTGTCTATGATGAAGTATTTACTTCTAGAAAAACTCTACTTCTTTTTCTTCTGTATACTCGTGACCTGGACACCGCTGTTACGGTGAAAATAGAACTTAGTGAAGCAAAAAAGTTAACAAAAAGGAGAGGTCCATATTATTGTGTCCTTGAATATAAATGTTGTTTTTGGGTCACAAGGTCTAGAAACAAAAGAGCTATAAGTAGATTTTTATTGCTGTTTCTTGTAACTTACAACTAGAGTTACATACCAAGATTAATGTTTTGGTAACGCCCATTGCTGTCAATGTATCAACGTGCTCCCTATTATATTCTATTGTAATGTAACACTGCTAAATTCATCATCTGGATCAGCATATACTATACCTGTACTTAAGCTTACTTCAATATATATTTCTATTAGAAATTTATCCACGCGTTCCTCTATTAGATAACCTCAACAGTCCAGAAGCACTTTTTCGGATGACAATATTATGATATCTACGTTAAACAGAAGATTTCATTACATTATCAATCAGCCCTAATAATTTCATAACTAATAATTCCCTAAATTTTCTATTTGTATTTTTCTTTATCGTAATCTTGTAAACTATTAAAGCGTTTTTCTATAATTCCCAGAAGAAACTGAATGTCAAGTTTCCAGTATCGTTTGAGCCCTTTTCTAATTGTAACGGCATAAGAAAACATTTGATCCGCTATACTTTATTGTATGCAAGAGCAGCTAGTAGTTTCAATCTTCCAGATGACTGTTGCCTCGTAAAAGCAGCAACGAATATTTCTTGTACTTGGTACCACGATGGGAGTGAGCTTTGTTGATAAATCTCACGAATCTCTCCATTTGAGTGCGACAATATCATTCTTTAATACATATATCAACATATAAATTAATATATACATTAAATTCTAAAAAAAGGCAATAATTTCTTTGGATAATATCTCTCCTGTTTTTTTAATAAATCAGTGTATAGTGTACCTCACAGATTGATAGAAGCAATAAAAAATAAAGGAAAATCCACTAAATATTAAATAAAAGGATAACAAAATTATCATTGAATTGTTTCACAGCCAAGAACACAATTTTAAGAGGAAATTTAAGTTTTTCCAGAGTTCGAAAGGAAACAATTTTTGTTTGTTCTATCTTCAGTTTTGTTTTATATTGTAATACGAAATTATACAAACGATTCTTTCAATTTTTGTTTTAGTATGATAAAAAAACTGAAAATAGGGTTGAGTTTATAATTATTCGCAGCAGTATATGTGGTAATTAATACAAGTGTTAAAAGATGTATAAAGGCGAGAAAAATATAACTAGCAGGAGAGTTTGAAAACGTGTCAACAAGTATCTATGAATCAGAGTTATTTTGTTATGAAATATATTGGCGCACGATAACTTACTTATTATTAGCTTTCCTTATGTTTTGAAATATTAATTTATGCTTAAATATAACAAAATATGCAAAAATATCTACATTACGTACGCTTTGAATATATTTCATGTGTGTTTTACATTCTTGAATACATAAAAATTTAGCTCAATCTAGTCATGCGGAATCGTTGAATTAATTTTTATGTGCAGTACAATGCAGATTCATGATTAGGGTTAGGGGCGTGTAACGAATCTTCACCTGGATTAGACATTGTTGTTATGCAATAGAGAAGATATTTACTAGTACAAATATGATTATTACAGAATTTGACAAGTAATCGTGGTAATTAGATACTCGAGGTGCTAATGACAATGAAATGCGGTAGATGATGCTTGCCTTAGCAGAAATATTTGTTGCATCGCGTATTGTGGTTAGGTTTTCTCCTAGACCTTTAGCTTTTTCAATAAACTAAGAAATGTAAGAAGAAATGTTGCGTTTGAGATACCTTTTCGCTCTAATTATTATTTAGACTTGTTTAAATGTTCACAATGCAATAACAATACGTATCATTTTATTCGGGAGAGTCCACAGAATTTTTTCGTCTCAACCCTAACTCAATAGCTGCTACTATAATAACGTAAAATATTTCCAAAGTTGAAAATTTGCAATTCTCTTCAAAATTGATTTTTTCGAAAATTGTGAGTTATAAAGAAAAAACGGTTTACAAATTCGAGTGTAGCTTGCAAAAATCTACAAGAATCGCCTATCGAAGGTTGCAAAATTAGATACGTGTCGAACAGTGAACAGATTTTATTCCCATTTTTCACTTATTTTTGCATGTAAAGTAACTTCCGTCTGCCTAGTCGGTAACTAGCCGAATTTACATGTTTCAAACATATTTCCAAGATCAATTTTCTTGAAAACAAAGCCTGTTATTCTTTATATTTTTCTTGTTTTTCTTCGTGTAAAATTGTTTATCGTTTGTTGACCGTATTTCACAGGACCTTATGTTTCATATATTCTAACATAACGTATTCATATAAAAATTCGCAGTATAATAATCGCTATTTTCGATATTAAAATCATTGTACAAGCGGAAAGGGGGTGATTCTACGCGAAAAAAGAAGTCGAAAAATAGAATAAAAATTTTTCGTTTGAGGCTTTGTTTTCGAGAAAATCGACTTTGAATTTTCGCTCGGTACGCGTGCACTTTATCACGTCTCGTTATAACGAATCTCACTGTAGATCGTTGTCTCGATGGAAAAATTTAAAAAAAATTAAAAAAGAAAATTTTTATTCTACATTTTCGACTCCTTTTTTCGCGTAGAATCACCACCTTTAAGCTTGTACCACCAGTTACCAACTACCTCGTATATGTCGGAGATGAAAGAACATCGGGGCCTTTCTTTTGGAATTTTTGGGAAGATCCCCAATACTTTAGTCTAAATTATTTATTATAGCTATACTTAAATAATAATACTTAGAGGTAGTTGTTATGATTCAATCTGTAGCGGCACACGAGTCAGAGGACAATTCAAATCCTGTTGTTGTTTTGCCTCGGAGTATCAAGACCGTTAGGTTACAAGTAATGTAAGAACAAATAAACTCCGGGCAAAATAACGTCGCCGCTACATGCAACCGTCAAACGTAGACGAATTCGAATTTTCCGGTTCTTTCCCGACCAGTATAAATGAACGGACGCGATCGCGAGCGAGAGAGTATCGAACAGTATCGAAGAGCACCAACGAGTATAAACGAGTATCGAAGTGTATCTGCAGAGTTTCTCCGAGTATTTATCGAGTATTTATTCCGCGACTTGTATTTGTACCAACGATTCGCGAATTAGGCTGTAAATAATTTAGTTATTTATTTATTTATTTTCTCACAATATTGTATTATCGTAAAGTAATTTGAATTAGAGGTCGGTTGAAATTAGAAAAAACCGTGTACGTCGTCTTTCTGTGGTTCGTTTACATTTAAGAGCGCTTATGTGACTAAAGTCACGTAGTTCTTACAGTGATGTGAGAAAAACAATAAACAACGAGAGGTCAGAGTATGCGAGTTGAAAAGTGAGTGGATTGCGAGAGTCAGAGTTGATCGAGACGTCGGAGAGTAGAGTTGAGAGAATTGATCGAGTTGTCAGAGTTGCTAAAGAGGGAGGGAGGGAGAGAGAGAGAGAGAGAGAGTGTGTGTGTGTGTGTGCGTGTTAGATTCGTTGTGACGAGAGTTGCCAAGTAACTGTAAAGTTATTTGAGATAGATACGAGCATCGCATTTAGTTTCAGTTAAACAAACATCGTTCTCTGTCCAATTAATACCTGTATATTCAATTCATTATTAATAAATTGTAAGTAATCAGGAAAAAATTTATATCTTAATTTCCACGATACTACAATATATTTGACGGACTGAGACAGCAATATTTCGCTCTCGTTATTTCACTCAACCATTCATCGACCAATCATTCACAAATCCGATTATGTTTGGCCGAGATTTGTGACACTGGCTTGGCCTCGAAGTGACATAACTGGTCGCCGAACGTAGCCACGGTGACGCGATGAACGTTCTTGCCTAACAGAGAAGCGCCAATATTGTGGGACACATGTTGTATTAACAATCAAACCCCGGGCAGGAGCAATGTCGGCTCTACGCGGGTCTGCCTAGCAACGGCGGGTGGAATTTTGTTGATATCCCCGGCCAATATGCAACGAACAAACGCGATCGTAAGGAGAGGAAAATTTCCTCTCCTTTTATTCTTGCGATCACCTTGGAGAGTTTGCACATCGTCTTTACGTGCAGTATTATACCAAGCGTCACAGCAAACGTTACTTTGTGCTTCAAAATATATTCTACGTTTAACAAAGAGTTACCCGGTTGACCGTGGATTCGTTATTGAACCTAAGAACATTGTCTTTAATATCTCGAGTGTCTAATCACCACGGTTATTTGTCAAACTTTGTAAAAATCAATATTTATACCAGTAAATATAATCTCTATTGTACAACAACGATGGCTAGTCCGAATAAAGATTCGTTACACGCCTCTAAACCTAACGCTTACCCGACATATATGTATATGTAACGAAATGTTTTTGGAAATGAGGCGATCGATTCGTGAAAACTCAAGAATCGATTTTCTAAGTCTTCTTCCGTATCTCCTCAGAACTCTTCGCTTCTAATCCCTCTTCTCTTTCTCCTTCTAGCTCTTAACTTGCTTCTTTTTCTTTTTTTCTTTGTTCAATCTTCGCTTCTCGAAGTCCTGTTTTATTCTCTATCCTAAGTCCCCGTCCCTCTCCATTTATATCGTTCGACCGACTTGCAGTAAACACAGGGAAAGTCAAACCGTCGGCTAGTATTCTAAACTCTATAGAATTTACATATATATATATGTCGGATTAGCACTGGGAGTAGGGTTGTGGGCGTCAAATGAATCTTCACGAGAATTAGCCATTGGTACGGTACACACAGGTGTAGTTTATTGCAATGATAGAATTATTACAGTCTTGACAATTGATCACGGCGGTTTGGCACTCGCGACACTAGTGACGATGGTCTCAGGCTCAATAACGAATCCGCGGCCAACGGGATGACAAAAGAACGTACTCACAAAGTCTAAGTCTGATTCTTTGTTAGTAAAACGTGAAATAATCACTGATCGCGAACTCTGATAAATAATCACTGATGCTACTCTTTAATCAATGAGATCGCGCGAGAGAATGACTTTCCCGTCCCGATGATGCCACAGAGGAAAACTATAATGGGGTGTGTCTAAGGACACGAGATCATCGGATTCGTCGGGTATATCCTACATTCGGAAAGTAAGGGAAATTGACGTTGCTGCTAATTGGTCAATATCCATATCGGTAGTTAGAAAAGGATGCTAGCCGCCCTTGCGGGAAGGTTGCTAGTGGGAGACGTCGTTCGTGGAAAAATAGGTCTCTCCTGTCTTCTTGTAACTGGGACAAAGACTGTGTATCTGTTGAAGGATTTTAGGTAACTAGATATTAGTGTTTATAACGGTCCTCGGGCTAGCCGATCACGTACTGCGAAGACGCGTCGGCATCTGGTAAACATCCTGCCCGGAGAATAGGATCTGTGTGTGGCGAGCTACGGGACAGAAACCGTTGGAATGTTTACTGGCACGTGCCGCTACAAATCTTTCTTTTAAGGAGAGCTATAGGGTTACTCAATGCTTTTGTTAGACGGAGGGTTCGTCCCGTTGACCGCGGCTACGTTCGGCGACTAATTGTCGCCTTGAGCCCAAGCTCATTGTCACAAGTCTCAAACAAATACAATTGGGTAGAATGACGGCAAATCGTTTAATTACAACTGTAGATTTTAATTACAATGTTTTTATGGATTTTCCCGAGGTTTCAGAGGGAAGGCACCGATGTCCTCTTATCTCCGACATATATGTCGGGTTCACATTATGATTAAGGTTAGGGGCGTGAAGCGAATCTTCATTTGGATTAGACATTGTTGTTATGCAATAGAGAAGATATTTACTAGTGCAAATATAATTATTACAGAATTTGATAAATAATCGCGGTAATTAGATACTCGAGACGCTAATGACAATGATCTTAGGTTCAATAAAGAAACCGCGGTCAACGGAATAACAAAAATGCGCTTTTTTCCAAAGTCCAAGTTGTACTCAACTTGCTTGTCTACGGTATAAGTATTACTGAACTAACTCTCTGTTAAAACGTAGAATATTCACCGAACGTAAAGATGCTGTGTAACTCGCTAATGCGACCTCACGAGAGAATGACTTTCCGTCGCGACGATGCTGCAGGGAACTATAATGGGGCGTGTCTAAGGATACGAGATCATCGGATTCGTCGAGAAAAGCCTTCGTCCGGAAAGTGACGAAAAATGACGTTGCTGTTAGTTGGTTAATTTCTATGTTGGTGGTTGAAGAAGAATGCCAACCGCGCTTGAGAGAAAGTTGCTAGCGGGAAGCGTCGTTCGTGAGAAAAGCAGATTTCCTGTATCTTCCCGTAGCAGGTGGTAGATTTAGGGACTGTTAGAATAAAGACGGGTCCTCAGGCTAGCTGAACATGTACTGTGGAGATGCATCGACATCTGGTAATCATCTTGCCCGAAGAATAGGGTCTTTGTGTGGCGAGCCACGGAACAGAAACCGTTGGAATGTTTACTTTCGCTTGCCACTACAACTATTTTTTTTAAGGAGAGCTATAGAATTTCTCCATCCCTATGTTAGGTAAAAACGTTGAACGACTTGTTGTCGCCTAGAGCCCAAGCTCACGATCATAAACCTCAGGCAATTAGAATCGAGTTAAATTATAGAGACTAAAATATTGATGGTTTTCCGAAGAATTCCAAGGGGAAAGCCCCGGTGTCCTCTCATCTCCGATATATATAATGTTTATTGCCCAAGAAAAATATAAATTATATATGTCACAATAAACAACGAATTTCAGTTTGAAAGTGGTTTTGGTAAAAGTACCGCTACGCGACGGTACGACGTAATCATACCATATTTTGTGTTGGGTTTACATTTTTAACATTACAGTTTATAATTTAATTTAAGCCGCTCAAAAGCGGTACTTTTATACGATATTGTCTTTTCTTTCTTTTCTGTCCTGAAAACTTGTTCGCAAAACAGGACCTACTTTTACAGGATGGTTACAACAGGACGGTGGCCTACTTTTAGGTCCTGTGGGGCTGAGTAAATGGTTGGCGCAGGAGTGAGGGGGGCATGCCACGAAATGACTTTTACACAGTGATTGCGTAAAGATACCGCCTATAGGCTCGAAGCGTAGCCAATCACTGAGCAATACTAATCCGTCGTCGTCACTATGTAAGCGGTCGTCGTAGAGTTCGATAACGTTCACTCATTATTCGTATCCGGGACGCAGTAGATTGCGCGTTGTACAGGAATTTACTTAAAGTTTTAATTTTTCTATCCAGAAAACTAACTTTCTATATTAAGTTTCTATAAAAAGAGATAGATTTAACGTGGATAGAGTTTTTATACATAAAGGTTTATAAAATGAAAAGATATTCGCAAGTTTTGTGTAAATAATTGTAAACTCTGACCTTCCGGTCGTCCCACTTTGAAACAGGAAACCGTCCTTCTGATTTAACGTTGTTTGATGTTTTTCTCACATCTCTGTAAGAACTAGGTGACTTTAGTCACATAGGCGCTCTTAAATGTAAACGAGCCACAGAAGGACGACGTACACGGTTTTTTCTAATTTCAACCGACCTCTAATTTAAATTGCTTTACGATATTACATTCGGCCTTTCCTGACAATCACATCTGCCCTCAGATGTGCTCATCATCGCTGCTCGTACTTACATCACCATCGTCAACATTCCACCACTTCATGTGATCGGCTGCCGTGGAAGTTGTACGTGGCCTTTCGTGCTCGCCCTCTCGCTGCACTATGTACCGGTCATTTCGCAGGACTTTTACCACTCGATACGTCCAAGAAACTTCGGATGCAGTTTTAACCCGGGGCCGCCTTTTTTTCTTTTTTTTTTTCGCGTGCGAGGAGGAGAAAATGCATTTACGCATACCCAGTGACCCGCATTACCAGGTTATGTGAGACTCCAGATGACATCGTCATACCCACTAAAAACCCCTCCTCTTTCTTCCGATTTGTTAGACACGGACAACGCCAGCAGAGCCGATCAGCATTCATCAGAGTTGTCCTCAACCGGGTCGCCGCATATTATCGTCGCGTACTGGTGCCGCCCCTCCTATTCGCTGACTCCATCGCCTTCTCCATATCCCTTCTATATCTCAATATGCCCTTACAGAACTCTCTGAACTTCCTCCAGTATTCATCCCTGGTGACTACAGTGTCCACCAAGTTGCCCACGCTTATCCTGACACCCAAGAAGTTCTCCAACTCGATTCTTCTGTCGATCCATTTAGGGCACGCAAATAAGACATGCTCGGCGTCATCATTCGGGTCTCCACAGTCCCAACACTTCGTGTCGACCTCCTTACCGATCCTCTTACGGTAGCTGTTAAAGATGCCGTGTCCCGTGTGCATTTGCATCGTGAAGTGATCGATGTCTCTTCTATTCCTGGCGAATATGGTCGCATTACTTATTAATCTCCTGGTCACATTATCCTTATTATACATGCTTCATTCCGCCTGGCACTCCGTTGAGGCCTTCTTCTTTACTTCTTCGAGATCTTCTTTCTTTTCCGCATGCCTCTCAATCACCTCTTCTCCAACAGCTAGGGTCTTATAGATCTTTCTCTCATATATCCCCTTCAACATTCGCACTTTAATGTAGATTGGTAAATTCCCGGTCAATACACAAAGCGCCGCGAGGGATACGGTGCGGTAGGCCGTGGATGTGATGCACAGGGCAGTTCGTTGAGCCCTTTTTATGATCTTGTTTTTTTCGTACTTCATCGCATCAGCCCACACAGGCGCACCGTATGCTATTATGGATTCCCACACGCTGTAGTATAGCCTTCTTGCCAAACCAGGCGGACCCTTAATATTCGGTAAGATTGCTCGTAATGCTCCTATCTTGATGCCCGCTTTATCGCACACCGAGGCAATGTGCTTGCCAAATTTCCTATTCGTGTCAATCATGACGCGAATTTAATCACCTGTGTAATCGCGTCCACTGTACTCCTTCTTCTCCTGAACCCATATTGTTCCCTATGAGTCGACCCCCATACATCGTTCGATAATCAACTTGAGACATTTCTCCCACACTTTCCTCAAGGCCGGAAGTACGCTTATTGGGCGGTATGCATTAGGGAGCTTAGGGTCCCTACCCGGTTTACTGGGCAATATTACTCTCGCTGTTTTACAGCATCCCGGGATCCTACCAGAGTCCGTAATACTGTTAATCACCTTAGTGATAAGCTCTGTTCGGTTGTTTACTAGCAGCTTAACAATATCACCTGGGACCCCATCTATTCCCACCGCCTTCTTTCCATTTATTCTTCCAATGATTTCCTTAACATCTTCGTCCTCAAGCTGCTTCATGTTATAGGTGATATCCTCCCTGTCATGCTCTTCGACCTCCCTTAGCTCCGATCTGCGTCCAATGATGAACAAGCCTTTTAAAATTTCTTTCACCTTGTTAACAGGCATGTCATTTGGAAGCCCTTTCTTGCCACATCTGTTCATAATCGTGCGATACGGCTTTCCCCACGGGTCCCTTTCTAGTATCTCACAGAATCCGGCCCAGGCTCTCTTTTTACACCCAGCTATTTTTTTCTTCAGCTGTCTTCTTAGCCCCTTATAGTTACTAATAAGGGCTTTGATCCCACTGTCCTCCTTCCTCCTTGCTCTAGTTATTTTCCTCAATGCTTTGTGATCCTGAGTTCTCAGTTCTGCGATCGTCTCATTCCACCAGTGATTGCTGTACTTCTTGTTTGTCGTACAGCTCACCTTCTTCAGTATCTTGTCACAAGTTTCCACCATACATTTCTGCAGCAGTTAAGTCTTGTCCGCGTCGTCCGTCGTATTAAAATTCTGTACGTTAGCGATCTCGTCAAATTTAGCTAAAAATATGTCGGGTGCAAGACCCTTCGTCACATATTTAAAAAATTTAGTTCGATCACTTACGGTCCTCGTTTTAAACGTATGAGATATGTATAGGTGATCCAATGCTGTGAAAGCATTTAAAACCTTGTTCCTTACGTGGAGGTCGTTAACCATGTTTGTTGCACTGATTATGTCAGGGCAACTCGTCCTTCCATTCCTATAAAACGTGCATTTATCGTCCAGCATTATAGGGAACACGCCGTAACCGCACAGGGTTCCATCAAAATTCTTCCTCGCTTGTCCGTGGTTTGTCCTCCCCAGCACATGGACTTAGCGTTGAAGTCGCCAGCCACAATCACTTTCTTGTTTCTGCTTACACCTTTCCTTATCTCCGATGCAAGCTTGTTTATGTACGTCATGTATTCCTCAATCTTGATATTGGGGGAGCAATAACCACTGAAACAGAGGATATCACCTACACCAATATCCACTAGCCCGTCCTTCCTGTAGAAAAGCGTTTCATTCGGTGCTCGTTTTTTTGCGTGACCCAAATCGACGCAGCACCCTTAGTATCGTTATACCAGTAAGGTAGCTGCCTGTACGGTTCGGATATTACCACATCCGGTCTGGCCTCGATCGCGTTCCGGCACATTAGATCCTGCGCCATACTACATCTGTTTAGGTTAATCTGGAGGATTTTCATCTCCTCCCTTGTCTTCCCTGTCGTAACATTCTCCTGTAACCGGGGCACGTCAGGGACCCCGTCACATGGTCAAACCTAACACCCGTCTCCTTGCTACATATCGCGCAGCACGGTAAATTTGGGCACGCTGCTATCGTGTGGGAAGGGACCCCTTCCTCCGCACTTCCTACAGACCTCCCTTCCGGGGCTCACAGCCTTACACTTGTTTGCAGTATACCCGAACATGTGACATCTATAGCACTTTGTCACAATGGGCAACACCCTGACTGTGGCTATTGTTAGGCCCGTCCTAATCTTAATATTGTCGCCGCCTTTATCGATGTACGCTTTTGGCAGAACAACGATCGCTGATTGCGTGCCCCACGGCGCCCTTCTCATCGCCATAACTTCCAGTTCCCCGATATCTATGATTTTAAACTCTTTCTACAAGGATTCCACGAGCTCCTCCTTACTCACCAGCGGATCCACTTCCTTTATCTCCACCGACACCTTGTCTTGTAAGGGCGTCGCTCACACCTTATTGCCAATAATCTCATTTATCATATTGGTAGCGACTTTCACCTCGCAGTCCGCCCTCATTTGTATAAGGATGTCCCCCGCTCTTGTTTTACGAATGCCCGAGCTTTCCTTAAGGACATCCTTCGCCGCCGTAAGCTCTTTATATGTTTGAAGCCAATCCTTACCCTCTCCTACTTTGATAAGGATGGCCTCGGGCCTTCTACGGGCTCTCAGCATCTTCGGCCCTCGGTTCTCGGTAGACGTCAGCGGCGGTGGTCCGCGGTCCTCTTTGTCATTTCTTCCCTTTTCCTGTATCCTACGTTTCTCCCTCCTGCTCCTTTGGACCATCCACTCGTCTCCGGATTCGCAGGATTCAACATATCTGGTGTCCATAGCACCCCTCCTCTTTGAATCGCATACCTCTGCATAAGAGGTATCGCCTCTTCATATTCTCTTGTTATACTCCTTGTCTTTGATTTCCAGCGGAGAGACCGTCTTCCTTTTGTTTCTGGATTCTGAGGACAACCCTCTTCTGCTGTCCCCGTTTCCCCTTCCTATCTCCTCCAACAGAGGAGAGGTTTGTGTGAATACCCCTACTTCCTCAGGTCTCTCCACTCTTCCCCTACCTCTCCTTCCTTTCTTGTGTACCGTCGTCATAAACTTGCCCCATACTTCATCCATCTTGCTATTAGCCGCGGAAGCAAGCTCATGAATTTTCGGATCCTTCTTGGAGATGAGGTGTAGTCTTCTTACCGCCTTTTTCAGATCCTCGTAGGCTCCCTTCATGAACTCTACCATCTCCTCGATCTCGACAGGCTTGACCATCACGCACTCCTCCACCTTTGTTCCGGGGTTTTCTCGACCCTCCTTGCAACCTTCGACACCGATTTCATTTGCGTCTCTCCCAGCCTTTTCAATTTTCCTGTGATCGACGTGGCGCTACAGCTGCTTTCCGCCCCTTCGGAAACGCTACCCTCGTTGCTGTTTCACTCGTTGCTTTCGCGGCGATACTGGACCACGTTACCATAGAGGTGCTTTTCTCACCTTTAACTCCTCTCATTACGGGAACCAGGAAACTACCTCTTCCTGTTGCAATCACCGTCACTCTCGGTAGCGCCCTACCGCTACTTATACTCTGGATGCCCAGGTCCTTCTTTTCCATTCCTTCGCTGAAGTCGTCTCTAGGAGTTTTGTGTTCTTCTTGGGTGATCGAGAACTTCCTTTACTCCCTCCACTCATCTTCGCGCCGCCATTCGCGACTTCACCGTCGCTCTCCTTGCAGCTATTATGGTCCCCGGTCGTATTTACCGAACGAGAGGAGGCCCTGGAACCGACCTTCCTCTCGTCGTTCGTCCAGTCGTATGATGACCGTCGGGTCGAGCCTGGCACTCTACTCGAATCACCGACGGGGTCTGGAGGTTCCGAAACCTGGAGGCGCCGTAATTGTTTTCTCTGTATTCAACTTATCCATATTGTTAACTTGTGTTCAAGTCCGTGGAAATAGCCATAGTCGTCAACAACCTTGCTCAAAACCGTCCAAATATATCCACTCGTAGACCAAAAAGTCGCCAAATCGTCAACCAAGCCTCCCATAATCGTACTAATAATAATCACTAATCAATAAAATAATCAGTTACGTGAACGACTAATAATTAAATAATAACCAGTAATGCCTAAGGAATACTAAAAATCATATCACTAAGTAGTTAATAACTAATAATAAATAACCAATAACGGTTTATAAACAAATAAATATATAATTAAATAAATGCACCTCCAGTTGCGTTCTCCTATTAGTCGTCACACAACTCCATTATATCTCCACGCCACGCAGCTAACCATCATTCATTTGCTTCTTATTTACAAAAGGGATCCCGGCTCGAGCAGCATAATTCGATAAAATAATGAAAAGATATCTAAATAGAACTCTCGTCGACCCGACTTTATTTCTTCGTAATAGGGGCTTACGCCGAGCCGACCATATGTTCTCTACACCCGCCTGTGAGGTGGCGACGCCACATGGCGACGCAGCGAACCACATCTCATGCGCGTCACGCACGCTAGCGCGTGCTTCCTAGCGTTTCAACGGGCAAGATGGCATTAAATGCCTCCCACGTGCATGTCTTAATTAAATATTACGCATCGCGCGACCGTAAAGTGTCGCGGCCCTACGAGTACAAACATCTAACAAACAAATGTACCTCGTCGTGTGTGATCATATACTGCGTCAATTACCAATTACCAATTGATAATTTCCCGATTACCAATTGATAATTGTTGACAACTTTTACTAACTTGCATCGGCATCGAGGCGTAACAGTGCGTCTATTCTCATGCCATTTTAATCCTCCTTCGTTCATTGTATCCAATGAAGAAACATACGAAAAGGTACTTACGCGATCCGCCTAACCACTCGCAACTCGGCCGCGCGTGGCATGTCCCTCTCCTCCGTCATTGTCTACAAACGGCGCACCATCTCACATCCCCCGGTATCTCATCTCTAATTACCGGTATTATGACCCCACACGTTAACTCCTAATAATTTCTTACAAGTTCTTATGAGCAGTAGGTAGTAAGTACCCGGCTTCCTTGCCAACTGATATACCCACTTGATTCATTCTCATTTTATTATCATAGGTATCAATCCTGCAACGCAAAGTCTATGCAAGTGTCAACCTTATTTTCTACTTCGCAGAAGCAGGTATGTCCCCCTCATTTGCTTATAATAAGAAAAAGTAAAAAGTAAAAAGCAAAATGTAAATAGTAAAAAAAAACAAAAAGGAAAAAGCACTTAAAATGAATCGACATAAGTAATGCAAGCACTAAACAAGAACTGAACAATAAACAAGCACTAAACAAGGAAAATTGCCTAATATATATATATATATAAAATAAAGTAAAGTAAAGTAAAATAAAATAAAATAAAATATCTCCCCCCCCCCCCCGGGTTTAAAGAAAAACACCATCTCACTTCAATTTAATATATGCCGTATGAAACCATCTGTCCCAATACTCTTTATTCTGTATTTATTTACAGGTATTGCACCTCCTTCGCAGTAATCACTACTTCATACAACAGGTACATCCCTCTCACTGGCTTATAATAAATAAGAATACAAAGCACTTAAACTATCTCATTCGCTTATAGTAAATAAGAATACAAAACACTTAGCACTAGTCAATCGTTGTAAAAAACCCATCACATATTAAATAGCTACCAGCTAACCTTATAAGGCACCATTTCATATTAACTTAATAAAAGTAAGGTAGCAACCTATCCCCATAATCCTCGTTTTTACCTATTTTAGGTATCGCCACCTCCTTCGCAGTATACACACTGCTTCACAGAAACAGTTGAGTTCCACTCAATTACTTATAATATAAAAATACAAACCACTTAACGTAGCCATCTTTATAAGTACAAGTCACTTAATATAGAGAAGTAACTTGCTATAAATATACATAGCTACACAGTCTAGGCTAGAGGAATCCATCTCAATGTCAATTTAATATAATTATTGTAATAATTATTGTAAACCCCCTGTCGTATTAATCATATTCCATCCTTGTTGACAGGTCTCGAAACCCCCTTCGCTACACTACATCCTCATCGGTGGCATTATCTACCTCTTAAGGGATAGTACAATCATTCTTATGCTTACACTGAAAATTTAAGATAACAAAACGCATATAGGCACATGTACTACCTAAATAAATAACACTACCCATCTGATTCTTATTTGTAGGTAATCACCCGTCAACGCTCGTGCTCCAAGCACGTACCGATATTGGATTTCCTCCACTAGAACCTTCGAGCTCAGCCATAATAAACAACTACATCCTTAACACGGCAACTATTTATCATTATATCATAATATTACTTAATTTTACACACGCTACGAGGAACATAACCTATCCCGTGTCTGCCTTCCTATTCCAACTAATTCTGAAATCCCAACTTTTCGCACATCTTATCCTTAAACTGGATTGCTTATCGAATAAATAATCCTTCCACCTGCACATTTATATGATAAAATATCTTTATTATCTATGCATCGTAGCCACAGAAAAACTTCTCAATCGCTTCATATTTATCATAACATACCCCGCTTGTACCGCCAATATAACCGCTATAACCTCAACTTAACCATTACGTTTCCTTTAACAATACTAGTAATTATATACGGTTAAAACGCCCCATTTAATTACTATAATACAACTGTGGCGAATCGGTATCAATTGGACGCAGACAGGTCGAGGCATCAACACGGCGCAACACCTCCCGGGCGATCCGCTGGTACCAACCGCCAACACTAGAGGGCTACGACAACAACGAGTCTGTCTAACTCGCTAGCGGTCGAATATACGAGCGATTGATACAAATACCGCACCTAGCGAGACTCCTTCTACGTCTAAGGCAGGGACTACCGGGCATAGCCTTACTGACGAGTCCACCGGAGTCCCGGGACGAAACGCACGACTCCCTTTTCATCCGCCACACAACTATAATGCAACTACGACTCCTTATTGTCCACTAATAGTCCACTGCTTCGTTTTCAGTATTTGATAGTATGTTATTGTCTTTTTTGTCGTAACGTGTTATCTGTTATTTATTATACTTATATCAAATATGTAGAACACCCCCCACAATAACACTATTAGGAGCTCTCGATACACTTTATCTTATTGTTATTATACGATCACACACGACTCATTATGCACTAAAAATATACGAAAATATATGCCGTTGGCGGCAACGATCCAAAACACGTCCGTCCACCTCCACGTCTCGAGCCGACTCTAGACCAATAGAGATACCTTTTTTTTGTGAGGAGGGGAAAATGCTGTTACGCATACCCAGGGACCCGCGTCACTGAGTTATGTGGGTCTCGGCAGATGACGTCGCCATACCCACTAAAAACTCCTCCTCCTATTCACTGCATTGAGGTACTCGAGGTACCAACCCGGTACAATAATTCGACATTACTTCGGGTTGGCCTCTACTTACGCGTAGCCATCTTCATCGGTAATCTTCTACGCTATACTTTTCTCCTCCTGCTTTCTCTTCTCCGCAGAGCCTCCACCTCCCTCTCCTTGTTAAGCCGGTTCGTCATGACCTTAGTACACATATTGCTAAATTTCAGCCATAGCCGCTCCTCGGCAGCCAGCTTCTCCACGATCCGGTTCCTTATCCTACATTCTTCTCCTATCTCGGCCTCCAACTCCGCGCGCTCCTCAGTCCATCTAGGGCACCAGAACAGCACATGTTCGGCATCGTCCACGGTGGCTCCGCAATCCCGTGTGCGTCTCTTTCCCAATCCTGTGACGGTACCAATTGAAGATACCGTGTCCAGTGAGAATCTGCATGACGTGGTAATTGACGCCCCTCTTCGTTCTGTAGAAGATCAACGGATCCTCTATCAATCTCTTAGTCCAGCTGTAGGGATTGTGGAACGTCCATTCCACCCTCCATCTGTCCTCTTCTTCGGTCTTCAGCCTCTCCATCTCCTCGTACTATGCCAGCTCCGTTCCCTCTGCATTCCCGACGATCCTCCTCTTCACGCCGTACTGCTTCCACCGCAACCACGCCTTGATGTGTGTGGTCATGTTACCCGTCACCACGCACAAGGCTCCATGCGACACTGTACGGTAGGCGGTAGACGTACGGATCATCGCCGCCCTCTGTGCCCTCTTGATGATATTCCTGTTCTTCACCTTGTCCAGGGATGAGGCCCATATAGGTGCACCATACAGGACCACCGACTCCCATACCCCATAATAGAGCCTTCGGACCGCGTTCCTAGGCCCATTCACGTTGGGGAGCAGGCCTCGTATGGCACCCAAGAACCGTTCCGCCTTGTCACAGGCCGATTCGAGGTGGGGGGAGAACCCCCTAGCAATATCCAACCAAACTCCCAAGTACTTCACTGTCTTGCTAGTGGAGATCTCCCCCCCGTCCCCCACGTCGTAGTTAAAACTCGTCGGTATCCTCTTCCTGGTTAGGAGGATAACCTCCGTCTTCTCTCTTGCCAGATGAAGTCCCACGTCGCTGCACCAACTAGTGGCCGTACTGATGACCGCCCTTATCCTGTCCTGGATGCCAAGGAACTCCCTGGCCTTAAGGAGTACCGCCAGGTCGTCGGCAAACGCCACGGCTTCGATGTCCTTCTCCCGGTCCAGCGTCTCCAAAATTCCGTCGTACACCCCTGCACCGACCTTCCTCCTTACGATGCCGCCCCGGCAGTGCGCTATGATCCTCCTATCGGCCAGGTAATCTCCGATCAACCCCTGAAGTCGTCCTGGCAACCGCCTCCTTCGCGCTTCCTCCAGAATATTCTGCAGCCTCAGCGTATTAAACGCGTTCTTCACGTCAAGGACGACCAGAACGCATTCCAGGCCCTTTCTTCTGCAGTCCTCTGCAACCGCGACCGTCCTGTTCAGGGCTTCGAGGGTTCCCCTCCTCCTCCTGAAGCCAATCTGGTTCTTGTGGAAGGGATCTCGCTCGATGCTCCTCTCGATGAGTATCTTCAGTGTGTGCTCCCAGACCTTGCTCAATGCCGGCAGTATACTGATCGGCCTGTAAGCTGACGACAGTGTCGGGTCTCTGTTGGGCTTGGGTATCAGCACCACCCTAGCCACCTTCCATACTGCCGGTATGCTACTGCAATTGTTAACTCCATTGAGCACAGCTAGGAACACCCACGGTCTTCGTTCCGCCAACAGTCTGACTAAAGTACCGGGGATCCCATCCACCCCTGCAGCCTTCCTAGGATCGCATTTCCCGACAGCCATCTTTAAACCTTCCTCGTCTATCCGCAGATCATCGGCACCGTCGAGTACCGCAGGTGGGGCCAGTCCGATTCCTTGCCTACCCGGTCGCGGTTGCTGCCCGGTAACGAAGAGATTGTCCAGGATACTCGCCACCTTGTCACCTCCCAGGGGCTCGGATGGTGCCGACCGCACCGATCTGCTCCTCACCATACGGCCTGCCCCACGGATCCTGGTCTAAAGTGGCACATAACCCCTGCGAGCCGCCACCGCTCGTTGTGCTCTTCTCCTGCTCCCGCACATTGCGCTCCTTAACGTGGCTGGCTCGCTGTTCCACCAGTAATTGGCTCGTCTTTTCGCCCGCGACGGGAACTTCTTCCTCAATGTCTCGGCACACTTGCGCTCCAAGGTATTCTGTAGCCTTTCGCCGCATGCCGACTCGTCGCTTTTTAAAACGTGCTCCGCGTAGACAGCGTCGAATTTGCTCACAAAGCTATCCGCATCGATCTGCTTCGTCGAGTACACGAACGCCCCGCCAACTGCCCTCCTAACGCTGCTCGTAAATACGTGTAGTATATAAAAATGGTCAGAGGCTGAGTACCAATCCAAGACGGCACTCCTCCTCCAACTCAGCCTCATACGTCGATCGATACACAACACATCCGGGAAGCTAGTCCTTCCATTCCTCAGGAAGGAATAGTTCCCCGTCGTCCTAATCGGTACCAACCCGCGCTTCGTGATCACGTTCAACAGGCATGCCCCCTCCGTTCGGTCCTAATGCCACCCCACACGCTAGACTTGGCATTAAAGTCGCCGGCAACCATTAACGCCGGTGCGCTTCTCCTCCCCTCCTTCAGAACCCCGTCTAGTTCCCCCCAAAAAAGCATCGAAAATGCACCTAGTCGTATTCGAGGAACAGTACCCACTGACACAGAACGCGTCGCCGACCCTGATTCCTACGATCCCAGCCTTTTGGACCTGGGTCTCGCTCATCGCGTATCTACCGTTAAACAGGGTGACCCATGCGGATGCATCCCCGCCCTCGTCGTTAAACCAATAAGGCAATTGCCTGTAGGGCTTAGAGATGACCACGATGTCCACCCTGCTTTCACACGCGTACTGCATCATCAGATCCTGCGCCAGTCTGCACCTATTTAAGTTAATCTGTAGGACTCTAATTGAGTCCCCGTCTAAACTTCCTAACTCCTAGGCGCACCATCGGGCACGCCAGCGAACCGGTGATGTGTTTCGCACGGATCACCTCCTGCCCCGAACACATCGCGCATCTAGGTTCCCTATCGCAGTCCTTCATGGCGTGTTCGGTACTCCCACACCTCCTACAAAGTTCCCTATCCGGGCACACCACGGTACATTTCGCTGCCACGTGCCCCAGCATGTGGCTCTTAGCAGCGCCGTGCGCCGGTAAGCAACCTAACTGAGGCTATGGTTAGCCCCTCAACCTCCTATCCCTATCTTCGCTCGGCACCCCGTTAGCAGGGAGGACCACCACCGCGACCTGCGTGCCCCATGGTGCCATCTTCAGGGATTTCACCTCCACGCTCACACTGTCCTTGATCCCCCATAGCGCTCTTATCTCTTCCACCAGCTCCTCTTTGCTGGTGAGGGGGTCAACGTTTCTGATCTGCAACGTCGCCCTATTAACGAGCGCGGCCACCTCCGTGCTGTCGCTTAACGCGGCTCTCAGTCTCATCGCCGCCTCGTGCACCGACACCGTCCTGTCGAACTCTATCAGGGTGTGCCCTGCTCTCGTTCTTCGGACCCCCGTGGCTCCCTTCAGGGTGCTCCTAGCAGCCAGTATCTTCTTATACGCCTGGAGCCACTCCGAACCTTCCTCTACCTTTGCCAGGAGCACCTCCCTCCTTCTTCCATCCCTCGGTTCAGCCCTATCCTCCGGGGCCACCTCTCGACTATTCGTCGGGCGCGCTTTCGGAGCCTCCTTTATAAGGGAGCTCTCCTCTCCCTTTTCCTCCTTTCGAACTTCGTCTACACCTCGGAGTCGTCACTATACTCCTCCTCCATCCTGGCCTTACTGAACGTACTCCCCCAGGCCTCCGCATAAGAGACGTCGCCTTTTCGAGGCCTCTTACGCTCCTCTGTCCTCGCCACCTCGGCCAGCGATATCCCTTCCCTCTTGGGATATCCGCCCTCGCTGGCCGCCGTCACCCTACTGACCGCTCCATCGACAGGATCCCTCCTCCTCTTCCTCCTCCTATCCTTGTGCTCTCCGCACTGCTCCAGGGACGATAGAATACCTTTCATCATATTCCCTACCACCCTGATATCCTCGCCTTTGTTCTTGTCTACCCTGAGCTTTTTCACAAGGATATCGGTATCACGGCCTCGATATCACGACGTCTATATGACGACGTCGCTCGTCATCGTGTCATCCCTGACACTGTCCTCCGCTTCGCCAGGCATGGTCGCACTCGCCTTTTTCACTCCAGAGTTTTTATCCACCACCCTTCTCGCCAGCAGCTTGGCGTAGGCCAGTGATCTCGTCGTCACTGGCGTACCGAGGTCGCCGTCCCCCATCCCAGCGGAACCCTCCGAATCTTCGACTACTCCTATCTCGGGCCTAGCACCGCTCGGGGGGCTCCTCAGGGCCTTCCTACTGGGCCTGAAGGGGTCGTTCTCCTCATCCCCCCTACTCCTTGGTACCACCGAAATGGTGACGTTCTCCCCTATCCTTACATCGGACACCACCCTCGGCTTTTCTATACTACCCGCCAACCTCCTACCATAGATTAATAGAGACACCTAGCGCACCTTTAAACACATATTCCACACCTGAAATACAACCATTACGAGAATTATCTCAAGACACCGATTCAATCATCTTCGAAGCAAGGCATGTAAGATTCCAAAAGGGCATACAAAAGGGAATACTACGCCGAAAATAAGAGTCTGGAGGACCAGCCTAACTCTAACACCGGGGGAATGTAACGTCAACAAATATCGCCAATACCGACTCAGCCCGGGGCCGCCCTACGTCCTTTCGATCGCCAATAGATCTCCCGTCCTTGACCCCCACCACCGCGAGCTGTCTCTCAAATAGAGGGAACCAAAATACGATCTTCTGCTGCTTCAGCGGTGGCACGCGGATGGTTTGCAAAATCGTAACCGTAGTCGTATTGTTTCGACATCCTTAACGCGCTCAGACTCACAATATTAATTTCGCTATCTCAAGATCACGTGGAAATCACCAATGTGGAGGATTAGTCTTTATTTGGTTGAGCGAAATAACGAAAGCGAAATATTGCTGTCGCAATCCGTTAAATATATCTCCAAATAAATAAATAAATTACAGACGAATTTTGAGTGGCTGGTACAAAAATATATTACGAAATGAATACCCGATAAATACTCGGAGAAACTTTGTAGATCACTTCGATAATTGTTTACACGAATAATGCTCTTCGACTCTGTTCGATGAACTCCTTCGCTCGTGATTGCGTCCGTTTATTTATACTGGTCGGGGGAGAACCAGAAAATTCGAATTCGTCTACGTTTGACGGTTGTATGTAGCGGCGACATTGTTTTGTCCGGAGTTTATTTGTTCTTACATTACTTGAAACCTAACGGTCTTGATACTCCGAGGCAAAACAACAACATGAGTCACCCTCGATTCGAATCGTTCTGTAACTCATGTGCCGCTACAGATATATTTTTTTATATTTATTTATTTAACTTGTACCTTACAATATGTCCATTCGGCAAATCTTTCTAATTTTATTGCTAATTAATATGGTCCATGCAGTACTTAAGCCATGTATTTAAGTTTTTAAGTCTTCATTTTGCCTTTTACTTTTATTTACAATATTTTGTGAGTAAACAATTAGAAATATTTTTTGCATCACACAGGACGATTTTAGATGCGGGTCTCTGCATAAATCATTCTGTATGGTTATGTAATTATTTCATTCTAACGGGTTGCAATTAATCGTAACTGATTCTCATATGTAAAAGCACGATCATTGAAACAGCAGATTACGTATAGAGGTTGTGTTGTATTTACAAGAAATATCTTACCTTCTTCCATTGTTCATTTACATTTCCCATTCTTTTTTTTCGACACACTTTTCTTGGTTATGTTTTAAACTGGCATTACAATTACAGGACATGCTTAATATTTATATAAGTTTTACAAGTTTATATTCTATAAGTTATGTGTGTTGCGCAAAACATGGAAAATCGCTGTAATTAATTATGAAAATTATTGAAGAAAATCTAAAGTCATAAAAGGAATCCTATTACATTTTTTATTAATTACTGTTGAGGTATTTTGAAAGCAAACTAATAGAGTACAAGTCTACACAAAATTTCATTCTTTCACTAAATTTTGCAAGTAAGTGTCCCTTCAAGGAAAAATTTTTAAATAATAATGAAATTGATAGAATTCTGCTATTACAGTAAACAATTACACCGTCATAGAAGTTACAAAATTTGTTAGTAGAAATGGAAAGATAGCAACGTAATTGCTTAGAAGTGCTACAAAATATAAAACAAGAAAGAGCAGAGAGCAGTCTCATTGGTAAAAAAGGATTCGCTAAAATAGTAGGTCTTGCGATAAACCGTACAATGTATTTTGCAGCGATATAAGCATTTGCAACATGCAACGCTACGACCTTAAATATCATTCACATCTCAACATAAAGAAAAACGTATAGAGTTCATAAAGATATTTTTACAGTATACAATGTAGAAAACAGTAAAGAAATGCAATCCGTCTAGTTGAACGGAATTGTAGAATATTCGGGAAGTTCCTAGCCAACAATATATTATCTTCTATATTGTAATTTATCGTATATCGACATATGTTGGAGATATCTATAACAAATCAAAAGATATAGATATTGGTCATCATATCGTCGAAAACTCCATGCAGATTGGACAATGACACAGCAACGGTTTGAACTTGTGATATATATTTATGTGGCGGGGAATTTGAATAATTTGGCAGACTCGTAAATAATTATTAGTAAAAAATAAAAGAAAAAATTTGCGGTTTGAAGTTTGACACAGTAACGGGAAGAAGATGAACAACGTGATTCGCTTAAAACGCGCAGCATTATATACAGATACATATATAAAAAGAAGAAAACTATAACGATTCCAATCTTTCGTTTGTGCACTCAAATCACATAATCGCGTGAATAGCACACAGTTTTGTAACAACTTTACCTAAGGAAATGGACCGAATTATTTTTGTCAGATATGCGATGCAGTACATCAATTTTCTAATCACGAAGACGAGATCCTCCTTATTTCACAAACGAATATATTTGTATACTTCGAATGCAGAATCATGCTTTATCTGTAAGGAAACTATATCCAGAATTTTAACTTGTTTCTCTTAATACAAGGATTGTGCAATGTAATATAGCAACAATAATATAACATAATATCAAGTTTCAATTTGGATAAACGAACAAATGAAACATTTGCTTATGTAATACAAACAAACCTATACGCAGTGAGGTCGCAATCGATGGAAAAGGTTGTAAGATGCAAAAACTTCTTGAAGAGAACTAATGAACACCTCAAAAATATTTGAAAATTGAAAATCTTATGAACAACCTGCTTTTCGATAAATATGCGGCATTTACTACAGACGTATTTGCATTTTCTTGTACAGAAAAATGCAATTTGCGTAACTTGACCTCCAGTTGCTAAACAGGAGCACAAAGTTTCACTGTTTTGACTGCAAAAACGCACTCCGTCATTTCCTCTTTTATGTCGTTGCAGTCATCCTTGTACGAGTTACAATACTCCTCGTACCATTGAAAACTGGCTATAGTCACGGTATAGGTGACAATACAATTAATACAATGTATCAGTGCGGTAGTATTGTTAGATAGATGATACATTTACACTGTACATGAGAATGTGTGTGTAAGCGTCAGAGGACGCCCAGGTCTTAGTTGAGACAAAAGACTATTGGTAGCTGTTAGAAGCATCTAGAATAGTCTGTTTGACAACAAGCGTGCGTGTTAGAAGGTTATCGATGTCTTCAGAGTATAATATATATGTATCGATGTTGACTGCAAATAAAGCAATTAATTTATTATATCTTAACAAGTACATTCCAACCGAACAGATGTATTGTCAACGATTACGTTTCTCATCCACCCAAAATTTTCAAACCAACGTTACTGCACTCAAGACTGTCTATAGATAATATGCAAAGAAAAACCTGAGAACACCTGAAGTCAAAAATGTTTCAAGTGAAAACATATTTAGTGCTTGCACAGGAGACTAAAATCAATCATCGCTGTATGAAAATTGCAACCGCTTATGAATGCATTTTTGACTTGGATTTGAAAGTCCTGTGAAATGTTCTTATTGGCATTTGAATCTATTGGGACAACCATCTCATATGAACTGCCTTAAAATGTATGGAGTTTATTGTTCTGAATAACCTATTCCTGAAATGGGACTCCTGCCACATTTTTAACTCGGGACGTTTTGTGAAATTACTTGATCATATGTCGCACTGGAACACTATAGTAAATTTGGATATCAAAAATTTGATCTATATGAACATCTGCTGAACTCGATGTATCTTTTTATTACCATCATATGATATTGCTCCATATCATGAAATATATACATGCCGTAATAGGAATACTATCATCAAATCTCTTCAAATGAGGGTGTGGCAAATGACGATGCGTATTGACAAGATTGCTCGATGAAGATCAATTACGTACTGTGTCCGCGGATTCCAAAAAATGAGTCCCTAAGTAGATGGAAAAAGGAGAGGAAACAGATAGATCACAAAGAGCTAATTATTGTAATGGAAGAAATCTAAAACTCCAAATAAAGAACAAAAAGGAACAAGCTGCTTATGACGCTATCGTTCCTGGTCTTCCGTGTTCGGTCTCAATTACTCTTGCAGTATATTGTAGCAGGTTGTGTAGTATATTTGAGCATATTGTATTATATTTTGATGCGTACTATCTCTTCGATCACTTGTTTTCACCATTAAGACAAAAGAATAAAATGCTGATAGAAGATGCTTATTGTGACCTCAACTTAAGAAAGGAAATACTTCTTTTGATGTATATTCGAAACTGGAACATGTATCAACCTCGATGATGACCTTCATTGTTAGATTGAACTTTAGGTTTAAAAATTTGTATTTCAAAATGTGGTAGGAAGAGGATAAAACAAATTGTTAGTAATACTGAAAATTACATTTATTTTTACTGAAATCACTGAAATTAATACTAAGATCAGTGAAATTATTATTTTTCTAAAAATATTCAAGCCTTGAACTTTTTTTTCGTGGGGAGATCCTCATGGACACTGTCCGGGTAGTGTCGGACTTACCGACTAAAACCCCACGATAGTGTCACACAGTATAGAAAGCACGATATAAAAACCCCCCAAAATAAGCGCTCGAATCAATCTGTTAAAATATTTTGACGCAGTCTCTTGTAATACTTTGAATCATTCTGTAACATTTTGTACCGTTACTCTGTTAGATCTGCATAATAAACTCTATTATCATATATGTCGGAGATGAAAGAACACCGGAGCCTTTGGAATTTTGGATAATCCCGCAACACTGTAACCTAGAGTCTACTATAGCTGTAATTGAACAATTGTAGTTATTCAACCCGATTGTAATTGTTCGAGAGTCGTGATAATGATTCCTCCTTAAAAGAAATATTCGTGGCGACACGCGACAGTAAACATTCCAACGGTTTCTGTCCTGTGGCTCGCCACACGCAGACCCTATTCTTCGAGTAAGATGATTGCCAGATGTCGATGCGTCTCCGCAGTACATGTTCGGCTAGCTCGAGGGACCGTTATATATCTTAAGGTTTAGTTAACTAAAGTCCTTCAAACAGACAAACAGTCTTTGTCCCAACTACGGGAAGATAGGGGAGACATATTTTTCAACGAGCGGCGTCTCCCACTAGCAACTTTCCCTCGAGGGCGGCTAGCATCTTTTTCTAACCACCGATATGGAGATTGACCAATTAGCAGCAACGCCAATTTCCCTTACTTTCTGAACGAAGGCTTTTCTCGACGAACCCGATGATCTCGTATCCTTAGACACACCCCATTATAGTTTTCCTCTGTGGCATGATCGGGACGGGAAAGACATTCTTTCTCGCGATCTCATTGATGAAAGGAGTAACTCTTTACGACCAGTGAATATTACGCGTCCGACTTAGATTTTGTGAGTACGTTCATCTATCATCCCGTCGACCGCGGATTCGTTATTGAACCTAGGATCATTGTCATTAGTTTCTCGAGCACCTAACTACCGCGGTTACTTGTCCGGTTCTATAATAATCGTATTTGCACTAGTCAATGTCTTCTCCATTGCATAACGACAACGTGTAACCCAAACGAAGATTCGTTTCACGCCCCTAACCCTAATTCTAATGTAAACGCGACATCAGAAGTGGGATCAGTGCCGGTTATTACGAATTACGTTATAACAGTGCAAGAGCTTACGACCATCGTGCGCGAGTTAATTCCGTCGCTGGTGCAATAAATCGAGTGTGGAACCTAACAATTTTTCGACTCCGCTGCATGGTGCGCAGCTACCAATCTGATTATGGGGGAAAATCCTTTACAAAGCAGTGCCCTGAATATAATTTCAATACCGAGTGTCGAATCGACTTTTACGTAGTGGAGGCGCCAACTGGTAGATCAAGCCATCCGGGTGAGTCGTTTCCATTTTACCCCGATTTCGGAGCCGAGTGTTCGCTAATCAAAGAATCCGTAGTCTTGAGAATGTCTGGCAAAAGAACGATTGATATAGTAGTAATGCGAGGAATATTGGTACTAAACGTATCGCCCAAATCTTGTCCGTTGCAGGTGTCGGCGGTTAGAGATAAACGTTTCATGTTCTCGCTGATAGTTATTTAACAATACGATATCGCGAATGCTCGTTAAATTTTAAGCCAAGATTTTGACGTAATATTACACAAAATAGCCTCGCTATGTGTAAAACAAAAATAATTAATAATGCCTGTAATAAAACCGCTGAAAACGAGAGCGATGTTAATGAAATTGACAATGAGGTACGTGGTAGTGATAAAAGTCGATTAATCTTTCTTCTCGAAAATTCAGAGATTCATCCGTTACGGGTTCCCTACGTACTCGTACAAAAAATACAGGCCAGTTAGAAGTACAATTAATTGATCCTAACATCGCCGTACAAGGAGTCCTAATAGACTTCGCGAGCGCAGAATAGTACGTGATAGAACAAGCGACTTAATTACAGCCAAAAATCATAAAGCCTAGTAATTCACCGTTCGCGAGCCCTATGTTACTCGTGAAGACGAACGATGGTTCAGATAGATGATTGGTAGATTTTCGAGGACTAAATAAAAATACGGTCGCGGATCGGTATCCTTTACACCTTATTGCGGATCGAGTCGCGAGATTGCGAAAGCGAGACATATTATTATTCTGGACATGGCCGGTGGGTTTCTCCAAATCCATATTCATCCTAATTCTAGGAAGTATACAGTATTGATTACCCTCGATGAACAATTTGGATAATAAGTTGTTGTTTTCTTCGAATTCTTTTGTGCCTTTGTTCGATCCATTCGATGTCCTTTATTTGCATAACATAAGTGCGTGCGCGTTTAATGTTTCTTCCGGAAGTCATTTTCGGGACGGCGATATTATGCTGACTCCGTCGAAAATGGGGATTCTTATATTTTCGGACAACCCTAATAATTGTGCAGCTCATACTTGTCTAAATATTCTAATATTTATGTTCTTCCTTGCTACAATTTTGTAAACCATCAAAGCGTTTAGTACGGAAATCCTCAGGAGTAGTCGCGTGCCAAGTCTTCTGTAGCATTTGACCCTTTTTAATTGCGGTGACATAAGAAATCATTTGGTCGGAGTGATCTGTACTACACTTTCCTTCGTTCCATTCAGCAGCGGCTGCTGATTTCGAGGTTGCGAACAAACGAAACGAGAGATCATTCTTGAGATTCCTTTGAAAACATGTATAACAGCCAACGTGCCATTCTTACGTTGTCGTCTATTTGGATGATCCCCTAATTATTGCCGACTCGATAGATCAAGCTCTAAAAGTATTGCACACCGTACTAGATACCCTTGTAAAAGCCGGATTCTCCTTTAACTTTTCAAAATGTTCTTTTCTAAAGGCATCGGTACTCTATTTGGAATATGTAATTTACGACGGAGAAGTTCGTCCCAATCCGGGTAATATGCACGCCTTGAGTTCTTTACCTGCGTCAACGACCGTCACACAGCTCAGGCAATTCATAGGTTTAGCCCTTTATTTCCGAAAATTCGTCCCTAAATTTTCACGGGTAATGAAACCCTTGTATGCGCTTACTTCCGATAATAAAAACATGACTTGGACAGATAGGCATGGAAAAATAAGGCAAAAGGTAATTTCCGCCCTGACCGACGCGCCGGTGTTAATGGTATTTGACCCGAACTACCCGATAGAACTTCGTATCGACGCTAGTTCGGATGGATATGAGGTTATTTTAATGCACAAGATTGGAGGTAAAAATAGAGTAATAGAATATTACAGTATAAGAAGTAGCCCTGCGGAATCTAGGTATCATTCTTACGAACTAGAAACGTTAGCAGTTGTGAACGCCGTCAAGCATTTCCGTCATTATCTCCACGGACGAGAATTTCTTGTCGTCTCCGATTGTAATCCTTTGAAGGCATCCAGTAGTAAGGTAAATTTAAATGACAGGGTTTACAGGTGGTGGGCTTACTTACAAACTTTTACTTTTGACATTCTGTACCGGGAAGGTAAACGAATGGCCCACGTAAATTTTGTCTCGCGAAATCCCGTAGACTTGGATCACCTTGCGATCAACGAAGTCATAGAGAAGGAAATCAATCTGACCGAAATCTCCGAAGACTAGCTATTAGTGGAATAACGTCGCGACTCCCAAATTTCTGGGATCGTCAATAAATTACAGAATGAAGAGCTCGCGGAAGACGTCGCGAATAAGTATGAGTTACGGTCCGGTACCCTTCATCGTAAAATACAGAGAAAAGGCAGAACTCTCTGCTTGTCCATTGTCCCCAGAGGTTTTAGATGATCTGTTATTAACCATGTGCAACAGTCAATTATGCACTTAGATTGGGATAAAACGCTTGAGAAACTGTGCGAGTGTTACTGGTTCGAAGGAATGGCGGAGTATGTTCGCCAATTCGTAGAGAACTGTCACGCTTGTCAAGTTTCGAAGGCCAGTTCAGGTAAAATACAAGCTGAATTACATCCTATACCTAAGACCAGCATACCTTGGCATACAGTTCACGTGGACATAACGGGCAAACTAAGCGGTAAAAGTGGTTCGAAAGAGTATGTCATTGTTTTGGTCGACGTCTTCAGTAAATTCGCATATCTGCATCATACTCGTAAAGTAGATTTCCTTAGTACCGTTAAAGCACTTAAGTACTATATTTTTATTCGACAGTCCCTGGCGAATAATAGCGGATCAGGGAAGATGTTTTACGGGCAAAGAATTTCCAGACTTTTGTCAAGATAAATACATTAAATTCCATTTAATTGCGACCGGAGCTAGTAGGGCCAACGGACAGGTAGAGCGTATTATGAGTACGCTAAAAAAAAAACATGTTCACAACAATAGAAAGCAACTGGCGGTCCTGGCAAGACGCGGTCGGGGAAATACAACTGGCCTTAAATTCTACCACCAACCGCGTGACTAAGTCAAGCCCGTTGGAACTACTAATCGGTAAAACAGCGAGACCCTACGGCTTATCCCTACTCGACAATATCGAAGAAAGAGAAGTAAATATCTCCCATATAAGACAGCAGGCGATAAAGAATATAGAAGCAAGCGCCAAATACGATAAGGATAGGTTCGACGAAAACAAAGCTAAAATAGTTAGGTTCAGCCTTGGCGATTTCGTATTACGCAAAAACGAGGAAAGAAACCAGACGAAGTTAGATCCGAAATTCAGGGGTCCATTCGTAATAGCAGAGACTTTGGAAGGAGATAGATATACCCTAAAAACCTTAGACGGCAAACGATCATATAAGGACAGACACGACAGACTGAGAAAAATGCCAGAAGGTTGCGTCCCTGCTGAGTTAGACGTCTGCGGTGATAACAACGGCGGTGATAATAACGATGCAAGTACACTGACCTCAGAGGATCATTAACACTGCGTTGTGGTCGTAGTAATACACCAAGTGGTTTTATATGCTTTTTGTTGTAAACCGTTGAGTGGGTTTACGTGCTTTTTGTTGTAAACCGTTGAGTGGGTTTACGTGCTTTTTGTTGTAAACCGTTGAGTGGGTTTACGTGCTTTTTGTTGTAAACCGTTGAGTGGGTTTACGTGCTTTTTGTTGTAACCCGTTGAGTGGGTTTACGTGCCTTTTGTTGTAAGCCGTTGAGTGGGTTGATGTGCTTTTTGTTGTAACCCGTTGAGTGGGTTGATGTGCTTTTTGTTGTAACCCGTTGAGTGGGTTGATGTGCTTTTCGTTGTAACCCGTTGAGTGGGTTGATGTGCTTTTGGTTGTAACCCGTTGAGTGGGTTTATGTGCTTTCTGGGTGTAATGCACCCAACGTGGCAATATGATCCAACAAACTGAGGTTCACCAGTGTACGAAATCGAAAATGATCTGTTGTGTCATTACGGTCTGACTGGCGACTCACAGAACGCACCTAACACTTTGAATACAAATTATAACATTACAAATTCCTATTCTCTTTTATTTTTCTGTTGTCAAACCTCCGAACGAAACTTTGTTATTGCACTGGACCCTTGACTTGCTTGGACATTTAGTTAAATCGTAAATAATGTCAGTTGAATCTAATGTAAGAAAACACGATATTTTAGTTACACACGAGGACGTGTGATAGTCAGGAAGGCCGTGTCGGAGATGAAAGAACACCGGAGCCTTTGGAATTTTGGATAATCCCGCAACATTGTAACCTAGAGTCTACTATAGCTGTAATTGAACAATTGTAGTTATTCAACCCGATTGTAATTGTTCGAGAGTCGTGATAATGAGCTTGGGCTCGAGGCGACAGTCAGTCGCCGAACGTAGCCGCGGTCACGGGATGAACGCTTTGTCTAACAAAGGTATGGAGTAATTCTATAGCTCTCCTTAAAAGAAATATTCGTGGCGACACGCGACAGTAAACATTCCAACGGTTTCTGTCCTGTGGCTCGCCACACGCAGACCCTATTCTTCGAGTAAGATGATTGCCAGATGTCGATGCGTCTCCGCAGTACATGTTCGGCTAGCCTGAGGGCCCGTTATAAATCTTAAGATTTAGCTAACTAAAGTCCTTCAAACAGACAAACAGTCTTTGTCCCAACTACGGGAAAACAGAAGAGACCTATTTTTCAACGAGCGGCGTCTCCCACTAGCAACTTTCCCTCGAGGGCGGCTAGCATCTTTTTCTAACCACCGATATGGAGATTGACCAATTAGCAGCAACGCCAATTTCCCTTACTTTCTGAACGAAGGCTTTTCTCGACGAATCCGATGATCTCGTGTCCTTAGACACACCCCATTATAGTTCTTCTTTGTGGCATCATCGGGACGGAAACTCGCTCTCTCGCTTGCGATCTCATCGACGAAAAGGTTGACACCTTACGGTCAGTGAATATCACCAAAGAATCTGACATGGAGTACGTACACCTACCATCCCGTTGGCTGCGTATTTGTTAGTGAACCTAAGATCATTGTCACTAGTGTTGCAAGTGTATGATCATCGTCAGTTTGCGTCAACTCTGTAACCTTTTTGTTTGTGTCAATAAAAGTCACTTCCGTGGTCTAAGAAGATGGATAGCTTCAGTGAAGAATCATTACCTACCCCAAGTCCTCACCGTGATAGCGACTCGAGCCCGGACTCGGATCGTGACTCGACATGTCAATAGGAAAGGATGTACTTACTCTTAATAGGTGTGTACCCCTACGAGGTAAGACTTGGGCGAAGCGCGGTGATGTGTGAAGAATGTTTCGATTTTAGGAGGTAGAACAGGATATCCTGAGAAGTGGAGTTTTATATTAAATTATATTAAAGTTATATTAATTTTATAATAGTAATATTATTATTATGGCAATAAACATTGTGCAGGTACGATGAAGTTTAGCATTTTTTACCTATTTAACAGCAGATAGTTTATTGTAATTGACTATAGAGTTTATACGATTAATTGTTTACTAATATCGACTAGAGAAGGAGGTTTTTAACTCTCCATATATCTATCAATGTTTATGTGTTTTATTAATTATTACTTGGTTGTAAGCATATATGAAGGAGATACTTACTTGCTTTTACTAATGTACTTACTTGAGAGGTAAGTCTTGGCTTGCGTAGTGTTTAGGGAACGAGGTTTTTGATATCTAAAAATTGACTTTGAATTATTATTCATGAAGTGGATCTCGCTAGGATATCTATGCTCATTTTAATAATGGACTTCCGTTGATGCATTTCCTAGCAAAAGCGTCTCCCCACGACTGGTCAAAAATACAGTATGCTTGTGCGAATTTCAACAAAATTGCAATGGGTTACAATGGATTACAAAGGGGGAGGGAAGTGCAATGAATTATTACGATAAATTGTAAGGGGTGTGAAGTGGGATGAGGTGATAGGAGAATTGGTGTGAGTGGAATAGTATTAAGTGAATACCAGGGTGTATGTTACATGGCTCCATCAAGCGGCGGTATTAGGCGGGGGGGGGGCGGTGTATCGCTCACACCAGTTCCCGGGCCCCTTTCAATCGCAGCCGGGGCGGTCATCGTGGAGGTTTTAGTCGGCTGGAGTCCGGCACTACCACGCCGCTTTTCCCCAGAAGCGACCTGGTGTCCGTGCGGATTTCCTCCACGTTAATAAAAAAAAAGGGTGTATGTTACAAGGGAGTCGACGTGGATTATGATCGAGTGAGTGAGTTACAATATGTTTGGGTATAATTAAATGGTAATATCTTCGCTGAACAAAAATAAATGGAATAATTGGAGGATCTAATGTTAAATGTGAGAGAAACAAGAAGTGTAATGCTCGATAATCATGGCGTGATGAGTCATAGATGAACAATATCAAAGAATATAAAGCAATAAATTATTGAATTATTGAATTAAAATATGAAGAGGAGTTGGTAAAGTCGAGTATCTATAGAAAATGGAATTACGAATCTCAATTTAAATGATAAAACTTTAAAAGGAAATAAAATTAGAATTGAATTAGAAGAAGCCAGAGTTCAATAAAATATAATAAAGAGTGGTAATATAATGAAGGAGTATTACGTAGAATACTACATAATATAATTGAACAACTATATAAATATAAAGTTTTAAGAAGAAATTTATTTTCAACCTTAAGTAATTTAAATACAATAGCTTAGGATAAATATGTTTGGAACTATAATGACTCGTCAGATAAAGTCAGTTCATAATGGAAAACAGTGAAAGAATTAGAGAGTGGAATTAGAGAGAAAGGAATTAATAGGAAACAGTAGATAATTTAAAAAGTAATAAATTAATGTATATAACGTATTAGTAAATGTTTAATATGCGTGAGTACGTTGTTGTAGATAATTCGAAAGGACGTTGGTTGTTCGCATTTATTGATGAGTTATTATAGCTTCATAACTACAAATTAATTAATTAATTAATTACAAACTATTAAATTAATGGTTAAGAATGGAAAGATTAAAAACGCCTTTAATAACAATAACTCATCACGCTAAGCCTGTTTATCGTGTTTTGTTTTTGTTTTAGTCGTTATTTATTTTACTTTTAATTGAATAACGAGAATGGTTTTGTATTAATTGACAACGCAACAGTATTTAATATTGGCTTCGAGATGATAATTAATATAATAGATTTAAATGGTGTAAGATTATGAAGTATGATAGAGAATGCAATTGCACACGATGGAACACAATAATATACTAACACTGCCCTTTGGGTGGCTTCGACACGATTAATACCTGCTGGATTGGCACATGAATATTAGTAGATCGATGAATTGAAGAAGGTACATGTGGGTGGTAGCATTGGGGCAAGGTGAGGTTTTCTTGTCACTAGGGTCAACTGTGAGTTGATGGGATAGGGGAAATGCAAATGCAAATGCTTATATGCAATGCAGTGTAGGAAGTAGGGCTCACATAATAATTTGAACGACGTGATGAGACGCGCACGTGTCATACGGTTGCCATATTGGTAAACGGGCCCCTTCTTTAGGGGCTTTATGATACATTAAGGAGTGGTGCCATCTACATGTATGAAGTGAAGTATTATTCAATATGAAATGGTATGTGTCAATCTGGCTAAGTGAGCCACCTGGTGGCAATGGTTAATTAAGAAAGATTAGTAACATGTACCGAGGGACATCTATGCAGTAGGGCTCGATGTATGCTGTTACAGTGGAAACCTCATGTACCTCCGAATTAAAAAGGGTTTACCCTCCGATGAGCAAGAAAAATCATAATTATTGGCGGAGTGAACAGTTGATGAAGTTAAGAAAGGAGGTGATGACGACGAGAAGAAGAGCTAGAGAGCAATGGCGAGAGGAACTGGAGACGCGGCACAGTGGATTTAGGAGTTGCGGAAAAAGAAGAGGCAGATGAGGAAACTGATTCGAACGAACAAGGAGAAGGGTTGAAAGGAGTTCTGTGCCTCGTTGGGCAGGGATCCATAGCGAAGGCCGTACAGGGCTATCATGACGTAGCTTTTCTTAACGAGACCGAGGGGAAATATAAGTAGAACCCACGGGAGTATTAGTGTCAGCGAGGGCTTGATCACGAAGGAAGCGCTACTGGATGCCGGAGCTGAGATGAACCGGAATAAAGCGGTTGGTGTAGATGGCATACCAGGAACGGTGGTAAAAGAAATTGAAGGTTGCAAAATTACGTGTTGAACAGTGTTATCAACTGAGCACGAAGAAATTCGTTTTTCTTGAAAATGAAGCTTTATATGGAAAGATCTTATTCCACATTTTTCTCTTATTTTTGCACGTCAAATAACTTCCCTCTGCTTAATCGGTAACTAACCAAATTTACATGTTTCAAACAGATTTCCAAGATCAATTTTCTCGAAAACAAAGCCTGTTATTCTTTATATCTTTCTTGTTTTTCTTCGTACAAAACTGTTTTTCGTTTGTTCCTATTACTTGACCGGATCTTATGTTTCACATATTCTAACATACTCTATTCATATAAAAATTCGTAGTATAATAATCGTTACTTTCGATATTAAAATCATTATTAAATATTCGTTTAATTAATCTTAAAATTGTGATACAATCATAAAAAGCTATCAAAAGAATGATGTCTAGATTTTACAAGCATGCCACAAAATATATATGTCGGAGATGAAAGGACACCGGGGCCTTCCTTTGGAATTCATCGGAAAACCCTCAATATTTTAGCCTCTATAACTTAACTCGATTACAATTGTTCGAGATTTGTGATAATGAGCTTGGGCTCGAGGCGACAACCAGTCGCCGAACGTAGCAGCGGTCAAGGGATGAACGCTTTGCCTGACAAAAGTATGAGGTAATAGTATAGTTCTCCTTAAAAAGAAATAGTTGTAGCGGTACTCGACAGTAAACATTCCAACGGTTTCTGTCCCGTGGCTCGCCACACGCAGACCCTATTCTCTGGGTGCGACGATTACCAGACGTCGATGCATCTCCACAGTACATGTTCAGCTAGCTTGAGGACCTGTTATAAATCTTAAGATTTAGTTAACTAGTTAAGTTCTTCAAACAGACAAACAGTCTTTATCCTAACAGTCCCTAAATCTCTAACACCTACTGCAGGAAGATACGGGAAATCTGTTTTCCTCAAGGACGACGCTTCCCGCTAGCAACTTTCTCTCGAGGGCGGTTATTATCCTTCTTCAACCATCAACATAGAAATTAACGAATTAACAGCGACGTTCATTTCCCTCACTTTCCTAAGGAAAACTTTCCTTAATGAATCCGATTATCTCGTACCCTTAGTCACACCTCCGCAGCGTCATCGTCACAGAAGGACAGTTCCTCTACGTTCCTTGAGTAGTCATCATCTTAATTTATATCGCGCACTTTGCTCAATCGCCACCTTAACTCATCGTCTATCAGTTGTAACCGAGAATTGCGAATCGTCAAGTGTAATCGCGAGTTCTACGCAAAGTGTCGAAAGAGAGAATTGTTAATAAATATACTGTTTAAATATCTCCGAGTGTTTTCTTTTGGCATCTATTACGCCCTACACACTTCAAATTCACAAGACATGATCCGTTAATTTCGCGATTTCCTGTGTCTTCTACGTGACACTATCTTCCATTATTGTGTGGAAGAGAAATCGGATGATATTAATAACTTAAAAAGAAAGAAACAAAATCAAGAGAACATGGTAGCCGCCAAAAGAATAACAATTGAAAAGTTACAAAAAGTACCAAAGATAAAAAACGAAACAGAGAAAAACGAACGTGTGTTGAACGAACAGGAGAAGAAAAGGTTAAACTGAAATATACCAAACCTTCCAAACAAGATTTGAGATATGCGCTTAACAATGTTAATAATGGTGACGATAACGAGCAGAAGCCAAGGATATTTGCGTATGGATTTTACTGGGATAACAACCCTGATTTAACTCTCCTTCAGCCTAAAGAGTCATCTAACGATTGTGAAGAAAAGCCAAAACTGAGAAATAAGAAATTAAGTGCCGCTGAACGTTGAGAACAGAAAACACAGAAGGAACGTGAAGTTCGTCAAAGAGAAGAAGCGCTCGTCAATAACCAGTTATCAAATTCTGTAGATCAGTTCGACAGATTAGTTTTAGCTATTCCAGACAGTTCAATAGTATGGCTACAGTATACGGCATACCGTCTACAAGCAACAGAAATAGAGAAAGTAAGAGCAGTCGCGACAAGAGCGGTGTAAACGAATAATTTCAGGGAACAGAAGGAAAAATTAAACGTTTGGAAGGCTTAGTTGAATTTAGAATCGAAATTTGGAATTCCTGACTCATTAAATGATGTTTTTCAAGAGGCAGTGAGGTCTAACGACTCACTGAAAATATACAGTCACATGTTGGCTGTTCGTGTCGTGGCTGGCAGGCAGATGGAATTAGAAAAAACAATTAATACCATGATTGGGAAGTTTAAACATATTCCCGAGACATGATTTAATAGTGGAGAAGGATTATTAAAAATCGAGGCACATTATGCAGAGAGCATTGCAATCTTTGCCAGTATCTGAACGTAACAAGTACTTTCTCCAGGGCACCCCCAAAATTTCATTTATGAAGTAAGCACTCTATGAAATTAGAAATATCAACTCGTTTTGGTTATTATTATCGCACAACTTGTCTTCTACATAGTATTTCTTTTCGAAAGCAAATCTTACCATGCAAATAGGCATAATAATTTATTCTGTGAAACTTAATGAAATATTTCGTTTTATTTTAGAATGAACAGTATAAGACAGATCTATCTTCAAAATTCTTCAACAGTCTCTGATTTTTTTGCTTCACAAGCTGCAGGCAACTGATCCTAAACCAGATGGAGGAATCAGCTACATCGGGGCAATAAGCAACGAGGCAACCCACGCGCGACTACATCACGAATCAAGAACATTATATCCAGAGATGAATAAACCATAGACTTATGGTACGATCCATATTTTTATGTCCATAGTCTATGACTACATTTATGAAAAAGTAGACGGTGACCGCGCGGTTTTTGATTTAGCTTCTCAATTTTGGCTACTAACTATTAAAAATTTGTAGTTCGTCCAAAAATTCAAATCGTGTCTCTCTTCAAATTGATCGATGATACACTTCATACAGAGCATCACATAAATGAATCGGTAGAGATCTCGAGTCGAAACAATATAAATCTACATTATTTAATGTCTTCATGATGCAGCATGGATTACCTCAAAAATATGCTTAAGAAGATAGACGCAAAACATAATAACCACGAACGGGAAGTATAAAAACGAAGACTTCTTGGACAAGGGTATCTACCTGGGTACCTACAAAACCAAATTGTACAATTTCAGGCACAATTCAAATGTCGCCGAGACCTCTGAAGAAGTCAATAGCGCGGACGTGGTTGTAACGATCGATTAGCTAAAACTACTGCTGCACAATGGAGCAGTTGCGTCCCAAACGTACTAAAAGATTTTTGATTAGACATATTCCTGTTTTTGTCATTACAGAATAATCAATAAAAAGGACGCACTTGAGATCAGAGAAATTGTAAATATGTCAATTTATTATTACTTTTTTCATTTTTATCTGTATCAATATTAATAGTATTTTGCATATGTGGTAGAAAACTTTACATAACTGGACTGTTTTAGGTATTGTGTAATTAAGGTTGTATTTTCAACCAATCGCGGGGAGACGTAATCGCGCGGAAACACATCAGCGGGAGTCGTAAATTCCCGTTACGATTATAATAATCAACGTCGAGAATAGATCGATCTCCTGATTTCCGTTAAGATAATAGAGGTGGTTGAGGTGGTATAGCGCTGCGATTAACAGGATTATAAACTATATATTTTCAACAAATTGATACAACGAACTTACGCCGTTGCGTATGATATATGTCGTAGACGACGATTTGGCGTATGAAGATGCGATACACATGCACAGTATTCTTTGGTAATACAGCAAGGCCCTTACAGTTGAGTTTCTTGTTGTAGTTGACGTAGTAATAGAGGAGACTGATGTTCCGATCTCATGCAATTACGGAGGAAAGCTCGGTGTGGGTGTGTTTTCTTGAACGAAGAAAGCGGATTCGTTCCTCACACTTTTCGTTAATAAGGTGAGAGTAACGATATGTGATGCCTATTGGTTTCAGTCATGTTAATGAGTGGTGAGAGGAGAAGGAAACCTCCTACCAACCTTGCTAGGGGGTGTCATTGTTTACAGGAAAAAACCGGATTTTCCGTTAGATAAATATCCACTTTTTCCGTTAGGTCACTGCCCGCAGTCTCCGTAATTTTTAAGAGCGCCTAATAAGCCTAAGGACCTTTCCAATAACCCTCTATAAACCGAAAACCTTTCTAGGCTTAAAAAGTCCTCCAGGACAAAAGGATTAACTTAAAACATGTGTTAAAATAATGACGTTAAAAAGTTAAAGTTTTATGGTGGGGCCTTAGATTTATTGAGGGCCTGTTTAATGGTGCTTGGGTTTTGACGGTCCGACAATGAAGGACGTCGCACGGATCATCTTGCGCGACGTAACATAGGTTTTGCTCACGTGATGTAATGAAATATGTGTCAAAATGTTTTATTATTTTTAATCATTTTGTACACTGCTTTTCTACATATTCTACAGCCATTTCTTGAACACGAGTCATGTCTTCCTCAGTACCATGCTGCTCTTCAACATTTTTTTTATTATTTATTGATTTAAATTTTTACAATTTGTCCAGTAGGACATTTGGTAAAATATTATAGCGGTATACTAATATAACATGTGGGTGGCTACCCCCAGCGGGGTACCATTATCGTGTTTGTTAGGTTATGTCCTTGTGAGATCGGATGCTTTTTCGATGTCCATAAAGAGTGCCGTGCAGTATTGTTTTGTTTTCAGCACCTGTAAGATTTCATTGACGAGTCTGTGCGTTTGTTCTATTGTGGAGTGTTTGTTTCTGAATCCGAATTGGTGATCCGGTATTAGTTGATTTTTCTCTATTATGGGTTTTATCCGGTCGTAAATTATTTTTTCTAGTATCTTAGAGAACACCGGAAGTAGTGAGATTGGTCGGTAGGATTTGGTTTCGTGTGGGTCCTTGCCTGGTTTGGGTATCATTATAATTTGTGCCAGTTTCCAAGTTTTTGGAAAGTATTGTATTCTTAGTATTGCGTTAACTATTATTGTGATTTGTCTTATTCCTTTTGGCGGAAGGTTTTTTAAGATTTTGTCGTTAATTAGGTCGATTCCTGGTGCTTAATTATTTTTTGTTTTCTCAATTATGTTTCTGATTTCTTGTGCTGTTGCTTTGGGTATGGTGTAGTGATTGTCAGTTGGTGTACTAGTAGTTAGCGCATCCTCGTCCGTATGACTATTGTGGTTGCTGTTGTTGATATTATGTGGTGTGAATGTGTTGCATAGGTGGTTGGAAAATTCTTCAGCTTGCTCTTCGTTGCTTCTTGCCCATTCTTCTGGTTGCTGGTACCAGTTTTATTGTCTTCTTTATTTTTTTTGTGGCTTTCCATAGGGAGTAGTTGTAGTTCTCGTGAGCAGATAATGACTCGATGAACTTTGTGAACTCGTTGTTATTGTGCTCTTTTATTTTGTTTTTTATTTCTTTTGTGAATTTGTTTAGGTGTTTTTTGTTTTCTTTTGTTCTGTGTTTTTGCCATTTTGCTTTCGCTTTTCTTTTTTCTCTAATTTTTTCGAGGATGTCTAGTGGAACTGTTTTTGTTTGTCTGTTGGTTGTTTCAGGTATAGTGGTTGCCCTTGCTGCTTCTTGGATAGTTTCTGCGAATGTTGTTACTGCTTGATCGATGTGTTCAGGTGTTTTCAGTGGGATGTTGCAGCTGATTTTGCTCTCTATTATTTCTTTGAATATTTGCCATTTGGTGGTTTTATTGCATAGCTTCTCTGTGCTGCTGTAAAGTATTGGTTTGTTTCTGTATTCAATTATTATGGGCGTATGGTCGAAGGTAAGCTCGAGGCTGGGTGCTATGTTTAGTTTATTTGCGTTTAGCCCCTTTGTAACTGCAAAGTCTAGCAGGTTAGGTATTTTGCTCAGGTCTGTCGGCCAGTATGTCGGTCTTCCTGTGGATAATATATTGAGGTTATTGTTTCTAATGTATTTTTCCAAGGTTCTACCTCGAGGTGTAGTGATTCTTGATCCCCATAGTGTGTGCTTTGAATTATAGTCTCCCGCTGCAATGTACTTGTCACCTAAGTGTCGAAAGTACTCTTCCCACATTTGCGTTGTAGATTTGTGTCGCGGCGGTACGTATACTGCTGACAACTGCAGTTGGTTGCTGTTAGTCTGTACGGTAACGGTGGTTGCTTGTATATGTTCCTTACTGACCTGACTGTGTAGGTGATGTTTAATGTCGTTTTTTTATTACTACTGCCATCCCTCCGTGTGCTTTCCCTGAAGGATGCTTGGTGTCGCATATGGTGTAGTGCGGTATTTTTTTATAGCTGTTCATTGTGAGGTGTGTTTCTGAAACGAGTAGTATATCGATGTTGTTGCTATACAGGAATGTTTTAGTTTCTAGGGCCCTTTGTTGTAGGCCGTTAGAGTTCCAGGTTGCTATTTTAAGCGTGTCTATTTTTATTTTTTGCTCATCATGTTAGTAAGTAATTGTAACATGTCTGTTATCTGCTGTGTTTGCTGTCTGAGGAGTTCGTTTTGTTCGCTTATCATTTTTGTGAGTATTTCGGTGTTTTTTATGGAATGTTTTATTAACTCTTTGATTTCTGTAGCGTCGTTGCTGTGGTTGTTCTATTCTTGATTATCTAGGGGTGACGACCGGTTGACTATTTGCGCGTAGCTTCGGTTTTTGACGGTATTGGTGTTAGTGTGGTTATTGTTCATTACATGCTGTGTATTTGGTGTTGACATAGATTCTGTGTTGTCTTGTTGCGTGTGGAAATTGTTGTGTGTCCTGTTTTGAATCGGCGGGAAGAGTTTGCTTTGTAGTTGTTTTCTGACTACGCAGCCTTTGTAGCTGGCTTGTGTTCACTGTTAGGTGCTTTCCTGCGCATTCGACACACGCCGGGTTTCTGTTGCAGTAGTTTTTTGTGTGTCCGTATTGTTGACACCGCATGCATTGTGGTATATCTTTTTTATGTCTGGGTGGCTCGACTGTGATTATTGTGTTTGAGATTTTTTTAATTTCAAATATTTCTTTGTTGTTGCTTTTCGGTTCTAACTCTATTAGGAATAGCGGTAGTGGTTGCTTAGTGTCAAATCTGGCTAAATTGTTGATCGTTCTTACCTGGTGTCCGATCTTGGCCAATTCCTCGCATATTTTGTTTGTATTTGTTTTGGAGTGTAGACCTCTGATGACTGCTTTGCAGCTCTTGTCGGATTTGGGTTGGTAAGTGTGATACCCAGCGTTTTCTTCCTTTAGCGCTTTAGTTACTTTTCTGTAGGTTTCTGGGGTATTAGTTTGTACTTTTACCTGGTCCAGTTTGAGCTGTTTGATAGTGCAGTTTTCTTTTCCTGCCGTGCTGTTTAGCAGATCAATGAGGGGGTCTATTATTTTTGCGTCTATGTAGATTGGTGGTGGCTTGGGAGTGTGTGTTCTTGGTTTTTCTGTAGGGTCTGTGTCCATCTCTTCTGTCAGTGAGCTGAAGGAGTTTTGTGTAGGAATTTCTTGTAGCCATTGTTGACTTTCTGTTTCTGTGGTCCTCCTATCGTTTGTGTTTGTGTTTATTTTTCTTTTTTTGCTGGGAGTTACAGTTCTCCAACTTTCGTTATGTTGTGGTAGATCCTTGTTAGTATTGCTCTTTACGTCGTCTTCTTGTATTATTTCCATTTCTATTTCTTTTGTATTTGCGCAGTCCTGTACTTCTCTTGTTGTTTTAATCGGTCTCTGTTGGTCTACTGCCCTGCTTATAGTGTATGTTTCTCCTTTGTTTAGTATTCTTATTGATGGTACTTTTTCCATCCTCGATTGGTTCTGTTGCTCTACTCTTGTCGCACAATGTCGGAGACACTATGTTTTACGTACGCATAGCTCAACTTTTTAAAGAGGATCTTTACCTTTCTAGGCGGTAATGCCTGAACAACTGCTCTCTCTAGAACTTTCCTGTAAATACAAATTATTAGAAGATAAATTCTGTATGAAATTAAAAAGACAAAATATAGTTGAAAAAATATTTTTACCTTGCTATATCAGTATCATTAGATTTAACTAGAGAATCAACATAACAAGACCATATATCCACCTGTTTCGGATAAGAACTTAGAATTTGCTCAAACAGAGTTACTGCTCTCTCTTTATTTCTGTAGTGTACATACGTTCAGATGCTGGCAAAGATTGGAATGCTCTCTGCATAATATGCCTCGATTTGTCCCTCAAACCCATTTTTAGCAACCCTTCTCCACAATTAAATCACATCTCGGGAATACAGTTAAATTTTCCAATCATGGTATTAATTGTTTTCTCTAGTTCCATCTGCCTGCTAGCCTCGACATGAACAGTCAACATGTGACTGTATACTTTCAGTGAATCGTTAGACTTCACTGCCTCTTGAAAAACATCATTCAGTGCTTTAGGAAATCCAAATTTAGACTCCAAGTTCAACCAAGCCTTCCAAACGTTTAATTTTTCCTTCTGTTCCCTGAAATTAATCGTTTTCACCGCTCTTCTTGCAACTGCTCTTGCTTTCTCGATTTCTGTTGTTTGTAAATGATATTCCATATACTGTAACCATACTATTGAACTGTCTAGACTAGCTAAAACTAATCTGTCGAACTGATGTACAGAATTTGGTAACTGGTTATTGGCGAGTGCTTCTTCTCTTTGACGTATTTCACGTTTCTCCTGTCTTTTTTGTTCTCGACGTTCAGCGGCACATAATTTCTTATTTCTCAGATTTGGTTTTTCTTCTACTTCATCTTCACTATCGCAAGATGACTCTTCATCCTGAAGGAGAGTTGAGTCAGCATATTTCAAATCTTCTTCGGAGGCTTTGGTATCTTCCAGTTTAATCTTTTCTTCTCCTGTTTGTTCAACACACATTCTCTTTGAATATTCCTTTTCTAAATCTTTCTCTGGTTTTTCTCTGTTTCGTTTCCCTTTGTTTTTCATGTTTCGTCTTCCCGTAACTTTTCAATTCTTATTTTTTTGGCGAGTGCCACGTACTCTTGATTTTGCTTCTTTCTTTTTAAGTTATTATTATCATCCGATTTCTCTCTCACACAACACTTCTTTTCAAATGCAGATTTTATGACGCTGAGAGACATAATATCGGATTTTTTGAAATTTAATGAGGTGTAACATTTAATTTTAGAATGAATAGTATAAGGTGTTAGATCTGGCAGTAAACTATTTATGTGACGACGTACAGGTATCGCAGCTAAAGTTCCGTTGCCAATACTTTGAAGGAGCATCAGGATAAACCAATTTGTCACCATTAAGATTCTACCACGTAGCAATTTACCGTCAGGAAATTGTATTTGCTTATTTTGTTTGGCACATATTTTGGCACTTATGCATTATTAACGATAACGTGGTCGATTGGACAAGCTCATGTACGTAATTTTTCCATATAATCGTCCCAGAAATTTTGTCCCCTATTTTTTTATTCTCAGAGTAATGATTCTTAGACACTATACCTAGCAAGTTATTCTGCAATTGAACAACCAACCAATCAGGCGTAATTTTTTCAATCTCTCCAGTAACTCTCTGCCCTAATTTGACAGATGCAATGGGTCTGTTTTTGTAATATGAATTCCTTGAAAGTTCTACTAATTTATTAAAATACAGGATCAATGGATTCAATGCTGCCACTATTCTACTTTTAGGATTAGATGGACCATCGTATATTTTCTTTAGCGGTAATGTTAGTCTTAATTGTTGTTCTTTCCTGTTAATAGAAAATATTTTTGCCAATAAAATTTGGTTTGTGTGCAGTAGATTAAAATTACTAACGTTACTATGGGATACATATCCAAATGGCGTATATTCTGCAACTGGAAAAATAAGTCTTATACCAGTCTTATACCCATATCCTTGATCGTACAGGGTATACAGTCTCCTATTTTCAGTTTTTCAAAATTCCTGTACCTTCCTTGAGTTGCAAAAGTCCTAGTTAAAATTAAATTAGGTACTGTAGCAAATAGAAGAGCTGAAAGTGTATGTCCAGGAACATATTTTGATGCTAGTAGAGCTGCAATCTCCATACAAGGTGACATGTGACCATCTAGTAAAAATCCTGTACTAACAGTTTGTCCTTTATATCTACTGACTCTTAAATATAATCCCTGAGCGGATGATTCTATTATTGTGCCCTCTACTTCTTCACGAATATCGAATGTTGCTTCTTCAACTTTTATGTCTTGATTAGCCACATTTAGAACTACTTTTCCCGAATCTGTGTTCACTGTTTGAATTTTTACCAAAATTGTTTGTCCAGTTGAATAGTTTCAATTTACGTTAGATGTTTCCAGCTCGAGGGCAGTATGTGGAATCCAACCTTTGACATCCCCGAAAAACTTTACCAATATTCCACGCTTATGTATTTGAACGATAGTTGCGTGGTGTTTCGAGTCAATTTTCGCGTCTTGTATGTTTCCTAAAATGGGCAAGTCACTCGTTATTAAAGACCTTTTCAAAGTGAGATATACTTTTTTCGGCCTATATAAACGAACAAGACTCTTGCTTCTACTTCTTTGTCGACTTTCAGCTTTTGTAAGGGACTTAGATCTTCGTCAGATATATGATCTGGTGGAATTTTAACATTAAATTTACCAAGTTGTACATTAACGAAATCATTCAGTTTATCAATATTTGTAATCTTTACATTTACCACGTCGCCAGGTTTAAATGTTATATAGTAAATGACAACGTACATATTTTATAAACTGGCACATACAATCGTTTAGTGTAATGGTCGGGGTATCTACGTGTACTCTCTAAGTCACAAGTTAAGTAATTGCGAAGGCATATTAAGTTGAGTTATAAGTTTCAATTCCAACGAAGTAAGAACCTAATCCTTCTCATTCGCGCAAGCGAGAGAGCGGGAATCAAAGACTAATGTAAAATAATGCCTAGCATAGTGCTAATACCACGTACCATATAGTTGCTGAAACTTTTATGCTTCATACATAGACATAAACATAAATTGTTTCAATATAAATATTAATAATAAATATTAATTGAATGAATATAGATAACAATGACCACTATAGGTTTCATATATAAAGTATTAGACCGAACGAGGTATGAAATATACAAGATATAGTACTCCTTATAACATTTATAATAAAACAATCGTCTGCTCAGATATAATTTTTTCAATTTATAAAAATATGAATTTACACAAACACTCGCACTTTACTTATCATTACTTCCACAACAACGTTCTCTTTCTAAAGTTCAGATTTTCGTAACTGCAGATAAACGTTACACCCACATAGGCACTCATCATTTTTTTGTATTCTACTACAATAGCACTTGCTACAGTTCTGCTCGTAAAGAAATCTGACAGGCGTGTAATAGACAAAAAATCATTTATCAATAAGAGGAAGCAGTCGCGAGCGAGTCAGTTATAATTCGAGTTTCACGAGTTATTAACGGTAATTAACGGAGTTATACGAGTTATCGAGTCATCTGCGAGCAATCATACACTGTTTTTACGAATACGTTTGTACGAGCGTCTCTCGACAGTACTTATATTTGTCGGAGATGAAAGAACACCGGAGCTTTTGGAATTTTGGATAATCCCGCAACATTGTAACCTAGAGTCTACTATAGCTGTAATTAAACAATTGTAGTTGTTCAATCCAATTGTAATTGTTCGAGATTAGTGATAGTAAGCTTTGGCTCGAGGCGACAGTCCGTCGCCTAACGTAGTCGCGGTCAAGGGATGAACGCTTTGTCTAACAAAGGTATGGAGTAATTCTATAGCCTTCCTTAAAAGAAATATTTGTGACGGCACGCGACGGTAAACATTCCAACGGTCTCTGTCCTGTAGCTCATCACACGCAGAGCCTATTCTCCGAGTAAGATTATTGCCAGATGTCGATGCGTCTCCGCAGTACATGTTCGGCTAGCCTGAAGGCCCGTTATAAATCTTAAGATTTAGTCAACTAAAGTCCTTCAAACAGACAAACAGTCTTTGTCCCACCTATGGGAAAATAGGGGAGACCTATTTTTCAACGAGCGGCGTCTTCCACTAGCAACTTTCCCTCGAGGGCGGCTAGCATCTTTTTCTAACCACCGATATGGAGATTGACCAATTAGCAGCAACGCCAATTTCCCTTACATTCTAAACGAAGACTTTTCTCGACGAATCCGATGATCTCGTGTCCTTAGACACACCCCATTATAGTTTTCCTCTGTGGCATCATCAGAACGGGAAAGTCATTCTTTCTCGCGATCTCATTGATGAAAGGAGTAACGCTTTACGACCAGTGAATATTACGCGTCCGACTTAGATTTTGTGAGCACGTTCATCTATCATCCCGTGGACCGCGGATTCGTTATTGAACCTAGGATCATTGTCATTAGTTTCTCGAGTACCTAACTACCACGGTTACTTGTCCGGTTCTATAATAATCGTATTTGCACTTGTCAATGTCTTCTCTATTGCATAACGACAACGTGTAACCCAAACGAAGATTCGTTTCACGCCCCTAACCCTAATTCTAATGTAAACCCGACATATATATATATATTATATATATATTTTATTATATTTATATATATATATATATATATATATATATATATATATATATATGTCGGATCAGCATTCGAATTTTGGGCGCGCGACGACTCTTCATGTGGACTAGCCATCGTTTCACAAAGCCGAGATTTTATTTACACGTATATACAGGTCTATCACTAAGCTTAACAAATAATAAGTACAACTAATAATAAGTCTAACAAACACTAAGCCTAATGAATAATACGATCTACGAATAATTAAATTAAATAATACTATTAGCAATGTTTGAGTTCAAACGAATCCACGGTCACCGGGATAACTCCTTACTAAGCGAAACTAACTTAGACGCAAATGCGATCCTCGAAAACGCTCGATGTATCACTCTCCAAGGCAATCGCAAGAATGCCGGCCTCGTGGAGATTTTTCTCCCTGTACGATTGCATTTTGTTTTCTATCCCCGTTTGGAAGCATCGAGAAGGTTCCAAACGCCGTTGCTAGGCACACTCGTTGGAAGCATCGAGAGAGTTCCAAACGCCGTTGCTAGGCAGTTTCTGCCTGGAGTTTTGGTTACTAAATACAATGTATGTCCCATTGCATCGGCACCTCCGAGGCAACATCACACGTGGCTCGGCCCGCTCTCGAGGCCGCATGCCGCCACAACCACACTTCTCGGAAAACACATACAACCACTCCAGACCTCCGTTAGATAAAACATCCATCCCGTGACCGTGGCTACGTTCAGCGACCGATTGTCACCTCGAACCCAATCTCGCTTATTACAAATCTTAAACAATTACAACTATAATAAAATCTAGGCTAAGGTACTAGAGGATGTTCCCAAAATCTCCAAGGAAGGGCTTCGGCTTTCCTTTCATCTCCGACACGGCCATCCTGACTATCACACGTCCTCGGGTGTACCTTCGTCAACAAAACAAAAGGAAACAAGATTAGTGTCATTGTGATTAGCATTCAAAGTGCCAGTTGCATTCTGCGTGCTTTCAGTCGGGTCGTAATGACATGACGGACCATTCTCGATTTCACACCCAAATGGGTCTCATCCTTCGAATCGCACATACTCTCAAAGTTCGTTACATAACCAGTTTCGTAACACGATCGCTGTCAACACTAGACCGCCTCCAGCCTCGTGACATTGTCACTGTCGGTACTAGACCAGCTCCAGCTTCGTGACATCGTCGCTGTCGGTACTAGACCAGCTCCAAATCCGTGACATTGTCGCTGTCGGTACTAGACCAGCTCCAACCTCGTGACATTGTCGCTATCGGTACTAAACCAGCTCCAACCTCGTGGCATTGTCGCTGTCGGTACTAAACCGGCTCCCAGCTTCGTGACATCGTCGCTGTCGGTACTAAACCGGCTCCCAGCTTCGTGACATCGTCGCTGTCGGTACTAAACCGGCTCCCAGCTTCGTGACATCGTCGCTGTCGGTACTAAACCGGCTCCCAGCTTCGTGACATCGTCGCTGTCGGTACTAAACCGGCTCCCAGCTTCGTGACATCGTCGCTGTCGGTACTAAACCGGCTCCCAGCTTCGTGACATCGTCACTCCCAGTGCCTGACCGCACTGAACTCCGTCCCATGGCCGCACCTGGGCTCATATAATTCTACGATCCTCTGGGATCGGGGTACTCGCATCGCCATGGTCACTGTTCTCGTCATCACAACAGACATCCAACTCCGCAGGAATGCGACTATCCGGCATTTTCCTTAACCTGTCATGACTGTACTTGTATGACCTTTTCCCATCCAGTGTTTTCAAGGTATATCGGTCTCCTCCCAGGACCTCCGATATCACAAACGGACCCCTGAATTTTGGATCCAATTTTGTCTGGTTCCTTTCTTCATTTTGGCGTAGTACCAAATCACCAGGATTAAACCTAACTACTTTAGCTTTGGTTTTATCGAATCTCTCTTTGTCATACCTAGCACTAGTTTCCATCTCTTTTATTGCCTGTTGTCTTACACTGGAGATATCTATTTCTTTTTCCTCGATGTTATCAGGTAGTAATAAGTCATACGGTCTTGCTGCTCTACCAATCAATAACTCTAAAGGACTCGATTTGGTTACGCGGTTGATGGTGCAATTCAAAGCCAATTGCATCTCCCCGATCGCGTCTTGCCACGAACGCCCGGTCGTTTCTACCGTTGTGAACATATTTTTTAACGTGCTCATAACACGCTCTACTTGCCCATTGGCCCTACTTGCACCGGTCGCGATCAAATGAACTTTGATTTGTTTGCTTGCACAGAATTCTTGAAACTCCCGGCCCGTGAAACATCTACCCTGATCTGCTATTATCCGACAGGGACTACCGAACAAAAACACGGCGGACTTAAGTGCCTTGATAACGCTGAGCGAATCCAATTTGCGTGTGTGATATAAGTGCACGAATTTCGTAAAGGCATCGATCAAGACGACGACATACTCTTTCGAGTCATTCTTGCCACTCAGCTTGCCCGTTATGTCCATATGCACCGTATGCCACGGTATGCCGGTCTTAGGTATAGGATGCAGTTCAGCCTGTATTTTACCTGAACTAGCCTTCGAAACTCTACAAGCATGGCAGTTCTCGACAAACTTGCGAACATACTTCGCCATTCCCTCGAACCAATAATACTCATAGAGCTTCTCGAGCGTTTTATCCCATCCTAAGTGCATAATTGACTGATGCACATGGTTGATGACGGACCATCTAAAACCTCTCGGAACAATGGGTAAGCAAAGGGTTCTGCCCTTTCGTTGTACTTTACGGTAAAGTGTACCGGATCGCAGTTCGTAGGTATTCGCGATATCTTCCGCGAGCTCTTCGTTCTGTAATTTATTAACGATTTCGGAGATTTGCGGATCGCGACGTTGTTCCGCTAATAGCCAGTCTTCGGAGATCTCGGCCAGATTAATCTCTTTCTCTGCGACCTTGTCTATCATACGGCGATTCAAGTCTACGGGGTTTCGCGAAAAGAAATCTACGTGGGCCATTCGTTTACCCTCTCGATACATGATGTCAAAATCGAATGTTTGCAAATAAGCCCACCACCTATAAACCCGGTCGTTTAAGTTTACTTTGTTGCTGGAGGCTTTCAAAGAATTACAGTCCGTAACTACTAAGAATTTCCGTCCATGTAAGTAGTGTCGGAAATGCTTAACGGCGCTTACTACTGCTAGTGTCTCCAGTTCGTACGAATGATACCTAGATTCCGCGGGACTGGTCCTTTTACTATAATATTCGATGACTCTGTTTTCCTTTTCGACTCTATGCATTAAAATAGCTCCATACCCCTCCGAACTAGCGTCGGTATGTAACTCTATGGGCCGATTGGGATCAAATATCATTAACACCGGCGCGTCGGTCAGAACGGAAATTATCTGTTGTCTTATCTTTTCGTGCCTGTCCGTCCAAGTTATGTGCTTGTTACTAGAAGTGAGTGCGTACAAGGGTTTCATCACTTGCGAAAATTTAGGAATAAATTTTCGGAAGTAAGAGGCCAAACCTATAAACTGCCTAAGCTGTGTGACGGTCGACGGTGCAGGTAAAGAATTCAAAGCTTGTATTTTTCCCGGGTTTGGACGAACTTCTCCGTTACGAATTACATATCCCAAATAAAGTACCGACGTCTTCAGAAAAGAACATTTAGCGAAATTGAAAGAAAATCCGGCGTTTACGAGAGTGTTTAGTACAGTGTGCAACCTTTCTAGAGCTTGATCTATTGAGTCGGCGATTATTAGAACGTCGTCCAAATAAACAACGACATACGAATAAGCGAGGTCGCCTAAGGCCTTGAAAATGGCTCTCTGGAAAACGGCTGGTGCATTTTTCAACCCAAACGGCATCGTCACGTATTCGTATTGACCGTCGGGGGTAACGAACGCAGTATATTCCGTCGAGTTAGGGTGAATGGGGATCTGGTGAAATCCGCTAGCCATGTCCAGGCTAATGAAGTATCTCGCACTCTGCAATCTCGCGATTTGGTCAGCAATAAGGGGTAAGGGATACCGATCCGCGACCGTATTTTTATTCAGCGCTCGAAAGTCTACGCACAATCTGTCTGAGCCGTCCTTCTTCTTCACGAGTATTATAGGGCTCGCGAACGGCGAATTACTAGGTTTTACAATTTGTGCTTTAATTAACTCGTCTATCCTCTCGCGTACTATTCTTCGCTCTTCCACGCTAAGCCTGTAAGGGCTTCTCTGCACGGTGACGTTGGGATCGATTAGCCGTATTTCCAACTGGCCCGTACTGACGCGAGTACGCGGGAAACCCGTAATGAATGATTCTTTGAATTTTTCGAGAACAGAGATTAATCGATCTTTATAGTTACCGATCACATCAGTGTCAACCTCGTTAATGTTGACCGCATCTTCTGCGACTTTACCACAAGCGTTAACGACCTTTGTTTTACAAATAACGAGGCTATCTTGCGCGATATTTACGTCGAATCCCTGGCTCAAAATCTCGCGACCAATCATGATGTCGTATTTTAGGTAATCGTCAGCAAGGACATGAAAAACTATCTCCAATGTAAGATCGTTAATACGAACAGTGGACAAAATCTGAAGTGTACTCTTAATACAAGTATTCCCGATCCCCCGCATCACTACCACATCGGTTATTCTTTTACCCGAAAATTTCGAGGCTAGGGACTCTTTGATTAACGAACACTCGGCCCCAGAATCAAAGTAAAATGGAAACGACTCACCCAGATGGCTTAATCTACCAGCCGGAGGTTCCACTACACAGGAGTCGATCCGGCGTTCGTCAATGGAATCGTAGTTTCTTTTCCGCGATGATGGGCAATTAGGCGCGATATGTCCCTCCTCGTGGCATTTGAAGCAGGTCACCTTCGACGATGCGGCTGGTCGTTTTTCCTTCGGGTTTCGTATATCCTGCTCCTTCCCCGTTTGTGTTTGCAGGCGACACTCCGTTCTCCTATGTCCGTGAGCACCACAGCGGTAGCACTTAATCCGAGGAACTGATAGCCTGCTTCGTTTAACTTCAGGTTCCGTTAGTGAATTTCTTGGCGAAAATGTCGGCTGATCGTTGTAAGGGAGAATCCTCATTTCATCATGAAATTGGTCCTCCGTCCTGATATTATTCGCGAGCGTTAGTCGCCGAAAGCGTCGATCTTGTGAACTCAGTATATAAAGGGCGAGGGCATTGATCACTTCGGGCATCGTTAGATCTTGCAACTTCATCTGCAGCATGGAGCGGAGGCGACTACCGTACGCTCCCGGGGATTCAGTCTCCGACGGTCGTTCTCTGGATATCCTTATTAACGCCGAAGCGGCTGTCTCTCTGCCACCAAAACGCGAAAGAAATTGTTCCTTAAACGTTGGCCAGGTAAGCTTTCCACCGCGCACCATTTGTGAAAGCCAATGCGCAGCAGAACCCCTTAGGGCGCGATTTAGAGCGGAAAGTAACGCACTCTCTTGCATCGGGTGGTCTTTCAAAATCAGATCAGCATGAGAGCACCACGCGGATGGATCGGCGCCCGCGCCTTCGGGGTCAAAACGTGGTAACGTTGCATCCTTAGATTCCGTACTCGGTCGTTGCTCCCCCGTTTTGTGCGCTAGCGTCTGAATTAACTCGCGCATAAGGTCCATTTGCCCTTGTAGCACTTTAAACGGTTCTGATCCCACTTCTGATGTCGGATCAGCATTCGAATTTTGGGCGCGCGACGACTCTTCATGTGGACTAGCCATCGTTTCACAAAGCCGAGATTTTATTTACACGTATATACAGGTCTATCACTAAGCTTAACAAATAATAAGTACAACTAATAATAAGTCTAACAAACACTAAGCCTAATGAATAATACGATCTACGAATAATTAAATTAAATAATACTATTAGCAATGTTTGAGTTCAAACGAATCCACGGTCACCGGGATAACTCCTTACTAAGCGAAACTAACTTAGACGCAAATGCGATCCTCGAAAACGCTCGATGTATCACTCTCCAAGGCAATCGCAAGAATGCCGGCCTCGTGGAGATTTTTCTCCCTGTACGATTGCATTTTGTTTTCTATCCCCGTTTGGAAGCATCGAGAAGGTTCCAAACGCCGTTGCTAGGCACACTCGTTGGAAGCATCGAGAGAGTTCCAAACGCCGTTGCTAGGCAGTTTCTGCCTGGAGTTTTGGTTACTAAATACAATGTATGTCCCATTGCATCGGCACCTCCGAGGCAACATCACACGTGGCTCGGCCCGCTCTCGAGGCCGCATGCCGCCACAACCACACTTCTCGGAAAACACATACAACCACTCCAGACCTCCGTTAGATAAAACATCCATCCCGTGACCGTGGCTACGTTCAGCGACCGATTGTCACCTCGAACCCAATCTCGCTTATTACAAATCTTAAACAATTACAACTATAATAAAATCTAGGCTAAGGTACTAGAGGATGTTCCCAAAATCTCCAAGGAAGGGCTTCGGCTTTCCTTTCATCTCCGACATATATAATTAATTAAAAAGGGGGAAATATAATTCTGTAATATCGTAGAATAGCTTTGATTGAAGATCGGCTGAAATTAGAAAACACCGTGTACGTCGTCTTTTTGTAGTTTGTTTACATCCAAGAGCGCCTAGTAACAGTGACGCGAGAAAAGATAAACAGCGTCAAAACAGAAGTACGGTTTCATATTTCAAGGAGTGGCAATCGAGAGGCCAGAGCATGTGAGCCGAAAAGTGTGTGTGTGTGTGTGTGTGTGAGAGAGAGAGGACGAGAGCAAGAGCGAGCACGACCGAGCAGGAATGCATTGGCGAGGGTCAGAGTTGATCGAGACGTCGAAGCATAGAGTCGTTAGAATTGTCGAGTGTTAGAGTTGCTAGTGAGAGAGAGAGAGAGAGAGAGAGAGAGAGAGACAGTTACCAAATATAAAAAATACGAGCGTTGCATTTAGTTTTCCTGTTAATCAAACATCGTTTCTCTGTCTAACTAATATCTGTATTTTCAATCCATTATTAATAAATTATAATTATTCGGACAAAATTACATCTTTAATATATTCCGATATTACAAGTGGGGCTCGTCCGGAATTGAATAAGACAGAGAACGACACGATTTAACGGAGCTATTTGTGCGGGAGTAGAAAAGAATAGAATAAAATGGCAAACGTTGAAGACGAACGATTGTCGGGTGAAGAGGATTTGACGCTGGAAGAGCTGAGGAGTAAGCTCGCACAGATGAATCTGCCTATATCCGGTGCGAGATCAGTGCTGGTTGCCAGGTTGAACAGAGCGTGCAAACCTGGTCGATCTACTCCTAAGGATTCGAAGCGTGGCGAAGAACCAACAAACCAGCGAGATCTAAGAAGCAAGCAGAGAGCCGAACGCAGTCAAGAGGGAGAGGAAGACCTCGAGAAGCTGAGGACGAAAGAGCTGAGAGCGCGTCTCGTTAGCTTGGGGTTGAAGGTAACGGGAAGAAAATCCGAACTACGCGGGCTGCTACAGGCGGCCCTAGAAGGAAACGATGTATCGTCGGAAGAAGACAGCTCCGACGAAAGTGAAGGCGAGGACGATAAACAAGGCGCGCGAGAATACAGGAGAGGCACGCGAGTGGTGTATCAGGACCGCGATGAGTATCACCAGAAGGTATGCGTCGGTTCGATGTTGAGTCTTAAAGACGTAGAAGACTCATTAGAGAAATTCAGCGGGGATGATCTGCTGAGTGTAAATCAGTGGGTGGAAGACTTCGAGGAAATGGCAGAAGTGTGGGGTTGGTCAGACGCCCACATGGTGGCCAATGCTAAGAAATTACTCGCAGGCTCCGCTCAGGCCTTCGTACGACAAGAACGATGCGCGAAGTCCTGGGCAAAGCTAAAAAAGGCGTTGAGGAATGAGTTTGAAAATGTAGTAAGCGACCAACAGATACATCACGAGTTATCCCATAGAAAGAAGAAAGCAGATGAGAGTCTGCAACAATATATGTATGTAGCATCGTGGAGAAGGGCCTAAGAAACGTCGAGCTAACTACAGACAATGTCGCGAGAGCCGAGGCGCTGTCGGCTCCATCAATGCATTACCGGGTCCTTCAAGTAAATAGCCTTGCCGAAAAGACCTACGTGACCCTGGCTACGAGCGTCTGCAGAACACGTGTGCCTAGCAAAAGACAATAGAATGCTACAACGGCCAGAGAGTCAGTCGAGAAACAGAGTTTGCGAGTGGCGTTGCCGAGAGAGTGTTGATTGCATTTTGTGAAAGTCGAGTCGTTATCTAATTATTTAGTTGTACTGTTTTCTGTACGTTTGGTGTGAATAGTTCAGGTTGAACAACAATCGTCTTTCTCTGTCCGATTAACATCTGTATCATCCATTCCTTGTAAATATATTATATCACAATATTACATGTATCACATGTGCGGGATTGCAAAACAAGGAAGGATTGATACGCAATCCTTGATAGACTACATTATTCAAGGCATTCCCGACGAGGTCGCGAACAAGACTGTGCTATATGGAGCCAGGAATATCGAGCAATTAAAAGAGCGTTTCAGGCGCTACGAAGCGATAAAAAGAGATATGGAGATGAGGACGAAATTTGAGGAGCCGAAGAGTAGCAGGGTAAAGCCGGTAGCGAAACTGTCCGAAACCGAGAGGAACAAGGAACCCGGTCGATCTGGAGATGCGAGGAAGGCGCGATGCTACAATTGCGGTGATGCGGAGCACGTATGTGTGGAGTGTCCGAGCAAATCGAGAGGACCTAAATGCTTCAAATGTAGGGAGTACGGACACATCGCATCAAAATGCGACAATTTGGTTCCAGACACAATGATGCAACATTCGCTTATTATTGGCGCAGACTTTTTGGACACTGTTGAAATAAGTATAAAAGGGGGAGAATCTTTTATTAGTAGAATAAAGGACGAAAATCCCGATGAGTGTCCGGAAGTCCTCAAGATAGATGTAGAGACACAGGCGAGTGAGATAGATTTGTCACACGTTAAGGACATGCAACATAGGCTAAAAAGAGATTTGAAGAGAACCAAAGCATTGCTAAGAGACGCTCAAACGATGCTGGAGAGATCGAAAGGTGACTCGACGGGTAAAGCAGCTTTACGACAGCTGAAGAACCAGTTAGAAGATGCAGAATGCGCTAGAGCAGTTGCAGTTAAAGCGAAACAGGCACTGGAGCAAGAACCGAATGAGACGCAGGCTTCGTTGCAGGAAGCACTGCGGCAACGTTCCGAAGCAGAAGATCGTGTTAATGTAGCTAGTCGCGAACGAACTGAGCTACTGTCGCAATTGGAAGAAAATAAAGAAGAGTTGGCAGAAGTTTTGAAGAAGTATCGGGCAGCTGTGCAGCAAGTGTCGGAGGAACGGAGAATAGTGGCAAGACACGTGGTGATTGGCAAAGTGGACCACGAGATGGTGTCCTCGTCAGATCCTTGCGGCCAGCAGGAGGACTTAGCGAACATCACGAGGAGGAAGAATCTGGCTAAACAACAGCAACAGGATGTTGTTGATGATATTTGCGAATTTACTGAGAAGGATAGCGTTGCGGGTGTGAGAGTTGTTTCAAGTTTTCGGATAGACTCGAAGAGAGTCAACGCAAGGCGAACGAAAAGACAAGGGAAGTCGCACGTGCGGAATCCCTCCAATAATATCGATACGAAGATTCGATATACAGAGGATGTGGATGACGAAGACGACGATGGTATTGTCGAGGACACGATGAACGTGAAGACCTTCGAAAAAGGAGGGATCATAGTCTCGGTAGATGGTAAGTTGTTAACGTCTTCCATGTACGAACCGAGCCTACGAAAATGTCACGATGCTGCCACGACGATCAAAGCCCCTGACAAGAGTGAAATGGGTAAACAAACAACGGAGAGGAAGATAGAGGAAGAGCGAAAGAGGAGCAGTAGCATCGAGGACGAACAGGCCGCGGTGTTCCAAGAGGAACGAGATCAGTTGCGTACAGATGCAAAGAGACGGATCGAAGAGATCCAAGCCCGAGACAAGTGGACGTATAACAAGAGACGCAAGAAGGCGACAGCATACAGGACGGGAGATCTAGTGGCGATCGAGAGGACGCAGGGCGGTCCCCGACTAAAGCTGCATCCGAAGTTCCTTAACTAAAAGTAAAGGTCCTGCGAAATGACCGATACGTAGTGCAGCGAGAGCAGCACGATCACGGCAGCCGACCACATGAAGTGGTGGAATGTTAACGATAGTGATGTAAGTGCGAGCAGCGATGATGAGCACATCTGAGGGCAGATGTGATTGTCAGGAAAGGCCGATTGTAATATCGTAGAATAGCTTTGATTGGAGATCGGCTGAAATTAGAAAACACCGTGTACGTCGTCTTTTTGTAGTTTGTTTACATCCAAGAGCGCCTAGTAACAGTGACGCGAGAAAAGATATGCAGCGTCAAAACAGAAGTACGGTTTCATATTTCAAGGAGTGGCAATCGAGAGGCCAGAGTATGTGAGCCGAAAAGTGTGTGTGTGTGTGTGAGAGAGAGAGAGAGAGAGAGAGAGAGAGGACGAGAGCAAGAGCGAGCACGACTGAGCAGGAATGCATTGGCGAGGGTCAGAGTTGATCGAGACGTCGAAGCATAGTGTCGTTAGAATTGAGTTGCGAGTGTTGTCGAGTGTTAGAGTTGTTAGTGAGAGAGAGAGAGAGAGAGAGTTACCAAATAGTTGTCACGTTATTTGATGTAAATACGAGCGTTGCATTTAGTTTTCCTGTTAATCAAACATCGTTTCTCTGTCTAACTAATATCTGCATTTTCAATCCATTATTAATAAATTATAATTAATCGGACAAAATTACACCTTTAATATATTCCGATATTACAATTCTAATGTAAACCCGACATATATATATGTAGATATAGTAAATACTCGAACTTCTAATCGGATAAGTTTTACAAATGTTTAGTAGGGTAAGATTTATTTGTGTCGATAGGATTAATGGCGAAAGCTAATTTTTACTCGTTCGGGCGATTAATATAATACGGTTTATGACAAACGCTATCGTATGATGTAGGCGATGGCGATCGAGATTAGAAGGAATGCGTCTCGCAATGTTCGGAAATAAGTGAACTCGAGGGCGAAAAACTCGGTACAGAATCTTCGTGATTTAAGTCTAACTCTTCTCTGCGCCTCTTTTCTTCCCTTGTAACTTCTGCAGCAATTAATCGTTTGTACCAACGTTCGGCTCGCTTCTTGCTAAGGTGACTTTTATCTTCTCGATTCTTTCTTGTTTTTGTCATCCGATATGATCAAGGTGAAATGAATATCACTCTCTGTGAGCGACTTGTGCGATTTCGCAAGCCTTGCCCAAAGACGGGCAATATTTGCCAACGGCAATGGGAGGAGGAATGTGAAAATCGATAAGTGTTTTCGATAATTGAGAACACCGTAACACAGGTTTAACACAGCGAATAATCAGTTAGATTTAACAATTTAGAAAATATATGTCATTCTTGGCAACTAGTGCAGTCGTAAGCGAGAAATTATTATTTTAATTGGCAACTAGATTCACTGTGGACAATCAGTGTGGCTTCGTAGGCCTCGCCCAAGGATGAGCAATCTGCTAACGATGGGAAGAGGAAAACGAAAAACCATAGATGTTCTCTGCGTTGAAAACACCGTAATCATTGGTTGATACAGCGAACAATTGTAAACGAAATAGATCGAAATTTTATAAAGTTGTTTTATTACAGACAATTTATTAAATCTTGGCCAAGAACGTTTATTTCAATTTTATATCGTGAATTCAAGACGTTCGGATGAAATCTACGCAAATTGTGTGCTTGATAGTTTTATCTGTCAACTATAGCTGCCGACGGGTGCCTTTGTTCAGAGACAACTTTGTTCGACTGCAAGTTAAAAGAGAAGAGGATATACAATTTCAAATTTCCTACCTTGATTAGATGTAAAGTCGATCGGCGGTATGTATGGCTTGGTGATGTGTCGAATTTTGACAATTAACTTTGATTCCGCAGATGAAGTGACAATACGAATGCTTAATTCGAATGAAGATTTTTTGAAACCCTTTTTAATATTCGATTTCGACGGACAGAGTGACGATGTGAATGGTCTGAATTTTAAATAAGGACTCTTCTACTCTATGTTATTCCCGCTTATTTATAATATCCTAATTGTCACGTGATGGATCATCTCTATGGGAATCACAGCATTGCTACGTGACAAATTAGGAATTTTCTAACTGTCTACTTTCGCGGATTGTGCTGAAGTTTCGTCTTCTTGATTATCTTATTTACGCTATTCCTAATTTCTCATATTCTTGAGACACGTAGATGCTACTGAAGTTTCGTCTTCTTAATTTCTCGTATTTCGTTGGGTATTAGGGACATGCAAGGTGCGTGATAAAATGTAGGTATCGTAGTAGCTCGTATTTTGCTAATGTTGCGTCTGCGATGTTTCCCAGAACTTCCTTACTGATGCCAGTGGAACGTGGCAGGCGCGTGCCAACTTGTCCTTGCTGAAGTTACATCTGCGATGTATCTGGTAACTTCCTTGCTGATGCCAGTGAATCGTTCAAGGCGCGTGGCTACTTAGTATTTGCCGAGTCTTCTTATGCGTTAAAATATCATTTTTTTTTTATAATAGTAAGCTTAATATATTTTTTCATGGTTTGTTTCTTACGGCTGGTTTCTATCAATTTCCAGTATTCTTGCGTTACGTTGTATTGATCATTATTTATTCTTTCTTCGTTACGATCTTTCATTTTATAATCATTTATTAAATATTTATTCCTTCGCTGAAAATATGATTTATTTTGTAACGCATAAAGATTACTATATGAACGTGTTGATTATACAAAATGGCCGCCTGTGAATGTTCCTAGTATATAGTAACATTTTATTAATGTGAAATCTATTATTTATCCGTTAATTATTTGTGACTTTATTTTAATAGTTGACGTACAATTGCAGTGGGAATAATATTATTTTGCATTTATTTAATGTGTGTAATTATTACATGTATTCCGATGCGCACGTGTAAGAGCTATCGTAACAATCCAAGATGGCCGCTAGTGAATGTCTCTAGTAAAAGTGTAGTGACGCGTCCTTAATTTGTTTAATATTGAAATAATTATTCGTCCGTCGCTTATTTTCCTCTATTTTAGCGCAGTTAGAATTTTTAAATGACAATAGTATTGTTTGTGTAATCATTATAATGTGTATATATACTATGTGTTATTTTAATATAATAACATGTGGATTGTGTTATTGTTAATTTTTTTATTTTTATAGAGTGTTCGCTTAATTAATTTAATACTAATATGTGCATAGTGTGTTATTTTAATATAATAACATGTGGATTGTGTTATTGTTAAATTTTATAATTTATCAATAGCACTGTTTTATTGTTGTGTTACAAGTGGTTTATTTTTATAGAGTGTTCGCTTAATTAATTTGATAGTAATATGTGCATAGTTTGTTATTACCAGTTCTATTACGTAACATAACCTTATTTCTCCACGCCAGAATTAATATAATTATGCTATATTAACTAAGTACAATATAATAATTTTTTATCTTAATCGCGGTTGTCGTTGATACTCAGTTAATCAGTTTTGATTAATTCATAACCTATTCCTATATTATTGGCTATTTTCTGTTTCTTTGTTATGCGGTTGTCGTTACCTTGTGCGTGTAATTTGCAGCCTTTACACAGAATAGAGGAGCTAATCTTATACATTGCTAGTTAAAATCTTTATTGTTTATAGGTTCTACAATTCTAATCCTTCATCGCCGAGTCCTTTACTTGGAACGGTTACATGGTGCGCGTTTGGTATCTTCTGGTTCTTCGTTACATGTCTAACACTTATCAAGACTACTTTTATTTATACTAGAATTGTAAGTATATATATATATATATATATATATGTCGGGTTTACATTAGAATTAGGGTTAGGGGCGTGAAGCGAATCTTCGTTTGGATTACACGTCGTCGTTATGCAATAGAGCATTGGCTAGTGCAAGTACGATTACCATAGAACCGGACAAGTAACCGTGGTAATTAGATACTCGAGAAACTAATGACAATGATCCTAGGTTCAACAACGAATCCGCGGACAACGGGACGGTAGTCGTACGCACTCGCAAAAATCTAAGTCGGATTCTGTGTTAATATTCGCTGACCGTAAGGCGTTAATCTTTTTGTCGATGAGACCGCAAGAGAGAATGACTTTCCGTCCCGGTGATACCTCAGAGGAAAACCATGACGGGGTGTGTCTAAGGACACGAGGTCATCGGATTCGTCGGGGATATCCTACGTTCGGAAAGTAAGGGAAATTGACGTTGCTGCTAATTGGCCAATCTCCATATCGGTAGTTAGAAAAGGATGCTAGCCGCCCTTGCGGGAAGGTTGCTAGTGGGAGACGCCGCTCGTTGAAAAATAGGTCTCTCCTGTCTTCTTGTAACTGGGACAAAGACTGTGTATCTGTTGAAGGATTTTAGGTAACTAGATATTAGTGTTTATAACGGTCCTCGGGCTAGCCGATCACGTACTGCGGAGACGCGTCGGCATCTGGTAAACATCCTGCCCGGAGAATAGGATCTGCGTGTGGCGAGCTACGGGACAGAAACCGTTGCAATGTTTACTGTCACGTGTCGCTACAAATCTTTCTTTTAAGGAGAGCTATAGGGTTACTCAATGCCTTTGTTAGATGGAGAGTTCGTCCCGTTAACCGCGGCTACGTTCGGCGACTAATTGTCGCCTTGAGCCCAAGTTCATTGTCACAAGTCTCAAACAAATACAATTGGGTAGAATGACGGCAAATCGTTTAATTACAACTGTAGATTTTAATTACAATGTTTTTATGGATTTTCCCGAGGTTTCAGAGGGAAGGCACCGGTGTCCTCTTATCTCCGACATATATATAAAACACTATATTTTGTAAATATCTATATAGTAAAATAGTCCGTCCACTATCTTGGTCGCTAAGACCACTTCGCTAACATCGAATTGTTTTGTTATAATGTCGGAATATTTCCTTGGTTTTCCAGTTTCTTGTTGCTGCCTTGACTGTTTCGGTAGTATCTGGTTCAGTATTCCATAAGTATTCACTTAAGATTGGCAGTAGGCCTCTTGTAACTGCGTTGGCTTTAATGTATATCTTCCGATGTGAGTAACGAGCTTCTTATTATTATCAATTTCTATTCCAAGATGGTTTACAACATTCTTCCCCTTTTTAGGTTATGATTGGTTACCTCGGTATTTATTACCTTCGATATCTTCATACCGTCGTATATTATGTTTTGCAAAGTTGGATCCGTAGCCAATTCTCGTGGAGTTCCTGCATGCACATTTCCTTTAAGGATGATTGGTTGCATACAAACCTCGTTAACTTGTAAGATACCTTTTCTTGTTTGCTAAGACCATTCCGTCGGTGTTGAATCGTTTGTTATAATGTCACTAATTTTTAACTTTCCAATTTTCTCACGTCTTCTTGGTCATTCCAGTAGTATCGACTGCGATTCTTCGTACACATTTACTCCAATTTGGTAGCTGGTTTCTCATCACTGCGTTGACCCTTGTATAAACTTCTTCGATGTGAGTAGTAAATTATCGTTGTCACTCACCTAACCTATCTTAGTTATTTCTTAACTCTTCCTGCACTTATTAACTGATTTTATTTCTTCTTATTAAAGACCGCTGTGTCAACGCTGAGTTATTTCGTTATAATGTCATTAACTTTCTTGATTTTTTCGGTTTTATTTTCCATTAGCGAACTGTAAGTTTGTTGTCGAGCATCAATTATTGATTGTTGTGCTTCGTTTAGTTTAATTGAAATATAATTGTAAATTTTTAATAGTATTATTTTCTTCCATATATATTAAGGCAATTGAAGTTAGTTTATTTATTCGTTTCTGCTGACAGTCGTATACTATGTTCTACGGAGTGGGTCAACAGTTTGTTTCTGCGAAATTCCTGCATGTACGTTTTCTTCTACTATGATTAATTGTGCACTAGGTACTTTTAACTTTCACTGCTTTTAATTATTTTATTGAATTAACATATTGTGTATTTAAATGATGGTTAGAACATAATAATATTCCTTTTTCTTTTACGTTTCTACTATCTGCATGATTCGATAAGCACTGTCACACTTCCTTTGAGTTAGGCACAATATTGTTATAAACATTTAGTAATATTATGTTTTGTATTGAAACAATTGAAGTTAATTCTTCCATTTGTTTCAGTTGGCTGTCATACCTTGTGTTCTATGGATATGGACACATAACCTGACTTCGCATATACACTTCCTTCTACGATGAGTAATTGTTCACGAGGTACTTTCCACTTCCACTGTTTCGTAATTATTTTATTGAATGACACATTTTATAATTAATGGTTAGAACGCACATAATAATTTTCTTTTTCCTTTTAGGTTTGTACTATCTGCATGATTCGATAAGCAGTGTCACACTTCCTTTGCTTCAGGCACAATATTGTTATAAACATTTAGTAGTATTATGTTTTGTATCGGAACAATTAAAGTTAATTCCTACATTTGTTTCAGCTGGCTGTCGTAGATTATGTTCTACGGATATGGACACATAACCTGTCTTCGCACATACACTTCCTTCTACGATGAGTAATTGTTCACGAGGTATTTTCCACTTCCACTGTTTTGTAATTATTTTATTGAATTACACATTTTATATTTAAGTAATAGAGCACGCATAGTAATTTTCCTTTTTCCCTTTAGGTTACCACTATCTGCAGTATTCGACAAGCAGTGTTGTTCCATATACTACCGCACTCCGTTGTCTCTTGAAATCGTTCTTGTGGTCTGTTTCGATTGTGTTAGTTTTAACTTGTTCGAGTGTATTGTTCGTTGAATCCCTTTTACTTTAATCTTGACGTTTCGTGTGTAGATTCTGACAATAGTGCCTGGTTTATTGAAGTGTGTTAATATGCCTAGGTGTTTTATATATTTTATATCTAGTTGTATATAAGATATATTTTGTTTATTGTGGTTTTGTATGTCCATATTTGCTGTATATTAAATTGCTTGATATTTCCTGTTTGTTATAAAGGTGTGTATTCCTATCGTTCCATTCCTTTTTCCTTTCCTTTGAATTATTCATAAAGTTATTACGAGATTTGATTAAATTGTCGAATTGTAGGTTATCCTGATTGAATATAGTATTATGTCGTGATTTATTAATTAATTTGCGAGTCACTTTTGGTTAATTGGTTCTTCATAGTTTATCCTTAGTCGAATTATGAAATTATAGGTTATGTTGTACTCTTTATATTTACTATTTCGTTAGAGTACCTATTTTAACTTTATTATCTCTTATTTGCCCTCGTATACTAATTCTCTATATATGACTACATTTAATTAAACTTTTATTTAAACAATTTCCATTTTCGTTGTATCGTGTGTTCGTTTTGGATATTCGAATCGTCGCTCGCGTTATTTGTATATTGCGTTTTTCCGTTTTTCGGTACGGCACGTGCGTAGCGCGGGACGTGACACCCCCCCTCTCGGGGTTCAAATTTCCGAAGGAAATTTGACTGATCGCATCCCTGAGCTCGTTCGGAGCGGATGTAGTGACTGTTGGTAGTTGCTTTACTATAATGGTCGGTGTGATTGATATTCCTTGTAATCCTGATAATATCGAATTCATCAATCGTTGGAACGTGTTGGTGCGTTTTTCAATATATCTGTTCCCTCCAGCGTCTCGCCTGGAAGATGAAATCTGTCTTGATTTTTCTGTATTAGTGCTTCAACGTTTCTTCTTTCTTCTATGTTTAAATGTTCCAGTCGCAACAATTCCATTATTTTGTCGAACCTTGTTTCTTTAGATACTGAAATATTGTTGCACGTAGTATGAGAGAGCGAAGTGGGAATTATAAATTCTTTAATTACCATTGTAGGTATGGTAAATTCGTAATCCCTCAATGTGGTATTAATTACTTTTAGATAACCCCGTCTCTTATGGTTTCTCACAACCGCGTTTCCGAAATAGACTCCCTTAATCTGTTCAATTTTGGGAATAAATCCCTCGTTTGCCTCCGGATTTGCAATATTTATTGTACGTGGTACCGAACTTCGTTTCAGCACAATTATTGTATCGAACGGGATGTAAATACTTCCCCATTTAATATGTTTTTGCTCGTAATGCAGACGAGCTTTGCATCCTGCAAAAATTCGGATCCTAAGATTCCGTTTTGATCGATCAGCAATGATTCATCAAGTACATGAAAAGTAACTGAATGGCCCGCAACCTGTATTATTGTCTGCCCTAGGGTGACCAGATTCTTTGCCGAAATTCCTCGAAATTCAATTGATTCTTGCTCGTTGATGGTTGCTGAATCGGGTAAGGCAGGTTTCTTGATGATATTGATTTCTGATCCGGAGTCTAAAAGTAAATATGTTTTAGTTTTTAAATCTGGGGAGACTATTCGTGCAGTTGGAGTATTTGGGGAATCGTTTGGGTTTATATATTCGTTTCCCTTGCAAGCTACTAAACTTTGTAATATTGGCTTCATGACTTCCATGTATCCAATTACTATTTTCTTCCCTTTCTTCATTTTAGTTTTTATTTTACGCCAAGACGCAAGTTTACTGACACCGATCCAATTATCCAATTGCTTGCCAATAGCATTCAAAATACAAATTTTTGAAAGTACCGCAGCCATGTTAACCCAAAAATATTTTGTATATGGTATAGTGTGATACCATCTATATTTTCCTGGGGGAATCATAAGATCGGCACTACCTACTATGTTACCTACGTCAAATATTAGATGTAGTAACCAATAAAGTATTTTTAATCCAATTATAATCCAATGGCTAGCGTATTTATTCAAGTTTTTATATATATCTTCAACTGGTGATTCCCTATGTTCTCCCTTTTGATGTCTTTGAGCTTGTTGAACTTGCGTTTCTTCAGCTTGAAAATGTTTAGAATCCTTTTCCTTAGTTACCCTTTTTTCTTCTTTATTTACTTTATTCACAACACCTTGATTTTTCTCTACCTTTTCAGGATGAATAGCTTCACTGGAAGTGCTTATTATAATTAAATTATTATTTATTTGTATGGAAGGTTTAGGAATATTTTCGGTAGATTTAGAATTATTCTTTGAATTTTTATTGCAAACCTTTTCGCTTATAGATTCTGTTTTGGATTTAAGGATAGCTATATTTTTATTCTCTATAGTGTGATCTTCCTTGCAATTTAATGATTTGGCTTTGAGTTCGATAAAGTTACCTTCTGATGGTTTTATAGAAGTTTTTGAGTAAGATACACTCGCTATCTCTTTTTCTATTATGGTTGAAATATTCACGAAATTTGTGGAGTCTTGCTTTTGTATCTTTGCCAAGTCGAACGTGGAGAGGCACTTCGCACTTCCCAGCGGGTCCAATATCTCCGTGATATTAGGCAGTGGATAAGCGTTGCCTATCGTCTCGTCGTTCAATTTCCTAGTTTCTGCTTCATTGTTTAACGTGACATTATTCCTTATCACAGCAACGGAATGGTGTTTGCATTGAAAAGTTGATTAGTTGAAATGGTCAGCATCTCTCTTTTGATTTATATCTCTATCGAGGTATTTATTTATGCATCTTTCTTCCCAGGTTATTGCTCTTGCTTCTTTCCTGACATCTTCTTCTATTCCCGGGTTGTTTAGATGTTTCCGCGACGGCGATACAAATCTTCAGTCCTGGCGGTTGTTTCCGATGTAGATATTATTGCATGGTGGATGAGCGTTGTTTCGGTTATAATTATTGGAAAGTGTCGGATGTTGGTATCGAATTCTATTGTTTGCTTGTTTTAGTTCTCGTGTTGCTTTCACGGCTTGGCGGTACGCATCGTCCAAGGATTGGTATCCTGCTATCTTTACTCGTAAATACACCTCGTTTGGGAGCCCCTTAACGAAAGCTTCCCTCGTGTCTCGATCTATCCTATCTTGAAATACGGTGCCGTACTCGTACCTTTCCCCGTTCATTATTGCCAATCTGAGATCTCTGACGCGATTTATGTAGTCCAAAATATCTTCTCCCGGTCGTTGAAACATTGTAGCTAATTCCCCTTTATATTCGTTAACCGTTTTTCCCGGACCGAACATATCTTTTAATTTATTCCCGAAATCGTTTAAACTTATTACTTCTGTGTCTTCTACGGCGAGAAACGCGTGTCCGCGAAGCTTATTCGTTAATAATTTTACTAACTGAGATTCTTGATGCCTAGGAACCATGTTTCGTGCGCGCTCGCATGCTCTTAAAAATCGAAATACCGAGGGTCGATGTCCGTCGAACACTGGTACTGTCTCTATTGCATCTTTTAACTTAATTGGTTGGGGATTAACTTCTATCGGTATTGTCGCTTGGGAAATTATCGGCGATGATACGGGTGTCTTGATTTCCTTCTTTATTTTCAGTGAACGCACATCGTCTTGTAATTTATTCATTTTTGTACTCATGTCGCGAAAATTCGCATCCCATGCTTTAAGTTTTTCCGATAACTTCAAGATCATGTCTTTGTCCAACGATTCTAATTTAGTCGACATTATTTCTTAGGTATAAATTTTATCGACAAGCGTGACAACTTTAGTCCTCTGTGGAGCGTATCGAACCGTTTAAACCAACTTTAATCCTCCGTGAAGCGGATCCCACCGCTGCCACCAAAAATTTAATCTGTTACGTATTTGTTTGTTTAAATCGATCAAATTCTAAATTTAAATTTTACTGAAATTTTTTTTTTGTTTGAGTTTGAATTTAATCGGAAGAGAAATATTGAAATGATATTATTGTGTATGAAATATTGATTTAGATTTCTGATTAATACGTTAGTTGCTGCCACCAGAAATAGTCTAAGGACTATTTCAGAAATTTTCTTTTTATTGTTAAATTTTTTTTTTGCGTTTAATGGGTAGCGTTAACTGACGTTTAATACAACTGGCAAACGAATTCCACTTTTCGGCTAACCTGCTATGTGCAGGGATACTGGCACGGGAGAGGATTAAAGCTGGGTACAATAAATATCTGTCCTCGTTGAACGGATTTTTATTTGAATGTAGAATTGCTTAGGTTATTATATATATATTTTATTAGCTGGATATATATATTTTAGCGTTGCTGGATTGGATAGTAATGTGAGATCTTTCGTTGTTTTATATAAATTTATTTTTACGTTTGACTTCTTCTTCTCCTTTAATTTCGCTGTAGTGGTTCGTCGTTAGAACCGAAACTCAATTCATTTGCTACGATGGATTCTATTGCCACGATTTTCTCGCCTTTTGAATTTAATAATCGAAGATGATTCTAACGATCCTCTCTGTGCGGGACTTGTGTAAAGTTTAAGCAATGATTCTTTCTTCAAAACCGTTCACGGAAATAAAACGAGATCGATGATAGGAAGTTCTAATTCGATTCTCGAGGGAAACGAAATTATCAGAGAAGGAATTTTCAAAATTAATTTTCTTACCTTGAGGAAAAAGTGCTGTCGGGTGCCATTACTTCGCCTGCTCCGGTGATCGTCGGTGTTTTTACTTCTGGGTTTATTACTTGAACTCGAATATAGTTAATTTCCAATTTTTACTTTATTTATTTTATCTAGATACCCGCCTTACAATTTACTAATCTGATTAATACAGTAAATGCTATACGAAATTTCTGAACGAACGTAATAAAAAGCACGATGGTAATGAGTACAAAGAATAATCGTAATAAGAATGATCACAAAGACTAATGCGCAAAGTATAATGAGCGTAATACGAATGATCCGTAATAACAATGAACACAAAATATAATAATGAGCACAATATGGTACGTAAATTATAATGAGCTCTGCTCTATGTTGCTACGCTTATTTATAATGCCATCCCCCACGGGGTGGTGGTCCACTGGGGGTACGCTTCCGTGGGAATCGGGATGTTGCAGTTTGGATTTCTTGAAATCGTACGTGAGAGAATGCGAGTTCCATACTTCGACTTAGTTCCTATCAGTCCTGTGCTTCTGCTGAGCTAGCGTCTAGGAGGCTTGAAGCATTCCATGCTGGTCTAGTCTTTTCCGCGAGAAACTTCTATGTTTTGTACCGTGGGAATTACCCGTGTCTCTTCGGCGCGTGCAAGGGCTGGCGGCTGCAGCATCAAACATCTCGATGTTTGCTCGGGCAACACGCGCAATTCCGCTGCTCTCCCACAACAAGGACCTCCTTCTTCGAGTTATTTTTCGTAAGTTTGGATATTCGCATATTATGGTTGTTTTTGCGATTTTAATGTTTTTTCCTTTTTTGTTGTTTCCCTAGGCTTCGGTGATCGACGTTCGGACAATGTTTGCGGAGGCATTTCCATCAGAGGTTCCTTATTATTATTATTTTTTTCTTTTAAATGTCTTTTGTTTTTATGTATGATATATATATATATATATATATCATACATAAAATATATATATATATATATTTTAATATATATATATTAAATATATATATATATATATTATATTTATTTATTTAAATATATATATATTATATATATATATATATATATATATATATATATATATATATATATATAGTATCGTGGACGAAAGGCCTGGGAAATATCGGGCGAACTATGAACAGTGTCGCGATATATATATATATAGTATCGTGGACGAAAGGCCTGGGAAATATCGGGCGAACTATGAACAGTGTCGCGAGAGCCGAGGCGCCGTCGGGCCCATCAATGTGTCATCGGTCTTTTCAAGTGCATAGTTTCGTGGAAAAGACCTACGTAACCCTGGCTACGAGCGTCTGCGGAATACGTGTGCTGTGGGCCTAGGAAAAGGACAACAGAGTGTTAGTCGAGAAACAGAGTGCGAGTCGAGGAGCCGAGTGCGAGTCGAGCGGAGACGGAGTTTGCGAGTGGCGTTGCCGAGAGAGAGTGTGGATTGCGCTGTTTTCTGTACGTTTGGTATGAGTAGTTCAGGTTAATCAACAATCGTCTTTTTCTGTCTGATTAACATCTCTATTGTCCACTCTTTGTAAGCATATTACATCACGATATTACATATATATATATATTTATATATTTTTTAAATGTGATATCTATTTTATGTTTGTTAAATATATGTATATTTAATTTTATATTTCCCCCCTTTTTTTAAATATATATATATATTTTAAATATATATATATATATTCATTTGTATTTGACAGTGTAGTTGCTCATAGAATCTATTAAAGAAAAATGTTAACAATGTGTTTTCATGATTTGTTTCTCGCGCCTGTTTTCCATTAATCCCTAAGATTCCTGTCGCCATAACGCGTGTTACTGTTCCGATGCGCACGTGTAAATCTAACATGGCTGCTCATAAATATCATTAGTAAAGTTATAGTGGCGGGTCTTTAGTTTTGTTTGATATCGAAGTAATTTTCCGTCTGTCGCACGTTTTTCCTTATTCTACCGCAATTAGAACATTTATTTATTAATATTGTTTAAAGTGACAATAGTATTGTTCGTGTGAATATACATATATATATGTCGGAGAGGCAGTGGGGATAGGGTTGTCGGTGTTTGAGGAGTCTTCATTGAAGGTAGCCATCGTTGCGGTGTAGCGAAGATACGATTTATTGACACAGGTATGAATAACACAGGTTTGACAATCTATCACGGCGGTGAGACGTCCGCGACACTAGTGACAGTGATCTCCGGTTCAATAACGAATCCGCGGCCAACGGGATGACAGATGGGCGTTCTCGCTGAATCTAAGTCTGACTCGTAAAAATAATTGCTGAGCGTAAAGACGTTACTCTTTAGTCGACGGGAGCGCGTCAAAGAATGCCCGTCCCGTCCCGATGATGCCACAGAGGAAAACTATAATGGGGTGTGTCTAATGACACGAGATCATCGGATTCGTCGAGGAAAGCCTTCGTTTAGGAAGTAAGGGAAATTGACGTTGCTGCTAATTGGTCAATCTCCATATCGGTGGTTAGAAAAAGATGCTAGCCGCCCTCGAGGGAAAGTTGCTAGTGGGAGACGCCGCTCGTTGGAAAATATGTCTCCCCTATCTTCCCGTAGTTGGGACAAAGACTGTTTGTCTGTTTGAAGGACTTTAGTTAACTAAACCTTAAGATTTATAACGGGCCCTCGGGCTAGCCGAACATGTACTGCGGAGACGCATCGACATCTGGCAATCATCTTACTCGAAGAATAGGGTCTGCGTGTGGCGAGCCACGGGACAGAAACCGTTGGAATGTTTACTGTCGCGTGTCGCCACGAATATTTCTTTTAAGGGGAGCTATAGAATTACTCCATACCTTTGTTAGGCAAAGCGTTCATCCCTTGACCGCGGCTACGTTGGGCGACAGACTGTCGCCTCGAGCCAAAGCTCACCGTCACTAATCTCGAACAATTACAATCGGATTGAATAACTACAATAGTTTAGTTACAGTTATAGTAGACTTTAGATTGCAATGTTGCGGGGCTATCCGAAGGTTCCGGTGTCCTTTCATCTCCGACATATATATATATTTATGTTGTGTGTCATATTAATATGACTAATGTTTTTTAATTCTTCGATAGCGTTATTTATTGTTTTGAGTAGTTTATTTTATAGTGTGTTCGATAGTATAAAACATACACACACACACATATATATAAATATGTATTCATATGCATATTTCTTCTGGCAGTGTAGTATTCATACGAAATGAAATGTTAATTATTTATTTTATATTAACTTCATTTAATAAGATAGAACACGCACACGCACACGTATATATGTATATACTTCTGGCAATGTGATTTTCATTTAGATTCTTTAGAGATGTAATGTTGTGTATTTGAGGTTATGTGTCAATTATTTGATTTCATATATACATATATATCTTGTATTGTGACAACATAGTATTAAGGTTTTGTTTCTAGATTATTGTGTGTTTAATGTGTGTTTACATATTTGTGTTTGATGATAGAATTTCTGTACGCAATTCCTCAAGTCGTTGCGGTGTTAATTATTTTGAGCGTTTGGCCCATCGCCAGGTTGTCGCTTAGTCCCAAGTGTTGCGTTGTGTGTTCTATTTCTTTTGTAGATTATTATTAGTGGTTTAGTTTAGAATATGGATTATTTATATATTTATATATAGACATGCATGTTTCGTAATTGTTAGGGAAGTGATACATTTACACTGTACATGAGAGTGTGTGTGTAAGGGTTAGAGGGCGTCAAGGTCTTAGTGGAGACAAAAGACTGTTGCCAGATGTTAGAAGAATCTAGGGTAGTCGGTTGGCGACCAGCGTGCGTGCAAGACGTTCTTCAGAGAGTAATATAGATGTATAACTGTTGTGTGGGAAATATAGTCAATAATTTGTATTCCCAAACCCTCGAATTTCCTAAACAGTAATGTAGTTCTTATTTTATAACTCTTTACCGGAATGTAGGCTAGTTTTAAGTATATATCTTACATTACTATTTGATTTAATACGCACACATATATATATATTTCTGACAATGTAACCTTTATTTCCTTAATAATACAATATTGTATGTTTCATGTATTCGTTAGACTATTAGTTTTTGACTTCATATATACTTATATTTCATAAATTGATAATATTGTATTTGTTGCATAGTATTGGAAGCACTGTCTCTAATATTTACTAGTTTATTACACGTCTGGCATATATGTTTATACTTATATGTAACTCTCCAAGTTGATTGATTAATATATATATATATATATGTCGGAGATGATACATATATATATGCAATGTTTGAGTTCAAACGAATCCACGGTCACCGGGATAACTCCTTACTAAGCGAAACTAACTTAGACGCAAATGCGATCGTCGAAAATGCTCGATGTATCACTCTCCAAGGCAATCGCAAGAATGCCAGCCTCGTGGAGATTTTTCTCCCTGTACGATTGCATTTTGTTTTCTATACCCGTTTGGAAGCATCGAGAAGGTTCCAAACGCCGTTGCTAGGCACACTCGTTGGAAGCATCGAGAAAGTTCCAAACGCCGTTGCTAGGCAGTTTCTGCCTGGAGTTTTGATTACTAATACAATGTATGTCCCATTGCATCGGCACCTCCGAGGCAACATCACACGTGGCTCGGCCCGCTCTCGAGGCCGCATGTCGCCACAACCACATTTCTCGGAAAACACATACAACCACTCCAGACCTCCGTTAGATAAAACATCCATCCCGTGACCGTGGCTACGTTCAGCGACCGATTGTCTCCTCGAACCCAATCTCGCTTATTACAAATCTTAAGCAATTACAACTATAATAAAATCTAGGCTAAGGTACTAGAGGATGTTCCCAAAATTTCCAAGGAAAGGCTTCGGCTTTCCTTTCATCTCCGACATATATATATAAATATATTTCAATCAATCAATTTGGAGAGTTATATATAAGTATAAACATGTCGGGTTTACATTAGAATTAGTGTTAGGGGCGTGAAGCGAATCTTCGTTTGGATTACACGTCGTCGTTATGCAATAGAGAAGACATTGGCTAGTGCAAATACGATTACCATAGAACCGGACAAGTAATCGTGGTAATTAGATACTCGAGAAACTAATGACAATGATCCTAGGTTCAATAACGAATCCGCGGACAACGGGACGATAGCCGTACGCACTCGCAAATATCTAAGTCGGATTCTGTATTAATAGTCGCTGGCGTTAATCTCTTTTTTGTCGACGAGACCGCAAGAGAGAATGACTTTCCGTCCCGGTGATACCTCAGAGGAAAACCATGACGGGGTGTGTCTAAGGACACGAGGTCATCGGATTCGTCGGGGATATCCTATGTTCGGAAAGTAAGGGAAATTCACGTTGCTGCTAACTGGCCAATCTCCATATCGGTAGTTAGAAAAGGATGCTAGCCGCCCTTGCGGGAAGGTTGCTAGTGGGAGACGTCGTTCGTGGAAAAATAGGTCTCTCCTGTCTTCTTGTAACTGGGACAAAGACTGTGTATCTGTTGAAGGATTTTAGGTAACTAGATATTAGTGTTTATGACTGTCCTCGGGCTAGCCGATCACGTACGGCGGAGACGCGTCGACATCTGGTAAACATCCTGCCCGGAGAATAGGATCTGCGTGTGGCAAGCTACGGGACAGAAACCGTTGGAATGTTTACTGCCACGTGCCGCTACAAATCTTTCTTTTAAGGAGAGCTATAGGATTACTCAATGCCTTTGTTAGATGGAGAGTTCGTCCCGTTGACCGCGGCCACGTTCGGCGACTAATTGTCGCCTTGAGCCCAAGCTCATTGTCACAAGTCTCAAACAAATACAATTGGTTAGAATGACGGCAAATCGTTTAGTTACAACTGTAGATTTTAATTACAATGTTTTTATGGATTTTCCCGAGGTTTCAGAGGGAAGGCACCGGTGTCCTCTTATCTCCGACAAACATATATGCCGAACATGTAATAACCTAGTAAATATTAGAGACAGTGCTTCCAATACTATGCAATAAATACAGTATTATCAATTTATGAAATATAAGTATACATGAAGTCAAAAACTAATAGTTTAACGAATACATAAAACATACAATATTGTATTATTAAAGAAATGAAGGTTACATTGTCAGAAATATATATATATGTGTGCGAATTCTATCAAACCGATAATCTAAGATACATACTTAAAACTAGCCTACATTCCGGTAAAGGATAAATAAATAATTGACATTTCATTTCGCATGAATACTACACTGCCAAGAGAAATATGCATATGAATACGTATATATATATATATATATTTATATTATCGAATACTCTATAAAATAAACTACTCAAAACAATAAATAACGCAATCGAAGAATTACAAAACATTAGCCATATTAAAATGACACACAACATAAATATATATGTCGGAGATGAAAGGAAAGCCGAAGCCTTTCCTTGGAAATTTTGGGAACATCCTCTAGTACCTTAGCCTAGATTTTATTATAGTTGTAATTGCTTAAGATTTGTAATAAGCGAGATTGGGTTCGAGGTGACAATCGGTCGCTGAACGTAGCCACGGTCACGGGATGGATGTTTTATCTAACAGAGGTCTGGAGTGGTTGTATGTGTTTTCCGAGAAATGTGGTTGTGGCGACATGCGGCCTCGAAAGCGGGCCGAGCCACGTGTGATGTTGCCTCGGAGGTGCCGATGCAATGGGACATACATTGTATTAGTAATCAAAATTCCAGGCAGAAACTGCCTAGCAACGGCGTTTGGAACTTTCTCGATGCTTCCAACGAGTGTGCCTAGCAACGGCGTTTGGAACCTTCTCGATGCTTCCAAACGGGTATAGAAAACAAAATGCAATCGTACAGGGAGAAAAATCTCCACGAGGCTGGCATTCTTGCGATTGCCTTGGAGAGTGATACATCGAGCATTTTCGACGATCGCATTTGCGTCTAAGTTAGTTTCGCTTAGTAAGGAGTTATCCCGGTGACCGTGGATTCGTTTGAACTCAAACATTGCTAATAGTATTATTTAATTTAATTATTCGTAGATCGTATTATTCTTAGGCTTAGTGTTTGTTAGACTTATTATTAGTTGTACTTATTATTTGTTAAGCTTAGTGATAGACCTGTATATACGTGTAAATAAAATCTCGGCTTTGTGAAACGATGGCTAGTCCACATGAAGAGTCGTCGGGCGCCCAAAATTCGAATCGTGATCCGACATCAGAAGTGGGATTAGAACCGTTTAAAGTGCTACAAGAGCAAATGGTCCTTATGCGCGAGTTAATTCAGACGCTAGCGCACAAACCGGGGGAGCAAAGGCCGAGTACGGAATCTAAGGATGCAACGTTACCACGTTTTGACCCCGAAGGCGCGGGCGCCGATTCATCCGCGTGGTGCTCTCATGCTGATCTGATTTTGAAAGACCACCCGATGCAAGATAGTGCGTTACTTTCCGCTCTAAATCGCGCCCTAAGGGGTTCTGCTGCGCATTGGCTTCACAAATGGTGCGCGGTGGAAAGCTTACCTGGCCAACGTTTAAGGAACAATTTCTTTCGCGTTTTGGTGGCAGAGAGACAGCCGCTTCGGCGTTAATAAGGATATCCAGAGAACGACCGTCGGAGACTGAATCCCCGGGAGCGTACGGTAGTCGCCTCCGCTCCATGCTGCAGATGAAGTTGCAAGATCTAACGATGCCCGAAGTGATCAATGCCCTCGCCCTTTATATACTGAGTTCACAAGATCGACGCTTTCGGCGACTAACGCTCGCGAATAATATCAGGACGGAGGACCAATTTCATGATGAAATGAGGATTCTCCCTTACAACGATCAGCCGACATTTTCGCCAAGAAATTCACTAACGGAACCTGAAGTTAAACGAAGCAGGCTATCAGTTCCTCGGATTAAGTGCTACCGCTGTGGTGCTCACGGACATAGGAGAACGGAGTGTCGCCTGCAAACACAAACGGGGAAGGAGCAGGATATACGAAACCCGAAGGAAAAACGACCAGCCGCATCGTCGAAGGTGACCTGCTTCAAATGCCACGAGGAGGGACATATCGCGCCTAATTGCCCATCATCGCGGAAAAGAAACTACGATTCCATTGACGAACGCCGGATCGACTCCTGTGTAGTGGAACCTCCGGCTGGTAGATTAAGCCATCTGGGTGAGTCGTTTCCATTTTACTTTGATTCTGGGGCCGAGTGTTCGTTAATCAAAGAGTCCCTAGCCTCGAAATTTTCGGGTAAAAGAATAACCGATGTGGTAGTGATGCGGGGGATCGGGAATACTTGTATTAAGAGTACACTTCAGATTTTGTCCACTGTTTGATTTAACGGTCTTACATTGGAGATAGTTTTTCATGTCCTTGCTGACGATTACCTAAAATACGACATCATGATTGGTCGCGAGATTTTGAGCCAGGGATTCGACGTAAATATCACGCAAAATAGCCTCGTTATTTGTAAAACAAATGTCGTTAACGCTTGTGGTAAAGTCGCGGAAGATGCGGTCAACATTAACGAGGTTGACACTGATGTGATCGGTAACTATAAAGATCGATTAATCTCTGTTCTCGAAAAATTTAAAGAATCATTCATTACGGGTTTCCCGCGTACTCGCGTCAGTACGGGCCAGTTGGAAATACGGTTAATTGATCCCAACGTCACCGTGCAGAGAAGCCCTTACAGGCTTAGCGAGGAAGAGCGAAGAATAGTACGCGAGAGAATAGACGAATTAATTAAAGCACAAATAGTAAAACCTAGTAATTCGCCGTTCGCGAGCCCTATGATACTCGTGAAGAAGAAGGACGGCACAGACAGATTGTGTGTACACTTTCGAGCGCTGAATAAAAATACGGTCGCGGATCGGTATCCCTTACCCCTTATTGCTGACGAAATCGCGAGATTGCAGAGTGCGAGATACTTCATTAGCCTGGACATGGCTAGCGGATTTCACCAGATTCCCATTCACCCTAACTCGACGGAATATACTGCGTTCGTTACCCCCGACGGTCAATACGAATACGTGACGATGCCGTTTGGGTTGAAAAATGCACCAGCCGCTTTCCAGAGAGCCATTTTCAAGGCCTTAGGCGACCTCGCTTATTCGTATGTCGTTGTTTATTTGGACGACGTTCTAATAATCACCGACTCAATAGATCAAGCTCTAGAAAGGTTGCACACTGTACTAAACACTCTCGTAAACGCCGGATTTTCTTTCAATTTCGCTAAATGTTCTTTTCTGAAGACGTCGGTACTTTATTTGGGATATGTAATTCGTAACGGAGAAGTTCGTCCAAACCCGGGAAAAATACAAGCTTTGAATTCTTTACCTGCACCGTCGACCGTCACACAGCTTAGGCAGTTTATAGGTTTGGCCTCTTACTTCCGAAAATTTATTCCTAAATTTTCACAAGTGATGAAACCCTTGTACGCACTCACTTCTAGTAACAAGCACATGACTTGGACTGACAGGCACGAAAAGATAAGACAACAGATAATTTCCGTTCTGACCGACGCGCCGGTGTTAATGATATTTGATCCCAATCATCCCATAGAGCTACATACCGACGCTAGTTCGGTGGGGTATGGAGCTATTTTAATGCATAGAGTCGAAAAGGAAAACAGAGTCATCGAATATTATAGTAAAAGGACCAGTCCCGCGGAATCTAGGTATCATTCGTACGAACTGGAGACACTAGCAGTAGTAAGCGCCGTCAAGCATTTCCGACACTACTTACATGGACGGAAATTCTTAGTAGTTACCGACTGTAATTCTTTGAAAGCCTCCAGCAACAAAGTAAACTTAAACGACCGGGTTTATAGGTGGTGGGCTTATTTGCAAACATTCGATTTTGACATCATGTATCGAGAGGGTAAACGAATGGCCCACGTAGATTTCTTTTCGCGAAACCCCGTAGACTTGAATCGCCGTATGATAGACAAGGTCGCAGAGAAAGAGATTAATCTGGCCGAGATCTCCGAAGACTGGCTATTAGCGGAACAACGTCGCGATCCGCAAATCTCCGAAATCGTTAATAAATTACAGAACGAAGAGCTCGCGGAAGATATCGCGAATACCTACGAACTGCGATCCGGTACACTTTACCGTAAAATACAACGAAAGGGCAGAACCCTTTGCTTACCCATTGTTCCGAGAGGTTTTAGATGGTCCGTCATCAACCATGTGCATCAGTCAATTATGCACTTAGGATGGGATAAAACGCTCGAGAAGCTCTATGAGTATTATTGGTTCGAGGGAATGGCGAAGTATGTTCGCAAATTTGTCGAGAACTGCCATGCTTGTAGAGTTTCGAAGGCTAGTTCAGGTAAAATACAGGCTGAACTGCATCCTATACCTAAGACCGGCATACCGTGGCATACGGTGCACATGGACATAACGGGCAAGCTGAGTGGCAAGAATGACTCGAAAGAGTATGTCGTCGTCCTGATCGATGCCTTTACGAAATTCGTGCACTTACATCACACACGCAAATTGGATTCGCTTAGCGTTATCAAGGCACTTAAGTCCGCCGTGTTTTTGTTCGGTAGTCCCTGTCGGATAATAGCAGATCAGGGTAGATGTTTCACGGGCCGGGAATTTCAAGAATTCTGTGCGAGCAAACAAATCAAAGTTTATTTGATCGCGACCGGTGCAAGTAGGGCCAATGGGCAAGTAGAACGTGTTATGAGCACGTTAAAAAATATGTTCACAACGGTAGAAACGACCGGGCGTTCATGGCAAGACGCGATCGGGGAGATGCAATTGGCTTTGAATTGCACCATCAACCGCGTAACCAAATCGAGTCCTTTAGAGTTATTGATTGGTAGAGCAGCAAGACCGTATGACTTATTACTACCTGATAACATCGAGGAAAAAGAAATAGATATCTCCAGTGTAAGACAACAGGCAATAAAAGAGATGGAAACTAGTGCTAGGTATGACAAAGAGAGATTCGATAAAACCAAAGCTAAAGTAGTTAGGTTTAATCCCGGTGATTTGGTACTACGCCAAAATGAAGAAAGGAACCAGACAAAATTGGATCCAAAATTCAGGGGTCCGTTTGTGATATCGGAGGTCCTGGAAGGAGACCGATATACCTTGAAAACACTGGATGGGAAAAGGTCATACAAGTACAGTCATGACAGGTTAAGGAAAATGCCGGATAGTTGCATTCCTGCGGAGTTGGATGTCTGTTGTGATGACGAGAACAGTGACCATGGCGATGTTAGTACCCCGATCCCAGAGGATCGTAGAATTATATGAGCCCAGGTGCGGCCATGGGACGGAGTTCAGTGCGGTCAGGCACTGGAAGTGACGATGTCACGAAGCTGGGAGCCGGTTTAGTACCGACAGCGACAATATCACGAGGTTGGAGCTGGTCTAGTACCGACAGCGACAATGTCACGGATTTGGAGCTGGTCTAGTACCGACAGCGACGATGTCACGAAGCTGGAGCTGGTCTAGTACCGACAGTGACAATGTCACGAGGCTGGAGGCGGTCTAGTGTTGACAGCGATCGTGTTACGAAGCTGGTTATGTAACGAACTTTGAGAGTATGTGCGATTCGAAGGATGAGACCCATTTGGGTGTGAAATCGAGAATGGTCCGTCATGTCATTACGACCCGACTGAAAGCACGCAGAATGCAACTGGCACTTTGAATGCTAATCACAATGATACTAATCTTGTTCCCTTTTGTTTTGTTGACGAAGGTACACCCGAGGACGTGTGATAGTCAGGACGGCCGTGTCGGAGATGAAAGGAAAGCCGAAGCCTTTCCTTGGAAATTTTGGGAACATCCTCTAGTACCTTAGCCTAGATTTTATTATAGTTGTAATTGCTTAAGATTTGTAATAAGCGAGATTGGGTTCGAGGTGACAATCGGTCGCTGAACGTAGCCACGGTCACGGGATGGATGTTTTATCTAACAGAGGTCTGGAGTGGTTGTATGTGTTTTCCGAGAAATGTGGTTGTGGCGACATGCGGCCTCGAAAGCGGGCCGAGCCACGTGTGATGTTGCCTCGGAGGTGCCGATGCAATGGGACATACATTGTATTAGTAATCAAAATTCCAGGCAGAAACTGCCTAGCAACGGCGTTTGGAACTTTCTCGATGCTTCCAACGAGTGTGCCTAGCAACGGCGTTTGGAACCTTCTCGATGCTTCCAAACGGGTATAGAAAACAAAATGCAATCGTACAGGGAGAAAAATCTCCACGAGGCTGGCATTCTTGCGATTGCCTTGGAGAGTGATACATCGAGCATTTTCGACGATCGCATTTGCGTCTAAGTTAGTTTCGCTTAGTAAGGAGTTATCCCGGTGACCGTGGATTCGTTTGAACTCAAACATTGCTAATAGTATTATTTAATTTAATTATTCGTAGATCGTATTATTCTTAGGCTTAGTGTTTGTTAGACTTATTATTAGTTGTACTTATTATTTGTTAAGCTTAGTGATAGACCTGTATATACGTGTAAATAAAATCTCGGCTTTGTGAAACGATGGCTAGTCCACATGAAGAGTCGTCGCGCGCCCAAAATTCGAATCGTGATCCGACATATATATATGTCGGAGATAAGGGGACACCGGTGCCTTCCCTCTGAAACCTCGGGAAAATCCATAAAAACATTGTAATTAAAGTCTACAGTTGTAACTAAACGATTTGCCGTCATTCGAACCAATTGTATTTGTTTAAGACTTGTGACAATGAGCTTGGGCTCAAGGCGACAATTAGTCGCCGAACGTGGCCGCGGTCAACGGGACGAACTCTCCATCTAACAAAGGCATTGAGTAATCCTATAGCTCTCCTTAAAAGAAAGATTTGTAGCCGCACGTGGCAGTAAACATTCCAACGGTTTCTGTCCCGTAGCTTGCCACACGCAGATCCTATTCTCCGGGCAGGATGTTTACCAGATGTCGACGCGTCTCCACAGTACGTGATCGGCTAGCCCGAGGACCGTCATAAACACTAATATCTAGTTATCTAAAATCCTTCAACAGATACACAGTCTTTGTCCCAGTTACGGGAAGACAGGAGAGACTTATTTTTCCACGAACGACGTCTCCCACTAGCAACCCTCCCTCAAGGGCAGCTAGCATCCTTTTCTAACTACCGATATGGAGATTGGCCAATTAGCAGCAACGTCAATTTCCCTTACTTTCCGAACGTAGGATGTCCCCGACGAATCCGATGATCTCGTGTCCCTAGTCACACCCCGTCATAGTTTTCCTCTGGGGTATCACCGGGACGGAAAGTCATTCTCTCTTGCGGTCTCATCGACAAAAAAAGGATTAACTCCTTACGGTCAGCGAATATTAACACAGAATTCGACTTAGATTTTTGCCAGTGGGTACGACTACCGTCCCGTTGCCCGCGTATTCGTTATTGAACCTAGGATCATTGTCATTAGTCTCTCGAGTATCTAATTACCACGGTTATTTGTCCGGTTCTATGGTAATCGTATTTGCACTAGCCAATGTCTTCTCTATTGCATAACGATGACGTGTAGTCCAAACGAAGATTCGCTTTACGCCCCTAACCCTAATTCTAATGTAAACCCGACATATATATGTCGGATCAGGATTCGAATTTTGGGCGCGCGACGACTCTTCATGTGGACTAGCCATCGTCTCACAAAGCCGAGATTTTATTTACACGTATATACAGGTCTATCACTAAGCTTAACAAATAATAAGTACAACTAATAATAAGTCTAACAAACACTAAGCCTAATGAATAATACGATCTACGAATAATTAAATTAAATAATACTATTAGCAATGTTTGAGTTCAAACGAATCCACGGTCACCGGGATAACTCCTTACTAAGCGAAACTAACTTAGACGCAAATGCGATCGTCGAAAAAGCTCGATGTATCACTCTCCAAGGCAATCGCAAGAATGCCAGCCTCGTGGAGATTTTTCTCCCTGTACGATTGCATTTTGTTTTCTATACCCGTTTGGAAGCATCGAGAAGGTTCCAAACGCCGTTGCTAGGCACACTCGTTGGAAGCATCGAGAAAGTTCCAAACGCCGTTGCTAGGCAGTTTCTGCCTGGAGTTTTGGTTACTAAATACAATGTATGTCCCATTGCATCGACACCTCCGAGGCAACATCACACGTGGCTCGGCCCGCTCTCGAGGCCGCATGCCGCCACAACCACATTTCTCGGAAAACACATACAACCACTCCAGACCTCCGTTAGATAAAACATCCATCCCGTGACCGTGGCTACGTTCAGCGACCGATTGTCACCTCGAACCCAATCTCGCTTATTACAAATCTTAAACAATTACAACTATAATAAAATCTAGGCTAAGGTACTAGAGGATGTTCCCAAAATTTCCAAGGAAGGGCTTCGGCTTTCCTTTCATCTCCGACATATATATATATATATATATATATATATATATATATATATATATATAAAAAGGGGGAAATATAAAATTAAAATACATATATTTTACAAACATAAAATAGATATCACATTTAAAAAAAAAATATATATATATCATACATAAAAACAAAAGACATTTAAAAGAAAAAAAATAATAATAATAAGGAACCTCTGATGGAAATGCCTCCGCAAACATTGTTCGAGCGTCGATCTCCGAAACCTAGGGTAACAACAAGAAAGGGAAAAACATCAAAATCGCAAAAACAATCATAAGCGTACCCCCAGCGGACCACCACCCCGTGGGGGATGGCATTATAAATACGCAAAGCAACGTAGAGCAGTGCTCATTATTATTATTCCGGTGAACATTCTTATTACGTCCATTGCTCATTATTATTCCGATGAACATTCTTATTACGTCCATTGCTCATTATTATTCTGGTGAACATTCTTATTACGTTCATTGCTCATTATTATTCCGGTGAACATTCTTATTACGTTCATTATTCTTCGTTCATTATTCTTTGCTCATTATTATTCTGGTGAACATTCTTATTACATTATTCTTCGTTCATTATTCTTTGTTCATTATTATTCTGGTAAACATTCTTATTACGCTCATTATTCTTCGCTCATTATTATAGTGATCATTGTTATTACCGTTCATTATTCTTTGTTCATTATTATTGCGATCTTCGTTATTACGGTTCATAATTATTTTGTTCACTCTTTGAGTTCATTGTTACTACGTTCGTTATTGCGCTCATCTTTAGAAATTTTGTATAGTATTTTGCGCTTCGGGGTCTTTAGTTTTTCGGTCAAGAAAAGAGAGCCGCGACTAAGTAAAAAGAAAATTTTATTTTTGAACGCGCATTGTAATTGCGGTATTAATCCAGTTAGTAAATTGTTCTGTCTGTATCGAAATAGATAAATAAAGTAAAAGTTGATAGTAAACTATATTCGAGTTCAAGTAATAAACCCAGCAAAAACTTCGACGACCACTGGAGCAGCTGAGGTAATGGCGCCAGACAGCGCCTACTCCTCAAGGTAAGAAAATTAATTTTGAGAATTTCCTTTTTCTCTGATAATTTCGTTGCCCTCGAGAATCGAATTAGAACTTCCTATCATCGGTCTCGTTTTATTTTCGTGAACAGTTTTGAAGATAGAATCATTGTTTAAACTTTAAACAAAGGAGTTGTCCGCTGTGTCGGCTTGTGCGAACGGTGTTTTCAGCTACTGAAACACCCACTGATCTTCGCATTTCTCCTCCCATTGTTGGCAAAATATTGCCCGTCTTTGGGCAAGGCTAGCGAAATCACACAAATCCCGCACAAAAAGGACTATTAAATACATCGTCGGGGTCAATCGAAAATTAAGAGCAATACCGGCATTGCTAATAATCGATATTCTTGCCATCGTGCATGCGATTGTAAGAGAGAAATAGCAGAACAATTTCCCTTCGGAAATTTAACCAAAGGATCGTTCGCTGTGTTGGCTTGTGCAAACGGTGTTTTCGATTATCAAAAAAACACCCGTCGATCTTCGCATTCCTCCTCCCACTGTTGGTAAAATACTACCCGTCTATGGGCAAGGCTTGCGAAATCACACGAGTCCCACACAGAGAGGATCGTTAGAATCATCCTCGAGTATTAAACTCAAAAGGCAAGAAAATCGTGGTAACAGAATCCATCGTAGTAAATTTTTTTTTTATTTATTTGTTGAAATTACAATCAATTCTCGCGTTGAGAATTTTCAGTAATTTTTCTGGCGTGGCGCAGTGACATGGCTGTTTATTTACAATAAGTTAATACTTATTATAGATAGGTATAATTTATAAGTATTATAAGTAAGTGCATATGCTTAATTTGGATAATTAAATGAATCTAACGTTTAGGTCTAGCGGGTAGTGCCTCTTCAGCCTGCGAATCTGGTCCGTCGTATCGAGTAGTCCAGTGATTAGGGGGTTTCGGTGTTTGTTGACTCTTTTGCTATATCTGTCGCTATATTTTGCTATTTCCTCTTTGACTGTAGGTATCTTGAGGTCGCGATGGATGGTTTCGTTGGTAACATACCAAGGTGCGTCTATTAAGGCTCTTAGCGTTTTCGATTGGAATCGTTGTAGTATTTCGATGTTGGAGTTACTTGCTGTTCCCCATAGTTGGATTCCGTAGGTCCAGACAGATTTTATTACGGTCTTGTAGAGGGTAATTTTATTCTGTATGTTTAGTTTGGAGCGTCGGCCCGTGAGCCAATAGAGTTTTTTTAGTTTGTCCTTTAGTTGCTTCGTTTTATCTGAGATGTGTGTCTTCCACGTTAGTCTCCTGTCCAGGGTCATGCCCAGGTATCGGACTGTGTCCCTGCTAGGAACTGTTGCATTGTTGATGGTGACCTGGGGGCAGGTTTGTTTTCGGAGCGTGAAGGTTACATGTGAGGATTTCTTTTCGTTGACTTTGAAGCCCCATTTGTAAAACCACTTTTCCATGGAGTCGAGACTTCGCTGGAGAGTGGATGAGGCTATTGCCGGGTCTGCGTGGGTAGCTAATAGCACTGTGTCGTCTGCAAATGTCGCTATTGTTATATCGTTTGATATAGGTAGGTCGGCAGTGTAGATGGAGTACAGTAGGGGTCCGAGGACACTACCTTGGGGTATGCCGACTTCTATTGGGAATGTTGCGGAAGTGGCGTCTAGGCATTTAACCATGAATTGTCTATTGGTTAGGTAAGATTTTAGGATGGAGTAGTAGGGGTGAGGTAGGATCTTTTTAAGCTTGTATAGTAGCCCTTCATGCCATACTTTGTTGAATGCCTGTTGGATGTCTAGGAAAACCGCTGAGCAATATTTTTTCTTTTCGAGTGTTTGGCTGATCGTATGAGTTAAGCGGTGGATTTGCTCTACTGTAGAATGATGTTTTCGGAAGCCGAATTGGAGATCTGGGAGTGTTTTCAAGTTCTCTAGGATTGGAAGGAGTCGGTTCGTGAGCATCTTCTCGAATAGTTTGGACAGGGTAGGTAAAAGACTGATTGGGCGATAGGAGCAGGTTTCGTATATCGGTTTACCGGGTTTAGGGATGAGGGTAACCAATGAGATTTTCCAGGCCTTAGGATAGTGTTCCAGGCGAAGGATAGCATTAAAAATCGATGTGATGAGTGCTATCCCTTTTGTGGGAAGTTCCTTGATTGCTTTATTGCCTATTAGGTCGTGTCCTGCTGCTTTCTTGGGGTTTAGGCGACTGATTGTTTCTATAGTCTCTGCAGAGGAGAAGGGTTCGATAGGAGGGGACATTTGGAAGGGGGTGTGCAGGTATTCAGTAACGTCCGCGGCGGCTTTGGGGGAATGGGGTTTGAATACTTTTAACAAGTGTTTAGCAAACAGGTCGGCTTTTTCTATAGGGCTTCGCGCCTATCCACCTTGCGGACGGCGGATAGGTGGGATTATTTGTGGGGGGCGTGTGAGTTTCCTGGAGGCCTTCCATAGTGAGTAGTTGGAGTCGGCTGTGGGGGATAAGCTGGCGAGGTATTTATGGAAACAGTCGTTTTTATAGTTTTTTAAGGTTCTGGATAGCTTTCTAGTTGCGTTGTTTAGTTTGCGTTTGTCATCCGGTGTTCTATGGGTCTGCCATACTCTTCTTAGTCTACGTTTTTCTGCTATTTTTTTTAGTATGTATTGGGGATATTCTTGTTTGCTGTTAAATGGCTTTGTCGGTGTGGAGAGACAGATTGCGTTTATTATGCTCGTGTTTAAGTATCCCGTGGCTGCTTCGATTTCTTCCTTTGTTTTTAGTGGGGTGAAGGCTGAGGTTGAGTGTGTAAAGACTTCTCTGAAGAGCTGCCAGTTGGTGTGTTGGTTGTGAATGGAGCCATTAGGTGTATTCTCGATGATTGTTGAACTGACTGTTGCTATCACGGGAGAATGATCAGAGTAGAGATCAGCCGAGGAGTTGATCTGGACGTGTCTTGATGGGATATTTTTAGTTATGAAGAAGTCGAGAAGGTCGGGTATTTTGTTGGTGTCAGTGGGCCAGTATGTGGGTTCGTATGTGGTGAGGTAGTTGAGGTGTTGTTTGTTATGCTGTTTAAGAGGTCTTTGCCTCTTGCTGTAACCAGTCTGCTGCCCCATTGGATGTGCTTGGCGTTATAGTCTCCTCCAACTATGAATCTATTGCCCAGGGTGTCCAGGAAGTTATCAAAGTCTTCTTTGGCGATGGAGTGACTGGGAGGGCAGTATACTGCTGAGGTGGTGATTGAGCCATGACAGTCTTCTATTGCTACGTTTGTTGCTTGGAGGTAGTCTTTCTGGAATGATGGAAGTTCGTAGTGCTTAATACTTGCTTTGATTATTATTCCGGTGCCACCGTGGGCCTTTCCGCTGGGGTGTTGGGTATGGTAGAATTTGTAACCATTTATTTTCAGGTAGCTCTTGTCGGTGAAGTGGGTTTCCGATACGAGCATTACGTCGATTTGCTGGTGTTTTAAGAAGAGTTCTAGTTCAAGTTTGTGTTGCGCTAGACCGTTGGCGTTCCAGAGTGCTATGCGCCTTGGTTTTATTTTGAGTCGGGGCGTGTTAATTTTTCCACGATGAGTGTTAGTAGCGATAGCAAGTGATTTATTTGCTCTGATTGTTTCTCTATTAGCTTTTCAAGCCTAGAGGAGTTGTCTGTGTTAGGTGGGTTGGGGACACTGTTTTGGGGAAGATTCCTTTGGCTGTTCGGGTTATTTTGGATGCCTTGTACTGCTTGGGCATAGGAGGTTGAGGTGGAGATGAATTTGGTAGGACTGGGTGTTTGGTTGGTTGAGGGGGTTGGGGTAGTCGTGAATTTCGGCGGGCTGGGTGTTTGGTTGGATACCTCTTTTGCTCTGAGCTTAGGGTACCTGTTCGTGTATAGTGTTTTATATGCTGGGCTGCCTTTGTAGTTGGCAGGATGGTCCCCTTGGCAGTGGATGCATTTCGCTGGGGTTTCCGGTGATTTGGCGCACTGGTCAGTGGAGTGAGTGCCTGCGCATTTAACGCAGCGGAAAGTATGGTTGCAGTATTTCTGCGTATGACCGTACCTTTGGCACCTTTTGCATTGCACTATTTCTTTTTTCACGAGCGGTGGTTCGATCTTTATTATCGCGTTCATTAGGCGACTGATGTTGTAGATTTCTTTATTGTTCGGCTTTTGTTTAATGTCTAGGAAGAATAAGGATAACGGGTCTTTCGAGACTCTATGCCTTATATTACTTACGTTGATGACTTCGTGGCCGAGTTTTGAGAGTTCGTATTTGAGTTCGTCTATGTCTGCTGAGTGGTGTATGTTTCGTAGGACCACCCGGAAAGGCCTTTCCTGTTTGAGTTGGTAGGTGTGGAAGTTGGCGTTCAGGGTCCTGAGTGTCTTGGTGAGTTTTCTGTAAGCTTCTGGGTTCGTCGGCAGTATTTTTACTTTATTGTTACTTATCTTAAGGTTATATTCCTCCTTGCAGATATCTCTCTCTAGGGACTTGATCATTGTCTGTATGTCGATGACGTCGTCCACAAATATTGGTGGGGGAGGGGGGATTCTCTGTGAGTATTGGTTTGGTGGCGGTTCTACGATTTCCATGGCGTCGGTTGAGGATTCCAATACGGCGAACCTGTTGTGTGTGTTTATTTGCGTTGTTGTTTCTATTTTCCATTTCTTTGTAGTATTAGCGTCGTTAGTGCGGAGAGTTCTGCTACACTTCTGCCACGGGGGAGGTAGCGCGGGGTACCTGCGAGTCTGCTCCGGAGAGCCTGGTCGCGATTGCTGGGCCATCATCGAGCTAGTTAATTCGGAATGAACAACTAGTCGTGAGGCTATGAGGCCAGTATTCGGGTTGGGGTTAGGTGCGTGGGATTTTCTTCTCCCTAAAGGGTAAGGGACACTTGGCTGTGTTCTCTTTCGACGGTTGGGCGACACGTGTTGTTTTCGGACTACGCTGGGCACTAGAGACACATCTGCACATTTCGGCACTCCACAGCGAACTGATCGTAGTAAATGAATTGAGTTTCGGTTCTAACGGCAAACTATTACAGCGAAATTAAAAGAGAAGAAGAAGTCAAACGTAAAAATAAATTTATATAAACCAACGAAAAATCTCACATTCCTATCCAATCCAGCAACGCTAAAATATATATATATCCGGCTAATAAAATATATATAAAGGTAATAATCTAAGCAATTCTACATTCAAATAAAAATCCGTTCAACGAGGACAAATATTTATTGTTCCCAGCTTTAATCCTCTCCCGTGCCAATATCCCTGCACATAGCAGGTTAGCCGAAAAGTGGAATTCGTTTACCAGTAGCATTAAGCGTCAGTTAACGCTACCCAATAAACAAAAAAAATAATAAAAATAAGATATTTTGAAATAGTCCTTAGACTATTTCTGGTGGCAGCAACTACCGTATTAATTAGAAATCTAAATCAGTATTACATACACAATAATATCATTTCAATTCATTTCCCTTCAGCTTAAATTCAAACTCAACAAAAAAAAATTTTTCAGTAAAATTTAAATTTAAAATTTGTTCGATGTCAATAAACTAATACGTAACACTAGATTTCATCGAAATCGACGAAATCTGCGCGATTTGCGAGCTATTTTGCTTGTTTCGACGCTTAAATGGTAGTGCGTTACATTTGCAGTGTAAAATGGAGTTCAACGAGCGCTTAAACGTCGAAATATCTCCAACGGGAGGGAAATGACAGCTAGTGTCACGTCCCGCGCTCCGCACGCGCCGTAACAAGAACAAGAAAACCATTCTATACAAAACACGCGAATAAGGATTTGAATGCACAAACGAACACACGGCACTACGAAACGAAAGGAAGGATTAACAAAACGAGGGCGATTAACGGATCCAACCAATAAACAAAATACATATACACACAATTCTAAATAAACCAGGAAATAAGAATAACTACAAAAGGGGAAAATAATTGAAACGCCAGGAATATATATATATATAAATATATTTCAATCAATCAATTTGGAGAGTTACATATAAGTATAAACATATATGCCGAACATGTAATAACCTAGTAAATATTAGAGACAGTGCTTCCAATACTATGCAATAAATACAATATTATCAATTTATGAAATATAAGTATACATGAAGTCAAAAACTAATAGTTTAACGAATACATAAAACATACAATATTGTATTATTAAAGAAATGAAGGTTACATTGTCAGAAATATATATATGTGTGCGAATTCTATCAAACCGATAATCTAAGATACATACTTAAAACTAGCCTACATTCCGGTAAAGGATAAATAAATAATTGACATTTCATTTCGTATGAATACTACACTGCCAAGAGAAATATGCATATGAATACGTATATATATATATATATTTATATTATCGAATACTCTATAAAATAAACTACTCAAAACAATAAATAACGCAATCGAAGAATTACAAAACATTAGCCATATTAAAATGACACACAACATAAATATATATATATATATATATATATATATATATATATATATATATATATATATACGTATATTCACACGAACAATACTTTTGTCACTTTAAAGCAATATTAATAAATAAATGTTCTAATTGCGGTAGAATAACGAAAAACGAGCGGCAGACGGAAAATTACTTCGATATTAAACAAAAGTAAAGATCCGTCACTATAACTTTACTGAGGACATTTACGAGCAGCCATGTTAGATTTACACGCGTATAGCGACAGGAATATTAGGGATTAATGGAAGTCAGTCGCGAGAAATAAATTATGAAAACACATTGTTAACACTTTTCTTTAATAAAATCTGTGCGCAACTACAAATGTAAAAAATATATATATGTCGGAGATGAAAGAACACCGGAGTCTGTAAATGAACAATTGTAGTTATTCAATGCTATTGTAATTGTTCAAGAGTTGTGATAATGAGCTTGGGCTCGAGGCGACAGTCAGTCGCCGAACGTAGCCGCGGTTACGGGATGAACGCTTTGTTTAACAAAGGTATGGAGTAATTCTATAGCTCTCCTTAAAAGAAATATTCGTGGCGACACGCGACAGTAAACATTCCAACGGTTTCTGTCCCGTGGCTCGCCACACGCAGACCCTATTCTTCGAGTAATATGATTGTCAGATGTCGATGCGTCTCCGCAGTACATGTTCGGCTAGCCCGAGGGCCCGTTATAAATCTTAAGGTTTAGTTAACTAAAGTCCTTCAAACAGACAAACAGTCTTTGTCCCAACTACGGGAAGATAGGGGAGACATATTTTTCAACGAGCGGCGTCTCCCACTAGCAACTTTCCCTCGAGGGCGGCTAGCATCTTTTTCTAACCACCGATATGGAGATTGACCAATTAGCAGCAACGCCAATTTCCCTTACTTTCTGAACGAAGGCTTTTCTCGACGAACCCGATGATCTCGTATCCTTAGACACACCCCATTATAGTTTTCCTCTGTGGCATCATCGGGACGGGAAAGGCATTCTCGCTCGCGATCTCATTGATGAAAGGAGTAACTCTTTACGATCAGTGAATATTACGCGTCCGACTTTGATTTTGTGAGTACGTTCATCTATCATCCCGTCGACCGCGGATTCGTTATTGAACCTAGGATCATTGTCATTAGTTTCTCGAGTACCTAACTACCACGGTTACTTGTCCGGTTCTGTAATAATCGTATTTGCACTAGTCAATGTCTTCTCTATTGCATAACGACAACGTGTAACCCAAACGAAGATTCGTTTCACGCCCCTAACCCTAATTCTAATGTAAACCCGACATATATAATAATTCTATATTAAAAAAAATATGAAATTAACATGATATATACATTACTACATAAGTTATATATAAAATATGTATATTATACCCTTGCCTACTGACTGATATGAATTTCTTTTGGTCTCGAATGCGTTAAAAGAGAGCGCAAAGAAGTCGAAATTACTTATTGTAATTAGTAAAACGACCTGAGAGGCAGACAGATACAAGAAAGAAGGAATATTATATTAGCGGCATTTTTGTAGCCATTATATAGGGTTTCGATCGCATAATTAATCGGTATCAACTTACCAGTCTTTAACGGAAGGACAAAAAGAAGAGCAGACGGCACACAGACCACAATCATGATCATTTTCAAGTAGAATCTCAAACTGCCGTACATCTTCGAAAACTTCGTTAGTCGTAAGGGATCAAAGGATGATGTCCGCGCTGCGGAAAATAGATGAGAAGCGGCTGTTTCAACAACCACCGTGTAGGTACTGCACTAGCCAGAAGTATCTGCGACAGAAATCAGAATACACTCATTTTCGCATGGTTGGATCAATTTCGCGTGGGACTAACCTGATTGAACCTAACGCGGGATAATTGCTCAACTCACGACTTTAAGCAGCCCGCTTGATTCTCTGTAAATGCTTGAAATTGACGCTTGGATTCTTTCCAGATTAACTAGCTATGCCCCTCCCTCCCTTTATCTATTTTCTTAGATCGACTTAGACTGCCACAACATATTATTTTTCTTCTTTTCTTTTCTTTTCTTTTGATCTTTTACAGCCCTAAATCGCTGGCTATTTTGTATACTATATATTTTGTACACTCAATTATTCTGTAAGTCATAAGTACATATGTTTTACAACGTTACTTGTCATATTTCAGTTAAACTCCAGAAAAGCCAGAAATATATTTTCAGCATATTTTAACGCGCCCCTGGCAAAGATCTCAAAAACGAGTTGCGGCACAATTTAAAGCGACAAATAGCATCGCGTGTCTCGTTGTGGTAACACACGGTTCGCCAGTTTTTTTTTTTTTTTTTTTTGATATCGGTGGCTGCCATATTCTCTTGAGTTTCCAAATCGTAAAGAATCTTTCCCCAGGGATTGGTCAACTGTGTATGTCCCCATGCGACGTAACTTGCTTAAGGAACACGAGCCGGTGATATGCAGGCAACGTATAATTGATTATCATTCGCCCTGGAACGCTGAAGTAATGACCAGTGCAGTGGTCCAGTGGTCATATTGAATGCCGCTGGATATATCAGCATTTGGCAACCTAACCCAGAGAAGCAGGAAATATGAAGCCACCGAATACCAATTAACTTCGTAGTTGCACGGTTCACATTCCATCATTTCTGAATATGCGAGGACAGTCCTCTTATTGTGCTTTTAATTCTTTTATTTGTTTCATTTTCAGCAAATATACTGGTTTTTTAAATTAAGCTTCTTTTTATACAGAGTTACAGAATGATTCTGTGTTTTACTCTCTCCAGGGTATCCTATTCATACTTTGATTTTAAATCGATGACAATCTTAAATAGTATGCCTCATATTTTTAAAATATAAAATTATATACTATGTTATTCTATAATGTATTATGTACAGTCATATATATATATATAATAATTCTATATTGAAAAAATATGAAATTAACATGATATATACATTACTACATAAGTTATATATAAAATATGTATATTATACCCTTGCCTACTGACTGATATGAATTTCTTTCGGTCTCGAATGCGTTAAAAGAGAGCGCAAAGAAGTCGAAATTACTTATTGTAATTAGTAAAACGACCTGAGAGGCAGACAGATACAAGAAAGAAGGAATATTATATTAGCGGCATTATCATGTTTTTGCTCTCTTTAAGTCTTTCATCGAGACAGACAATCTACAGGTATTAATCGACCAATTTCTCCAAGCTGATAACTTCGAATTGATGTTTATATATAAGAAGTGTTATGTGTTAATCTGTCTAAATGTTTAAAAGGTGTTATAAATTAAATGTTGTTAAACGATACGTAATTGCCTTCTGATCGTAAATTTTACTATCAAGGGGTGTTTTATGTATGCGTAATCATTGTGAATTATAACAATTTATGTGATCGATATTAAAGGTGTTTAAAAGCATGTATTTTTTTCTATATTATTATTCTCCTATATTATTATCCTATATTATTATAGCATTCCTATATTATTATAATATCCAATTACATGTTGATACACAAGATATACAGATTATTATTTATAACGTTTTGGTTTTCTTAATTGAGTCATTCATTTAGTACAAATGATAAGAAATTAGTAATAATTCACAAAAAAAGGATATGGTAGTAGAAATATTATAAAAAAACATTTTCTCTTTTAGTGTAGAGTTACTCCTTCTTACAGACAGTGTCGTACAAATCTGTACGTCTCTGAGAAAATGTAGGTATCTGAGCCCTTACTTCCTCAACAACTTTTACATCTGATAGAAAAAAGAAACATACGAAGTAATAAGTAATGCTTACTAATAAATTCAACAAATACAGAGGAAGATGGCTAAATCGATAAATTAACGAGACTAAAAATTAATTACATCATGGATCTCTCGCTTTTAATTTTAAGCTGTAAATTACCGATATCGGTGACTGCCATATTCTCTTGAGTTTCCAAATCGTAAAGAATCTTTCCCCAGGGATTGGTCAACTGTGTATGTCCCCATGCGACGTAACTTGCTTAAGGAACACGAGCCGGTGATATGCAGGCAACGTATAATTGATTATCATTCGCTCTGGAACGCTGAAGTAAAGACCAGTGCAATGGTCCAGTGGTCATATTGAATGCCGCTGGATATATCAGCATTTGGCAACCTAACCCAGAGAAGCAGGAAATATGAAGCCACCGAATACCAATTAACTTCGTAGTTGCACGGTTCACATTCCATCATTTCTGAATATGCGAGGACAGTCCTCTTATTGTGCTTTTAATTCTTTTATTTGTTTCATTTTCAGCAAATATACTGGTTTTTTAAATTAAGCTTCTTTTTATACAGAGTTACAGATTATATTAATTTTATATAGAATATATTTAAGAAAGATATTTAATTTTTTGCTAGTTAAGTATTGATCGGTTAAGTTACTGTACCTTTGTTCCGATAAATGCGTGCCATTTCCTCGAATCTAATATCATAGCAAATGCCAATACCTATTTTGCAGCCCTTCACATCGAACGTCGTTAGGGAGTTACCAGGACTGAGTGAATCACTCTCTCGAAAAGTAATCTTATTAGGAATGTCGATGTCGAATAGATGTACCTAATAACATAAAAATGTGGTAGCTAATTCTATTGCTGCAACTTTTGTAATTTAATATCAAAGTTACCAACTCCTAAACTTTAATTATTTTTTATTTAATAACTGACAGCGTTTTTATCACTTTCTTTTATTAAAAAATCTTATCATTTAATAATGTTTAAAAAGGAGAAAAAATAAGTATTTTCGTATGTGAAAAATTTATACAACAACAAACACATTACAACAAAAATGGGCGTTTCCCGTATCATAACGTATTTTATAAACCGTAAATTATAGAATTGGTTATAGTATACGTATGTACATATGTATATTCCTAAATTATTCCTAGATAGAGTCACTTTCTTCACCCCAATATTTTCAACTTCAAAGCCATAAAGGAATATATTACTTACCTTTCGGTGTCTTGCTATCAAAGTTCCATCGGGACCCCAAATAGTACAGGTATTGTACAATTTATCGCCCTCTATTTCAGGCATCGTACCACCAACTACATAGATGTTGTTTTCTTTAGCTGCGTTCGATGAAGCAACGCTCGTTTCACCATCAGGAATACTCTCGGCGTATTTTGGAAAGTACTCTGCATTGCAATATTTCAATTAATGAAAAATAACTGTCTTTTGTTCCAACCATAAATTAAATTGAAATGTTTGTCAGTTTTTTATTTTCTAAATTATCAAAATAACTAAGTTTTATATTTCGACTTAATTAAATATGCAATTACTTAGCTAATAGTATATATAATAAATTGTTTCTACAGGTTCAAAATGAAAAATGAATATTTAGAAATACTTAATTACGACAATGCTATTTGTGTTAGCATCAGTGGCTTGTTACTCAACGACTTTGCTAGTACTTTTTGAAACATAAAGTTAGTTTTCAATTAACACTTATACTAGAGGCGGAATTATAAATGCAAAATAATTGATAATACTAATTTATAAGTACCTAATTATTAGTATCTTAAAAAATATATTTATACAAAAATCACGATAATCATGAAAATGGGGAAATCCTATATTCTCGACTCAATTCACAATTTATTTTGTATATTAATTAGATTCCGCGCTCATCAGTACGTACTCACTGGCGACATCGAGAAAATGTATCGGCAATTCCTCGTACGACCAGAGGATCGGAAATATCAAAGGATATTATGGCGCAGCGCGAGTGGAGAAACAGAAACATATGAGCTTAACACCGTAATACTCTTATCATAGAAATAGAAGCAGTCCTCAATTCCCGCCCGCTAACTTCTATCTCCACCGATCCAAATGATCTCCTAGCCCTCACTCCCGGACATTTCCTCATTGGCGATTCATTAATGTGCTTACGTGATCGAGATTTCAGGGACATTCCATCGAACCGACTCTCCAAATGGCAGCATATCCAACAGCTTAAACAACATTTTTGGAACCGCTGGCATAAGGAGTATTTGAACGAGCTAACCAACCGCAATAAATGGAGCAAGGGTGGACACAGCATCCAAAAGGGCACAATCGTCATCCTCAGAGAGGACAACGTTCCCTCCATGCATTGGCCTCTGGGCCGAGTTATCAAGGTTCATCCAGGCGCCGATGGTGTTGTCACGTAAAATAACAAAATAAAAAAGGAATTTGAGGTAAAAAAATAAAAAAAGTAAACTTTATTTTTTTTCTAACATCAATACACTTTACAATCTACTTCCGAACTCTAGGCGTGACTTTCTAAGACTGACTCTTATGATTTTACTTTCGATCGGATCCGATTACTTTCTTTTGTCATCCCTCAACATTCCCACCGTCCATGCATTTGTTAGGCGTCCGCGATCGTTGCCACGTGCTCTTTCTTCTAGAACCTTCGGTGGAAGGACCGTTGGGATGTTGATGGTTCATTAGGCACTTCAGCGATATACATTGTCGCCGAGTGCCGCCACATCTTTATCTCTATCGTCAGTCCGACGGATTTGAAGTATAACGGTCGTGATATGCTCTTCGGGCCACACGTTTTATGATACAAGACCAGCAAAATGATCAATGTGTAATTTTACATATCTTACATTTTTTCCAAATGAAATATTGTTTTTATTAAACGTTTAAAACCTCAGGCAACATTTATTTCATCTGATTTCAGTTTTACAAATATATATCTATAATACATATCTGTATAAATTACGGTCTGGTTATATCAAACAGGGACCGACACTCGCTAGGGAAAACTGCCCAAAAATTGAATCGTAAAAACCAATATGAAAGACAACAAATTTCTCGTTCTGCGGAACAAATAGAAATGAGCAGAGTATCTTTATCTTTATCTGAGACATTCAAAGCGTATCACGCATACGCTAAACCTGAAGAAAACTTTCTTGTCTTCCATGTTCATTTTTCCCTTTCCATTTCCGAACGGTTTCTTCTATATTTATTTATATGTTCGTGATTGATGCTATTGACAACATACAACTAAGGGGAAATACGAATAGTAATAGATAGATGTATAATTCATTATGCAATTTTATAGAATTAAATCTTATTTATCTTCAGATATAAAAACTATATTTACCAGCTGAAACACTAACGCATATGCAGTATAATATAATCTACTTAACAATCTCGTTTTAGTTATAATATGTGATTAATTCTTTTGCTATTTCCCTATAAACAGTTTCTTGTGCATACAATATTTTTTTATAGTATTCTAATATATTGTTAGATATTGTAAAGAAAGTAAAATACAGTTATTGAAGTTTGGGAACATTCAATGTTAACCTTGCTTCAAAAAATAATCTTTCGAATGAATGGGGAATAGATTTTTAGTATTATAGTTGGTATAATGTCATCATTGTTTACAATGTGTTAGAGTTAAAGAAATGAGACAAATTAATATTTCAGAAGCAAATTCAATATTTAAATGATGTTATTTTAAAATGGCAGATGATATGAATGTTCTTTTTATACGAGGAAATGGAAACGTATGTATGGTAATGGAAACGTAATGGTTTTAACATTATTTTAGTACAAGATTTTAGCATAATAGTAATTAACAGTATCCACTACCTTTTAGTCAATTTTTGAGAAATGACATATATGATAATTTGCAATAGTTTGATAATAAAATACTTGTATCAATATTAATAACGTATAATTTGCTATCTCAAAAGGATACAGACACAGCCAATGATAATGTTTGGGATGATGGTGCATTAATAGAAGCATATGATAAAGCAATAAATTTAGCAAAAGAAGAAGTTATCAAGCGAACGGGAATGGATGTTGGAAATTCTCAACCGAAAGAAAACCTACAAAATCTTAAGCAGCCTAAACACGCAAGTAAATTACACAAGGTTGTGATTTTGATAGAATATTACAAATTTGATACAGAATATTATTAAATATATTGATTAAGAAGCAAATTATTTTATTTTGCTATTTACTTATATTTATTTGTATACACATCTTTTCTCTATAGAAATGGATCATAGGAGCACCTTATCGTGCAATATACTCAGAGGATGGAGAAATTTATGAAGCTATAATATCAAAAATGTACGAAAACAATGGCACGTGTTGAAGTGGTTACCACTTCTAAGAAAACTCTACATCTGGTCTTTTTTAGTTTTCTCAAGCACTGAAGCCATCGACAGCGTGTAGACAAAAGACCGCGACGAAGTCAGGCCATAAACAGTAGACAGGCGACGTTGGCTTCGGGATTTTTCAGTTATTAGGTAACACAGCTAGCGTGCGGATCTGGACCAGCTCAAATTATACTTTTACTTATTACACTTCTATTTAAATATATTTTCTACCTTACAATTTATCCACGTGTTTTCTCTGTTTACACACCGAATAACCTCAACAGGTTATGGGCCCAGGGCTGTAAATTGCAAGGTAGCAACGTGAAGTGAATAAATTGTTAAAGTGTTGTGCTTAGTAAAATAAGGGATAGTGCTAAAATGGAATCAGCAAGTGCGAAGGTCGAGATGTTACGCGGCGAAGAAAATTGGCTCCAGTGGCGTTTTGTTATGCGTACACTTTTGGAGGAAGATGACGACCTGATCAACGTGTGTGAAGGGAATTTGTGTCATCCAGGTAACAGCGCGGAGAAAGAAATCGCTCGTGGAAGATTTTTGAAAGCAGATCGATTAGCGAGAAAATTAATCGTGACCTCAGTAGAAAAGAAACCGTTGGATCTTCTTTTATGTTGCACGACAGCACATGAAATGTGGAAAAAGCTGAATACAGTATATGACATGAAGTCGGATGAGAATTTAAATATGGTCCAGAAGCAGTTCTTCGATTTTAAATGGGAAGAATCTGAAAATGTCTCTTACAACCTATCAAAGTTGGAACTCATAGCGGCGAAGATGAAAGTCCTTGGGAGTGAAATTGGCGAGAAAATGCTGATAACACGCATTTTATCGGTGTTACCAAACAAATTCGATCATTTTCACAGTGCGTGGGATTCCGTGGAAGAAGAAAAGAAGACCTTAGACAGGCTTAGTACCAGGCTGATGACGGAAGAAATTAGATGGAAGGAAGACGACCAGGAAACATCGGTGGCACTGGTAACAAAAGGTAATAATTATAAAAGGGAACAGCAGAAGCAGTCAAGTAAACGTGAATACGAGAAACAAGGACCAAGTTGCTTTAACTGTGGAAAAGTTGGCCATCTGAAGAAGGATTGCTTTAGATGCTTTATATGCAAAAGGAAAGGCCACACCAGCAAAAACTGTTTTAAAAATAACAAAAGAAGCAACAGTAGAGACAACCAGGAACCTAGAAACCAAAATCGGGATCACAGCGGAATTGGTCTATTAGGAAGTACCTCAGCGATACAAACGGCAAACCCTGATGTTTGGATAATCGACTCAGGAGCTACGGATCACATGACAGGACGACGGGAATGGTTCAGCGTTTTCGAAGAATTCGATAACACGGTGAAGATAGAGATCGGCGATGGTACGTTCATGGATGCGTGCGGCAAAGGAAAAATCAGAGTAGAGACTTTTGTGGACGGCAAATGGGTAACATGTACAATGAACGATGTTCTATACGTACCAGGTATGAAAAGAAATCTGTTTTCGATTAGATCTGTCGCAAGAAGGGGCATAGATTTTTGTATTTCAAAGGAAGGGACCAATTGCATATTTTTACAAAATCAGAAAATAATAGCAAGAGGTTCTGTTATCGGAAATTTGTATAAAGTAGATATGCGAGTTATCATACCGTCAGTTTGTAATTTTAGCAATAGAGCGGAGTCAAACGCGGACACATTGCAGTTATGGCACGAACGGCTATGTCATCAGAACATCAGACATGTTAAAGAATTCTTAAAGAATTCAAATATGAAAGTTGTAGAGGATAATAACTTTTTCTGTGAAGGTTGCGCGTACGGGAAATAGCATAGATCGAGTTTTCACGAGAAAATCAATCGGGCGACTAAACCTCGCGAAATTATTTATACGGATGTATGTGGACCTATGGAAGTCGAGTCATTAGGCAAGAAACTGTATTTTCTGACATTTAAAGATGATTTTTCAAAATTCACAAAGATTGACTTCTTACGACGTAAGTCAGAAGTAATTGAAAAACTAAAAACCTTTTGCCTAGAAGTTGAAAATCAATTTAAGGATAAAATTAAAGAAATTCATAGTGATGGAGGGAAAGAATTCCAAAATAAAGAAGTCAAAGAATTTTTAAGAAGTCAGGGAATTAGGCACACGATTAACGTCCCATACACTCCTGAACAGAATGGTGTCGCAGAAAGGGAAAATAGAACAATAGTAGAGGCAGGTCGGTCGATGCTATATTCGAAACCAAATCTACCGCTGTTCTTATGGGCCGAAGCCATGAACACAGCAGTACATGTCATAAATAAAACGGGGCCGACAAGACAAGATAAGAAAACACCATATGAACTGTGGTACGGGAAACCGCCGAATTTAGAAAAGTTTAGGGTTTTCGGTACTGAGTGCTTTGCTCACATACCTGCGGAGAAAAGGACAAAACTTGACAAAAAGGCTAACAAAGGATATTTGGTAGGCTATTTAGATAACGGACGAGGGTATCGAGTGTACGTGCCAACAGTAAAAAATGTAATATTAAGCCGTGACGTAATATTTAAGCCTGAACTAGAAAATGCGAAATTCGTAAAATTAAGTTTACCGAAAATTGTCGAGCGCGAAGATGTGAGTGCGCAGAGCGATAGAGCATGTACGTATGAAAGTGCAGAGAGTGAACATGAAAAACAACCTCATGGAATTAGCGACAATGTGAGACAATTGAGAGATAGAGATAAGATCAAACGAGCCGATTTTTATGGTAACCCAGTAACGTACGTAGCGGAAAAATTACCGGTGGATTTTAACGAAGCGATGAGATCCGAAAAGAAAGAGTTATGGGAAACAGCTATGAATGATGAAATGAAATCGCACCATGAAAATAAGACGTGGATACTTGTAGAAAAACCTAAAGATCAGAAGGTACTTAGCAATAGGTGGGTTTTAACGATAAAGCTAAATCCGGACAACTCGGAACGATACAAAGCGCGACTTGTAATAAAAGGGTGTTCACAGAAAGAAGGCATAGATTATAAGGAAACATATAGTCCCGTTGCTCGGTTTGACACAATTAGATTAATGCTCAGTATTGCAGCCAAAAATAATTTACACCTCGGACAGTTCAACATTAAAACCGCATTCTTATATGGAAGTCTGAAAGAAGATATTTATATGAACCAACCTAAAGGTTATGATGATGGTACAAATCGGGTTTGTAAATTGCTAAAAAGCCTATATGGCTTAAAGCAGTCTCCAAGATGTTGGACGGAACGTTTCACAAAATTTATCTCGAACTTAAAATTTTATCAGAGTAACGCAGATCCTTGTTTTTATATTTATACAGAAGACGACAAATTAATGTTGATGACCATATACGTAGACGATGGACTGGTAGCAGCTTCAGACGAATCTTTAATTGATAAATTCTTCGATGATTTAAATAAAGAATTCAAAATTACGAGTTCGAAAGAAGTAAAGAGTTTTCTTGGACTTGAAATTAATAGATTAGAAGATGGTTCAATATTCATTCATCAGAGTAGGTATATCGAAAACATATTGGAAAAATTTAATATGAATGAGGCAAACAGTGTTTCTACACCTATCGAGACTAATTGGAACGAAAGTAACATAGGCGATAATGATTGTAACGCACCATACAGAGAAGCCGTAAGGAACTTAATATTTTTACAAACCGTAAGTAGGCCAGATATTAGTTTTGCAATAAATATAGCGGCGAGACACTTAGAGAATCCAAACCAGTATCAATGGAAATTAGTCAAACGAATTTTGCGCTACATAAAAGGGACCGCAGACATGGGACTCTTATATACAAAAGCAGGCAGTCTCGAAACCTTTAGCGACGCTGACTATGCAGGCGACAAAGAAACAAGAAAGTCGACATCAGGCGTTGTATGTAAGTATGCGAATGCGGCCATCACATGGCAATGTAAGCGACAACAATGTATAGCTCTATCTACGACCGAAGCTGAATATGTCAGTGCAGCCTCAGGAGCGAAAGAAATTATGTCGCTAAAGAAAATATTTCTTGAATGTAAATTAGAGATCCTTAAGTATATGCTATGTGTAGACAATACTAGTGCCGTGAAATTAATTAAGAATCCAGAATTCCATCAAAGAAGTAAGCATATTGACGTAAGATATCATTTCTTGCGAGATTTATACAATAGAGGCGAAATTGATATAACGTATGTAACAAGCGAAGAGCAATTGGCAGATATATGTACAAAGGCGTTGCCAAAACCGAGATTTGAATATTTAAGGAAAAAGTTAGGTTTGAAAAGTAAAAAAGATATTAAGAGGTAATTGTTTGTAAACATGTAGAGTTTTTAGGGAGGGTGTCGAAGTGATTATTACTTCTCAAAAAAAAAAAAGAGGAAAAACTCTACATGATCTGTTTAGCCTTCTAGTTTTTTTTTGTGTAATAAATTAATTTGTATGGAAAAGAGAAAGGCGGCTGGCAAATGTACTTGAGAAGGCATTGACAAATTAATTTTCAGATATTTACGACAAGAGTTAGAAAATATTAAGAGATAATTTGTAAATTTGAGATAATTGTTTGTAGGGATGTAGAGTTTTAGGGAGGGTGTTGAAGTGGTTACCACTTCTAAGAAAACTCTACATCTGGTCTTTTTTAGTTTTCTCAAGCACTGAAGCCATCGACAGCGTGTAGACAAAAGACTGCGACGAAGTCAGGCCATAAACAGTAGACAGGCGACGTTGGCTTCGGGGTTTTTCAGTTATTAGGTAACACAGCTAGCGTGCGGATCTGGACCAGCTCAAATTGTATTTTTACTTATGACACTTCTACTTAAATATATTTTCTACCTTACAATTTATCCACGTGTTTTCTCTGTTTACACACCGAATAACCTCAACAGCACGTGTGTTGTAAAATTTGTAGGTAATACTTTTAGCATGATGGTTATGTCAATTAAGAAATGTACTAAAAATACATATATATATGAAGTAAAGGCTTTCGCATAGTCTATCACAGTGTCATTCAGCAGGTCCTTAACTGGGCAGGAGTACCTGTCAATGTCTATGGGGAGACCCGTGGGATATAGGGTCATGAACCATAAACATGCATGTTACTTATTGTTCATTATTAGCTGCTTGGAATATAATTCTCCTCATTAGACGAGTGATTATTACTACATATATCAAGGCAAACATTTATACATATACATTTATGCACGGGAAATTCTAATACATTGCCTGTAAGGACAGTAACTGAATGGCACTCAGTCATTCTATTAAATGACAAAAATTTCTTTTACTCTGTGTTTAGGCTATGGTAATACAGAGAAAGTCGAGTTGAGTTCTCTTTTAGAATCAGAAGGTTTGCAAAGTCAAATAGCACAACAAAAGAAAGCTTTGGAAGAGAAATTCAATGAAGAGAACGATGAGACTTGTGAGACTAATTTTTCTACAAATGTAAATTCGAAAAAATATAATGTAGAAAAAATGGATTGTGACTCTGAAGAAGCAAATGCGTATAAACATCACTTCATACCGGGACCATCTTTCAATTCGATGACTGATATAATGCCACCTGCACCTCCTTTACCACCACAATTAATGGCCAAGTAAGTACAATTTAAAAATTCTAATGGAATGCTGAATACTTCTAATATTAATAAGTAATTTGGAATAAGTTTAACATTTTATTTGGAAAAAAATACGAAATTTTAATAAAATGTACTAGATTACCAGATAATGATACAGACGCACTTTCAAGTATGTTGATGTCATGGTATATTAGTGGTTACATGGTATATTACACAGGTAATTATTTCATATAAGTATTTTATTGTATATTAAATTTTCAATGGACTATGTTATTTCTTTTGTAGGTTATTATCATGGTTTGAAACAAGCAAGAAACAATCAAGAGAACAGAAAGAACTGTTGATTATATCAATTTTTTCAATAACAATATAACAATAATATAAGATATAATAAAATATAAAACTCATTGTATTTATTTACTTCAATTATTTGAAATAAAGAACAGCTTTATTTTCATATAAGACTTTAAGACTTTTTTAAAAATAATTACTAAGATAAGAAAACATAAAAAACATATTTTTGATAAAATACACTCACATATATATGTCGGGTTATCATTAGGATTTAAGGCGCGTAATGATCCTTCGTTTGAATTAGCCATTGTTTTACGAAACGGGGGAATATATTTACGCGAATAAACAAGATTTTACAGAATATTATGAATAATGAGTTTAATAAATAATAAGATTAACAAACGATAAGTTTAACTAATAATTAGATTAAAGATTAATAAGTTTAACGAACAATAAGAGGAACGAATAATTAGCCATTGTTTTACGAAACAGAATATATTTACGCGAATAAAAAAGATTTTACGAAATATTATGAATAATGAGTTTAATAAATAATAAGATTAACAAATGATAAGTTTAACTAATAATTAGATTAAAGATTAATAAGTTTAACGAACAATAAGAGGAACGAATAATATGTCTTACGAATAATGAATTTAACGTATAATGAGATTAACGATTGATAGGTTTCACGAATAATGAATTTAATTAACGCTATTAACAATGTTCCGGGGTTCAAACGAATCCACGGTCAACGGGATAACTCTTTACTATGTGTAGAATAATTTTAAACACAAAATACAATTGCTGAGACACTCGGTAAATTGCTCGATGTATCACTTTCCAAGGCGATCACACGAATGAATATCTGATGAAAATCTTTTTCGCTATTCGACTGCATTTGTTTGTTATATGCTCGCTGGAAACATCGAGAAGTTTCCAATCGTTGTTGCTAGGCAATTTCTGTCAAAAGTTTGTTGTATACTCTTTGGAAACATCGAGAAAGATTCAAACGCCGTTACTAGGCAGTTTCTGTCTGGAGATTGATTCCTAACACAACGTGTGTCCCATTATATCGACATCTCTAAAGTACAATTCTATGTGATTTCTAGGGAGAACAATACAACCGATCCACACCTTCGTCAGGCAAAACGTTTATCCCGTGACCGTGGCTACGTTCGGCGACCAGTTGTCACCTCGAACCCACTTTCGCTTTCACAAATATCAAACAATTACAAATGACAATTGCTTAATTACAGTTATGATAAAATCTAGGCTAAAGCATTAGAAGGCTTCCTCAAAATTGCAAAGGGAAGGCTCCGGTTTTCCTTTCATCTCCGACATATATAATACAAGGATATAATACAACCGAATATTTTAAACTTAGCTTATAGCGCGTGCGCGCACACACACGCACACACATGACACACATGCGCGCACACACATGCGCGCATACACACATGCACACACATGCGAATGATTTCTCGAACGATAATCCATTTATTTATATTTTTCAATATCTGTCCTTACGATTGCGTATTTATTTGTTCCACGTATCATATTTATCTATTTGCATAACTGTAGGTGACATTTTTTTTAACAATTTTGCTAATATTTCATAACTTTTTAATTCATATTTCAAAGTGGTAACAGGTGTTTCTTTCTTTTCAAGTCTCCTCCATATCGGGCTTATTTCTAGTAGCCACGCTTGCTTACAAAACAATTTTATATCTGCACAAGAATATCTTTCAGTACATTTTACTATGTGGTTTACAATATCTGTATTTCCTAATAAGTGGTTGCTAAGGTATAATTTGAATATACCAAGTCGAGCAACTTCATTGGGTAATGATACGTATATTTGCTTTTCGAGACGCCTGAGTAAAGCTGCATCAATGCCCCTAATAACATATTTACAATAAATATTATCGTTCTATTATACTAATAATAATGAAGGAATACTTCAAACAACACAATAACATATTTGGAATTTGGAGAAATATTACGATATTTTGGTAGATATTACGATAGATTGGTTTAACTTGTATAGTTTTAATAACTGTGTAAGATCAAACAAGAACTTATCGTTAGTTTGGCGAGATTTGATTACACGAAGCAACATAATTGCTTTGAAACTCAGGACAGAAAACAATGTCAACCGGTAGACGCGTTTGTCTGGTGAACGTGTAACGCGTGAATAATAGATAGCGACAATCACGCGAACGCTAGTTACAGCTGACTTGGCTTACATTGTAGCATTCAAACTAGAGTATACGAGCCGTAAGCGCTATTGAAATTTCAAAGGCCGACTAGTGAGCTTCATCCTATCTCATTTTTTAATCAGGCGATGGATCGACGAATCGTATTGATTTCGAGGATTATTATAGTTCTGTGGGAATTTTAAAGCGTGGTTTGTCTAATCTTGTCTCGTTAGCTACAGACTCTTTGGCGAGCAGCCTGAAACTTGATCCAGTTTCGAGAAAATGAAAAATTCGTTTCTTCTCTTTGCTTCCCTGTTTCTTCTTTCCTCCTTTTTCCCTTTTTACATCGCGTTAAGACCCGTTAAATAATATTGACTGCCGTGGACGCTGGCTGAGAAGTGCACTTTATAACTAGCTTTAAAATCACTGACGTCGATGAGGACAAAGGTAAGTTAGAGGGTCATTTATCTGAGCTGGTGTTATTCGACCTGAACTCTGCAGCTTTTCAGAGCTTCTTTCGTTTTTCTTTTAAGAGCAGAGATGTTAACTGGTCTTTTGTTACGTGTAAGAAGTATGTACTAAAGCTTATTTATCACCAATTGGTTGCTCAAAGTCGAGATATACATACCTATATTATATTAATACGTTACAGAAGATTAGGCGTTAGTTAGCTTATGAGAATTTATAGTGTGTCACAGATCACAAAAGCAGAATGACTACTTTTTCATAAACGATATATGTATATGAATTGAAAGTTTAACTATTACGCCACATACTTCTCTCGATAAACGTCGTCGAATGCATATTGTTAAGGAATATTAGCCATTTGAATTCAATAGTTTCGAAGATACTAATGCTTCTGTGAAGTTTTTGCAGGCTGTTAATTTTTTATTGAGATACTACAAATTTTGAATAACTTCGATTAGAAATAAAAATCACATTACATTAACGCGTAGAATGTAACGTAACGTAGATAATGTAAATATAAATTATATTACAAGGAAATAATACGGATAAGTAATGTGAAACATTCTGGTTAAAATTGCATCCTTTGAAGGCTAGGACACACAGTACTTACGAAGTAGATTAAGTACCAAATGGGGTACTTAAGAAAATTCATGTTGTCATTGTTTAATAAACATCTTTAGCTAATAGCCTTCTGCAAAAGCTGGTTTAAGTTATGCTAACTTATTCCTTATTAATTGCAATTATATTGTTCGTATCTCCTAGAGGATTAACAATCCATTTTTATAATAGATAATAAAAGCAAATTTCTATTAGGTTGTCCCAAGTTTCTTTCGTTTTATAAAGAAATGACAGATGCACAACATATTTTGTTTTATGTTATTCTATATTATTTTACATTAAATTGGAAAAAGGTGGACCACACGTAATTCAATAAAATAATATAAAACGAAAAATGTTGTACATCTATTACTTTCTTATAAAACGAAAGAAACTTTTGGAACAACCTAATATTTCTCTACTACGACGCTTTTACAGTGCTAAAATATTTGATAAAAATGTTAAGAAATTCTAATATTGATTTAAGCGTATCGATTTATCTGCTCTTCATATTTAATCAAACAGAAATCGTTAATTATGATTTCCACTTAAAAGCGGATTGCATATTATGAGGATAAATTATCAAATTCATCTCTAATATACACATTAGAGAATCATTCATAGCCGCAATCCTGTTTACCGCTAACATTCCTGGTACTCAATAATTCATTAGGTGACTGCTTTAGCCGCACAGAATACACCTACAAATAATTAATCGCGATTAATATTCCATCGACTTTTGAAAATCCCTCATGTGATCTATTTCATGCGATGAGAATACGTATAAATTGAGATTGCGATCGACCATCCTCAGTCGGATAAATCGAGTGATTCAAATTATAACACAAAAAAAAGTTAAAACTAGTTACATTATCTTTTTCAATTTTTATGTATTATTTGGCGGAAGAAACTTTGGTAATTGGTAAGTAAAGTTCACCTCCTTAATGTTAATGATTTTAATATGTTATTAAGCTCAAAGTTCTAAGGAATTTTATATATATATATATATACATATACATAACTGTGTGCGTATATGTATAATATACGTATAACAACCAAAGTTCAGCTCTCAAGTGTACGCAAAACTTTTATGTTCATTTTACGCTATACCAGTATGTTTCATGAATTTGTTTGCTAACAGTATCGAAACAAATAACAAGCAGAAGACGAGCTATTCATGAATTGTTTTGCCAGCGTGTACGCTCCCAATATTTTCTATTTGAGAAAACATACTTGTTGCTATTGCAACTACAAATATATTTACAGTCGACGCTTTTGCCGTGAATCATTGGCTAACATTTAAAATCTAGAAAAAACATGGTTTATTGTGATGGAAATGTGGAAAACCGCAAAACCGATATAGAAGGGAAAATAAAGGAAAGGAAGGTAGATAAGTAGAAGCTTGGGGCCAAGTTTAATTCACTGAAACCGAGCTGCTTGTATTATCACAAAACAAAATTGCCAGTATGTCATTTCCGTACTCTCGTCCTCGCGAAAATGGTTTTGCTTGTTAAGGAAAAACGAAGAGACAGGGAAGAGAGGAAAAAGCAGACGGAGAGCACTTTTAAAAAGCTGGCGAACCGAGTGTTACCACAACGAGACACGCGATGCTATTTGTCGCTTTAAATTGTGCCGCAACTCGTTTTTGAGATCTTTGCCAGGGGCGCGTTAAAACATGCTGAAAATATATTTCTGGCTTTTCTGCGGCTTAACTGAAATATGACAAATAACGTTGTAAAACATATGTACTTATGACTTACAGAGTAATTGAGTGTACAAAATATATAGTATACAAAATAGCCAGCGATTTAGGGCTTTAAAAGATCAAAAGGAAAGAAAAGAAAAGAAAAGAAGAAAGATAATATGTTGTGGCAGTCTAAGTCGATCTAAGAAAATAGATAAAGGGAGGGAGGGGCAAAGCTAGTTAATCTGGAAAGAATCCAAGCGTCAATTTCAAGCATTTACAGAGAATCAAGCGGGCTGGTTAAAGTCGTGAGTTGAGCAATTATCCCGCGTTAGGTTCAATCAGGTTAGTCCCACGCGAAATTGATCCAACCATGCGAAAACGAGTGTATTCTGATTTCTGTCGCAGATACTTCTGGCTAGTGCAGTACCTACACGGTGGTTGTTGAAATAGCCGCTTCTCATCTATTTTCCGCAGCGCGGACATCATCCTTTGATCCCTTACGACTAACGAAGTTTTCGAAGATGTACGGCAGTTTGAGATTCTACTTGAAAATGATCATGATTGCGGTCTGTGTGCCGTCTGCTCTTCTTTTTGTCCTTCCGTTAAAGACTGGTAAGTTGATACTGATTAATTATGCGATCGAAACCATATATAATGGCTACAAAAATGCCGCTAATATAATATTCCTTCTTTCTTGTATCTGTCTGCCTCTCAGGTCGTTTTACTAATTACAATAAGTAATTTCGACTTCTTTGCGCTCTCTTTTAACGCATTGAAACTTGATCCAGTTTCGAGAAAATGAAAAATTCGTTTCTTCTCTTTGCTTCCCCGTTCCTCCTTTCCTCCTTTTTCCCTTCTTACATCGCTTTGTTTTACATCGCAATTTACATTTATTTGTAAAGTTTGAATCTCCTCGATATTGAAGATGTTGAAGCTGCAAGTATGTATTTCATTTTAATCCATTCGAGACCGAGATTTAATTGTAAGACGATACCTACGTGTCGGTACGATCTGAATGTTTAGTTAGAATGATTCTGTGTTTTACGCTCTCCAGGGTATCCTTTTCATACTTTGATTTTAAATCGATGATAATCTTAAATAGTATGCCTCATATTTTTAAAATATAAAATTATATACTATGTTATTCTATAATGTATTATGTACAGTCATATATATATATATATATATATATATATATAATAATTCTATATTGAAAAAATATGAAATTAACATGATATATACATTACTACATAAGTTATATATAAAATATGTATATTATACCCTTGCCTACTGACTGATATGAATTTCTTTCGGTCTCGAATGCGTTAAAAGAGAGCGCAAAGAAGTCGAAATTACTTATTGTAATTAGTAAAACGACCTGAGAGGCAGACAGATACAAGAAAGAAGGAATATTATATTAGCGGCATTATCATGTTTTTGCTCTCTTTAAGTCTTTCATCGAGACAGACAATCTACAGGTATTAATCGACCAATTTCTCCAAGCTGATAACTTCGAATTGATGTTTATATATAAGAAGTGTTATGTGTTAATCTGTCTAAATGTTTAAAAGGTGTTATAAATTAAATGTTGTTAAACGATACGTAATTGCCTTCTGATCGTAAATTTTACTATCAAGGGGTGTTTTATGTATGCGTAATCATTGTGAATTATAACAATTTATGTGATCGATATTAAAGGTGTTTAAAAGCATGTATTTTTTTCTATATTATTATTCTCCTATATTATTATCCTATATTATTATAGCATTCCTATATTATTATAATATCCAATTACATGTTGATACACAAGATATACAGATTATTATTTATAACGTTTTGGTTTTCTTAATTGAGTCATTCATTTAGTACAAATGATAAGAAATTAGTAATAATTCACAAAAAAAGGATATGGTAGTAGAAATATTATAAAAAAACATTTTCTCTTTTAGTGTAGAGTTACTCCTTCTTACAGACAGTGTCGTACAAATCTGTACGTCTCTGAGAAAATGTAGGTATCTGAGCCCTTACTTCCTCAACAACTTTTACATCTGATAGAAAAAAGAAACATACGAAGTAATAAGTAATGCTTACTAATAAATTCAACAAATACAGAGGAAGATGGCTAAATCGATAAATTAACGAGACTAAAAATTAATTACATCATGGATCTCTCGCTTTTAATTTTAAGCTGTAAATTACCGATATCGGTGACTGCCATATTCTCTTGAGTTTCCAAATCGTAAAGAATCTTTCCCCAGGGATTGGTCAACTGTGTATGTCCCCATGCGACGTAACTTGCTTAAGGAACACGAGCCGGTGATATGCAGGCAACGTATAATTGATTATCATTCGCTCTGGAACGCTGAAGTAAAGACCAGTGCAATGGTCCAGTGGTCATATTGAATGCCGCTGGATATATCAGCATTTGGCAACCTAACCCAGAGAAGCAGGAAATATGAAGCCACCGAATACCAATTAACTTCGTAGTTGCACGGTTCACATTCCATCATTTCTGAATATGCGAGGACAGTCCTCTTATTGTGCTTTTAATTCTTTTATTTGTTTCATTTTCAGCAAATATACTGGTTTTTTAAATTAAGCTTCTTTTTATACAGAGTTACAGATTATATTAATTTTATATAGAATATATTTAAGAAAGATATTTAATTTTTTGCTAGTTAAGTATTGATCGGTTAAGTTACTGTACCTTTGTTCCGATAAATGCGTGCCATTTCCTCGAATCTAATATCATAGCAAATGCCAATACCTATTTTGCAGCCCTTCACATCGAACGTCGTTAGGGAGTTACCAGGACTGAGTGAATCACTCTCTCGAAAAGTAATCTTATTAGGAATGTCGATGTCGAATAGATGTACCTAATAACATAAAAATGTGGTAGCTAATTCTATTGCTGCAACTTTTGTAATTTAATATCAAAGTTACCAACTCCTAAACTTTAATTATTTTTTATTTAATAACTGACAGCGTTTTTATCACTTTCTTTTATTAAAAAATCTTATCATTTAATAATGTTTAAAAAGGAGAAAAAATAAGTATTTTCGTATGTGAAAAATTTATACAACAACAAACACATTACAACAAAAATGGGCGTTTCCCGTATCATAACGTATTTTATAAACCGTAAATTATAGAATTGGTTATAGTATACGTATGTACATATGTATATTCCTAAATTATTCCTAGATAGAGTCACTTTCTTCACCCCAATATTTTCAACTTCAAAGCCATAAAGGAATATATTACTTACCTTTCGGTGTCTTGCTATCAAAGTTCCATCGGGACCCCAAATAGTACAGGTATTGTACAATTTATCGCCCTCTATTTCAGGCATCGTACCACCAACTACATAGATGTTGTTTTCTTTAGCTGCGTTCGATGAAGCAACGCTCGTTTCACCATCAGGAATACTCTCGGCGTATTTTGGAAAGTACTCTGCATTGCAATATTTCAATTAATGAAAAATAACTGTCTTTTGTTCCAACCATAAATTAAATTGAAATGTTTGTCAGTTTTTTATTTTCTAAATTATCAAAATAACTAAGTTTTATATTTCGACTTAATTAAATATGCAATTACTTAGCTAATAGTATATATAATAAATTGTTTCTACAGGTTCAAAATGAAAAATGAATATTTAGAAATACTTAATTACGACAATGCTATTTGTGTTAGCATCAGTGGCTTGTTACTCAACGACTTTGCTAGTACTTTTTGAAACATAAAGTTAGTTTTCAATTAACACTTATACTAGAGGCGGAATTATAAATGCAAAATAATTGATAATACTAATTTATAAGTACCTAATTATTAGTATCTTAAAAAATATATTTATACAAAAATCACGATAATCATGAAAATGGGGAAATCCTATATTCTCGACTCAATTCACAATTTATTTTGTATATTAATTAGATTCCGCGCTCATCAGTACGTACTCACTGGCGACATCGAGAAAATGTATCGGCAATTCCTCGTACGACCAGAGGATCGGAAATATCAAAGGATATTATGGCGCAGCGCGAGTGGAGAAACAGAAACATATGAGCTTAACACCGTAATACTCTTATCATAGAAATAGAAGCAGTCCTCAATTCCCGCCCGCTAACTTCTATCTCCACCGATCCAAATGATCTCCTAGCCCTCACTCCCGGACATTTCCTCATTGGCGATTCATTAATGTGCTTACGTGATCGAGATTTCAGGGACATTCCATCGAACCGACTCTCCAAATGGCAGCATATCCAACAGCTTAAACAACATTTTTGGAACCGCTGGCATAAGGAGTATTTGAACGAGCTAACCAACCGCAATAAATGGAGCAAGGGTGGACACAGCATCCAAAAGGGCACAATCGTCATCCTCAGAGAGGACAACGTTCCCTCCATGCATTGGCCTCTGGGCCGAGTTATCAAGGTTCATCCAGGCGCCGATGGTGTCATCCGGACAGCTACAGTTCAGACGGCAAAGAGCATTTTGGATCGGGGCGTCAAAAGGCTTGTCCCACTGCCAATTCAACCCGATCTCGAGAAACCCGAACAACTAGCCACCGAGACGAAATAAGATGGGAACTTCAACCACACCTCGCTAGTTTGATCGGTACCCTCTCAACGGGGGGAGAATGTTACGCCATGCGGCTTACCATAGGTCATATTCTTAACTATCGATCGCGGCACTATAATGTCGCAGACGGATCGTCGCGTCTGCCCGGCAAACAAACATTATAGTGGCAAGCGCATGGTTCATTAAGCAGGGCGACTTCCAGAAACGTCGACTCGTGGCCCGTATTTTACCTCGCGTAAAAGAATGTGGCGTGATCCGAACGTAGCGGGGGTCGCCTTCCAGAAAAAACGAAAAAAATCGAAAGGCGTTCAGAACTTTTCGAGAAGTCGAACCGTCAACACATGTGGTATGTCGCGCATTACTTATCAACCAAAACGCAGTTACATTTTTTTTGTTCCATTTATATCTTTCTAGTTAATAAGTTGTTGAAATAAACATTAATTTATTTGTGTTAATTCTGTGGAATTTCATTGAACTACCCTTATTATCATAATCGAAATAAGGGGATCGATCAGTTCGTGGTGTCGATTATTTAATCGTAACGGGAACTTACAACTCTCGTTGACGTGCTATCCCGCGATCGCGTCTCTCCGCGAACGGTCGAAACAAAATGATTCACTAAAAACTGTCCTGAATTCCTAAGAAGTTATTTACCGCAAAACTGACAAAGTGTTTATTTAAAAAATGAGGTTGAAGGTAGTCCTTTTCTTTCATTTCATTCATTTTCATTTTCTTTCTTAAGTATGGCTAACACAATATCTAATCAATTAAAATTTTATATTTTCACGTGAAAAGTTTCTTTAGATAATTATTATCAACATGATGACTAACTCTTACGGATTAATACGTGTCTGTAGGGCAATCCGGTGGACTTGATCGGCTTTTTACTTCGAAAGTTGAGTAATCGGTGTCGCTTTCTTACGCATCTTTGAACTGTATAAATGTTTTAAAATTGTTTGATCCAGAATGTACCACACCGAACAATCAAGAAGGCAGGTGCCTTGACTACAGAAAATGTAAACCTCTGCAAGAAATATGGCAGATACAGTACCGTACAGCCACCGATTTTTATAGACGATCAGTGTGCAGATACCAGGGCAATGTTACGATCGTTTGCTGTCCGGACGATCCAAACAAAGAGAAGAGAGAAATTTTAATAAAAACTGTGTATAAGTATAAGGCTTGGCGACCACCATACTGTAGTTTTAGCAACGTCTCTCATACCAGGGTGGTCGATGGTAAACCAGCTGAACTTGGTACGTTTTATGTCTTTCTTTCCGATTAATAATAAGCCATTTACTGCAAAGAATGAACTTTAAAGGCATTAAACAGCACATCAATGTACATTTCAATTAGACTAAATAATAATGCTATGATTTTATCGGTAGTAACTTTACTTATTAACTTGAATTATTTCTTTCTTCTACTCCATGTTAGGAAGAGTATCTTTTTGCTTGAAATAAAAAATTGATATAGGAGTAATAATATGGATAGAGATCAAAAACTGTTAGGGCAGAAATTACACGTTTGAACTTTATAGTTCAGTATAGTTCAAATAGAAATTATATAGAATTATTTAATAATTTCTATTCCAGTGGAATAAAAATTTAATTTCTGTCTTTATCAAATCTCTATTTCAGAGTATTTGTACGTATGTACTTATCGTCTGCTGTATGATCGAATATCGAATAGATAATAATCGTTGTTACTCATTATGTGAGAAAAAATTATGTATATTCACAACTATGACTATTGCATTTTAGGCGCTTGGCCATGGATCGCTGCATTAGGTTTTCGTAATCCCCGAAACCCAGACAAACCACTATGGAAGTGCGGAGGTTCCCTGATAACGGCTAGGCATGTTTTGACCGCAGCACATTGTGCACATATGGATGGAATAGAAAGCATACACAATCATAATATTGCCATTCTTAGATTGGTGGAGGAGGTGCCATTTTCGAGTAAGTCCTCAAATATATATATATATGCTATTGAGTATTACTGAAGTATCATATCCTGAAATTTCTTACTGTACACATATATTGTGTCATAAAGCGTGTACAATTCTTTCTCATACTTTTGGTCATTCGTTTCCTGCATTTTCATTTATTTTTTTATTTTTCAGGGTACGTATATCCCATTTGTACGAAAGAGCCCCTACGAAAGAGCAACTTTGTCGGCTATAACCCCCTTGTTGCTGGATAGGGAGCATTAAGATATAGTAATTGATATCAATTTTATAATAAAATTAAACAGTTCCAGTCTTAAATATCTTTCTTATTTTCTTCGTAGGACGACCACGACGTAATGCATTAATGGAAGTACAAATGCCAGTGATTAAGAACGCCGAATGCAAAATAGCTTATTCCAAATTTCCTAATGCACCTGATATCACTGATGGTATAATATGCGCCGAACATGCTCAGGGTGGAGAGGATTCTTGTACGGTAATTAAGTTACAGAGTTACTACAAACTATACGGTATCTGAAGACACGTCAATTCGAATTAACATCAAATCGACGTCTTAAACATTAGAAATAATAGATAAACACAATTCAATAGTTTTGCCCACTTCTCACACCTCATTATGGTATTTAATCTAATTTCCTTCTAATCTTAGTTTTGCTCAAAATACATATAACATGTACATTATAAATTGGAGCATTTCAATACACAAGTCAATAGAAGATTATTACTGTATATAAGTATAATTTCAATACAATTCGATCGATATATTTCAGTATCTTTGATTAAAAATTTAACGATCCTTTCAGGCTGACCGCGGCGGACCACTGCTGATACAACATGAATTAACCTCGTATTTAATAGGTATTGTGTCTTATGCTTATAAGTGCGGCACAGCTGGGTATCCCAGCGTTTACACTAGGGTCACATCGTACCTTGACTTCATTCTCCAAGCGATGCAATAATATGATATTACTATTCCATAAATATCATTGTGTAAAAAACGTAAAGTTGGATTTTCTTATTGTGGAGATAAGAAACAGCTCAAATTTACATTGTTTTGTACGTTACAAATTATAGGCTTAAAATGTACGAAATGTAACTTTGAAACGACACTAATTTTTTACGCACGATAAACCTCCACAACTTAGGTATGTAAAGATGATAAACGTATATTAATTCTATTAATTTGGTAATAATAAACCAACTTTCTGAGAAGTTCTGTAAATTTCGTTTCTGTTGTATCAAGAGAATAATGGAATATTCCACTTAGATCGTATACTTCTTGTATGTACATACAAAATTTTCCGGCTAATCTAAAACACTTCATAAGATAGAGAGCTTCTGGAAATTCGGACACAGAGAGTGCATAAAATACAAGATAAGTCTCGTGTCTTTCAAAATTATTTTTTATTCGCTAAAAACGTCCTGTGTACTCATGCAATCACATGCAACCTCGAAACTTCACTTATTTTTTATCACTTTCCAATTCAATACACTGTTTCTGCATTTTTGACTATATGTAAGAGAAATTTCCATTCAGCCAAAGGTGTACTTACAGATTATAGATTCCTATACGACTCTCGGTAAAAATTTATCCGCACTCCAGATAGTTAAAACTTCTGTCGACCGTATTGATCCATCTGCACTCTTCGTATGACGTCAATATCTGTTCAGTGCTGCTGCGTAGGTTACATTGTGTTACGTCAATTCGTTTGTGACCGTTGCGCGAGTAATGGCGCTTTGCAATGGTGATTTGCAGGAAAACAGTGCAGGATGCTGTGATTCGTTTCTTGTGGTCGGAGGTTATGTTTGATGCCTATATTTATCAAAGATTTAATGCACATTATGGAGAAAGTGTTTTGTCACGAAGTGTGTTTGAATGGGCACAAAAGTTCAAAGAAGATCGCACAAGTGTTATGAAAAAACAGCTGGACGCCCGTCCACATCCACGATGACAACATTGAACGTGCTCATGAACTTATGCTCTATGGAATAGACGAGTGACGCTGGATAATGTGGCAAATCATTTGCAAATCAGCCACGGCTCTGCTTATGCAATAGTGCACGACAGATTTGGGTGTTAAAAAGTTTGTGCGAGATGGATGCCGAAAAAGCTGATGAAAAGGTGAAGACGACGATGCATTCGTGGTTCGCAGCTCAGCCCAAAACATTTTTTAATGAGAAAATACGAAGGTCGTTCAGCAAATGGACAAAGTGTATACAGAAATTGAGTGATTATGTCAAAAAATGATGTATGTCTTTTTTGACAATTGCTTAAAATAAATTCTACACCGACAGAGCGGGTAACTTTTTACTCACCCTCGTAAGACACTTAAATTTCCAATCTATTATGATGAATAAAAGAGCTTATACTATTAAATCTAATTGTATTTTGTTGCATGAGAGTACACGTGTATGTGATGTACATTACCTTCATATCCCCTTGAACGCTTCAATATTGCGCATATATACTATATTTTGTACAGCTTCTATAAAATTTTGTATGTTTGTTTAGGCTGTTAATCTAGAGGCTGGAGTACAAAGAAGTGGCACAATGATGTGGGCTGATGACATTTATAATTATCAAGGAATCACCCCTACATTCGCTCAGGTATATATCGTTGACTATAATGTATTTAACATATATGATTGTTAGAATATTAATAATTAATTTTTAATTCTATCAGAATTTTAATGAAACTGTCCCTTGGGAAGGAAGAACTGATACCTTGATATCACGGTTTGTACATCCTATATGTACGACAAATTTTAGAACATTATATAACGAAGAACCAGATCGTCGTGGCCATGTGATGTGAATAAAAGGACTTGAATTTGATGATATTTTTATAATGTCAGATAACATAACTAAGTATCTTCACAGTAAGATAGGATGACATGGTTTACATGATCTTAATGTTGTTCACTTGAGTGATGATATTATAAGGAAAAGTGTAATATCACAGGTAGGATGATTCATAATTTAGAACTACTAACTCATGTATGTATTAAAAATTAAAGAAATATATTAAATTTTATAGGATATTTATGTTTAGTAACCAGTAATTCAGAGATTGGTATTCATGGTTACTATAACGAGGCTGTAGAAACGCACCCTTTCTTCTTTGCAAATGGTCCTGTATTTATGTCTAAGCCGAAACTGGAACCTCTGAATAATTTAGATTTATTCTTGTCATTTTCTAAAATACTTATCTACAGTATACCATAAGGAATGATACCGTATCACACCTAATCAAGTGCCTTAAGAAACATCAACAGGATATCACAGTAATCCCTTATCGACTGATATGTAAGTAAAAGTTATGTGTCATTGTTATACACAGTTATGTGTTAGTGTTATACACAGTTATTTATCATTTTCTATTAATTCAGTTGTAGCCACTACAATATCTATGACACCGGTAGTAATTATAAGAACAATAATGATGTTCTATAAGAGGAAATGATGATTAGGAACAAAAACTTACAGGTAAGTCAAAGTATATGTTATTTGCCATTTGAAAAGAAAGTTACTAACTTAGAATTTTTTGATAAATAATAATTGTGCAAAATATATTGGATTTCAAATTTGTCAAAAATTGAAATTTAAGAAGCATTGTAATAATATAACATTAATATTTTGATTTTTCAGGAGATATCATGCGGTGGATGGATAATATGTAAAAAATATTAAGCAGTATATGAATTTTCATATTGCGTAGAGATAACAAAATGAATTTTAAAAAATGTCGACATGGTAATAAGAAATAGCATCATGACAAAGAATATATAACCACAGTTTCATTTTTTATAAATAAAAATTTGTTGTTCCAGATTTTGAAATATAGTGAAACGTTTAATTAGTATCTTAATATCTTTAAATAATTATTATTTTAGAATCAATTGTAATTGTATCATACGTACTTTTGAATTCGTGCAAGAACATATGTAATTTTGAAGTAGTTATTATTAGGAAATTGTTAGACGCGAACAGTATGCGAAAAGTTAGTATGCAGCGTAATAATTATCAATCAAAACACAAGAATTAAATTCTTGAGGAAAAAATTTCCGGAATTTCTTATTTACACGATTATAAAGAAATCCATAATAAAAAGGAGCTGCTTTCTAATACTTCTCTTCCTTGTAATGCCTATGTTAATGATAACGAGGTTCGACTTTTTGTTTTTAGAGGGATACTGGAAAATTTGAAAGTACAGTACCATTGGGAAGAAAATCACGATATTGAAAACGATATTTGCAAGTAAATTTCCAAAACATCTGTTTTCAAATTTTCGCTTTCTATTTCACATTAAAAGAAAGGGCTGCCTTCTTTCTCTGCAAGACAAAACAAACATTCTGAATCTCGTATCAATGAATGATGTCAATAAGTTATTTTTCTTTTCAGATTGAACAATATTCCAGATTTATTCATAATTTCATACTACGCGAAGAATAGACTTTCATAGGTATATAAAGGAAATATTAAGTATAGGAAAACTCTTTTTCGTTGTAGGTGACATATGCTTCACGGTTGAACACGTGTATTTTTGAACACATATAAATGAAAAAGTACTCTTATGGAGAAAAAGAATTGATACCTTCGATTGACATTAGATAATGTATATAAACTTATGAACAATCACTATCAGTTTGTATTTTAGGTGCACACGCAGATTTGTTGGAGTTCTTATAAAATGTACATCCTGTACGAACGTTTTATTCTTCCAAATTTTACGATACTATGTCTCATATAATAACTATATGGATTAAACGTAATATAAATGATCCGAAAATAGACTCGAACGACATTAATTGTCTTTCTATTTATACCAATATCGAAAATACAAGTAAAGCTGGAGCAATAGTATGCAAGAATGGACTATTTATTATTTTAAAGCAAATCATAGCATATTCAGAATGCACAGTATTATCATGAAATGTAAATGAATCAGTTATAAACGAACGATTTTACTGTAAAATCATTGCCTCCTTTTTTTCATCTGAAATATAGCAGCAATGAGTACATTCTTTTAATATATAATAAAACGAGATATCTTTATAAAGTTACATATGTCATCACTGGTAACTGTTATCTCGTATGACACCAAATATACCGTTAGTATGGAATGATATTTTTATGAAGATATACTTTAATGATAGATTTTATGAATGAAACGTTATATAAGAAAAATTATCTCTTGTTATTCTATGAAGTGTAGTAGCTAATGAAGATTAATTTTACGAAGTATTAGAGCAAAAGAGAATTAAAAAATTAAAAAGATCTAAATAAGATTGTTCGTGTGGCTTAATTATCTCAATTCTGGTACACCACTTGTTACATTCTAACTAATTAGCGCTAAACAATAACTTGCAAATATTAAAGATATTAACACCTTAATATTAACACCTAAAGGTTTTCAGGAAATTTTATAATATTTGATTATTGTATATCTAGTCATTGATTGATAAAATTTCTTGTATAAGCATAGATCGAGGTTGACGTCATACGCAGATTGCATTACAGGTATCGTTTTAATTTATTTTATGGCTAGAATCATTTGAATATTATACGAATAATTATTTCCATTCGAACGATTAATAAATCACGTACCTATAAAAGATATATTATGAAAAAGACGTGACGAAACAAAAAAATATTGGAAATTCCGTTGTCATTAGATCAATTATTTTTGCAATGATTTTTATTTCCATGTAATTACATATGAAATGGGTAATTCATTAACATCTCCTCGAATCGAATATAATTCGTTACACTTCACAACGATTCAAATAATGGACGGGAAATATATAATAACTTTCCTGTCCTTGCGTTAAAATAGTACTGTACAAATCAGATGATACAGGAAATACCCAAAAAACCCAATTACATCCACATTGCATGACAGCACACTTGCAATGGATTTTTGTGATTTCAATGTCACAGACAATGACACAACTAATCAGAACACGTTCGAGGCTATAGACATTGAAATTACCGCGTGTTTAATACGTTTAAAGCATAAATCTAAATTTCACGCGATTATTTCTTTGTACATTGTGAAACTCTTAAATTATCTTAATCGAATAAATAATCCTAATGTAATAAAACATCTTGAAATAGACCTAGATATCTGAAACAGAAACTCGAAGGATAAGAAATCCTAAAAGGTACTAATCCTAAAATAACAAACTCCTAAATAATAAACAAGTGATAAAACCTGTTATAAATAATAAAGCTTACCTGGAATAATCAAATCCTAACTAATCGAAAATAAAATAAGGCAAGCAATTCTTAATCTTTCAAGTAATTTTTCCGAAAACACAGAAAGATAGAGAAATTAAAAAGACGCAGCACAAATTGCAGCACAATGAAAGTTTCAGAGCGATGAATACGATCGTATTAAACTAAATAATTTTCAAAAGTGAAATTACACTGAAACGTATATCGATGATATTTGTCATTTCTACGATCTGTTTCGCTTGATCGTGCTTCTTTTCTGATGTAAATTCAATTTATAATACGAACTAAGTTTCCTTTATTATTATTAGTCCTGCGTCTTTTTAATTCGTCACTTCTTTTATTTCAGAACAATGACGGGCTCCAAGATGCTGTTCGGATGTTTGGCGTTAATTGCTTTTCTGCATCCATTAGTTCACGTTTGTACTTCGAGTAGTACAGCTCAAGGTTTGTACTTCGAGTTGTCTTTTTCCATGCACTTCAAATTCCAATACGATCTGGTCACGTGGCCTTCGTACAATTTCGAAATTTTACCTGTTTGGTAATCGTCAATGAAAAAAGAAGTTATGCGTGACCTCAACACATTGAAACAATTTTTATGATTTTTTATTTGCCGGTTGGTCAGCAAGTTAATGGAAAAATTTCACTTAACTATTCGCGTTAATTTCTTCGGTTTAACTTTTGGGAAATGCTTCGTTAGCTTCGGGAATATTCCAACGATTCGTTTTACGTACAAAATAAGCATGATAAGTATTACATAACGGTAATGTAATATCGGAATATATTAAAGGTGTAATTTTGTCCGATTAATTATAATTTATTAATAATGGATTGAAAATACAGATATTAGTTAGACAGAGAAACGATGTTTGATTAACAGGAAAACTAAATGCAACGCTCGTATTTACAACAAATAACTTGACAACTATTTGGTAACTCTCTCTCTCTCTCTCTCTCTCTCTCTCACACTAGCAACTCTAACACTCGACAACGCTCGCAACTCAATTCTAACGACTCTATGCTTCGACGTCTCGATCAACTCTGATTCTCGCAACACGCACACTTTTCGATTCGCCTTGAATAGCGAAACCGTCCTTCTTCTAACGTTGTCTATTGTTTCCCTCATACCTATGTAAGAACTACCAACTACGTGCCTTTAGTCACGTAGGCACTTTTAAATGTAAACGAACCACAGAAACACGACGTACACGGTTTTTCTATTTTCAGCCGATCTCCAATCAAAGCTATTCTACGATATTACAATCGGCCTTTCCTGACAATCACATCTGCCCTCAGATGTGCTCATCATCGCCGCTCGCACTTACATCACTATCGTCAGCATTCCACCATTTCATGTGATCGAATGCCGTGGAAGTTGTACGTGGCCCTTCGTGCTCCCCCTCTCGCTGCACTATGTATCGGTCATTTCGCAGGACTTTTATCACCCGATACGGTCCAAGAAACTTCGGATGCAGCTTTAGCCCGGGACCCCTCTGCATCCTCTCGATTGCCACTAGATCTCCCGTCCTGTATGCTGTCGCCTTCTTGCGTCTCCTGTTATACGCCCGCTTGTTTCGGATTTGGATCTCCTCAATCCGTATCTTTGCGTCCGCACGCAGCTGATCTCGTTCCTCTTGAAACACCGCGGCCTATTCGTCCTCGATGCTACTGCTCCTCTTTCGCTCTTCCTCTATCTTCCTCTCCGTTCTTTGTTTACCCATTTCACTCTTGTCAGGGGCTTTGATCGTCGTGGCAGCATCGTGACATTTTCGTAGGCTCGGTTCGTACATGGAAGACGTTAACAACTTACCATCTACCGAGACTATGATCTCTTCTTTTTCGAAGGTCTTCACGTTCATCGTGTCCTCGACAATCCCATCGTCGTCCTCGTCATCCACATCCTCTGTATATCGAATCTTCGTATCGATATTATTGGAGGGATTCCGCACGTGCGACTTCCCTTGTCTTTTCGTTCGCCTTGCATTCACTCTCTTCGAGTCTATCCGAAAACTTGAAACAACCCTCACACCCGCAACGCTATCCTTCTCAGTAAATTCGCAAATATCATCAACAACATCCTGCTGCTGTTGTTTAGCCAGATTCTTCCTCCTCGTGATGTTCGCTAAGTCCTCCTGCTGGCCGCAAGAATCCGACGAGGACACCATCTCGTGGTCCACTTTACCAATCACCACGTGTCTTGCCACTATTCTCCGTTCCTCCGACACTTGCTGCACAGCTGCCCGATACTTCTTCAAAACTTCTGCTAACTCTTCTTTATTTTCTTCCAATTGCGACAGTAGCTCAGTTCGTTCGCGACTAGCTACATTAACACGATCTTCTGCTTCGGAACGTTGCCGCAGTACTTCCTGCAACGAAGCCTGCGTCTCATTCGGTTCTTGCTCCAGTGCCTGTTTCGCTTTAACTGCAACTGCTCTAGCGCATTCTGCATCTTCTAACTGGTTCTTCAGCTGTCGTAAAGCTGCTTTACCCGTCGAGTCACCTTTCGATCTCTCCAGCATCGTTTGAGCGTCTCTTAGCAATGCTTTGGTTCTCTTCAAATCTCTTTTTAGCCTATGTTGCATGTCCTTAACGTGTGACAAATCTATCTCACTCGCCTGTGTCTCTACATCTATCTTGAGGACTTCCGGACACTCATCGGGATTTTCGTCCTTTATTCTACTAATAAAAGATTCTCCCCCTTTTATACTTATTTCAACAGTGTCCAAAAAGTCTGCGCCAATAATAAGCGAATGTTGCATCACTGTGTCTCGAACTACGTGTATGGTTATACAGTACGACTCATTGTCTATAATAATGTTCGTCGAAAATTTCCCGAGCGTAAAATTCCTTCCGGAACCGACACCGCCAAATCCAACGATTTCCCGACTTAATCTGGACGCTCCGATTTTCACATGCTGATCTGCTCGCATTAGAGTCAGCTCACTACCGGTGTCTATCAACGCGCTCAATTCGAAATTTTCCATCTTAACATCCTTACCACGCCTTGTTTGTAACGACCGAAACACGCTGTAAACTTTTTTTGAGGGCTCACCCAAATTGTCGCAACTTGATGCGATGTGTCCGTACTCCCTACATTTGAAGCATTTAGGTCCTCTCGACTTGCTCGGACACTCCGCACACACGTGCTCCGCATCACCGCAATTGTAGCATCGCGCCTTCCTCGCATCTCCAGATCGACCGGGTTCCTTGTTCCTCTCGGTTTCGGACAGCTTCGCCACCGGCTTTACCCTGCTACTCTTCGGCTCCTCAAATTTCGTCCTCATCTCCATATCTCTTTTTATCGCTTCGTAGCGCCTGAAACGCTCTTTTAATTGCTCGATATTCCTGGCTCCGTATAGCACAGTCTTGTTCGCGACCTCGTCGGGAATGCCTTGAATAATGTAGTCTATCAAGGATTGCGTATCAACCCTTCCTTGTTTTGCAATCCCGCACATGTGATACATATATTGTTGCAGACTCTCATCTGCTTTCTTCTTTCTATGGGATAACTCGCCATGTATCTGTTGGTCGCTTACTACATTTTCAAACTCATTCCTCAACGCCTCTTTTAGCTTTGCCCAGAACTTCGCGCATCGCTCTTGTCGTACGAAGGCCTGAGCGGAGCCTGCGAGTAATTTCTTAGCATAGGCCACCATGTGGGCGTCTGACCAACCCCACACTTCTACCATTTCCTCGAAGTCTTCCACCCACTGATTTACACTCAGCAGATCATCCCCGCTGAATTTCTCTAATGAGTCTTCCACGTCTTTAAGACTCAACATCGAACCGACGCATACCTTCTGGTGATACTCATCGCGGTCCTGATACACCGCTCGCGTGCCTCTCCTGTATTCTCGCGCGCCTTGTTTATCGTCCTCCCCTTCACTTTCGTCGGAGCTCTCTTCTTCCGACGATACATCGTCTCCTTCTAGGGCCGCCTGTAGCCGCGCGCGTAGTTCGGATTTTCTTCCCGTTACCTTCAACCCCAAGCTAACGAGACGCGCTCTCAGCTCTTTCGTCCTCAGCTTCTCAAGGTCTTCCTCTCCCTCTTGACTGCGTTCGGCTCTCTGCTTGCTTCTTAGATCTCGCTGGTTTGTTGGTTCTTCGCCACGCTTCGAATCCTTAGGAGTAGATCGACCAGGTTTGCACGCTCTGTTCAACCTGGCAACCAGCACTGATCTCGCACCGGATATAGGCAGATTCATCTGTGCGAGCTTACTCCTCAGCTCCTCCAGCGTCAAATTCTCTTCACCCGACAATCGTTCGTCTTCAACGTTTGCCATTTTATTCTATTCTTTTCTACTCCCGCACAAATAGCTCCGTTCAATCGTATCGTTTCTCTGTCTTATTCAATCCCGGACGAGCCCCCACTTGTAATATCGGAATATATTAATAATGGATTGAAAATACAGATATTAGTTAGACAGAGAAACGATGTTTGATTAACAGGAAAACTAAATGCAACGCTCGTATTTACAACAAATAACTTGACAACTATTTGGTAACTCTCTCTCTCTCTCTCTCTCTCTCTCTCTCTCACTAGCAACTCTAACACTCGACAACACTCGCAACTCAATTCTAACGACTCTATGCTTCGACGTCTCGATCAACTCTGATTCTCGCAACACGCACACTTTTCGATTCGCCTTGGATAGCGAAACCGTCCTTCTTCTAACGCGTTTTTAAAACGCGATGGCGCTATCACTTTCTAAAAGCGTCGTCTTTACATTTCCGATGGCCACGGGCACATCCGACTGCCAGATATACAATGTATTATAAGAGTATCATTACCATACTTTTCATGAAAAGAGCAATTTTTCTTGATAACTATACTCTGTAACATAGATTGAAGTCGCTGATTTGATCCCTCTGATATCGTTGTCTTATGAGAGTCTCGCCTGGTCTTGATTGGTTCTGTTGACTCTTATCGTTGTGAAAAATCGATTCGTTGTGTACCTTTTTTGTATAGAGAATTATTTTGTGGTAGAATATAATGTTGTAATATTTGTGGTCTTTACTTTACTAATTTTGTCACTGAGCCGCTCTTTGGTTCGTTGAGCGATTCATATTCCGCATATATCCCGTACTTGCTTCGCTTGGTACTTTTATAATTTTCGCACTTACAATAAAAAATTTAATTCTTAACAGATTAAAGATTTAACTTCTTGCTTTATAGTGTACCATAATTTTTTTTTTCTTTTTTTTTGTATAGGTTATGTGATCCATAGTTTGAGTAAGTAGTACATATATATATATATATATATATATATATATATATATTTACGTGACAAGCTTTCATTTCAATCTATATTTAAGATTAATATTTTATCAGTTTCTGTTCGTAACAACATCGAAGTAGTCAATAAGTTTGAAGAGTATAATTAAGGAAGTTATGAAGCAAGAGGTTAAGAACAAATTCTTAAAGAGGTTATGTACAACTCAGTAGTACTGCTTTACATTACTTTGCGAATTACTTTTCAAGCATAAAAATAGTTTAACAGCCACTTATAGTTACTTCCTTACCATTACATTCATTAAATTCGTTTGATTTTGTAAACAAAATAACCACGCTGACCAGTCTCTTATTTAAAATAGAATTATTTTGTCATATATCCAACAGTTTACTTTCCCTTCGCTTTGTCTCGTATTACGACTTTATAACGGTGTTTCTTTAAACTTTAAACGATCGTAATAAATGTATTTACGGACGATGACTGATATCTGATCTGTGTTAAAGTTTCAACTAATTAGTGCCCCGTTACTTTGGACGTTATGAAATGTTGTATAACCAAAGACTTATCTTCTCTTTTGGTAGTTGCATAAGAGAAGACTGAGCCATTGAAACGCTCGAATAGATTAGCTGATTCGCTTAACGTATTTTTACTTCCGACGAGCTAAACACAAGCGCAGAAAGCACATAAGGAATAATACAGAAACGTCAAACGTATACAGAAATATATTTCGTAAAAGCATTAGTACGTAACATGTCTTTATAATTCTATTTATGTATAGTAAAATGGCTTGTGTCCATTTTCATGAATTATAACTGACATTTCAAAGCATTCATGTAGATATGTAATTCTCGTTAATTAATAATTTAACAATGCGTCATGAAACGTATCATTTTCGTTTCTTCCTTTGTTTCGTTATACACAGGAACGAATTTGTAAATAAAGATGTATAATCAACGATAACATATGACAGCGAGTATAATAACTGTCAGCAAAGGAAGAGGTCGGTAAAATGATTGTGGTTGATTTTAGTGTATCGGTAAATAAGCTTTGACAGACGTTGCCGGGGGACTCGGTGTCGGTGAAACCGCGTCGATGAAATGATTGTCAGTAATTTAAAGATAACCCAATTTATTGATCTGTCTCCCCTTCATGGCGTTGTACGTCTCTCTATAAAACATATTCTACCTCGGAGGGCTGAAAAATTTAACTTGGTCTCACTGGACTGTAAGTAAGAAAATTGAAATGCAAAATCCACGTGTGAGCGCAACGGTTTAGATGGAAAGTTCGATAGGACAATTATGTATATTAGCCTGAAAGAAAGCTCGTGGCTTCGCACGCAACACGTAATTTCCCTCGCTGAAATAATCCTATTACAACGATACGATTTAAAATTTTCCTTAACAGACCTCGCAATGCAATTCTTCATCTACAATTTTTTATTCGGCCTGAAACAAGAGACTTTCGAAGCCTTATAGAGTCTCGCGAATCTAAAAGTCAGGTTTCAACGTATTTTCGCGTCTTATTCTATAATACTGAAGACATTAAAGGTGTTAACGATTACTGTCTCGCTATGTACGTACATCAAACGAGTACTTACGTAAGAGACGAATGGAAATGGAAACAGCCGAGAATAATTGAAGATAATTTGAATACGTTCCAGGCTATAATACAATTTCTCGTGAACCGTAATTGATTCGCAGAAGGGAATTGCTGCTTCTCACGACTAGCAAAGTGTTTCGCGAAAAAAAAAAAAAAGAAAAATGGTATCGGAAGGATAGGAAAAAAGCGGTGGCCTACATCAAGCAATCTTCATGCCGATAATGCATTTATTATTCAGTTCGTTCATTTTCTATCGCGTAACAGACACTGGGATAACTGACAGAACGAGCGTATAAATCTTGCATCTCTCAACCTGACTTCTCCCAATTCGTATACTTCCATCCTTCGTATAAGTGACAATGAATCAGAAGAGTTTCATAGCAATATTGAACAACATACAGTCAACTACAACACCATTAGATACATCCACCATACAGTCAACTACAACACCATTAGATAACAGCAATACAATAGATTATAATTTTCTACGTGTCATTGATTCATCGTCATCATTTTCCATTTTTTTAGCATATGTAAAAACGTATCTGACGTAATCTTACCTCGCTCTTTGAGTACAAAAATCCATTCAAATGAAACAAAGGGAAAATAAATAAGAAAACAAACACTCACATACGAATCTTCATTACATAACTGTATGTACTCCTCGAGGTATAATTACTCAGACACGTTACAGCGTACCTTCTTCGTTCCCTGATGGCTGATGTTGATCGTTGACGTTTATAATGAAAGAATTTCGTCAACGGCGCCATCTGGATCCTTGTTGAAAAATTAAAATAGCCGCAACAGCACCATTAAGCTCATCACCCAGAGTAGCGTTTGTTCGTGAGTCGTGGAGGAATTATTATCATCAACGACATAAATTTTACCAGTTCCGGTAATGTTCTTTATATGGTCCAGGCACTCGAACTCGCAACATCGCTCTCCAACACGGAATTTCTTGCATGTCTGTAGTAAAAAGAAATCGATCAATTGTACAGATCAATCGTCACTCGACTGCTCGAGAATTCAGATCATCCAGAGAATAGAATAGAGACGTGGAAAAATGTAGTGCGATCATCGCAGTGGGAGGAAATAGGGGGATAGGGACCAAATGAATGAACGAGATGTTAAGGACAACTGACGATAAGTTCTTCTTTTGTCGAGAATTGCATGTTTGTGAATGGTTTGTGGGTGGTTAGGTGGAGAGAATTGAAGAGTTTGGAGGTGACTGGAAGAGTGTTTTGGGCAAGGTAGATTGCAGAATGGTTGCGGTAGCATTGTGTTAATTATGGGTTTGTACATGTAATCTTTGTATGTATCACTACATACAACCTAACGTATATTTTTAATAATACATCAGAGTTTTAGTTATTTCATAGCTATGAATTTTATACTCTATAATCTTGACGTTTTATTTCACAGAAGCGTTTGAATATCCATAAAAATTAAATGAACCAATGTATTCATTATCTTATAGAGAAGATATATTATTTTTAATTATGTTCCAATTATTTATCATGATCCTGATTTCCTTATTCTGAAAATTTGAAAGGAAGTTTTGTAGTTTGATACTTTCAGCGACAAAGGGTCAATATTGCTTTAGTATATTTCGTCACATATACATGTATATCTATATGTCGGAGATGAAAGGACACCGAAACCTTTGGATAGCCCCGCAACATTGCAATCTAAAGTCTACTATAACTGTAACTAAACTATTGTAGTTATTCAATCCGATTGTAATTGTTCGAGATTAGTGACGGTGAGCTTTGGCTCGAGGTGACAGTCTGTCGCCCAACGTAGCCGCGGTCAAGGGATGAACGCTTTGCCTAACAAAGGTATGGAGTAATTCTATAGCTCTCCTTAAAAGAAGTATTCGTGGCGACACGCGACAGTAAACATTCCAACGGTTTCTGTCCCGTGGCTCGCCACACGCAGACCCTATTCTTCGAGTAAGATGATTGCCAGATGTCGATGCGTCTCCGCAGTACATGTTCGGCTAGCCCGAGGGCCCGTTATAAATCTTAAGGTTTAGTTAACTAAAGTCCTTCAAACAGACAAACAGTCTTTGTCCCAACTACGGGAAGATAGGGGAGACATATTTTTCAACGAGCGGCGTCTCCCACTAGCAACTTTCCCTCGAGGGCGGCTAGCATCTTTTTCTAACCACCGATATGGAGATTGACCAATTAGCAGCAACGTCAATTTCCCTTACTTCCTAAACGAAGGCTTTCCTCGACGAATCCGATGATCTCGTGTCCTTAGACACACCCCATTATAGTTTTCCTCTGTGGCATCATCGGGACGGGACGGGCATTCTTTTACGCGCTCCCGTCGACCAAAGAGTAACGTCTTTGCGCTCAGCAATTATTTTTACGAGTCAGACTTAGATTCAGCGAGAACGCCCATCTGTCATCCCGTTGGCCGCGGATTCGTTATTGAACCGGAGACCACTGTCACTAGTGTCGCGGACGTCTCACCGCCGTGGTAGATTGTCAAACCTGTGTTATTCATACCTGTGTCAATAAATCGTATCTTCGTTACACCGCAACGATGGCTACCTTCAATGAAGACTCCTCAAACACCGACAACCCTATCCCCAATGTCATTCCGACATATATATCCACCGAAAATGCGCTCTTGTAGACAAACGCTCGATTCGCGTCATAGCTTTTAAAGCTTGTCGCATCTCAATCCGTTGGAAAAAGTTTTTCCTGTAGCATATTTTATTTTTACGAACCAACAAGGTCTTTGTTTATTTCCTTCTTTTTTTTGCTCCAATTCCCCCATTGTTTTTTCAAGGATAGTATTTCAGAGCCATTAGTCAAGTTCATTGTAACAATAAACGTACGTTTCGGAAACATTTTGTGCTGTGAAACAGAATACACTAAAGTTTGAAGGTCACATCGATTTTCGAAAGTTTATAAATGGAGGTGTATGACAGTATCACCAGCTGTTGCTGTCCAAGTAACTCCAACATCGAAATACTACAACGATTCCAATCGAAAACGCTAAGAGCCTTAATAGACGCACCTTGGTATGTTACCAACGAAACCATCCATCGCGACCTCAAGATATCTACAGTCAAAGAGGAAATAGCAAAATATAGCGACAGATATAGCAAAAGAGTCAAGAAACACCGAAACCCGCTAATCACTGGACTACTCGATACGACGGACCAGATTCGATTTCTTTTTACTACAGACATGCAAGAAATTCCGTCTTGGAAAGCGATGTTGCGATTTCGAATGCCTGGACCATATAAAGAACATTACCGGAACTGGTAAAATTTATGTCGTTGATGATAATAATTCCTCCACGACTCATGAACAAACGCTACTCTGGGCGATGAGCTTAATGGTGCTGTTGCGGCTATTTTAATTTTTCAACAGGGATCCAGATGGCGCCGTTGACGAAATTCTTTCATTATAAACGTCAACGATCAACATCAGCCATCAGGGAACGAAGAAGGTACGCTGTAACGTGTCTGAGTAATTATACCTCGAGGAGTACATACAGTTATGTAATGAAGATTCGTATGTGAGTGTTTGTTTTCTTATTTATTTTCCCTTTGTTTCATTTGAATGGATTTTTGTACTCAAAGAGCGAGGTAAGATTACGTCAGATACGTTTTTACATATGCTAAAAAAATGGAAAATGATGACGATGAATCAATGACACGTAGAAAATTATAATCTATTGTATTGCTGTTATCTAATGGTGTTGTAGTTGACTGTATGGTGGATGTATCTAATGGTGTTGTAGTTGACTGTATGTTGTTCAATATTGCTATGAAACTCTTGTGATTCATTGTCACTTATACGAAGGATGGAAGTATACGAAATTGATAAAATTATTAATAATATTTACGAAGAGAAAGTAAACTGTTGGATATATGACAAAATAATTCTATTTTAAATAAGAGACTGGTCAGCGTGGTTATTTTGTTTACAAAATCAAACGAATTTAATGAATGTAATGGTAAGGAAGTAACTATAAGTGGCTGTTAAACTATTTTTATGCTTGAAAAGTAATTCGCAAAGTAATGTAAAGCAGTACTACTGAGTTGTACATAACCTCTTTAAGAATTTGTTCTTAACCTCTTGCTTCATAACTTCCTTAATTATACTCTTCAAACTTATTGACTACTTCGATGTTGTTACGAACAGAAACTGATAAAATATTAATCTTAAATATAGATTGAAATGAAAGCTTGTCACGTAAATATATATATATATATATATATATATATATATATGTACTACTTACTCAAACTATGGATCACATAACCTATACAAAAGAAAGAAAAAAAAAAATTATTGTACACTATAAAGCAAGAGGTTAAATCTTTAATCTGTTAAGAATTAAATTTTTTATTGTAATTGCGAAAATTATAAAAGTACCAAGCGAAGCAAGTACGGAATATAGGGATATAGGAAGCGATGGGGAACAGCAAGTAACTCCAACATCGAAATACTACAACGATTCCAATCGAAAACGCTAAGAGCCTTAATAGACGCACCTTGGTATGTTACCAACGAAACCATCCATCGCGACCTCAAGATACCTACAGTCAAAGAGGAAATAGCAAAATATAGCGGCAGATATAGCAAAAGAGTCAAGAAACACCGAAACCCCCTAATCACTGGACTACTCGATACGACGGACCAGATTCGCAGGCTGAAGAGGCACTACCCGCTAGACCTAAACGTTAGATTCATTTAATTATCCAAATTAAGTATATCCACTTACTTATAATACTTATAAATTATACCTATCTATAATAAGTATTAACTTATTGTAAATAAACAGCCATGTCACTGCGCCACGCCAGAAAAATTACTGAAAATTCTCAACGCGAGAATTGATTGTATTCCAACAAATAAATAAAAAAAAAAAGCTGTTGCTGTCCCCAAGCGCCAAAATACGTTCTGACTACTATTTTATGCATCTCACAGAAGTATGTCTTCATTCATCATCTCCCATGTCATCCACCAACGTGTTCTTAACATGTTATCTCCTAGTAAAATATTGATGTTGAGTCAGATATCCAATTGAATAATCTTTTCGGTGTCTACTATAAGACATTTAAAACCAAGGCTCGTACACACGTGTGCTTATACGTCAGATGTAATACTTAACACGAAACCTGCTTATATTAATATTAAATTTATGCATAGTAGGATGTTCGACCTTTGTAAAAATGAAATTATAATACATACAGTTTCACCGTGGAAAAGTGAATCTTTCTAGCATGTCCACGCAAATGCAGGGGAGGGGAGGACTGTGCATGCACCAAACAACTTTACGTTCGTAATTTTTCACACAAATGTACAACTGTAGGGAAATAATTATCTCTGATTTTTCGGATGTTAGGAATCGACAATATCGCATAACGGAATGCTGTGTTCTACGTATTCTATTTTTGTTACGAAAGTGGTACAAACGAAGTCCACATAAGAATAGTACAACAAAATCGGTTGAGGTTAGGTTATCGTGCAGATATCGCGGCTTTTGCATTGGAAATCACGCAACTGCCAGTCTCGTCGTTCCTTGTAAACGAAAGAAAGGTATTGTAATCGGTCGGAATTAACATAAAACTCGTCGCATGCGACCATATGGCCTGAATGTTGAATAAACGAGAGTAGAGCGCGAGCTATGTGATTCTAACCGTTTAGGCGGAAACTAATGATTGTAACCAGAACCGAGATATATGCCAATATTACTTTGCTCGACAAAGCGTATAAGATGAGGAGAGAATCGCGATAAGGTAGAACAAGAGACAGATATTCTCTACGTAAAGCAAGTCTGTCAACTAGATTGAAATCCTATAGCTATAACTACAGTGAATCCATATTCTGGTCAATTGTCTTTTCACAAATGAAGCTTCTGAAGAACGGAATTGATACAATAACTACTGTTCATTCATAACTACTGTTGTAAAAATCTATATATTTGTCTATCTATATCTATATATATCGATCTATATATATTTGTCAGAATGTCATTTTATCAAAAAACCCATCCTCTGTGTTACGCCGGGCCTCTCTGCCTGGCCCAGGTCACACACCGCGGGCCAGACGGACACCAGATGTCCGCCTTTCCGTACGGCGTACCCTCAATATCCTTAAGCACCCGTCATAAACCCGAGTCACTTGCCTGCTAAGGTCCTTCAAAACAAACAAACATCTGTGTCCGAAGAATTTCTAAAGACTATTGTCTACTACGGCGGGACAAGGGAAAGTTAGTTTTCTCACGTGCGCTGCAACTTTCCTCCCACTAACCACTTTCTCTCGAGGGCGGTTAAGACCCTTCGGTTAACCAATTAACAGCGAAACCTGTTTCCCTCACTCTCTTAACTAACATCGGCACCAACAAATCCGATGGTCCCGTGCGCTAGACACACCCATCCTTAGCTTTCCTCCGACACAGCATCGTCACTCAACTTCACTTCTTCTACATCGTTCAAAAGTCAACTACTAAGTATACGCTAATGCCCAGCGGGGCAGTCTAAGCATAACGCGAGAGTCGGTCTCGGTATTGTCGAGCATACATTTCCTCTCCTAAATATCTCATAGTGCTACGTCCACTAATACACTGAATCCACTTATAAGAGCCCTGCTCTAACGCACATATCTATCTTAGCTTCGTGCGACAAGTTGTTAATTACTTATTTCTCTCCGTCAGTGTAATCTAAGTGCTGGAAACATATAATTTATAATTCTGTGAATCACAGGGTTATACAACCTCAATCACCCTTATTATCTCAACGGAAATCAGGGGATCGATCAACTCGTGGTGTCGATTGTTATAATCGTAACGGGGATTTACGACCCCCGTTGACGTCTCTCCTTGCGATTACGTCTCCCCGCGATTGGTCGAAGAAACACTCTGTAATCATAGTTTAACGAAGCATAATTAATAGAAGAGGTAGAGCGTTAAGTGGAGATGATTTAATCACAGTTAAGTAGATAAATCTCTATATTAGTCTCTTTAATTAAAATGTCCTACGTTTTATTTGCGTCATTTTTTTTCTTCATCCAATTTAAAATGTTTAAATAACAATAGCCTATACAATATAATTTTATGTAAAAAAATTGATTATACCATGTTTATTACAGATATTTAACATTTTTGTGTACATACAAAATTTAAATTATACCTCGCTTGAGAACAAAAATTGTATTTGTTTTCCTAACATGTACTAATAATTATTGATCAAACTAGAAAAAGCTGGAGGAGATTACTTAGGAAGATTACTTAGCATCTTATATTCCTGGCAAGAGAAAATGAAAAATTCGTTTCTTCTCTTTGCTTCCCTGTTCCTTCTTTCCTCCTTTTTCCATTTTTACATCGCTTTGTTTTACATCGCAATTTACATTTATTTGTAAAGTTTGAATCTCCTCGATATTGAAGATGTTGAAGCTGCAAGTATGTATTTCATTTTAATCCATTCGAGACCGAGATTTAATTGTAAGACGATACCTAGGTGTCGGTACGATCTGAATGTTTAGTTGGAATGATTCTGTGTTTTACTCTCTCCAGGGTATCCTTTTCATACTTTGATTTTAAATCGATGACAATCTTAAATAGTATGCCTCATATTTTTAAAATATAAAATTATATACTATGTTATTCTATAATGTATTATGTACAGTTATATATATATATATATATAATATATTGAAATATTCAATATTCTATATTGAAAAAAATATGAAATTAACATGATATATACATTACTACATAAGTTATATATAAAATATGTATATTATACCCTTGCCTACTGACTGATATGAATTTCTTTCGGTCTCGAATACGTTAAAAGAGAGCGCAAAGAAGTCGAAATTACTTATTGTAATTAGTAAAACGACCTGAGAGGCAGACAGATACAAGAAAGAAGGAATATTATATTAGCGGCATTATCATGTTTTTGCTCTCTTTAAGTCTTTCATCGAGACAGACAATCTACAGGTATTAATCGACCAATTTCTCCAAGCTGATAACTTCGAATTGATGTTTATATATAAGAAGTGTTATGTGTTAATCTGTCTAAATGTTTAAAAGGTGTTATAAATTAAATGTTGTTAAACGATACGTAATTGCCTTCTGATCGTAAATTTTACTATCAAGGGGTGTTTTATGTATGCGTAATCATTGTGAATTATAACAATTTATGTGATCGATATTAAAGGTGTTTAAAAGCATGTATTTTTTTCTATATTATTATTCTCCTATATTATTATCCTATATTATTATAGCATTCCTATATTATTATAATATCCAATTACATGTTGATACACAAGATATACAGATTATTATTTATAACGTTTTGGTTTTCTTAATTGAGTCATTCATTTAGTACAAATGATAAGAAATTAGTAATAATTCACAAAAAAAGGATATGGTAGTAGAAATATTATAAAAAAACATTTTCTCTTTTAGTGTAGAGTTACTCCTTCTTACAGACAGTGTCGTACAAATCTGTACGTCTCTGAGAAAATGTAGGTATCTGAGCCCTTACTTCCTCAACAACTTTTACATCTGATAGAAAAAAGAAACATACGAAGTAATAAGTAATGCTTACTAATAAATTCAACAAATACAGAGGAAGATGGCTAAATCGATAAATTAACGAGACTAAAAATTAATTACATCATGGATCTCTCGCTTTTAATTTTAAGCTGTAAATTACCGATATCGGTGACTGCCATATTCTCTTGAGTTTCCAAATCGTAAAGAATCTTTCCCCAGGGATTGGTCAACTGTGTATGTCCCCATGCGACGTAACTTGCTTAAGGAACACGAGCCGGTGATATGCAGGCAACGTATAATTGATTATCATTCGCTCTGGAACGCTGAAGTAAAGACCAGTGCAATGGTCCAGTGGTCATATTGAATGCCGCTGGATATATCAGCATTTGGCAACCTAACCCAGAGAAGCAGGAAATATGAAGCCACCGAATACCAATTATCTTCGTAGTTGCACGGTTCACATTCCATCATTTCTGAATATGCGGGGACAGTCCTCTTATTGTGCTTTTAATTCTTTTATTTGTTTCATTTTCAGCAAATATACTGGTTTTTTAAATTAAGCTTCTTTTTATACAGAGTTACAGATTATATTAATTTTATATAGAATATATTTAAGAAAGATATTTAATTTTTTGCTAGTTAAGTATTGATCGGTTAAGTTACTGTACCTTTGTTCCGATAAATGCGTGCCATTTCCTCGAATCTAATATCATAGCAAATGCCAATACCTATTTTGCAGCCCTTCACATCGAACGTCGTTAGGGAGTTACCAGGACTGAGTGAATCACTCTCTCGAAAAGTAATCTTATTAGGAATGTCGATGTCGAATAGATGTACCTAATAACATAAAAATGTGGTAGCTAATTCTATTGCTGCAACTTTTGTAATTTAATATCAAAGTTACCAACTCCTAAACTTTAATTATTTTTTATTTAATAACTGACAGCGTTTTTATCACTTTCTTTTATTAAAAAATCTTATCATTTAATAATGTTTAAAAAGGAGAAAAAATAAGTATTTTCGTATGTGAAAAATTTATACAACAACAAACACATTACAACAAAAATGGGCGTTTCCCGTATCATAACGTATTTTATAAACCGTAAATTATAGAATTGGTTATAGTATACGTATGTACATATGTATATTCCTAAATTATTCCTAGATAGAGTCACTTTCTTCACCCCAATATTTTCAACTTCAAAGCCATAAAGGAATATATTACTTACCTTTCGGTGTCTTGCTATCAAAGTTCCATCGGGACCCCAAATAGTACAGGTATTGTACAATTTATCGCCCTCTATTTCAGGCATCGTACCACCAACTACATAGATGTTGTTTTCTTTAGCTGCATTCGATGAAGCAACGCTCGTTTCACCATCAGGAATACTCTCGGCGTATTTTGGAAAGTACTCTGCATTGCAATATTTCAATTAATGAAAAATAACTGTCTTTTGTTCCAACCATAAATTAAATTGAAATGTTTGTCAGTTTTTTATTTTCTAAATTATCAAAATAACTAAGTTTTATATTTCGACTTAATTAAATATGCAATTACTTAGCTAATAGTATATATAATAAATTGTTTCTACAGGTTCAAAATGAAAAATGAATATTTAGAAATACTTAATTACGACAATGCTATTTGTGTTAGCATCAGTGGCTTGTTACTCAACGACTTTGCTAGTACTTTTTGAAACATAAAGTTAGTTTTCAATTAACACTTATACTAGAGGCGGAATTATAAATGCAAAATAATTGATAATACTAATTTATAAGTACCTAATTATTAGTATCTTAAAAAATATATTTATACAAAAATCACGATAATCATGAAAATGGGGAAATCCTATATTCTCGACTCAATTCACAATTTATTTTGTATATTAATTAGATTCCGCGCTCATCAGTACGTACTCACTGGCGACATCGAGAAAATGTATCGGCAATTCCTCGTACGACCAGAGGATCGGAAATATCAAAGGATATTATGGCGCAGCGCGAGTGGAGAAACAGAAACATATGAGCTTAACACCGTAATACTCTTATCATAGAAATAGAAGCAGTCCTCAATTCCCGCCCGCTAACTTCTATCTCCACCGATCCAAATGATCTCCTAGCCCTCACTCCCGGACATTTCCTCATTGGCGATTCATTAATGTGCTTACGTGATCGAGATTTCAGGGACATTCCATCGAACCGACTCTCCAAATGGCAGCATATCCAACAGCTTAAACAACATTTTTGGAACCGCTGGCATAAGGAGTATTTGAACGAGCTAACCAACCGCAATAAATGGAGCAAGGGTGGACACAGCATCCAAAAGGGCACAATCGTCATCCTCAGAGAGGACAACGTTCCCTCCATGCATTGGCCTCTGGGCCGAGTTATCAAGGTTCATCCAGGCGCCGATGGTGTCATCCGGACAGCTACAGTTCAGACGGCAAAGAGCATTTTGGATCGGGGCGTCAAAAGGCTTGTCCCACTGCCAATTCAACCCGATCTCGAGAAACCCGAACAACTAGCCACCGAGACGAAATAAGATGGGAACTTCAACCACACCTCGCTAGTTTGATCGGTACCCTCTCAACGGGGGGAGAATGTTACGCCATGCGGCTTACCATAGGTCATATTCTTAACTATCGATCGCGGCACTATAATGTCGCAGACGGATCGTCGCGTCTGCCCGGCAAACAAACATTATAGTGGCAAGCGCATGGTTCATTAAGCAGGGCGACTTCCAGAAACGTCGACTCGTGGCCCGTATTTTACCTCGCGTAAAAGAATGTGGCGTGATCCGAACGTAGCGGGGGTCGCCTTCCAGAAAAAACGAAAAAAATCGAAAGGCGTTCAGAACTTTTCGAGAAGTCGAACCGTCAACACATGTGGTATGTCGCGCATTACTTATCAACCAAAACGCAGTTACATTTTTTTTGTTCCATTTATATCTTTCTAGTTAATAAGTTGTTGAAATAAACATTAATTTATTTGTGTTAATTCTGTGGAATTTCATTGAACTACCCTTATTATCATAATCGAAATAAGGGGATCGATCAGTTCGTGGTGTCGATTATTTAATCGTAACGGGAACTTACAACTCTCGTTGACGTGCTATCCCGCGATCGCGTCTCTCCGCGAACGGTCGAAACAAAATGATTCACTAAAAACTGTCCTGAATTCCTAAGAAGTTATTTACCGCAAAACTGACAAAGTGTTTATTTAAAAAATGAGGTTGAAGGTAGTCCTTTTCTTTCATTTCATTCATTTTCATTTTCTTTCTTAAGTATGGCTAACACAATATCTAATCAATTAAAATTTTATATTTTCACGTGAAAAGTTTCTTTAGATAATTATTATCAACATGATGACTAACTCTTACGGATTAATACGTGTCTGTAGGGCAATCCGGTGGACTTGATCGGCTTTTTACTTCGAAAGTTGAGTAATCGGTGTCGCTTTCTTACGCATCTTTGAACTGTATAAATGTTTTAAAATTGTTTGATCCAGAATGTACCACACCGAACAATCAAGAAGGCAGGTGCCTTGACTACAGAAAATGTAAACCTCTGCAAGAAATATGGCAGATACAGTACCGTACAGCCACCGATTTTTATAGACGATCAGTGTGCAGATACCAGGGCAATGTTACGATCGTTTGCTGTCCGGACGATCCAAACAAAGAGAAGAGAGAAATTTTAATAAAAACTGTGTATAAGTATAAGGCTTGGCGACCACCATACTGTAGTTTTAGCAACGTCTCTCATACCAGGGTGGTCGATGGTAAACCAGCTGAACTTGGTACGTTTTATGTCTTTCTTTCCGATTAATAATAAGCCATTTACTGCAAAGAATGAACTTTAAAGGCATTAAACAGCACATCAATGTACATTTCAATTAGACTAAATAATAATGCTATGATTTTATCGGTAGTAACTTTACTTATTAACTTGAATTATTTCTTTCTTCTACTCCATGTTAGGAAGAGTATCTTTTTGCTTGAAATAAAAAATTGATATAGGAGTAATAATATGGATAGAGATCAAAAACTGTTAGGGCAGAAATTACACGTTTGAACTTTATAGTTCAGTATAGTTCAAATAGAAATTATATAGAATTATTTAATAATTTCTATTCCAGTGGAATAAAAATTTAATTTCTGTCTTTATCAAATCTCTATTTCAGAGTATTTGTACGTATGTACTTATCGTCTGCTGTATGATCGAATATCGAATAGATAATAATCGTTGTTACTCATTATGTGAGAAAAAATTATGTATATTCACAACTATGACTATTGCATTTTAGGCGCTTGGCCATGGATCGCTGCATTAGGTTTTCGTAATCCCCGAAACCCAGACAAACCACTATGGAAGTGCGGAGGTTCCCTGATAACGGCTAGGCATGTTTTGACCGCAGCACATTGTGCACATATGGATGGAATAGAAAGCATACACAATCATAATATTGCCATTCTTAGATTGGTGGAGGAGGTGCCATTTTCGAGTAAGTCCTCAAATATATATATATATGCTATTGAGTATTACTGAAGTATCATATCCTGAAATTTCTTACTGTACACATATATTGTGTCATAAAGCGTGTACAATTCTTTCTCATACTTTTGGTCATTCGTTTCCTGCATTTTCATTTATTTTTTTATTTTTCAGGGTACGTATATCCCATTTGTACGAAAGAGCCCCTACGAAAGAGCAACTTTGTCGGCTATAACCCCCTTGTTGCTGGATAGGGAGCATTAAGATATAGTAATTGATATCAATTTTATAATAAAATTAAACAGTTCCAGTCTTAAATATCTTTCTTATTTTCTTCGTAGGACGACCACGACGTAATGCATTAATGGAAGTACAAATGCCAGTGATTAAGAACGCCGAATGCAAAATAGCTTATTCCAAATTTCCTAATGCACCTGATATCACTGATGGTATAATATGCGCCGAACATGCTCAGGGTGGAGAGGATTCTTGTACGGTAATTAAGTTACAGAGTTACTACAAACTATACGGTATCTGAAGACACGTCAATTCGAATTAACATCAAATCGACGTCTTAAACATTAGAAATAATAGATAAACACAATTCAATAGTTTTGCCCACTTCTCACACCTCATTATGGTATTTAATCTAATTTCCTTCTAATCTTAGTTTTGCTCAAAATACATATAACATGTACATTATAAATTGGAGCATTTCAATACACAAGTCAATAGAAGATTATTACTGTATATAAGTATAATTTCAATACAATTCGATCGATATATTTCAGTATCTTTGATTAAAAATTTAACGATCCTTTCAGGCTGACCGCGGCGGACCACTGCTGATACAACATGAATTAACCTCGTATTTAATAGGTATTGTGTCTTATGCTTATAAGTGCGGCACAGCTGGGTATCCCAGCGTTTACACTAGGGTCACATCGTACCTTGACTTCATTCTCCAAGCGATGCAATAATATGATATTACTGTTCCATAAATATCATTGTGTAAAAAACGTAAAGTTGGATTTTCTTATTGTGGAGATAAGAAACAGCTCAAATTTACATTGTTTTGTACGTTACAAATTATAGGCTTAAAATGTACGAAATGTAACTTTGAAACGACACTAATTTTTTACGCACGATAAACCTCCACAACTTAGGTATGTAAAGATGATAAACGTATATTAATTCTATTAATTTGGTAATAATAAACCAACTTTCTGAGAAGTTCTGTAAATTTCGTTTCTGTTGTATCAAGAGAATAATGGAATATTCCACTTAGATCGTATACTTCTTGTATGTACATACAAAATTTTCCGGCTAATCTAAAACACTTCATAAGATAGAGAGCTTCTGGAAATTCGGACACAGAGAGTGCATAAAATACAAGATAAGTCTCGTGTCTTTCAAAATTATTTTTTATTCGCTAAAAACGTCCTGTGTACTCATGCAATCACATGCAACCTCGAAACTTCACTTATTTTTTATCACTTTCCAATTCAATACACTGTTTCTGCATTTTTGACTATATGTAAGAGAAATTTCCATTCAGCCAAAGGTGTACTTACAGATTATAGATTCCTATACGACTCTCGGTAAAAATTTATCCGCACTCCAGATAGTTAAAACTTCTGTCGACCGTATTGATCCATCTGCACTCTTCGTATGACGTCAATATCTGTTCAGTGCTGCTGCGTAGGTTACATTGTGTTACGTCAATTCGTTTGTGACCGTTGCGCGAGTAATGGCGCTTTGCAATGGTGATTTGCAGGAAAACAGTGCAGGATGCTGTGATTCGTTTCTTGTGGTCGGAGGTTATGTTTGATGCCTATATTTATCAAAGATTTAATGCACATTATGGAGAAAGTGTTTTGTCACGAAGTGTGTTTGAATGGGCACAAAAGTTCAAAGAAGATCGCACAAGTGTTATGAAAAAACAGCTGGACGCCCGTCCACATCCACGATGACAACATTGAACGTGCTCATGAACTTATGCTCTATGGAATAGACGAGTGACGCTGGATAATGTGGCAAATCATTTGCAAATCAGCCACGGCTCTGCTTATGCAATAGTGCACGACAGATTTGGGTGTTAAAAAGTTTGTGCGAGATGGATGCCGAAAAAGCTGATGAAAAGGTGAAGACGACGATGCATTCGTGGTTCGCAGCTCAGCCCAAAACATTTTTTAATGAGAAAATACGAAGGTCGTTCAGCAAATGGACAAAGTGTATACAGAAATTGAGTGATTATGTCAAAAAATGATGTATGTCTTTTTTGACAATTGCTTAAAATAAATTCTACACCGACAGAGCGGGTAACTTTTTACTCACCCTCGTAAGACACTTAAATTTCCAATCTATTATGATGAATAAAAGAGCTTATACTATTAAATCTAATTGTATTTTGTTGCATGAGAGTACACGTGTATGTGATGTACATTACCTTCATATCCCCTTGAACGCTTCAATATTGCGCATATATACTATATTTTGTACAGCTTCTATAAAATTTTGTATGTTTGTTTAGGCTGTTAATCTAGAGGCTGGAGTACAAAGAAGTGGCACAATGATGTGGGCTGATGACATTTATAATTATCAAGGAATCACCCCTACATTCGCTCAGGTATATATCGTTGACTATAATGTATTTAACATATATGATTGTTAGAATATTAATAATTAATTTTTAATTCTATCAGAATTTTAATGAAACTGTCCCTTGGGAAGGAAGAACTGATACCTTGATATCACGGTTTGTACATCCTATATGTACGACAAATTTTAGAACATTATATAACGAAGAACCAGATCGTCGTGGCCATGTGATGTGAATAAAAGGACTTGAATTTGATGATATTTTTATAATGTCAGATAACATAACTAAGTATCTTCACAGTAAGATAGGATGACATGGTTTACATGATCTTAATGTTGTTCACTTGAGTGATGATATTATAAGGAAAAGTGTAATATCACAGGTAGGATGATTCATAATTTAGAACTACTAACTCATGTATGTATTAAAAATTAAAGAAATATATTAAATTTTATAGGATATTTATGTTTAGTAACCAGTAATTCAGAGATTGGTATTCATGGTTACTATAACGAGGCTGTAGAAACGCACCCTTTCTTCTTTGCAAATGGTCCTGTATTTATGTCTAAGCCGAAACTGGAACCTCTGAATAATTTAGATTTATTCTTGTCATTTTCTAAAATACTTATCTACAGTATACCATAAGGAATGATACCGTATCACACCTAATCAAGTGCCTTAAGAAACATCAACAGGATATCACAGTAATCCCTTATCGACTGATATGTAAGTAAAAGTTATGTGTCATTGTTATACACAGTTATGTGTTAGTGTTATACACAGTTATTTATCATTTTCTATTAATTCAGTTGTAGCCACTACAATATCTATGACACCGGTAGTAATTATAAGAACAATAATGATGTTCTATAAGAGGAAATGATGATTAGGAACAAAAACTTACAGGTAAGTCAAAGTATATGTTATTTGCCATTTGAAAAGAAAGTTACTAACTTAGAATTTTTTGATAAATAATAATTGTGCAAAATATATTGGATTTCAAATTTGTCAAAAATTGAAATTTAAGAAGCATTGTAATAATATAACATTAATATTTTGATTTTTCAGGAGATATCATGCGGTGGATGGATAATATGTAAAAAATATTAAGCAGTATATGAATTTTCATATTGCGTAGAGATAACAAAATGAATTTTAAAAAATGTCGACATGGTAATAAGAAATAGCATCATGACAAAGAATATATAACCACAGTTTCATTTTTTATAAATAAAAATTTGTTGTTCCAGATTTTGAAATATAGTGAAACGTTTAATTAGTATCTTAATATCTTTAAATAATTATTATTTTAGAATCAATTGTAATTGTATCATACGTACTTTTGAATTCGTGCAAGAACATATGTAATTTTGAAGTAGTTATTATTAGGAAATTGTTAGACGCGAACAGTATGCGAAAAGTTAGTATGCAGCGTAATAATTATCAATCAAAACACAAGAATTAAATTCTTGAGGAAAAAATTTCCGGAATTTCTTATTTACACGATTATAAAGAAATCCATAATAAAAAGGAGCTGCTTTCTAATACTTCTCTTCCTTGTAATGCCTATGTTAATGATAACGAGGTTCGACTTTTTGTTTTTAGAGGGATACTGGAAAATTTGAAAGTACAGTACCATTGGGAAGAAAATCACGATATTGAAAACGATATTTGCAAGTAAATTTCCAAAACATCTGTTTTCAAATTTTCGCTTTCTATTTCACATTAAAAGAAAGGGCTGCCTTCTTTCTCTGCAAGACAAAACAAACATTCTGAATCTCGTATCAATGAATGATGTCAATAAGTTATTTTTCTTTTCAGATTGAACAATATTCCAGATTTATTCATAATTTCATACTACGCGAAGAATAGACTTTCATAGGTATATAAAGGAAATATTAAGTATAGGAAAACTCTTTTTCGTTGTAGGTGACATATGCTTCACGGTTGAACACGTGTATTTTTGAACACATATAAATGAAAAAGTACTCTTATGGAGAAAAAGAATTGATACCTTCGATTGACATTAGATAATGTATATAAACTTATGAACAATCACTATCAGTTTGTATTTTAGGTGCACACGCAGATTTGTTGGAGTTCTTATAAAATGTACATCCTGTACGAACGTTTTATTCTTCCAAATTTTACGATACTATGTCTCATATAATAACTATATGGATTAAACGTAATATAAATGATCCGAAAATAGACTCGAACGACATTAATTGTCTTTCTATTTATACCAATATCGAAAATACAAGTAAAGCTGGAGCAATAGTATGCAAGAATGGACTATTTATTATTTTAAAGCAAATCATAGCATATTCAGAATGCACAGTATTATCATGAAATGTAAATGAATCAGTTATAAACGAACGATTTTACTGTAAAATCATTGCCTCCTTTTTTTCATCTGAAATATAGCAGCAATGAGTACATTCTTTTAATATATAATAAAACGAGATATCTTTATAAAGTTACATATGTCATCACTGGTAACTGTTATCTCGTATGACACCAAATATACCGTTAGTATGGAATGATATTTTTATGAAGATATACTTTAATGATAGATTTTATGAATGAAACGTTATATAAGAAAAATTATCTCTTGTTATTCTATGAAGTGTAGTAGCTAATGAAGATTAATTTTACGAAGTATTAGAGCAAAAGAGAATTAAAAAATTAAAAAGATCTAAATAAGATTGTTCGTGTGGCTTAATTATCTCAATTCTGGTACACCACTTGTTACATTCTAACTAATTAGCGCTAAACAATAACTTGCAAATATTAAAGATATTAACACCTTAATATTAACACCTAAAGGTTTTCAGGAAATTTTATAATATTTGATTATTGTATATCTAGTCATTGATTGATAAAATTTCTTGTATAAGCATAGATCGAGGTTGACGTCATACGCAGATTGCATTACAGGTATCGTTTTAATTTATTTTATGGCTAGAATCATTTGAATATTATACGAATAATTATTTCCATTCGAACGATTAATAAATCACGTACCTATAAAAGATATATTATGAAAAAGACGTGACGAAACAAAAAAATATTGGAAATTCCGTTGTCATTAGATCAATTATTTTTGCAATGATTTTTATTTCCATGTAATTACATATGAAATGGGTAATTCATTAACATCTCCTCGAATCGAATATAATTCGTTACACTTCACAACGATTCAAATAATGGACGGGAAATATATAATAACTTTCCTGTCCTTGCGTTAAAATAGTACTGTACAAATCAGATGATACAGGAAATACCCAAAAAACCCAATTACATCCACATTGCATGACAGCACACTTGCAATGGATTTTTGTGATTTCAATGTCACAGACAATGACACAACTAATCAGAACACGTTCGAGGCTATAGACATTGAAATTACCGCGTGTTTAATACGTTTAAAGCATAAATCTAAATTTCACGCGATTATTTCTTTGTACATTGTGAAACTCTTAAATTATCTTAATCGAATAAATAATCCTAATGTAATAAAACATCTTGAAATAGACCTAGATATCTGAAACAGAAACTCGAAGGATAAGAAATCCTAAAAGGTACTAATCCTAAAATAACAAACTCCTAAATAATAAACAAGTGATAAAACCTGTTATAAATAATAAAGCTTACCTGGAATAATCAAATCCTAACTAATCGAAAATAAAATAAGGCAAGCAATTCTTAATCTTTCAAGTAATTTTTCCGAAAACACAGAAAGATAGAGAAATTAAAAAGACGCAGCACAAATTGCAGCACAATGAAAGTTTCAGAGCGATGAATACGATCGTATTAAACTAAATAATTTTCAAAAGTGAAATTACACTGAAACGTATATCGATGATATTTGTCATTTCTACGATCTGTTTCGCTTGATCGTGCTTCTTTTCTGATGTAAATTCAATTTATAATACGAACTAAGTTTCCTTTATTATTATTAGTCCTGCGTCTTTTTAATTCGTCACTTCTTTTATTTCAGAACAATGACGGGCTCCAAGATGCTGTTCGGATGTTTGGCGTTAATTGCTTTTCTGCATCCATTAGTTCACGTTTGTACTTCGAGTAGTACAGCTCAAGGTTTGTACTTCGAGTTGTCTTTTTCCATGCACTTCAAATTCCAATACGATCTGGTCACGTGGCCTTCGTACAATTTCGAAATTTTACCTGTTTGGTAATCGTCAATGAAAAAAGAAGTTATGCGTGACCTCAACACATTGAAACAATTTTTATGATTTTTTATTTGCCGGTTGGTCAGCAAGTTAATGGAAAAATTTCACTTAACTATTCGCGTTAATTTCTTCGGTTTAACTTTTGGGAAATGCTTCGTTAGCTTCGGGAATATTCCAACGATTCGTTTTACGTACAAAATAAGCATGATAAGTATTACATAACGGTAATGTAATATCGGAATATATTAAAGGTGTAATTTTGTCCGATTAATTATAATTTATTAATAATGGATTGAAAATACAGATATTAGTTAGACAGAGAAACGATGTTTGATTAACAGGAAAACTAAATGCAACGCTCGTATTTACAACAAATAACTTGACAACTATTTGGTAACTCTCTCTCTCTCTCTCTCTCTCTCTCTCACACTAGCAACTCTAACACTCGACAACGCTCGCAACTCAATTCTAACGACTCTATGCTTCGACGTCTCGATCAACTCTGATTCTCGCAACACGCACACTTTTCGATTCGCCTTGAATAGCGAAACCGTCCTTCTTCTAACGTTGTCTATTGTTTCCCTCATACCTATGTAAGAACTACCAACTACGTGCCTTTAGTCACGTAGGCACTTTTAAATGTAAACGAACCACAGAAACACGACGTACACGGTTTTTCTATTTTCAGCCGATCTCCAATCAAAGCTATTCTACGATATTACAATCGGCCTTTCCTGACAATCACATCTGCCCTCAGATGTGCTCATCATCGCCGCTCGCACTTACATCACTATCGTCAGCATTCCACCATTTCATGTGATCGAATGCCGTGGAAGTTGTACGTGGCCCTTCGTGCTCCCCCTCTCGCTGCACTATGTATCGGTCATTTCGCAGGACTTTTATCACCCGATACGGTCCAAGAAACTTCGGATGCAGCTTTAGCCCGGGACCCCTCTGCATCCTCTCGATTGCCACTAGATCTCCCGTCCTGTATGCTGTCGCCTTCTTGCGTCTCCTGTTATACGCCCGCTTGTTTCGGATTTGGATCTCCTCAATCCGTATCTTTGCGTCCGCACGCAGCTGATCTCGTTCCTCTTGAAACACCGCGGCCTATTCGTCCTCGATGCTACTGCTCCTCTTTCGCTCTTCCTCTATCTTCCTCTCCGTTCTTTGTTTACCCATTTCACTCTTGTCAGGGGCTTTGATCGTCGTGGCAGCATCGTGACATTTTCGTAGGCTCGGTTCGTACATGGAAGACGTTAACAACTTACCATCTACCGAGACTATGATCTCTTCTTTTTCGAAGGTCTTCACGTTCATCGTGTCCTCGACAATCCCATCGTCGTCCTCGTCATCCACATCCTCTGTATATCGAATCTTCGTATCGATATTATTGGAGGGATTCCGCACGTGCGACTTCCCTTGTCTTTTCGTTCGCCTTGCATTCACTCTCTTCGAGTCTATCCGAAAACTTGAAACAACCCTCACACCCGCAACGCTATCCTTCTCAGTAAATTCGCAAATATCATCAACAACATCCTGCTGCTGTTGTTTAGCCAGATTCTTCCTCCTCGTGATGTTCGCTAAGTCCTCCTGCTGGCCGCAAGAATCCGACGAGGACACCATCTCGTGGTCCACTTTACCAATCACCACGTGTCTTGCCACTATTCTCCGTTCCTCCGACACTTGCTGCACAGCTGCCCGATACTTCTTCAAAACTTCTGCTAACTCTTCTTTATTTTCTTCCAATTGCGACAGTAGCTCAGTTCGTTCGCGACTAGCTACATTAACACGATCTTCTGCTTCGGAACGTTGCCGCAGTACTTCCTGCAACGAAGCCTGCGTCTCATTCGGTTCTTGCTCCAGTGCCTGTTTCGCTTTAACTGCAACTGCTCTAGCGCATTCTGCATCTTCTAACTGGTTCTTCAGCTGTCGTAAAGCTGCTTTACCCGTCGAGTCACCTTTCGATCTCTCCAGCATCGTTTGAGCGTCTCTTAGCAATGCTTTGGTTCTCTTCAAATCTCTTTTTAGCCTATGTTGCATGTCCTTAACGTGTGACAAATCTATCTCACTCGCCTGTGTCTCTACATCTATCTTGAGGACTTCCGGACACTCATCGGGATTTTCGTCCTTTATTCTACTAATAAAAGATTCTCCCCCTTTTATACTTATTTCAACAGTGTCCAAAAAGTCTGCGCCAATAATAAGCGAATGTTGCATCACTGTGTCTCGAACTACGTGTATGGTTATACAGTACGACTCATTGTCTATAATAATGTTCGTCGAAAATTTCCCGAGCGTAAAATTCCTTCCGGAACCGACACCGCCAAATCCAACGATTTCCCGACTTAATCTGGACGCTCCGATTTTCACATGCTGATCTGCTCGCATTAGAGTCAGCTCACTACCGGTGTCTATCAACGCGCTCAATTCGAAATTTTCCATCTTAACATCCTTACCACGCCTTGTTTGTAACGACCGAAACACGCTGTAAACTTTTTTTGAGGGCTCACCCAAATTGTCGCAACTTGATGCGATGTGTCCGTACTCCCTACATTTGAAGCATTTAGGTCCTCTCGACTTGCTCGGACACTCCGCACACACGTGCTCCGCATCACCGCAATTGTAGCATCGCGCCTTCCTCGCATCTCCAGATCGACCGGGTTCCTTGTTCCTCTCGGTTTCGGACAGCTTCGCCACCGGCTTTACCCTGCTACTCTTCGGCTCCTCAAATTTCGTCCTCATCTCCATATCTCTTTTTATCGCTTCGTAGCGCCTGAAACGCTCTTTTAATTGCTCGATATTCCTGGCTCCGTATAGCACAGTCTTGTTCGCGACCTCGTCGGGAATGCCTTGAATAATGTAGTCTATCAAGGATTGCGTATCAACCCTTCCTTGTTTTGCAATCCCGCACATGTGATACATATATTGTTGCAGACTCTCATCTGCTTTCTTCTTTCTATGGGATAACTCGCCATGTATCTGTTGGTCGCTTACTACATTTTCAAACTCATTCCTCAACGCCTCTTTTAGCTTTGCCCAGAACTTCGCGCATCGCTCTTGTCGTACGAAGGCCTGAGCGGAGCCTGCGAGTAATTTCTTAGCATAGGCCACCATGTGGGCGTCTGACCAACCCCACACTTCTACCATTTCCTCGAAGTCTTCCACCCACTGATTTACACTCAGCAGATCATCCCCGCTGAATTTCTCTAATGAGTCTTCCACGTCTTTAAGACTCAACATCGAACCGACGCATACCTTCTGGTGATACTCATCGCGGTCCTGATACACCGCTCGCGTGCCTCTCCTGTATTCTCGCGCGCCTTGTTTATCGTCCTCCCCTTCACTTTCGTCGGAGCTCTCTTCTTCCGACGATACATCGTCTCCTTCTAGGGCCGCCTGTAGCCGCGCGCGTAGTTCGGATTTTCTTCCCGTTACCTTCAACCCCAAGCTAACGAGACGCGCTCTCAGCTCTTTCGTCCTCAGCTTCTCAAGGTCTTCCTCTCCCTCTTGACTGCGTTCGGCTCTCTGCTTGCTTCTTAGATCTCGCTGGTTTGTTGGTTCTTCGCCACGCTTCGAATCCTTAGGAGTAGATCGACCAGGTTTGCACGCTCTGTTCAACCTGGCAACCAGCACTGATCTCGCACCGGATATAGGCAGATTCATCTGTGCGAGCTTACTCCTCAGCTCCTCCAGCGTCAAATTCTCTTCACCCGACAATCGTTCGTCTTCAACGTTTGCCATTTTATTCTATTCTTTTCTACTCCCGCACAAATAGCTCCGTTCAATCGTATCGTTTCTCTGTCTTATTCAATCCCGGACGAGCCCCCACTTGTAATATCGGAATATATTAATAATGGATTGAAAATACAGATATTAGTTAGACAGAGAAACGATGTTTGATTAACAGGAAAACTAAATGCAACGCTCGTATTTACAACAAATAACTTGACAACTATTTGGTAACTCTCTCTCTCTCTCTCTCTCTCTCTCTCTCACTAGCAACTCTAACACTCGACAACACTCGCAACTCAATTCTAACGACTCTATGCTTCGACGTCTCGATCAACTCTGATTCTCGCAACACGCACACTTTTCGATTCGCCTTGGATAGCGAAACCGTCCTTCTTCTAACGCGTTTTTAAAACGCGATGGCGCTATCACTTTCTAAAAGCGTCGTCTTTACATTTCCGATGGCCACGGGCACATCCGACTGCCAGATATACAATGTATTATAAGAGTATCATTACCATACTTTTCATGAAAAGAGCAATTTTTCTTGATAACTATACTCTGTAACATAGATTGAAGTCGCTGATTTGATCCCTCTGATATCGTTGTCTTATGAGAGTCTCGCCTGGTCTTGATTGGTTCTGTTGACTCTTATCGTTGTGAAAAATCGATTCGTTGTGTACCTTTTTTGTATAGAGAATTATTTTGTGGTAGAATATAATGTTGTAATATTTGTGGTCTTTACTTTACTAATTTTGTCACTGAGCCGCTCTTTGGTTCGTTGAGCGATTCATATTCCGCATATATTCCGTACTTGCTTCGCTTGGTACTTTTATAATTTTCGCACTTACAATAAAAAATTTAATTCTTAACAGATTAAAGATTTAACTTCTTGCTTTATAGTGTACCATAATTTTTTTTTTTCTTTTTTTTTGTATAGGTTATGTGATCCATAGTTTGAGTAAGTAGTACATATATATATATATATATATATATATATATTTACGTGACAAGCTTTCATTTCAATCTATATTTAAGATTAATATTTTATCAGTTTCTGTTCGTAACAACATCGAAGTAGTCAATAAGTTTGAAGAGTATAATTAAGGAAGTTATGAAGCAAGAGGTTAAGAACAAATTCTTAAAGAGGTTATGTACAACTCAGTAGTACTGCTTTACATTACTTTGCGAATTACTTTTCAAGCATAAAAATAGTTTAACAGCCACTTATAGTTACTTCCTTACCATTACATTCATTAAATTCGTTTGATTTTGTAAACAAAATAACCACGCTGACCAGTCTCTTATTTAAAATAGAATTATTTTGTCATATATCCAACAGTTTACTTTCTCTTCGCTTTGTCTCGTATTACGACTTTATAACGGTGTTTCTTTAAACTTTAAACGATCGTAATAAATGTATTTACGGACGATGACTGATATCTGATCTGTGTTAAAGTTTCAACTAATTAGTGCCCCGTTACTTTGGACGTTATGAAATGTTGTATAACCAAAGACTTATCTTCTCTTTTGGTAGTTGCATAAGAGAAGACTGAGCCATTGAAACGCTCGAATAGATTAGCTGATTCGCTTAACGTATTTTTACTTCCGACGAGCTAAACACAAGCGCAGAAAGCACATAAGGAATAATACAGAAACGTCAAACGTATACAGAAATATATTTCGTAAAAGCATTAGTACGTAACATGTCTTTATAATTCTATTTATGTATAGTAAAATGGCTTGTGTCCATTTTCATGAATTATAACTGACATTTCAAAGCATTCATGTAGATATGTAATTCTCGTTAATTAATAATTTAACAATGCGTCATGAAACGTATCATTTTCGTTTCTTCCTTTGTTTCGTTATACACAGGAACGAATTTGTAAATAAAGATATATAATCAACGATAACATATGACAGCGAGTATAACTGTCAGCAAAGGAAGAGGTCGGTAAAATGATTGTGGTTGATTTTAGTGTATCGGTAAATAAGCTTTGACAGACGTTGCCGGGGGACTCGGTGTCGGTGAAACCGCGTCGATGAAATGATTGTCAGTAATTTAAAGATAACCCAATTTATTGATCTGTCTCCCCTTCATGGCGTTGTACGTCTCTCTATAAAACATATTCTACCTCGGAGGGCTGAAAAATTTAACTTGGTCTCACTGGACTGTAAGTAAGAAAATTGAAATGCAAAATCCACGTGTGAGCGCAACGGTTTAGATGGAAAGTTCGATAGGACAATTATGTATATTAGCCTGTAAGAAAGCTCGTGGCTTCGCACGCAACACGTAATTTCCCTCGCTGAAATAATCCTATTACAACGATACGATTTAAAATTTTCCTTAACAGACCTCGCAATGCAATTCTTCATCTACAATTTTTTATTCGGCCTGAAACAAGAGACTTTCGAAGCCTTATAGAGTCTCGCGAATCTAAAAGTCAGGTTTCAACGTATTTTCGCGTCTTATTCTATAATACTGAAGACATTAAAGGTGTTAACGATTACTGTCTCGCTATGTACGTACATCAAACGAGTACTTACGTAAGAGACGAATGGAAATGGAAACAGCCGAGAATAATTGAAGATAATTTGAATACGTTCCAGGCTATAATACAATTTCTCGTGAACCGTAATTGATTCGCAGAAGGGAATTGCTGCTTCTCACGACTAGCAAAGTGTTTCGCGAAAAAAAAAAAAAAGAAAAATGGTATCGGAAGGATAGGAAAAAAGCGGTGGCCTACATCAAGCAATCTTCATGCCGATAATGCATTTATTATTCAGTTCGTTCATTTTCTATCGCGTAACAGACACTGGGATAACTGACAGAACGAGCGTATAAATCTTGCATCTCTCAACCTGACTTCTCCCAATTCGTATACTTCCATCCTTCGTATAAGTGACAATGAATCAGAAGAGTTTCATAGCAATATTGAACAACATACAGTCAACTACAACACCATTAGATACATCCACCATACAGTCAACTACAACACCATTAGATAACAGCAATACAATAGATTATAATTTTCTACGTGTCATTGATTCATCGTCATCATTTTCCATTTTTTTAGCATATGTAAAAACGTATCTGACGTAATCTTACCTCGCTCTTTGAGTACAAAAATCCATTCAAATGAAACAAAGGGAAAATAAATAAGAAAACAAACACTCACATACGAATCTTCATTACATAACTGTATGTACTCCTCGAGGTATAATTACTCAGACACGTTACAGCGTACCTTCTTCGTTCCCTGATGGCTGATGTTGATCGTTGACGTTTATAATGAAAGAATTTCGTCAACGGCGCCATCTGGATCCTTGTTGAAAAATTAAAATAGCCGCAACAGCACCATTAAGCTCATCACTCAGAGTAGCGTTTGTTCGTGAGTCGTGGAGGAATTATTATCATCAACGACATAAATTTTACCAGTTCCGGTAATGTTCTTTATATGGTCCAGGCACTCGAACTCGCAACATCGCTCTCCAACACGGAATTTCTTGCATGTCTGTAGTAAAAAGAAATCGATCAATTGTACAGATCAATCGTCACTCGACTGCTCGAGAATTCAGATCATCCAGAGAATAGAATAGAGACGTGGAAAAATGTAGTGCGATCATCGCAGTGGGAGGAAATAGGGGGATAGGGACCAAATGAATGAACGAGATGTTAAGGACAACTGACGATAAGTTCTTCTTTTGTCGAGAATTGCATGTTTGTGAATGGTTTGTGGGTGGTTAGGTGGAGAGAATTGAAGAGTTTGGAGGTGACTGGAAGAGTGTTTTGGGCAAGGTAGATTGCAGAATGGTTGCGGTAGCATTGTGTTAATTATGGGTTTGTACATGTAATCTTTGTATGTATCACTACATACAACCTAACGTATATTTTTAATAATACATCAGAGTTTTAGTTATTTCATAGCTATGAATTTTATACTCTATAATCTTGACGTTTTATTTCACAGAAGCGTTTGAATATCCATAAAAATTAAATGAACCAATGTATTCATTATCTTATAGAGAAGATAATGAGAATATATTATTTTTAATTATGTTCCAATTATTTATCATGATCCTGATTTCCTTATTCTGAAAATTTGAAAGGAAGTTTTGTAGTTTGATACTTTCAGCGACAAAGGGTCAATATTGCTTTAGTATATTTCGTCACATATACATGTATATCTATATGTCGGAGATGAAAGGACACCGAAACCTTTGGATAGCCCCGCAACATTGCAATCTAAAGTCTACTATAACTGTAACTAAACTATTGTAGTTATTCAATCCGATTGTAATTGTTCGAGATTAGTGACGGTGAGCTTTGGCTCGAGGTGACAGTCTGTCGCCCAACGTAGCCGCGGTCAAGGGATGAACGCTTTGCCTAACAAAGGTATGGAGTAATTCTATAGCTCTCCTTAAAAGAAGTATTCGTGGCGACACGCGACAGTAAACATTCCAACGGTTTCTGTCCCGTGGCTCGCCACACGCAGACCCTATTCTTCGAGTAAGATGATTGCCAGATGTCGATGCGTCTCCGCAGTACATGTTCGGCTAGCCCGAGGGCCCGTTATAAATCTTAAGGTTTAGTTAACTAAAGTCCTTCAAACAGACAAACAGTCTTTGTCCCAACTACGGGAAGATAGGGGAGACATATTTTTCAACGAGCGGCGTCTCCCACTAGCAACTTTCCCTCGAGGGCGGCTAGCATCTTTTTCTAACCACCGATATGGAGATTGACCAATTAGCAGCAACGTCAATTTCTCTTACTTCCTAAACGAAGGCTTTCCTCGACGAATCCGATGATCTCGTGTCCTTAGACACACCCCATTATAGTTTTCCTCTGTGGCATCATCGGGACGGGACGGGCATTCTTTTACGCGCTCCCGGCGACCAAAGAGTAACGTCTTTACGCTCAGCAATTATTTTTACGAGTCAGACTTAGATTCAGCGAGAACGCCCATCTGTCATCCCGTTGGCCGCGGATTCGTTATTGAACCGGAGACCACTGTCACTAGTGTCGCGGACGTCTCACCGCCGTGGTAGATTGTCAAACCTGTGTTATTCATACCTGTGTCAATAAATCGTATCTTCGTTACACCGCAACGATGGCTACCTTCAATGAAGACTCCTCAAACACCGACAACCCTATCCCCAATGTCATTCCGACATATATATCCACCGAAAATGCGCTCTTGTAGACAAACGCTCGATTCGCGTCATAGCTTTTAAAGCTTGTCGCATCTCAATCCGTTGGAAAAAGTTTTTCCTGTAGCATATTTTATTTTTACGAACCAACAAGGTCTTTGTTTATTTCCTTCTTTTTTTTGCTCCAATTCCCCCATTGTTTTTTCAAGGATAGTATTTCAGAGCCATTAGTCAAGTTCATTGTAACAATAAACGTACGTTTCGGAAACATTTTGTGCTGTGAAACAGAATACACTAAAGTTTGAAGGTCACATCGATTTTCGAAAGTTTATAAATGGAGGTGTATGACAGTATCACCAGCTGTTGCTGTCCAAGTAACTCCAACATCGAAATACTACAACGATTCCAATCGAAAACGCTAAGAGCCTTAATAGACGCACCTTGGTATGTTACCAACGAAACCATCCATCGCGACCTCAAGATATCTACAGTCAAAGAGGAAATAGCAAAATATAGCGACAGATATAGCAAAAGAGTCAAGAAACACCGAAACCCGCTAATCACTGGACTACTCGATACGACGGACCAGATTCGATTTCTTTTTACTACAGACATGCAAGAAATTCCGTCTTGGAAAGCGATGTTGCGATTTCGAATGCCTGGACCATATAAAGAACATTACCGGAACTGGTAAAATTTATGTCGTTGATGATAATAATTCCTCCACGACTCATGAACAAACGCTACTCTGGGCGATGAGCTTAATGGTGCTGTTGCGGCTATTTTAATTTTTCAACAGGGATCCAGATGGCGCCGTTGACGAAATTCTTTCATTATAAACGTCAACGATCAACATCAGCCATCAGGGAACGAAGAAGGTACGCTGTAACGTGTCTGAGTAATTATACCTCGAGGAGTACATACAGTTATGTAATGAAGATTCGTATGTGAGTGTTTGTTTTCTTATTTATTTTCCCTTTGTTTCATTTGAATGGATTTTTGTACTCAAAGAGCGAGGTAAGATTACGTCAGATACGTTTTTACATATGCTAAAAAAATGGAAAATGATGACGATGAATCAATGACACGTAGAAAATTATAATCTATTGTATTGCTGTTATCTAATGGTGTTGTAGTTGACTGTATGGTGGATGTATCTAATGGTGTTGTAGTTGACTGTATGTTGTTCAATATTGCTATGAAACTCTTCTGATTCATTGTCACTTATACGAAGGATGGAAGTATACGAAATTGATAAAATTATTAATAATATTTACGAAGAGAAAGTAAACTGTTGGATATATGACAAAATAATTCTATTTTAAATAAGAGACTGGTCAGCGTGGTTATTTTGTTTACAAAATCAAACGAATTTAATGAATATAATGGTAAGGAAGTAACTATAAGTGGCTGTTAAACTATTTTTATGCTTGAAAAGTAATTCGCAAAGTAATGTAAAGCAGTACTACTGAGTTGTACATAACCTCTTTAAGAATTTGTTCTTAACCTCTTGCTTCATAACTTCCTTAATTATACTCTTCAAACTTATTGACTACTTCGATGTTGTTACGAACAGAAACTGATAAAATATTAATCTTAAATATAGATTGAAATGAAAGCTTGTCACGTAAATATATATATATATATATATATATATATATATATATATATATATATATATATATATATATATATATATATATATATATGTACTACTTACTCAAACTATGGATCACATAACCTATACAAAAGAAAGAAAAAAAAAATTATTGTACACTATAAAGCAAGAGGTTAAATCTTTAATCTGTTAAGAATTAAATTTTTTATTGTAATTGCGAAAATTATAAAAGTACCAAGCGAAGCAAGTACGGAATATAGGGATATAGGAAGCGATGGGGAACAGCAAGTAACTCCAACATCGAAATACTACAACGATTCCAATCGAAAACGCTAAGAGCCTTAATAGACGCACCTTGGTATGTTACCAACGAAACCATCCATCGCGACCTCAAGATACCTACAGTCAAAGAGGAAATAGCAAAATATAGCGGCAGATATAGCAAAAGAGTCAAGAAACACCGAAACCCCCTAATCACTGGACTACTCGATACGACGGACCAGATTCGCAGGCTGAAGAGGCACTACCCGCTAGACCTAAATGTTAGATTCATTTAATTATCCAAATTAAGTATATCCACTTACTTATAATACTTATAAATTATACCTATCTATAATAAGTATTAACTTATTGTAAATAAACAGCCATGTCACTGCGCCACGCCAGAAAAATTACTGAAAATTCTCAACGCGAGAATTGATTGTATTCCAACAAATAAATAAAAAAAAAAAGCTGTTGCTGTCCCCAAGCGCCAAAATACGTTCTGACTACTATTTTATGCATCTCACAGAAGTATGTCTTCATTCATCATCTCCCATGTCATCCACCAACGTGTTCTTAACATGTTATCTCCTAGTAAAATATTGATGTTGAGTCAGATATCCAATTGAATAATCTTTTCGGTGTCTACTATAAGACATTTAAAACCAAGGCTCGTACACACGTGTGCTTATACGTCAGATGTAATACTTAACACGAAACCTGCTTATATTAATATTAAATTTATGCATAGTAGGATGTTCGACCTTTGTAAAAATGAAATTATAATACATACAGTTTCACCGTGGAAAAGTGAATCTTTCTAGCATGTCCACGCAAATGCAGGGGAGGGGAGGACTGTGCATGCACCAAACAACTTTACGTTCGTAATTTTTCACACAAATGTACAACTGTAGGGAAATAATTATCTCTGATTTTTCGGATGTTAGGAATCGACAATATCGCATAACGGAATGCTGTGTTCTACGTATTCTATTTTTGTTACGAAAGTGGTACAAACGAAGTCCACATAAGAATAGTACAACAAAATCGGTTGAGGTTAGGTTATCGTGCAGATATCGCGGCTTTTGCATTGGAAATCACGCAACTGCCAGTCTCGTCGTTCCTTGTAAACGAAAGAAAGGTATTGTAATCGGTCGGAATTAACATAAAACTCGTCGCATGCGACCATATGGCCTGAATGTTGAATAAACGAGAGTAGAGCGCGAGCTATGTGATTCTAACCGTTTAGGCGGAAACTAATGATTGTAACCAGAACCGAGATATATGCCAATATTACTTTGCTCGACAAAGCGTATAAGATGAGGAGAGAATCGCGATAAGGTAGAACAAGAGACAGATATTCTCTACGTAAAGCAAGTCTGTCAACTAGATTGAAATCCTATAGCTATAACTACAGTGAATCCATATTCTGGTCAATTGTCTTTTCACAAATGAAGCTTCTGAAGAACGGAATTGATACAATAACTACTGTTCATTCATAACTACTGTTGTAAAAATCTATATATTTGTCTATCTATATCTATATATATCGATCTATATATATTTGTCAGAATGTCATTTTATCAAAAAACCCATCCTCTGTGTTACGCCGGGCCTCTCTGCCTGGCCCAGGTCACACACCGCGGGCCAGACGGACACCAGATGTCCGCCTTTCCGTACGGCGTACCCTCAATATCCTTAAGCACCCGTCATAAACCCGAGTCACTTGCCTGCTAAGGTCCTTCAAAACAAACAAACATCTGTGTCCGAAGAATTTCTAAAGACTATTGTCTACTACGGCGGGACAAGGGAAAGTTAGTTTTCTCACGTGCGCTGCAACTTTCCTCCCACTAACCACTTTCTCTCGAGGGCGGTTAAGACCCTTCGGTTAACCAATTAACAGCGAAACCTGTTTCCCTCACTCTCTTAACTAACATCGGCACCAACAAATCCGATGGTCCCGTGCGCTAGACACACCCATCCTTAGCTTTCCTCCGACACAGCATCGTCACTCAACTTCACTTCTTCTACATCGTTCAAAAGTCAACTACTAAGTATACGCTAATGCCCAGCGGGGCAGTCTAAGCATAACGCGAGAGTCGGTCTCGGTATTGTCGAGCATACATTTCCTCTCCTAAATATCTCATAGTGCTACGTCCACTAATACACTGAATCCACTTATAAGAGCCCTGCTCTAACGCACATATCTATCTTAGCTTCGTGCGACAAGTTGTTAATTACTTATTTCTCTCCGTCAGTGTAATCTAAGTGCTGGAAACATATAATTTATAATTCTGTGAATCACAGGGTTATACAACCTCAATCACCCTTATTATCTCAACGGAAATCAGGGGATCGATCAACTCGTGGTGTCGATTGTTATAATCGTAACGGGGATTTACGACCCCCGTTGACGTCTCTCCTTGCGATTACGTCTCCCCGCGATTGGTCGAAGAAACACTCTGTAATCATAGTTTAACGAAGCATAATTAATAGAAGAGGTAGAGCGTTAAGTGGAGATGATTTAATCACAGTTAAGTAGATAAATCTCTATATTAGTCTCTTTAATTAAAATGTCCTACGTTTTATTTGCGTCATTTTTTTTCTTCATCCAATTTAAAATGTTTAAATAACAATAGCCTATACAATATAATTTTATGTAAAAAAATTGATTATACCATGTTTATTACAGATATTTAACATTTTTGTGTACATACAAAATTTAAATTATACCTCGCTTGAGAACAAAAATTGTATTTGTTTTCCTAACATGTACTAATAATTATTGATCAAACTAGAAAAAGCTGGAGGAGATTACTTAGGAAGATTACTTAGCATCTTATATTCCTGGCAAGAGAAAATGAAAAATTCGTTTCTTCTCTTTGCTTCCCTGTTCCTTCTTTCCTCCTTTTTCCATTTTTACATCGCTTTGTTTTACATCGCAATTTACATTTATTTGTAAAGTTTGAATCTCCTCGATATTGAAGATGTTGAAGCTGCAAGTATGTATTTCATTTTAATCCATTCGAGACCGAGATTTAATTGTAAGACGATACCTAGGTGTCGGTACGATCTGAATGTTTAGTTGGAATGATTCTGTGTTTTACTCTCTCCAGGGTATCCTTTTCATACTTTGATTTTAAATCGATGACAATCTTAAATAGTATGCCTCATATTTTTAAAATATAAAATTATATACTATGTTATTCTATAATGTATTATGTACAGTTATATATATATATATATATAATATATTGAAATATTCAATATTCTATATTGAAAAAAATATGAAATTAACATGATATATACATTACTACATAAGTTATATATAAAATATGTATATTATACCCTTGCCTACTGACTGATATGAATTTCTTTCGGTCTCGAATACGTTAAAAGAGAGCGCAAAGAAGTCGAAATTACTTATTGTAATTAGTAAAACGACCTGAGAGGCAGACAGATACAAGAAAGAAGGAATATTATATTAGCGGCATTATCATGTTTTTGCTCTCTTTAAGTCTTTCATCGAGACAGACAATCTACAGGTATTAATCGACCAATTTCTCCAAGCTGATAACTTCGAATTGATGTTTATATATAAGAAGTGTTATGTGTTAATCTGTCTAAATGTTTAAAAGGTGTTATAAATTAAATGTTGTTAAACGATACGTAATTGCCTTCTGATCGTAAATTTTACTATCAAGGGGTGTTTTATGTATGCGTAATCATTGTGAATTATAACAATTTATGTGATCGATATTAAAGGTGTTTAAAAGCATGTATTTTTTTCTATATTATTATTCTCCTATATTATTATCCTATATTATTATAGCATTCCTATATTATTATAATATCCAATTACATGTTGATACACAAGATATACAGATTATTATTTATAACGTTTTGGTTTTCTTAATTGAGTCATTCATTTAGTACAAATGATAAGAAATTAGTAATAATTCACAAAAAAAGGATATGGTAGTAGAAATATTATAAAAAAACATTTTCTCTTTTAGTGTAGAGTTACTCCTTCTTACAGACAGTGTCGTACAAATCTGTACGTCTCTGAGAAAATGTAGGTATCTGAGCCCTTACTTCCTCAACAACTTTTACATCTGATAGAAAAAAGAAACATACGAAGTAATAAGTAATGCTTACTAATAAATTCAACAAATACAGAGGAAGATGGCTAAATCGATAAATTAACGAGACTAAAAATTAATTACATCATGGATCTCTCGCTTTTAATTTTAAGCTGTAAATTACCGATATCGGTGACTGCCATATTCTCTTGAGTTTCCAAATCGTAAAGAATCTTTCCCCAGGGATTGGTCAACTGTGTATGTCCCCATGCGACGTAACTTGCTTAAGGAACACGAGCCGGTGATATGCAGGCAACGTATAATTGATTATCATTCGCTCTGGAACGCTGAAGTAAAGACCAGTGCAATGGTCCAGTGGTCATATTGAATGCCGCTGGATATATCAGCATTTGGCAACCTAACCCAGAGAAGCAGGAAATATGAAGCCACCGAATACCAATTATCTTCGTAGTTGCACGGTTCACATTCCATCATTTCTGAATATGCGGGGACAGTCCTCTTATTGTGCTTTTAATTCTTTTATTTGTTTCATTTTCAGCAAATATACTGGTTTTTTAAATTAAGCTTCTTTTTATACAGAGTTACAGATTATATTAATTTTATATAGAATATATTTAAGAAAGATATTTAATTTTTTGCTAGTTAAGTATTGATCGGTTAAGTTACTGTACCTTTGTTCCGATAAATGCGTGCCATTTCCTCGAATCTAATATCATAGCAAATGCCAATACCTATTTTGCAGCCCTTCACATCGAACGTCGTTAGGGAGTTACCAGGACTGAGTGAATCACTCTCTCGAAAAGTAATCTTATTAAGAATGTCGATGTCGAATAGATGTACCTAATAACATAAAAATGTGGTAGCTAATTCTATTGCTGCAACTTTTGTAATTTAATATCAAAGTTACCAACTCCTAAACTTTAATTATTTTTTATTTAATAACTGACAGCGTTTTTATCACTTTCTTTTATTAAAAAATCTTATCATTTAATAATGTTTAAAAAGGAGAAAAAATAAGTATTTTCGTATGTGAAAAATTTATACAACAACAAACACATTACAACAAAAATGGGCGTTTCCCGTATCATAACGTATTTTATAAACCGTAAATTATAGAATTGGTTATAGTATACGTATGTACATATGTATATTCCTAAATTATTCCTAGATAGAGTCACTTTCTTCACCCCAATATTTTCAACTTCAAAGCCATAAAGGAATATATTACTTACCTTTCGGTGTCTTGCTATCAAAGTTCCATCGGGACCCCAAATAGTACAGGTATTGTACAATTTATCGCCCTCTATTTCAGGCATCGTACCACCAACTACATAGATGTTGTTTTCTTTAGCTGCATTCGATGAAGCAACGCTCGTTTCACCATCAGGAATACTCTCGGCGTATTTTGGAAAGTACTCTGCATTGCAATATTTCAATTAATGAAAAATAACTGTCTTTTGTTCCAACCATAAATTAAATTGAAATGTTTGTCAGTTTTTTATTTTCTAAATTATCAAAATAACTAAGTTTTATATTTCGACTTAATTAAATATGCAATTACTTAGCTAATAGTATATATAATAAATTGTTTCTACAGGTTCAAAATGAAAAATGAATATTTAGAAATACTTAATTACGACAATGCTATTTGTGTTAGCATCAGTGGCTTGTTACTCAACGACTTTGCTAGTACTTTTTGAAACATAAAGTTAGTTTTCAATTAACACTTATACTAGAGGCGGAATTATAAATGCAAAATAATTGATAATACTAATTTATAAGTACCTAATTATTAGTATCTTAAAAAATATATTTATACAAAAATCACGATAATCATGAAAATGGGGAAATCCTATATTCTCGACTCAATTCACAATTTATTTTGTATATTAATTAGATTCCGCGCTCATCAGTACGTACTCACTGGCGACATCGAGAAAATGTATCGGCAATTCCTCGTACGACCAGAGGATCGGAAATATCAAAGGATATTATGGCGCAGCGCGAGTGGAGAAACAGAAACATATGAGCTTAACACCGTAATACTCTTATCATAGAAATAGAAGCAGTCCTCAATTCCCGCCCGCTAACTTCTATCTCCACCGATCCAAATGATCTCCTAGCCCTCACTCCCGGACATTTCCTCATTGGCGATTCATTAATGTGCTTACGTGATCGAGATTTCAGGGACATTCCATCGAACCGACTCTCCAAATGGCAGCATATCCAACAGCTTAAACAACATTTTTGGAACCGCTGGCATAAGGAGTATTTGAACGAGCTAACCAACCGCAATAAATGGAGCAAGGGTGGACACAGCATCCAAAAGGGCACAATCGTCATCCTCAGAGAGGACAACGTTCCCTCCATGCATTGGCCTCTGGGCCGAGTTATCAAGGTTCATCCAGGCGCCGATGGTGTCATCCGGACAGCTACAGTTCAGACGGCAAAGAGCATTTTGGATCGGGGCGTCAAAAGGCTTGTCCCACTGCCAATTCAACCCGATCTCGAGAAACCCGAACAACTAGCCACCGAGACGAAATAAGATGGGAACTTCAACCACACCTCGCTAGTTTGATCGGTACCCTCTCAACGGGGGGAGAATGTTACGCCATGCGGCTTACCATAGGTCATATTCTTAACTATCGATCGCGGCACTATAATGTCGCAGACGGATCGTCGCGTCTGCCCGGCAAACAAACATTATAGTGGCAAGCGCATGGTTCATTAAGCAGGGCGACTTCCAGAAACGTCGACTCGTGGCCCGTATTTTACCTCGCGTAAAAGAATGTGGCGTGATCCGAACGTAGCGGGGGTCGCCTTCCAGAAAAAACGAAAAAAATCGAAAGGCGTTCAGAACTTTTCGAGAAGTCGAACCGTCAACACATGTGGTATGTCGCGCATTACTTATCAACCAAAACGCAGTTACATTTTTTTTGTTCCATTTATATCTTTCTAGTTAATAAGTTGTTGAAATAAACATTAATTTATTTGTGTTAATTCTGTGGAATTTCATTGAACTACCCTTATTATCATAATCGAAATAAGGGGATCGATCAGTTCGTGGTGTCGATTATTTAATCGTAACGGGAACTTACAACTCTCGTTGACGTGCTATCCCGCGATCGCGTCTCTCCGCGAACGGTCGAAACAAAATGATTCACTAAAAACTGTCCTGAATTCCTAAGAAGTTATTTACCGCAAAACTGACAAAGTGTTTATTTAAAAAATGAGGTTGAAGGTAGTCCTTTTCTTTCATTTCATTCATTTTCATTTTCTTTCTTAAGTATGGCTAACACAATATCTAATCAATTAAAATTTTATATTTTCACGTGAAAAGTTTCTTTAGATAATTATTATCAACATGATGACTAACTCTTACGGATTAATACGTGTCTGTAGGGCAATCCGGTGGACTTGATCGGCTTTTTACTTCGAAAGTTGAGTAATCGGTGTCGCTTTCTTACGCATCTTTGAACTGTATAAATGTTTTAAAATTGTTTGATCCAGAATGTACCACACCGAACAATCAAGAAGGCAGGTGCCTTGACTACAGAAAATGTAAACCTCTGCAAGAAATATGGCAGATACAGTACCGTACAGCCACCGATTTTTATAGACGATCAGTGTGCAGATACCAGGGCAATGTTACGATCGTTTGCTGTCCGGACGATCCAAACAAAGAGAAGAGAGAAATTTTAATAAAAACTGTGTATAAGTATAAGGCTTGGCGACCACCATACTGTAGTTTTAGCAACGTCTCTCATACCAGGGTGGTCGATGGTAAACCAGCTGAACTTGGTACGTTTTATGTCTTTCTTTCCGATTAATAATAAGCCATTTACTGCAAAGAATGAACTTTAAAGGCATTAAACAGCACATCAATGTACATTTCAATTAGACTAAATAATAATGCTATGATTTTATCGGTAGTAACTTTACTTATTAACTTGAATTATTTCTTTCTTCTACTCCATGTTAGGAAGAGTATCTTTTTGCTTGAAATAAAAAATTGATATAGGAGTAATAATATGGATAGAGATCAAAAACTGTTAGGGCAGAAATTACACGTTTGAACTTTATAGTTCAGTATAGTTCAAATAGAAATTATATAGAATTATTTAATAATTTCTATTCCAGTGGAATAAAAATTTAATTTCTGTCTTTATCAAATCTCTATTTCAGAGTATTTGTACGTATGTACTTATCGTCTGCTGTATGATCGAATATCGAATAGATAATAATCGTTGTTACTCATTATGTGAGAAAAAATTATGTATATTCACAACTATGACTATTGCATTTTAGGCGCTTGGCCATGGATCGCTGCATTAGGTTTTCGTAATCCCCGAAACCCAGACAAACCACTATGGAAGTGCGGAGGTTCCCTGATAACGGCTAGGCATGTTTTGACCGCAGCACATTGTGCACATATGGATGGAATAGAAAGCATACACAATCATAATATTGCCATTCTTAGATTGGTGGAGGAGGTGCCATTTTCGAGTAAGTCCTCAAATATATATATATATGCTATTGAGTATTACTGAAGTATCATATCCTGAAATTTCTTACTGTACACATATATTGTGTCATAAAGCGTGTACAATTCTTTCTCATACTTTTGGTCATTCGTTTCCTGCATTTTCATTTATTTTTTTATTTTTCAGGGTACGTATATCCCATTTGTACGAAAGAGCCCCTACGAAAGAGCAACTTTGTCGGCTATAACCCCCTTGTTGCTGGATAGGGAGCATTAAGATATAGTAATTGATATCAATTTTATAATAAAATTAAACAGTTCCAGTCTTAAATATCTTTCTTATTTTCTTCGTAGGACGACCACGACGTAATGCATTAATGGAAGTACAAATGCCAGTGATTAAGAACGCCGAATGCAAAATAGCTTATTCCAAATTTCCTAATGCACCTGATATCACTGATGGTATAATATGCGCCGAACATGCTCAGGGTGGAGAGGATTCTTGTACGGTAATTAAGTTACAGAGTTACTACAAACTATACGGTATCTGAAGACACGTCAATTCGAATTAACATCAAATCGACGTCTTAAACATTAGAAATAATAGATAAACACAATTCAATAGTTTTGCCCACTTCTCACACCTCATTATGGTATTTAATCTAATTTCCTTCTAATCTTAGTTTTGCTCAAAATACATATAACATGTACATTATAAATTGGAGCATTTCAATACACAAGTCAATAGAAGATTATTACTGTATATAAGTATAATTTCAATACAATTCGATCGATATATTTCAGTATCTTTGATTAAAAATTTAACGATCCTTTCAGGCTGACCGCGGCGGACCACTGCTGATACAACATGAATTAACCTCGTATTTAATAGGTATTGTGTCTTATGCTTATAAGTGCGGCACAGCTGGGTATCCCAGCGTTTACACTAGGGTCACATCGTACCTTGACTTCATTCTCCAAGCGATGCAATAATATGATATTACTGTTCCATAAATATCATTGTGTAAAAAACGTAAAGTTGGATTTTCTTATTGTGGAGATAAGAAACAGCTCAAATTTACATTGTTTTGTACGTTACAAATTATAGGCTTAAAATGTACGAAATGTAACTTTGAAACGACACTAATTTTTTACGCACGATAAACCTCCACAACTTAGGTATGTAAAGATGATAAACGTATATTAATTCTATTAATTTGGTAATAATAAACCAACTTTCTGAGAAGTTCTGTAAATTTCGTTTCTGTTGTATCAAGAGAATAATGGAATATTCCACTTAGATCGTATACTTCTTGTATGTACATACAAAATTTTCCGGCTAATCTAAAACACTTCATAAGATAGAGAGCTTCTGGAAATTCGGACACAGAGAGTGCATAAAATACAAGATAAGTCTCGTGTCTTTCAAAATTATTTTTTATTCGCTAAAAACGTCCTGTGTACTCATGCAATCACATGCAACCTCGAAACTTCACTTATTTTTTATCACTTTCCAATTCAATACACTGTTTCTGCATTTTTGACTATATGTAAGAGAAATTTCCATTCAGCCAAAGGTGTACTTACAGATTATAGATTCCTATACGACTCTCGGTAAAAATTTATCCGCACTCCAGATAGTTAAAACTTCTGTCGACCGTATTGATCCATCTGCACTCTTCGTATGACGTCAATATCTGTTCAGTGCTGCTGCGTAGGTTACATTGTGTTACGTCAATTCGTTTGTGACCGTTGCGCGAGTAATGGCGCTTTGCAATGGTGATTTGCAGGAAAACAGTGCAGGATGCTGTGATTCGTTTCTTGTGGTCGGAGGTTATGTTTGATGCCTATATTTATCAAAGATTTAATGCACATTATGGAGAAAGTGTTTTGTCACGAAGTGTGTTTGAATGGGCACAAAAGTTCAAAGAAGATCGCACAAGTGTTATGAAAAAACAGCTGGACGCCCGTCCACATCCACGATGACAACATTGAACGTGCTCATGAACTTATGCTCTATGGAATAGACGAGTGACGCTGGATAATGTGGCAAATCATTTGCAAATCAGCCACGGCTCTGCTTATGCAATAGTGCACGACAGATTTGGGTGTTAAAAAGTTTGTGCGAGATGGATGCCGAAAAAGCTGATGAAAAGGTGAAGACGACGATGCATTCGTGGTTCGCAGCTCAGCCCAAAACATTTTTTAATGAGAAAATACGAAGGTCGTTCAGCAAATGGACAAAGTGTATACAGAAATTGAGTGATTATGTCAAAAAATGATGTATGTCTTTTTTGACAATTGCTTAAAATAAATTCTACACCGACAGAGCGGGTAACTTTTTACTCACCCTCGTAAGACACTTAAATTTCCAATCTATTATGATGAATAAAAGAGCTTATACTATTAAATCTAATTGTATTTTGTTGCATGAGAGTACACGTGTATGTGATGTACATTACCTTCATATCCCCTTGAACGCTTCAATATTGCGCATATATACTATATTTTGTACAGCTTCTATAAAATTTTGTATGTTTGTTTAGGCTGTTAATCTAGAGGCTGGAGTACAAAGAAGTGGCACCATGATGTGGGCTGATGACATTTATAATTATCAAGGAATCACCCCTACATTCGCTCAGGTATATATCGTTGACTATAATGTATTTAACATATATGATTGTTAGAATATTAATAATTAATTTTTAATTCTATCAGAATTTTAATGAAACTGTCCCTTGGGAAGGAAGAACTGATACCTTGATATCACGGTTTGTACATCCTATATGTACGACAAATTTTAGAACATTATATAACGAAGAACCAGATCGTCGTGGCCATGTGATGTGAATAAAAGGACTTGAATTTGATGATATTTTTATAATGTCAGATAACATAACTAAGTATCTTCACAGTAAGATAGGATGACATGGTTTACATGATCTTAATGTTGTTCACTTGAGTGATGATATTATAAGGAAAAGTGTAATATCACAGGTAGGATGATTCATAATTTAGAACTACTAACTCATGTACGTATTAAAAATTAAAGAAATATATTAAATTTTATAGGATATTTATGTTTAGTAACCAGTAATTCAGAGATTGGTATTCATGGTTACTATAACGAGGCTGTAGAAACGCACCCTTTCTTCTTTGCAAATGGTCCTGTATTTATGTCTAAGCCGAAACTGGAACCTCTGAATAATTTAGATTTATTCTTGTCATTTTCTAAAATACTTATCTACAGTATACCATAAGGAATGATACCGTATCACACCTAATCAAGTGCCTTAAGAAACATCAACAGGATATCACAGTAATCCCTTATCGACTGATATGTAAGTAAAAGTTATGTGTCATTGTTATACACAGTTATGTGTTAGTGTTATACACAGTTATTTATCATTTTCTATTAATTCAGTTGTAGCCACTACAATATCTATGACACCGGTAGTAATTATAAGAACAATAATGATGTTCTATAAGAGGAAATGATGATTAGGAACAAAAACTTACAGGTAAGTCAAAGTATATGTTATTTGCCATTTGAAAAGAAAGTTACTAACTTAGAATTTTTTGATAAATAATAATTGTGCAAAATATATTGGATTTCAAATTTGTCAAAAATTGAAATTTAAGAAGCATTGTAATAATATAACATTAATATTTTGATTTTTCAGGAGATATCATGCGGTGGATGGATAATATGTAAAAAATATTAAGCAGTATATGAATTTTCATATTGCGTAGAGATAACAAAATGAATTTTAAAAAATGTCGACATGGTAATAAGAAATAGCATCATGACAAAGAATATATAACCACAGTTTCATTTTTTATAAATAAAAATTTGTTGTTCCAGATTTTGAAATATAGTGAAACGTTTAATTAGTATCTTAATATCTTTAAATAATTATTATTTTAGAATCAATTGTAATTGTATCATACGTACTTTTGAATTCGTGCAAGAACATATGTAATTTTGAAGTAGTTATTATTAGGAAATTGTTAGACGCGAACAGTATGCGAAAAGTTAGTATGCAGCGTAATAATTATCAATCAAAACACAAGAATTAAATTCTTGAGGAAAAAATTTCCGGAATTTCTTATTTACACGATTATAAAGAAATCCATAATAAAAAGGAGCTGCTTTCTAATACTTCTCTTCCTTGTAATGCCTATGTTAATGATAACGAGGTTCGACTTTTTGTTTTTAGAGGGATACTGGAAAATTTGAAAGTACAGTACCATTGGGAAGAAAATCACGATATTGAAAACGATATTTGCAAGTAAATTTCCAAAACATCTGTTTTCAAATTTTCGCTTTCTATTTCACATTAAAAGAAAGGGCTGCCTTCTTTCTCTGCAAGACAAAACAAACATTCTGAATCTCGTATCAATGAATGATGTCAATAAGTTATTTTTCTTTTCAGATTGAACAATATTCCAGATTTATTCATAATTTCATACTACGCGAAGAATAGACTTTCATAGGTATATAAAGGAAATATTAAGTATAGGAAAACTCTTTTTCGTTGTAGGTGACATATGCTTCACGGTTAAACACGTGTATTTTTGAACACATATAAATGAAAAAGTACTCTTATGGAGAAAAAGAATTGATACCTTCGATTGACATTAGATAATGTATATAAACTTATGAACAATCACTATCAGTTTGTATTTTAGGTGCACACGCAGATTTGTTGGAGTTCTTATAAAATGTACATCCTGTACGAACGTTTTATTCTTCCAAATTTTACGATACTATGTCTCATATAATAACTATATGGATTAAACGTAATATAAATGATCCGAAAATAGACTCGAACGACATTAATTGTCTTTCTATTTATACCAATATCGAAAATACAAGTAAAGCTGGAGCAATAGTATGCAAGAATGGACTATTTATTATTTTAAAGCAAATCATAGCATATTCAGAATGCACAGTATTATCATGAAATGTAAATGAATCAGTTATAAACGAACGATTTTACTGTAAAATCATTGCCTCCTTTTTTTCATCTGAAATATAGCAGCAATGAGTACATTCTTTTAATATATAATAAAACGAGATATCTTTATAAAGTTACATATGTCATCACTGGTAACTGTTATCTCGTATGACACCAAATATACCGTTAGTATGGAATGATATTTTTATGAAGATATACTTTAATGATAGATTTTATGAATGAAACGTTATATAAGAAAAATTATCTCTTGTTATTCTATGAAGTGTAGTAGCTAATGAAGATTAATTTTACGAAGTATTAGAGCAAAAGAGAATTAAAAAATTAAAAAGATCTAAATAAGATTGTTCGTGTGGCTTAATTATCTCAATTCTGGTACACCACTTGTTACATTCTAACTAATTAGCGCTAAACAATAACTTGCAAATATTAAAGATATTAACACCTTAATATTAACACCTAAAGGTTTTCAGGAAATTTTATAATATTTGATTATTGTATATCTAGTCATTGATTGATAAAATTTCTTGTATAAGCATAGATCGAGGTTGACGTCATACGCAGATTGCATTACAGGTATCGTTTTAATTTATTTTATGGCTAGAATCATTTGAATATTATACGAATAATTATTTCCATTCGAACGATTAATAAATCACGTACCTATAAAAGATATATTATGAAAAAGACGTGACGAAACAAAAAAATATTGGAAATTCCGTTGTCATTAGATCAATTATTTTTGCAATGATTTTTATTTCCATGTAATTACATATGAAATGGGTAATTCATTAACATCTCCTCGAATCGAATATAATTCGTTACACTTCACAACGATTCAAATAATGGACGGGAAATATATAATAACTTTCCTGTCCTTGCGTTAAAATAGTACTGTACAAATCAGATGATACAGGAAATACCCAAAAAACCCAATTACATCCACATTGCATGACAGCACACTTGCAATGGATTTTTGTGATTTCAATGTCACAGACAATGACACAACTAATCAGAACACGTTCGAGGCTATAGACATTGAAATTACCGCGTGTTTAATACGTTTAAAGCATAAATCTAAATTTCACGCGATTATTTCTTTGTACATTGTGAAACTCTTAAATTATCTTAATCGAATAAATAATCCTAATGTAATAAAACATCTTGAAATAGACCTAGATATCTGAAACAGAAACTCGAAGGATAAGAAATCCTAAAAGGTACTAATCCTAAAATAACAAACTCCTAAATAATAAACAAGTGATAAAACCTGTTATAAATAATAAAGCTTACCTGGAATAATCAAATCCTAACTAATCGAAAATAAAATAAGGCAAGCAATTCTTAATCTTTCAAGTAATTTTTCCGAAAACACAGAAAGATAGAGAAATTAAAAAGACGCAGCACAAATTGCAGCACAATGAAAGTTTCAGAGCGATGAATACGATCGTATTAAACTAAATAATTTTCAAAAGTGAAATTACACTGAAACGTATATCGATGATATTTGTCATTTCTACGATCTGTTTCGCTTGATCGTGCTTCTTTTCTGATGTAAATTCAATTTATAATACGAACTAAGTTTCCTTTATTATTATTAGTCCTGCGTCTTTTTAATTCGTCACTTCTTTTATTTCAGAACAATGACGGGCTCCAAGATGCTGTTCGGATGTTTGGCGTTAATTGCTTTTCTGCATCCATTAGTTCACGTTTGTACTTCGAGTAGTACAGCTCAAGGTTTGTACTTCGAGTTGTCTTTTTCCATGCACTTCAAATTCCAATACGATCTGGTCACGTGGCCTTCGTACAATTTCGAAATTTTACCTGTTTGGTAATCGTCAATGAAAAAAGAAGTTATGCGTGACCTCAACACATTGAAACAATTTTTATGATTTTTTATTTGCCGGTTGGTCAGCAAGTTAATGGAAAAATTTCACTTAACTATTCGCGTTAATTTCTTCGGTTTAACTTTTGGGAAATGCTTCGTTAGCTTCGGGAATATTCCAACGATTCGTTTTACGTACAAAATAAGCATGATAAGTATTACATAACGGTAATGTAATATCGGAATATATTAAAGGTGTAATTTTGTCCGATTAATTATAATTTATTAATAATGGATTGAAAATACAGATATTAGTTAGACAGAGAAACGATGTTTGATTAACAGGAAAACTAAATGCAACGCTCGTATTTACAACAAATAACTTGACAACTATTTGGTAACTCTCTCTCTCTCTCTCTCTCTCTCTCTCACACTAGCAACTCTAACACTCGACAACGCTCGCAACTCAATTCTAACGACTCTATGCTTCGACGTCTCGATCAACTCTGATTCTCGCAACACGCACACTTTTCGATTCGCCTTGAATAGCGAAACCGTCCTTCTTCTAACGTTGTCTATTGTTTCCCTCATACCTATGTAAGAACTACCAACTACGTGCCTTTAGTCACGTAGGCACTTTTAAATGTAAACGAACCACAGAAACACGACGTACACGGTTTTTCTATTTTCAGCCGATCTCCAATCAAAGCTATTCTACGATATTACAATCGGCCTTTCCTGACAATCACATCTGCCCTCAGATGTGCTCATCATCGCCGCTCGCACTTACATCACTATCGTCAGCATTCCACCATTTCATGTGATCGAATGCCGTGGAAGTTGTACGTGGCCCTTCGTGCTCCCCCTCTCGCTGCACTATGTATCGGTCATTTCGCAGGACTTTTATCACCCGATACGGTCCAAGAAACTTCGGATGCAGCTTTAGCCCGGGACCCCTCTGCATCCTCTCGATTGCCACTAGATCTCCCGTCCTGTATGCTGTCGCCTTCTTGCGTCTCCTGTTATACGCCCGCTTGTTTCGGATTTGGATCTCCTCAATCCGTATCTTTGCGTCCGCACGCAGCTGATCTCGTTCCTCTTGAAACACCGCGGCCTATTCGTCCTCGATGCTACTGCTCCTCTTTCGCTCTTCCTCTATCTTCCTCTCCGTTCTTTGTTTACCCATTTCACTCTTGTCAGGGGCTTTGATCGTCGTGGCAGCATCGTGACATTTTCGTAGGCTCGGTTCGTACATGGAAGACGTTAACAACTTACCATCTACCGAGACTATGATCTCTTCTTTTTCGAAGGTCTTCACGTTCATCGTGTCCTCGACAATCCCATCGTCGTCCTCGTCATCCACATCCTCTGTATATCGAATCTTCGTATCGATATTATTGGAGGGATTCCGCACGTGCGACTTCCCTTGTCTTTTCGTTCGCCTTGCATTCACTCTCTTCGAGTCTATCCGAAAACTTGAAACAACCCTCACACCCGCAACGCTATCCTTCTCAGTAAATTCGCAAATATCATCAACAACATCCTGCTGCTGTTGTTTAGCCAGATTCTTCCTCCTCGTGATGTTCGCTAAGTCCTCCTGCTGGCCGCAAGAATCCGACGAGGACACCATCTCGTGGTCCACTTTACCAATCACCACGTGTCTTGCCACTATTCTCCGTTCCTCCGACACTTGCTGCACAGCTGCCCGATACTTCTTCAAAACTTCTGCTAACTCTTCTTTATTTTCTTCCAATTGCGACAGTAGCTCAGTTCGTTCGCGACTAGCTACATTAACACGATCTTCTGCTTCGGAACGTTGCCGCAGTACTTCCTGCAACGAAGCCTGCGTCTCATTCGGTTCTTGCTCCAGTGCCTGTTTCGCTTTAACTGCAACTGCTCTAGCGCATTCTGCATCTTCTAACTGGTTCTTCAGCTGTCGTAAAGCTGCTTTACCCGTCGAGTCACCTTTCGATCTCTCCAGCATCGTTTGAGCGTCTCTTAGCAATGCTTTGGTTCTCTTCAAATCTCTTTTTAGCCTATGTTGCATGTCCTTAACGTGTGACAAATCTATCTCACTCGCCTGTGTCTCTACATCTATCTTGAGGACTTCCGGACACTCATCGGGATTTTCGTCCTTTATTCTACTAATAAAAGATTCTCCCCCTTTTATACTTATTTCAACAGTGTCCAAAAAGTCTGCGCCAATAATAAGCGAATGTTGCATCACTGTGTCTCGAACTACGTGTATGGTTATACAGTACGACTCATTGTCTATAATAATGTTCGTCGAAAATTTCCCGAGCGTAAAATTCCTTCCGGAACCGACACCGCCAAATCCAACGATTTCCCGACTTAATCTGGACGCTCCGATTTTCACATGCTGATCTGCTCGCATTAGAGTCAGCTCACTACCGGTGTCTATCAACGCGCTCAATTCGAAATTTTCCATCTTAACATCCTTACCACGCCTTGTTTGTAACGACCGAAACACGCTGTAAACTTTTTTTGAGGGCTCACCCAAATTGTCGCAACTTGATGCGATGTGTCCGTACTCCCTACATTTGAAGCATTTAGGTCCTCTCGACTTGCTCGGACACTCCGCACACACGTGCTCCGCATCACCGCAATTGTAGCATCGCGCCTTCCTCGCATCTCCAGATCGACCGGGTTCCTTGTTCCTCTCGGTTTCGGACAGCTTCGCCACCGGCTTTACCCTGCTACTCTTCGGCTCCTCAAATTTCGTCCTCATCTCCATATCTCTTTTTATCGCTTCGTAGCGCCTGAAACGCTCTTTTAATTGCTCGATATTCCTGGCTCCGTATAGCACAGTCTTGTTCGCGACCTCGTCGGGAATGCCTTGAATAATGTAGTCTATCAAGGATTGCGTATCAACCCTTCCTTGTTTTGCAATCCCGCACATGTGATACATATATTGTTGCAGACTCTCATCTGCTTTCTTCTTTCTATGGGATAACTCGCCATGTATCTGTTGGTCGCTTACTACATTTTCAAACTCATTCCTCAACGCCTCTTTTAGCTTTGCCCAGAACTTCGCGCATCGCTCTTGTCGTACGAAGGCCTGAGCGGAGCCTGCGAGTAATTTCTTAGCATAGGCCACCATGTGGGCGTCTGACCAACCCCACACTTCTACCATTTCCTCGAAGTCTTCCACCCACTGATTTACACTCAGCAGATCATCCCCGCTGAATTTCTCTAATGAGTCTTCCACGTCTTTAAGACTCAACATCGAACCGACGCATACCTTCTGGTGATACTCATCGCGGTCCTGATACACCGCTCGCGTGCCTCTCCTGTATTCTCGCGCGCCTTGTTTATCGTCCTCCCCTTCACTTTCGTCGGAGCTCTCTTCTTCCGACGATACATCGTCTCCTTCTAGGGCCGCCTGTAGCCGCGCGCGTAGTTCGGATTTTCTTCCCGTTACCTTCAACCCCAAGCTAACGAGACGCGCTCTCAGCTCTTTCGTCCTCAGCTTCTCAAGGTCTTCCTCTCCCTCTTGACTGCGTTCGGCTCTCTGCTTGCTTCTTAGATCTCGCTGGTTTGTTGGTTCTTCGCCACGCTTCGAATCCTTAGGAGTAGATCGACCAGGTTTGCACGCTCTGTTCAACCTGGCAACCAGCACTGATCTCGCACCGGATATAGGCAGATTCATCTGTGCGAGCTTACTCCTCAGCTCCTCCAGCGTCAAATTCTCTTCACCCGACAATCGTTCGTCTTCAACGTTTGCCATTTTATTCTATTCTTTTCTACTCCCGCACAAATAGCTCCGTTCAATCGTATCGTTTCTCTGTCTTATTCAATCCCGGACGAGCCCCCACTTGTAATATCGGAATATATTAATAATGGATTGAAAATACAGATATTAGTTAGACAGAGAAACGATGTTTGATTAACAGGAAAACTAAATGCAACGCTCGTATTTACAACAAATAACTTGACAACTATTTGGTAACTCTCTCTCTCTCTCTCTCTCTCTCTCTCTCACTAGCAACTCTAACACTCGACAACACTCGCAACTCAATTCTAACGACTCTATGCTTCGACGTCTCGATCAACTCTGATTCTCGCAACACGCACACTTTTCGATTCGCCTTGGATAGCGAAACCGTCCTTCTTCTAACGCGTTTTTAAAACGCGATGGCGCTATCACTTTCTAAAAGCGTCGTCTTTACATTTCCGATGGCCACGGGCACATCCGACTGCCAGATATACAATGTATTATAAGAGTATCATTACCATACTTTTCATGAAAAGAGCAATTTTTCTTGATAACTATACTCTGTAACATAGATTGAAGTCGCTGATTTGATCCCTCTGATATCGTTGTCTTATGAGAGTCTCGCCTGGTCTTGATTGGTTCTGTTGACTCTTATCGTTGTGAAAAATCGATTCGTTGTGTACCTTTTTTGTATAGAGAATTATTTTGTGGTAGAATATAATGTTGTAATATTTGTGGTCTTTACTTTACTAATTTTGTCACTGAGCCGCTCTTTGGTTCGTTGAGCGATTCATATTCCGCATATATTCCGTACTTGCTTCGCTTGGTACTTTTATAATTTTCGCACTTACAATAAAAAATTTAATTCTTAACAGATTAAAGATTTAACTTCTTGCTTTATAGTGTACCATAATTTTTTTTTTTCTTTTTTTTTGTATAGGTTATGTGATCCATAGTTTGAGTAAGTAGTACATATATATATATATATATATATATATATATATATATATTACGTGACAAGCTTTCATTTCAATCTATATTTAAGATTAATATTTTATCAGTTTCTGTTCGTAACAACATCGAAGTAGTCAATAAGTTTGAAGAGTATAATTAAGGAAGTTATGAAGCAAGAGGTTAAGAACAAATTCTTAAAGAGGTTATGTACAACTCAGTAGTACTGCTTTACATTACTTTGCGAATTACTTTTCAAGCATAAAAATAGTTTAACAGCCACTTATAGTTACTTCCTTACCATTACATTCATTAAATTCGTTTGATTTTGTAAACAAAATAACCACGCTGACCAGTCTCTTATTTAAAATAGAATTATTTTGTCATATATCCAACAGTTTACTTTCTCTTCGCTTTGTCTCGTATTACGACTTTATAACGGTGTTTCTTTAAACTTTAAACGATCGTAATAAATGTATTTACGGACGATGACTGATATCTGATCTGTGTTAAAGTTTCAACTAATTAGTGCCCCGTTACTTTGGACGTTATGAAATGTTGTATAACCAAAGACTTATCTTCTCTTTTGGTAGTTGCATAAGAGAAGACTGAGCCATTGAAACGCTCGAATAGATTAGCTGATTCGCTTAACGTATTTTTACTTCCGACGAGCTAAACACAAGCGCAGAAAGCACATAAGGAATAATACAGAAACGTCAAACGTATACAGAAATATATTTCGTAAAAGCATTAGTACGTAACATGTCTTTATAATTCTATTTATGTATAGTAAAATGGCTTGTGTCCATTTTCATGAATTATAACTGACATTTCAAAGCATTCATGTAGATATGTAATTCTCGTTAATTAATAATTTAACAATGCGTCATGAAACGTATCATTTTCGTTTCTTCCTTTGTTTCGTTATACACAGGAACGAATTTGTAAATAAAGATGTATAATCAACGATAACATATGACAGCGAGTATAATAACTGTCAGCAAAGGAAGAGGTCGGTAAAATGATTGTGGTTGATTTTAGTGTATCGGTAAATAAGCTTTGACAGACGTTGCCGGGGGACTCGGTGTCGGTGAAACCGCGTCGATGAAATGATTGTCAGTAATTTAAAGATAACCCAATTTATTGATCTGTCTCCCCTTCATGGCGTTGTACGTCTCTCTATAAAACATATTCTACCTCGGAGGGCTGAAAAATTTAACTTGGTCTCACTGGACTGTAAGTAAGAAAATTGAAATGCAAAATCCACGTGTGAGCGCAACGGTTTAGATGGAAAGTTCGATAGGACAATTATGTATATTAGCCTGAAAGAAAGCTCGTGGCTTCGCACGCAACACGTAATTTCCCTCGCTGAAATAATCCTATTACAACGATACGATTTAAAATTTTCCTTAACAGACCTCGCAATGCAATTCTTCATCTACAATTTTTTATTCGGCCTGAAACAAGAGACTTTCGAAGCCTTATAGAGTCTCGCGAATCTAAAAGTCAGGTTTCAACGTATTTTCGCGTCTTATTCTATAATACTGAAGACATTAAAGGTGTTAACGATTACTGTCTCGCTATGTACGTACATCAAACGAGTACTTACGTAAGAGACGAATGGAAATGGAAACAGCCGAGAATAATTGAAGATAATTTGAATACGTTCCAGGCTATAATACAATTTCTCGTGAACCGTAATTGATTCGCAGAAGGGAATTGCTGCTTCTCACGACTAGCAAAGTGTTTCGCGAAAAAAAAAAAAAGAAAAATGGTATCGGAAGGATAGGAAAAAAGCGGTGGCCTACATCAAGCAATCTTCATGCCGATAATGCATTTATTATTCAGTTCGTTCATTTTCTATCGCGTAACAGACACTGGGATAACTGACAGAACGAGCGTATAAATCTTGCATCTCTCAACCTGACTTCTCCCAATTCGTATACTTCCATCCTTCGTATAAGTGACAATGAATCAGAAGAGTTTCATAGCAATATTGAACAACATACAGTCAACTACAACACCATTAGATACATCCACCATACAGTCAACTACAACACCATTAGATAACAGCAATACAATAGATTATAATTTTCTACGTGTCATTGATTCATCGTCATCATTTTCCATTTTTTTAGCATATGTAAAAACGTATCTGACGTAATCTTACCTCGCTCTTTGAGTACAAAAATCCATTCAAATGAAACAAAGGGAAAATAAATAAGAAAACAAACACTCACATACGAATCTTCATTACATAACTGTATGTACTCCTCGAGGTATAATTACTCAGACACGTTACAGCGTACCTTCTTCGTTCCCTGATGGCTGATGTTGATCGTTGACGTTTATAATGAAAGAATTTCGTCAACGGCGCCATCTGGATCCTTGTTGAAAAATTAAAATAGCCGCAACAGCACCATTAAGCTCATCACTCAGAGTAGCGTTTGTTCGTGAGTCGTGGAGGAATTATTATCATCAACGACATAAATTTTACCAGTTCCGGTAATGTTCTTTATATGGTCCAGGCACTCGAACTCGCAACATCGCTCTCCAACACGGAATTTCTTGCATGTCTGTAGTAAAAAGAAATCGATCAATTGTACAGATCAATCGTCACTCGACTGCTCGAGAATTCAGATCATCCAGAGAATAGAATAGAGACGTGGAAAAATGTAGTGCGATCATCGCAGTGGGAGGAAATAGGGGGATAGGGACCAAATGAATGAACGAGATGTTAAGGACAACTGACGATAAGTTCTTCTTTTGTCGAGAATTGCATGTTTGTGAATGGTTTGTGGGTGGTTAGGTGGAGAGAATTGAAGAGTTTGGAGGTGACTGGAAGAGTGTTTTGGGCAAGGTAGATTGCAGAATGGTTGCGGTAGCATTGTGTTAATTATGGGTTTGTACATGTAATCTTTGTATGTATCACTACATACAACCTAACGTATATTTTTAATAATACATCAGAGTTTTAGTTATTTCATAGCTATGAATTTTATACTCTATAATCTTGACGTTTTATTTCACAGAAGCGTTTGAATATCCATAAAAATTAAATGAACCAATGTATTCATTATCTTATAGAGAAGATAATGAGAATATATTATTTTTAATTATGTTCCAATTATTTATCATGATCCTGATTTCCTTATTCTGAAAATTTGAAAGGAAGTTTTGTAGTTTGATACTTTCAGCGACAAAGGGTCAATATTGCTTTAGTATATTTCGTCACATATACATGTATATCTATATGTCGGAGATGAAAGGACACCGAAACCTTTGGATAGCCCCGCAACATTGCAATCTAAAGTCTACTATAACTGTAACTAAACTATTGTAGTTATTCAATCCGATTGTAATTGTTCGAGATTAGTGACGGTGAGCTTTGGCTCGAGGTGACAGTCTGTCGCCCAACGTAGCCGCGGTCAAGGGATGAACGCTTTGCCTAACAAAGGTATGGAGTAATTCTATAGCTCTCCTTAAAAGAAGTATTCGTGGCGACACGCGACAGTAAACATTCCAACGGTTTCTGTCCCGTGGCTCGCCACACGCAGACCCTATTCTTCGAGTAAGATGATTGCCAGATGTCGATGCGTCTCCGCAGTACATGTTCGGCTAGCCCGAGGGCCCGTTATAAATCTTAAGGTTTAGTTAACTAAAGTCCTTCAAACAGACAAACAGTCTTTGTCCCAACTACGGGAAGATAGGGGAGACATATTTTTCAACGAGCGGCGTCTCCCACTAGCAACTTTCCCTCGAGGGCGGCTAGCATCTTTTTCTAACCACCGATATGGAGATTGACCAATTAGCAGCAACGTCAATTTCCCTTACTTCCTAAACGAAGGCTTTCCTCGACGAATCCGATGATCTCGTGTCCTTAGACACACCCCATTATAGTTTTCCTCTGTGGCATCATCGGGACGGGACGGGCATTCTTTTACGCGCTCCCGTCGACCAAAGAGTAACGTCTTTACGCTCAGCAATTATTTTTACGAGTCAGACTTAGATTCAGCGAGAACGCCCATCTGTCATCCCGTTGGCCGCGGATTCGTTATTGAACCGGAGACCACTGTCACTAGTGTCGCGGACGTCTCACCGCCGTGGTAGATTGTCAAACCTGTGTTATTCATACCTGTGTCAATAAATCGTATCTTCGTTACACCGCAACGATGGCTACCTTCAATGAAGACTCCTCAAACACCGACAACCCTATCCCCAATGTCATTCCGACATATATATCCACCGAAAATGCGCTCTTGTAGACAAACGCTCGATTCGCGTCATAGCTTTTAAAGCTTGTCGCATCTCAATCCGTTGGAAAAAGTTTTTCCTGTAGCATATTTTATTTTTACGAACCAACAAGGTCTTTGTTTATTTCCTTCTTTTTTTTGCTCCAATTCCCCCATTGTTTTTTCAAGGATAGTATTTCAGAGCCATTAGTCAAGTTCATTGTAACAATAAACGTACGTTTCGGAAACATTTTGTGCTGTGAAACAGAATACACTAAAGTTTGAAGGTCACATCGATTTTCGAAAGTTTATAAATGGAGGTGTATGACAGTATCACCAGCTGTTGCTGTCCAAGTAACTCCAACATCGAAATACTACAACGATTCCAATCGAAAACGCTAAGAGCCTTAATAGACGCACCTTGGTATGTTACCAACGAAACCATCCATCGCGACCTCAAGATATCTACAGTCAAAGAGGAAATAGCAAAATATAGCGACAGATATAGCAAAAGAGTCAAGAAACACCGAAACCCGCTAATCACTGGACTACTCGATACGACGGACCAGATTCGATTTCTTTTTACTACAGACATGCAAGAAATTCCGTCTTGGAAAGCGATGTTGCGATTTCGAATGCCTGGACCATATAAAGAACATTACCGGAACTGGTAAAATTTATGTCGTTGATGATAATAATTCCTCCACGACTCATGAACAAACGCTACTCTGGGCGATGAGCTTAATGGTGCTGTTGCGGCTATTTTAATTTTTCAACAGGGATCCAGATGGCGCCGTTGACGAAATTCTTTCATTATAAACGTCAACGATCAACATCAGCCATCAGGGAACGAAGAAGGTACGCTGTAACGTGTCTGAGTAATTATACCTCGAGGAGTACATACAGTTATGTAATGAAGATTCGTATGTGAGTGTTTGTTTTCTTATTTATTTTCCCTTTGTTTCATTTGAATGGATTTTTGTACTCAAAGAGCGAGGTAAGATTACGTCAGATACGTTTTTACATATGCTAAAAAAATGGAAAATGATGACGATGAATCAATGACACGTAGAAAATTATAATCTATTGTATTGCTGTTATCTAATGGTGTTGTAGTTGACTGTATGGTGGATGTATCTAATGGTGTTGTAGTTGACTGTATGTTGTTCAATATTGCTATGAAACTCTTCTGATTCATTGTCACTTATACGAAGGATGGAAGTATACGAAATTGATAAAATTATTAATAATATTTACGAAGAGAAAGTAAACTGTTGGATATATGACAAAATAATTCTATTTTAAATAAGAGACTGGTCAGCGTGGTTATTTTGTTTACAAAATCAAACGAATTTAATGAATATAATGGTAAGGAAGTAACTATAAGTGGCTGTTAAACTATTTTTATGCTTGAAAAGTAATTCGCAAAGTAATGTAAAGCAGTACTACTGAGTTGTACATAACCTCTTTAAGAATTTGTTCTTAACCTCTTGCTTCATAACTTCCTTAATTATACTCTTCAAACTTATTGACTACTTCGATGTTGTTACGAACAGAAACTGATAAAATATTAATCTTAAATATAGATTGAAATGAAAGCTTGTCACGTAAATATATATATATATATATATATATATATATATATATATATATATATATATATATATGTACTACTTACTCAAACTATGGATCACATAACCTATACAAAAGAAAGAAAAAAAAAAATTATTGTACACTATAAAGCAAGAGGTTAAATCTTTAATCTGTTAAGAATTAAATTTTTTATTGTAATTGCGAAAATTATAAAAGTACCAAGCGAAGCAAGTACGGAATATAGGGATATAGGAAGCGATGGGGAACAGCAAGTAACTCCAACATCGAAATACTACAACGATTCCAATCGAAAACGCTAAGAGCCTTAATAGACGCACCTTGGTATGTTACCAACGAAACCATCCATCGCGACCTCAAGATACCTACAGTCAAAGAGGAAATAGCAAAATATAGCGGCAGATATAGCAAAAGATTCAAGAAACACCGAAACCCCCTAATCACTGGACTACTCGATACGACGGACCAGATTCGCAGGCTGAAGAGGCACTACCCGCTAGACCTAAACGTTAGATTCATTTAATTATCCAAATTAAGTATATCCACTTACTTATAATACTTATAAATTATACCTATCTATAATAAGTATTAACTTATTGTAAATAAACAGCCATGTCACTGCGCCACGCCAGAAAAATTACTGAAAATTCTCAACGCGAGAATTGATTGTATTCCAACAAATAAATAAAAAAAAAAAGCTGTTGCTGTCCCCAAGCGCCAAAATACGTTCTGACTACTATTTTATGCATCTCACAGAAGTATGTCTTCATTCATCATCTCCCATGTCATCCACCAACGTGTTCTTAACATGTTATCTCCTAGTAAAATATTGATGTTGAGTCAGATATCCAATTGAATAATCTTTTCGGTGTCTACTATAAGACATTTAAAACCAAGGCTCGTACACACGTGTGCTTATACGTCAGATGTAATACTTAACACGAAACCTGCTTATATTAATATTAAATTTATGCATAGTAGGATGTTCGACCTTTGTAAAAATGAAATTATAATACATACAGTTTCACCGTGGAAAAGTGAATCTTTCTAGCATGTCCACGCAAATGCAGGGGAGGGGAGGACTGTGCATGCACCAAACAACTTTACGTTCGTAATTTTTCACACAAATGTACAACTGTAGGGAAATAATTATCTCTGATTTTTCGGATGTTAGGAATCGACAATATCGCATAACGGAATGCTGTGTTCTACGTATTCTATTTTTGTTACGAAAGTGGTACAAACGAAGTCCACATAAGAATAGTACAACAAAATCGGTTGAGGTTAGGTTATCGTGCAGATATCGCGGCTTTTGCATTGGAAATCACGCAACTGCCAGTCTCGTCGTTCCTTGTAAACGAAAGAAAGGTATTGTAATCGGTCGGAATTAACATAAAACTCGTCGCATGCGACCATATGGCCTGAATGTTGAATAAACGAGAGTAGAGCGCGAGCTATGTGATTCTAACCGTTTAGGCGGAAACTAATGATTGTAACCAGAACCGAGATATATGCCAATATTACTTTGCTCGACAAAGCGTATAAGATGAGGAGAGAATCGCGATAAGGTAGAACAAGAGACAGATATTCTCTACGTAAAGCAAGTCTGTCAACTAGATTGAAATCCTATAGCTATAACTACAGTGAATCCATATTCTGGTCAATTGTCTTTTCACAAATGAAGCTTCTGAAGAACGGAATTGATACAATAACTACTGTTCATTCATAACTACTGTTGTAAAAATCTATATATTTGTCTATCTATATCTATATATATCGATCTATATATATTTGTCAGAATGTCATTTTATCAAAAAACCCATCCTCTGTGTTACGCCGGGCCTCTCTGCCTGGCCCAGGTCACACACCGCGGGCCAGACGGACACCAGATGTCCGCCTTTCCGTACGGCGTACCCTCAATATCCTTAAGCACCCGTCATAAACCCGAGTCACTTGCCTGCTAAGGTCCTTCAAAACAAACAAACATCTGTGTCCGAAGAATTTCTAAAGACTATTGTCTACTACGGCGGGACAAGGGAAAGTTAGTTTTCTCACGTGCGCTGCAACTTTCCTCCCACTAACCACTTTCTCTCGAGGGCGGTTAAGACCCTTCGGTTAACCAATTAACAGCGAAACCTGTTTCCCTCACTCTCTTAACTAACATCGGCACCAACAAATCCGATGGTCCCGTGCGCTAGACACACCCATCCTTAGCTTTCCTCCGACACAGCATCGTCACTCAACTTCACTTCTTCTACATCGTTCAAAAGTCAACTACTAAGTATACGCTAATGCCCAGCGGGGCAGTCTAAGCATAACGCGAGAGTCGGTCTCGGTATTGTCGAGCATACATTTCCTCTCCTAAATATCTCATAGTGCTACGTCCACTAATACACTGAATCCACTTATAAGAGCCCTGCTCTAACGCACATATCTATCTTAGCTTCGTGCGACAAGTTGTTAATTACTTATTTCTCTCCGTCAGTGTAATCTAAGTGCTGGAAACATATAATTTATAATTCTGTGAATCACAGGGTTATACAACCTCAATCACCCTTATTATCTCAACGGAAATCAGGGGATCGATCAACTCGTGGTGTCGATTGTTATAATCGTAACGGGGATTTACGACCCCCGTTGACGTCTCTCCTTGCGATTACGTCTCCCCGCGATTGGTCGAAGAAACACTCTGTAATCATAGTTTAACGAAGCATAATTAATAGAAGAGGTAGAGCGTTAAGTGGAGATGATTTAATCACAGTTAAGTAGATAAATCTCTATATTAGTCTCTTTAATTAAAATGTCCTACGTTTTATTTGCGTCATTTTTTTTCTTCATCCAATTTAAAATGTTTAAATAACAATAGCCTATACAATATAATTTTATGTAAAAAAATTGATTATACCATGTTTATTACAGATATTTAACATTTTTGTGTACATACAAAATTTAAATTATACCTCGCTTGAGAACAAAAATTGTATTTGTTTTCCTAACATGTACTAATAATTATTGATCAAACTAGAAAAAGCTGGAGGAGATTACTTAGGAAGATTACTTAGCATCTTATATTCCTGGCAAGAGAAAATGAAAAATTCGTTTCTTCTCTTTGCTTCCCTGTTCCTTCTTTCCTCCTTTTTCCATTTTTACATCGCTTTGTTTTACATCGCAATTTACATTTATTTGTAAAGTTTGAATCTCCTCGATATTGAAGATGTTGAAGCTGCAAGTATGTATTTCATTTTAATCCATTCGAGACCGAGATTTAATTGTAAGACGATACCTAGGTGTCGGTACGATCTGAATGTTTAGTTGGAATGATTCTGTGTTTTACTCTCTCCAGGGTATCCTTTTCATACTTTGATTTTAAATCGATGACAATCTTAAATAGTATGCCTCATATTTTTAAAATATAAAATTATATACTATGTTATTCTATAATGTATTATGTACAGTTATATATATATATATATATAATATATTGAAATATTCAATATTCTATATTGAAAAAAATATGAAATTAACATGATATATACATTACTACATAAGTTATATATAAAATATGTATATTATACCCTTGCCTACTGACTGATATGAATTTCTTTCGGTCTCGAATACGTTAAAAGAGAGCGCAAAGAAGTCGAAATTACTTATTGTAATTAGTAAAACGACCTGAGAGGCAGACAGATACAAGAAAGAAGGAATATTATATTAGCGGCATTATCATGTTTTTGCTCTCTTTAAGTCTTTCATCGAGACAGACAATCTACAGGTATTAATCGACCAATTTCTCCAAGCTGATAACTTCGAATTGATGTTTATATATAAGAAGTGTTATGTGTTAATCTGTCTAAATGTTTAAAAGGTGTTATAAATTAAATGTTGTTAAACGATACGTAATTGCCTTCTGATCGTAAATTTTACTATCAAGGGGTGTTTTATGTATGCGTAATCATTGTGAATTATAACAATTTATGTGATCGATATTAAAGGTGTTTAAAAGCATGTATTTTTTTCTATATTATTATTCTCCTATATTATTATCCTATATTATTATAGCATTCCTATATTATTATAATATCCAATTACATGTTGATACACAAGATATACAGATTATTATTTATAACGTTTTGGTTTTCTTAATTGAGTCATTCATTTAGTACAAATGATAAGAAATTAGTAATAATTCACAAAAAAAGGATATGGTAGTAGAAATATTATAAAAAAACATTTTCTCTTTTAGTGTAGAGTTACTCCTTCTTACAGACAGTGTCGTACAAATCTGTACGTCTCTGAGAAAATGTAGGTATCTGAGCCCTTACTTCCTCAACAACTTTTACATCTGATAGAAAAAAGAAACATACGAAGTAATAAGTAATGCTTACTAATAAATTCAACAAATACAGAGGAAGATGGCTAAATCGATAAATTAACGAGACTAAAAATTAATTACATCATGGATCTCTCGCTTTTAATTTTAAGCTGTAAATTACCGATATCGGTGACTGCCATATTCTCTTGAGTTTCCAAATCGTAAAGAATCTTTCCCCAGGGATTGGTCAACTGTGTATGTCCCCATGCGACGTAACTTGCTTAAGGAACACGAGCCGGTGATATGCAGGCAACGTATAATTGATTATCATTCGCTCTGGAACGCTGAAGTAAAGACCAGTGCAATGGTCCAGTGGTCATATTGAATGCCGCTGGATATATCAGCATTTGGCAACCTAACCCAGAGAAGCAGGAAATATGAAGCCACCGAATACCAATTATCTTCGTAGTTGCACGGTTCACATTCCATCATTTCTGAATATGCGGGGACAGTCCTCTTATTGTGCTTTTAATTCTTTTATTTGTTTCATTTTCAGCAAATATACTGGTTTTTTAAATTAAGCTTCTTTTTATACAGAGTTACAGATTATATTAATTTTATATAGAATATATTTAAGAAAGATATTTAATTTTTTGCTAGTTAAGTATTGATCGGTTAAGTTACTGTACCTTTGTTCCGATAAATGCGTGCCATTTCCTCGAATCTAATATCATAGCAAATGCCAATACCTATTTTGCAGCCCTTCACATCGAACGTCGTTAGGGAGTTACCAGGACTGAGTGAATCACTCTCTCGAAAAGTAATCTTATTAGGAATGTCGATGTCGAATAGATGTACCTAATAACATAAAAATGTGGTAGCTAATTCTATTGCTGCAACTTTTGTAATTTAATATCAAAGTTACCAACTCCTAAACTTTAATTATTTTTTATTTAATAACTGACAGCGTTTTTATCACTTTCTTTTATTAAAAAATCTTATCATTTAATAATGTTTAAAAAGGAGAAAAAATAAGTATTTTCGTATGTGAAAAATTTATACAACAACAAACACATTACAACAAAAATGGGCGTTTCCCGTATCATAACGTATTTTATAAACCGTAAATTATAGAATTGGTTATAGTATACGTATGTACATATGTATATTCCTAAATTATTCCTAGATAGAGTCACTTTCTTCACCCCAATATTTTCAACTTCAAAGCCATAAAGGAATATATTACTTACCTTTCGGTGTCTTGCTATCAAAGTTCCATCGGGACCCCAAATAGTACAGGTATTGTACAATTTATCGCCCTCTATTTCAGGCATCGTACCACCAACTACATAGATGTTGTTTTCTTTAGCTGCATTCGATGAAGCAACGCTCGTTTCACCATCAGGAATACTCTCGGCGTATTTTGGAAAGTACTCTGCATTGCAATATTTCAATTAATGAAAAATAACTGTCTTTTGTTCCAACCATAAATTAAATTGAAATGTTTGTCAGTTTTTTATTTTCTAAATTATCAAAATAACTAAGTTTTATATTTCGACTTAATTAAATATGCAATTACTTAGCTAATAGTATATATAATAAATTGTTTCTACAGGTTCAAAATGAAAAATGAATATTTAGAAATACTTAATTACGACAATGCTATTTGTGTTAGCATCAGTGGCTTGTTACTCAACGACTTTGCTAGTACTTTTTGAAACATAAAGTTAGTTTTCAATTAACACTTATACTAGAGGCGGAATTATAAATGCAAAATAATTGATAATACTAATTTATAAGTACCTAATTATTAGTATCTTAAAAAATATATTTATACAAAAATCACGATAATCATGAAAATGGGGAAATCCTATATTCTCGACTCAATTCACAATTTATTTTGTATATTAATTAGATTCCGCGCTCATCAGTACGTACTCACTGGCGACATCGAGAAAATGTATCGGCAATTCCTCGTACGACCAGAGGATCGGAAATATCAAAGGATATTATGGCGCAGCGCGAGTGGAGAAACAGAAACATATGAGCTTAACACCGTAATACTCTTATCATAGAAATAGAAGCAGTCCTCAATTCCCGCCCGCTAACTTCTATCTCCACCGATCCAAATGATCTCCTAGCCCTCACTCCCGGACATTTCCTCATTGGCGATTCATTAATGTGCTTACGTGATCGAGATTTCAGGGACATTCCATCGAACCGACTCTCCAAATGGCAGCATATCCAACAGCTTAAACAACATTTTTGGAACCGCTGGCATAAGGAGTATTTGAACGAGCTAACCAACCGCAATAAATGGAGCAAGGGTGGACACAGCATCCAAAAGGGCACAATCGTCATCCTCAGAGAGGACAACGTTCCCTCCATGCATTGGCCTCTGGGCCGAGTTATCAAGGTTCATCCAGGCGCCGATGGTGTCATCCGGACAGCTACAGTTCAGACGGCAAAGAGCATTTTGGATCGGGGCGTCAAAAGGCTTGTCCCACTGCCAATTCAACCCGATCTCGAGAAACCCGAACAACTAGCCACCGAGACGAAATAAGATGGGAACTTCAACCACACCTCGCTAGTTTGATCGGTACCCTCTCAACGGGGGGAGAATGTTACGCCATGCGGCTTACCATAGGTCATATTCTTAACTATCGATCGCGGCACTATAATGTCGCAGACGGATCGTCGCGTCTGCCCGGCAAACAAACATTATAGTGGCAAGCGCATGGTTCATTAAGCAGGGCGACTTCCAGAAACGTCGACTCGTGGCCCGTATTTTACCTCGCGTAAAAGAATGTGGCGTGATCCGAACGTAGCGGGGGTCGCCTTCCAGAAAAAACGAAAAAAATCGAAAGGCGTTCAGAACTTTTCGAGAAGTCGAACCGTCAACACATGTGGTATGTCGCGCATTACTTATCAACCAAAACGCAGTTACATTTTTTTTGTTCCATTTATATCTTTCTAGTTAATAAGTTGTTGAAATAAACATTAATTTATTTGTGTTAATTCTGTGGAATTTCATTGAACTACCCTTATTATCATAATCGAAATAAGGGGATCGATCAGTTCGTGGTGTCGATTATTTAATCGTAACGGGAACTTACAACTCTCGTTGACGTGCTATCCCGCGATCGCGTCTCTCCGCGAACGGTCGAAACAAAATGATTCACTAAAAACTGTCCTGAATTCCTAAGAAGTTATTTACCGCAAAACTGACAAAGTGTTTATTTAAAAAATGAGGTTGAAGGTAGTCCTTTTCTTTCATTTCATTCATTTTCATTTTCTTTCTTAAGTATGGCTAACACAATATCTAATCAATTAAAATTTTATATTTTCACGTGAAAAGTTTCTTTAGATAATTATTATCAACATGATGACTAACTCTTACGGATTAATACGTGTCTGTAGGGCAATCCGGTGGACTTGATCGGCTTTTTACTTCGAAAGTTGAGTAATCGGTGTCGCTTTCTTACGCATCTTTGAACTGTATAAATGTTTTAAAATTGTTTGATCCAGAATGTACCACACCGAACAATCAAGAAGGCAGGTGCCTTGACTACAGAAAATGTAAACCTCTGCAAGAAATATGGCAGATACAGTACCGTACAGCCACCGATTTTTATAGACGATCAGTGTGCAGATACCAGGGCAATGTTACGATCGTTTGCTGTCCGGACGATCCAAACAAAGAGAAGAGAGAAATTTTAATAAAAACTGTGTATAAGTATAAGGCTTGGCGACCACCATACTGTAGTTTTAGCAACGTCTCTCATACCAGGGTGGTCGATGGTAAACCAGCTGAACTTGGTACGTTTTATGTCTTTCTTTCCGATTAATAATAAGCCATTTACTGCAAAGAATGAACTTTAAAGGCATTAAACAGCACATCAATGTACATTTCAATTAGACTAAATAATAATGCTATGATTTTATCGGTAGTAACTTTACTTATTAACTTGAATTATTTCTTTCTTCTACTCCATGTTAGGAAGAGTATCTTTTTGCTTGAAATAAAAAATTGATATAGGAGTAATAATATGGATAGAGATCAAAAACTGTTAGGGCAGAAATTACACGTTTGAACTTTATAGTTCAGTATAGTTCAAATAGAAATTATATAGAATTATTTAATAATTTCTATTCCAGTGGAATAAAAATTTAATTTCTGTCTTTATCAAATCTCTATTTCAGAGTATTTGTACGTATGTACTTATCGTCTGCTGTATGATCGAATATCGAATAGATAATAATCGTTGTTACTCATTATGTGAGAAAAAATTATGTATATTCACAACTATGACTATTGCATTTTAGGCGCTTGGCCATGGATCGCTGCATTAGGTTTTCGTAATCCCCGAAACCCAGACAAACCACTATGGAAGTGCGGAGGTTCCCTGATAACGGCTAGGCATGTTTTGACCGCAGCACATTGTGCACATATGGATGGAATAGAAAGCATACACAATCATAATATTGCCATTCTTAGATTGGTGGAGGAGGTGCCATTTTCGAGTAAGTCCTCAAATATATATATATATGCTATTGAGTATTACTGAAGTATCATATCCTGAAATTTCTTACTGTACACATATATTGTGTCATAAAGCGTGTACAATTCTTTCTCATACTTTTGGTCATTCGTTTCCTGCATTTTCATTTATTTTTTTATTTTTCAGGGTACGTATATCCCATTTGTACGAAAGAGCCCCTACGAAAGAGCAACTTTGTCGGCTATAACCCCCTTGTTGCTGGATAGGGAGCATTAAGATATAGTAATTGATATCAATTTTATAATAAAATTAAACAGTTCCAGTCTTAAATATCTTTCTTATTTTCTTCGTAGGACGACCACGACGTAATGCATTAATGGAAGTACAAATGCCAGTGATTAAGAACGCCGAATGCAAAATAGCTTATTCCAAATTTCCTAATGCACCTGATATCACTGATGGTATAATATGCGCCGAACATGCTCAGGGTGGAGAGGATTCTTGTACGGTAATTAAGTTACAGAGTTACTACAAACTATACGGTATCTGAAGACACGTCAATTCGAATTAACATCAAATCGACGTCTTAAACATTAGAAATAATAGATAAACACAATTCAATAGTTTTGCCCACTTCTCACACCTCATTATGGTATTTAATCTAATTTCCTTCTAATCTTAGTTTTGCTCAAAATACATATAACATGTACATTATAAATTGGAGCATTTCAATACACAAGTCAATAGAAGATTATTACTGTATATAAGTATAATTTCAATACAATTCGATCGATATATTTCAGTATCTTTGATTAAAAATTTAACGATCCTTTCAGGCTGACCGCGGCGGACCACTGCTGATACAACATGAATTAACCTCGTATTTAATAGGTATTGTGTCTTATGCTTATAAGTGCGGCACAGCTGGGTATCCCAGCGTTTACACTAGGGTCACATCGTACCTTGACTTCATTCTCCAAGCGATGCAATAATATGATATTACTATTCCATAAATATCATTGTGTAAAAAACGTAAAGTTGGATTTTCTTATTGTGGAGATAAGAAACAGCTCAAATTTACATTGTTTTGTACGTTACAAATTATAGGCTTAAAATGTACGAAATGTAACTTTGAAACGACACTAATTTTTTACGCACGATAAACCTCCACAACTTAGGTATGTAAAGATGATAAACGTATATTAATTCTATTAATTTGGTAATAATAAACCAACTTTCTGAGAAGTTCTGTAAATTTCGTTTCTGTTGTATCAAGAGAATAATGGAATATTCCACTTAGATCGTATACTTCTTGTATGTACATACAAAATTTTCCGGCTAATCTAAAACACTTCATAAGATAGAGAGCTTCTGGAAATTCGGACACAGAGAGTGCATAAAATACAAGATAAGTCTCGTGTCTTTCAAAATTATTTTTTATTCGCTAAAAACGTCCTGTGTACTCATGCAATCACATGCAACCTCGAAACTTCACTTATTTTTTATCACTTTCCAATTCAATACACTGTTTCTGCATTTTTGACTATATGTAAGAGAAATTTCCATTCAGCCAAAGGTGTACTTACAGATTATAGATTCCTATACGACTCTCGGTAAAAATTTATCCGCACTCCAGATAGTTAAAACTTCTGTCGACCGTATTGATCCATCTGCACTCTTCGTATGACGTCAATATCTGTTCAGTGCTGCTGCGTAGGTTACATTGTGTTACGTCAATTCGTTTGTGACCGTTGCGCGAGTAATGGCGCTTTGCAATGGTGATTTGCAGGAAAACAGTGCAGGATGCTGTGATTCGTTTCTTGTGGTCGGAGGTTATGTTTGATGCCTATATTTATCAAAGATTTAATGCACATTATGGAGAAAGTGTTTTGTCACGAAGTGTGTTTGAATGGGCACAAAAGTTCAAAGAAGATCGCACAAGTGTTATGAAAAAACAGCTGGACGCCCGTCCACATCCACGATGACAACATTGAACGTGCTCATGAACTTATGCTCTATGGAATAGACGAGTGACGCTGGATAATGTGGCAAATCATTTGCAAATCAGCCACGGCTCTGCTTATGCAATAGTGCACGACAGATTTGGGTGTTAAAAAGTTTGTGCGAGATGGATGCCGAAAAAGCTGATGAAAAGGTGAAGACGACGATGCATTCGTGGTTCGCAGCTCAGCCCAAAACATTTTTTAATGAGAAAATACGAAGGTCGTTCAGCAAATGGACAAAGTGTATACAGAAATTGAGTGATTATGTCAAAAAATGATGTATGTCTTTTTTGACAATTGCTTAAAATAAATTCTACACCGACAGAGCGGGTAACTTTTTACTCACCCTCGTAAGACACTTAAATTTCCAATCTATTATGATGAATAAAAGAGCTTATACTATTAAATCTAATTGTATTTTGTTGCATGAGAGTACACGTGTATGTGATGTACATTACCTTCATATCCCCTTGAACGCTTCAATATTGCGCATATATACTATATTTTGTACAGCTTCTATAAAATTTTGTATGTTTGTTTAGGCTGTTAATCTAGAGGCTGGAGTACAAAGAAGTGGCACAATGATGTGGGCTGATGACATTTATAATTATCAAGGAATCACCCCTACATTCGCTCAGGTATATATCGTTGACTATAATGTATTTAACATATATGATTGTTAGAATATTAATAATTAATTTTTAATTCTATCAGAATTTTAATGAAACTGTCCCTTGGGAAGGAAGAACTGATACCTTGATATCACGGTTTGTACATCCTATATGTACGACAAATTTTAGAACATTATATAACGAAGAACCAGATCGTCGTGGCCATGTGATGTGAATAAAAGGACTTGAATTTGATGATATTTTTATAATGTCAGATAACATAACTAAGTATCTTCACAGTAAGATAGGATGACATGGTTTACATGATCTTAATGTTGTTCACTTGAGTGATGATATTATAAGGAGAAGTGTAATATCACAGGTAGGATGATTCATAATTTAGAACTACTAACTCATGTATGTATTAAAAATTAAAGAAATATATTAAATTTTATAGGATATTTATGTTTAGTAACCAGTAATTCAGAGATTGGTATTCATGGTTACTATAACGAGGCTGTAGAAACGCACCCTTTCTTCTTTGCAAATGGTCCTGTATTTATGTCTAAGCCGAAACTGGAACCTCTGAATAATTTAGATTTATTCTTGTCATTTTCTAAAATACTTATCTACAGTATACCATAAGGAATGATACCGTATCACACCTAATCAAGTGCCTTAAGAAACATCAACAGGATATCACAGTAATCCCTTATCGACTGATATGTAAGTAAAAGTTATGTGTCATTGTTATACACAGTTATGTGTTAGTGTTATACACAGTTATTTATCATTTTCTATTAATTCAGTTGTAGCCACTACAATATCTATGACACCGGTAGTAATTATAAGAACAATAATGATGTTCTATAAGAGGAAATGATGATTAGGAACAAAAACTTACAGGTAAGTCAAAGTATATGTTATTTGCCATTTGAAAAGAAAGTTACTAACTTAGAATTTTTTGATAAATAATAATTGTGCAAAATATATTGGATTTCAAATTTGTCAAAAATTGAAATTTAAGAAGCATTGTAATAATATAACATTAATATTTTGATTTTTCAGGAGATATCATGCGGTGGATGGATAATATGTAAAAAATATTAAGCAGTATATGAATTTTCATATTGCGTAGAGATAACAAAATGAATTTTAAAAAATGTCGACATGGTAATAAGAAATAGCATCATGACAAAGAATATATAACCACAGTTTCATTTTTTATAAATAAAAATTTGTTGTTCCAGATTTTGAAATATAGTGAAACGTTTAATTAGTATCTTAATATCTTTAAATAATTATTATTTTAGAATCAATTGTAATTGTATCATACGTACTTTTGAATTCGTGCAAGAACATATGTAATTTTGAAGTAGTTATTATTAGGAAATTGTTAGACGCGAACAGTATGCGAAAAGTTAGTATGCAGCGTAATAATTATCAATCAAAACACAAGAATTAAATTCTTGAGGAAAAAATTTCCGGAATTTCTTATTTACACGATTATAAAGAAATCCATAATAAAAAGGAGCTGCTTTCTAATACTTCTCTTCCTTGTAATGCCTATGTTAATGATAACGAGGTTCGACTTTTTGTTTTTAGAGGGATACTGGAAAATTTGAAAGTACAGTACCATTGGGAAGAAAATCACGATATTGAAAACGATATTTGCAAGTAAATTTCCAAAACATCTGTTTTCAAATTTTCGCTTTCTATTTCACATTAAAAGAAAGGGCTGCCTTCTTTCTCTGCAAGACAAAACAAACATTCTGAATCTCGTATCAATGAATGATGTCAATAAGTTATTTTTCTTTTCAGATTGAACAATATTCCAGATTTATTCATAATTTCATACTACGCGAAGAATAGACTTTCATAGGTATATAAAGGAAATATTAAGTATAGGAAAACTCTTTTTCGTTGTAGGTGACATATGCTTCACGGTTGAACACGTGTATTTTTGAACACATATAAATGAAAAAGTACTCTTATGGAGAAAAAGAATTGATACCTTCGATTGACATTAGATAATGTATATAAACTTATGAACAATCACTATCAGTTTGTATTTTAGGTGCACACGCAGATTTGTTGGAGTTCTTATAAAATGTACATCCTGTACGAACGTTTTATTCTTCCAAATTTTACGATACTATGTCTCATATAATAACTATATGGATTAAACGTAATATAAATGATCCGAAAATAGACTCGAACGACATTAATTGTCTTTCTATTTATACCAATATCGAAAATACAAGTAAAGCTGGAGCAATAGTATGCAAGAATGGACTATTTATTATTTTAAAGCAAATCATAGCATATTCAGAATGCACAGTATTATCATGAAATGTAAATGAATCAGTTATAAACGAACGATTTTACTGTAAAATCATTGCCTCCTTTTTTTCATCTGAAATATAGCAGCAATGAGTACATTCTTTTAATATATAATAAAACGAGATATCTTTATAAAGTTACATATGTCATCACTGGTAACTGTTATCTCGTATGACACCAAATATACCGTTAGTATGGAATGATATTTTTATGAAGATATACTTTAATGATAGATTTTATGAATGAAACGTTATATAAGAAAAATTATCTCTTGTTATTCTATGAAGTGTAGTAGCTAATGAAGATTAATTTTACGAAGTATTAGAGCAAAAGAGAATTAAAAAATTAAAAAGATCTAAATAAGATTGTTCGTGTGGCTTAATTATCTCAATTCTGGTACACCACTTGTTACATTCTAACTAATTAGCGCTAAACAATAACTTGCAAATATTAAAGATATTAACACCTTAATATTAACACCTAAAGGTTTTCAGGAAATTTTATAATATTTGATTATTGTATATCTAGTCATTGATTGATAAAATTTCTTGTATAAGCATAGATCGAGGTTGACGTCATACGCAGATTGCATTACAGGTATCGTTTTAATTTATTTTATGGCTAGAATCATTTGAATATTATACGAATAATTATTTCCATTCGAACGATTAATAAATCACGTACCTATAAAAGATATATTATGAAAAAGACGTGACGAAACAAAAAAATATTGGAAATTCCGTTGTCATTAGATCAATTATTTTTGCAATGATTTTTATTTCCATGTAATTACATATGAAATGGGTAATTCATTAACATCTCCTCGAATCGAATATAATTCGTTACACTTCACAACGATTCAAATAATGGACGGGAAATATATAATAACTTTCCTGTCCTTGCGTTAAAATAGTACTGTACAAATCAGATGATACAGGAAATACCCAAAAAACCCAATTACATCCACATTGCATGACAGCACACTTGCAATGGATTTTTGTGATTTCAATGTCACAGACAATGACACAACTAATCAGAACACGTTCGAGGCTATAGACATTGAAATTACCGCGTGTTTAATACGTTTAAAGCATAAATCTAAATTTCACGCGATTATTTCTTTGTACATTGTGAAACTCTTAAATTATCTTAATCGAATAAATAATCCTAATGTAATAAAACATCTTGAAATAGACCTAGATATCTGAAACAGAAACTCGAAGGATAAGAAATCCTAAAAGGTACTAATCCTAAAATAACAAACTCCTAAATAATAAACAAGTGATAAAACCTGTTATAAATAATAAAGCTTACCTGGAATAATCAAATCCTAACTAATCGAAAATAAAATAAGGCAAGCAATTCTTAATCTTTCAAGTAATTTTTCCGAAAACACAGAAAGATAGAGAAATTAAAAAGACGCAGCACAAATTGCAGCACAATGAAAGTTTCAGAGCGATGAATACGATCGTATTAAACTAAATAATTTTCAAAAGTGAAATTACACTGAAACGTATATCGATGATATTTGTCATTTCTACGATCTGTTTCGCTTGATCGTGCTTCTTTTCTGATGTAAATTCAATTTATAATACGAACTAAGTTTCCTTTATTATTATTAGTCCTGCGTCTTTTTAATTCGTCACTTCTTTTATTTCAGAACAATGACGGGCTCCAAGATGCTGTTCGGATGTTTGGCGTTAATTGCTTTTCTGCATCCATTAGTTCACGTTTGTACTTCGAGTAGTACAGCTCAAGGTTTGTACTTCGAGTAGTACAGCTCAAGGTTTGTACTTCGAGTTGTCTTTTTCCATGCACTTCAAATTCCAATACGATCTGGTCACGTGGCCTTCGTACAATTTCGAAATTTTACCTGTTTGGTAATCGTCAATGAAAAAAGAAGTTATGCGTGACCTCAACACATTGAAACAATTTTTATGATTTTTTATTTGCCGGTTGGTCAGCAAGTTAATGGAAAAATTTCACTTAACTATTCGCGTTAATTTCTTCGGTTTAACTTTTGGGAAATGCTTCGTTAGCTTCGGGAATATTCCAACGATTCGTTTTACGTACAAAATAAGCATGATAAATATTACTTCACGGTAATGAAAACTATTGGCGTAATACCTAAGATAAACATGCAGAGACATTCTTAGAATTTCTAATGACACCTTTATAGATTTCTCGTTTAATATCGCTACTACATTTGAATCACTTTTACCTAACGGTGTCACATAGTCTCGTTGGAAATTTGTCAAATTCCTTAAAATGATCACTGAAAATTTTCCTAAATTTCCAAGAATTTATTTATCACGAGGTAAAGAAAATGTGTATTAGAAAGATGAGATCGAAGGTTTACCATTTTTTCAATTATGGCGAACGCAATATGTAATCAATGAAAATTTTATATTTTCACGTTGAAAGTTTCTTCAGATAATTATTATCCAGATGATGACTAACTCTTACGAATTAATGCGTTTCTGTAGGATAATCCGGTAGACTTGATCCGCTTTTTATATCGAAAGTTGAGCAATCGGTGACGCGTTCTTATACATCGAACCGCGAAAAGCAAAATTTCATATGATCTCACCAATTTCGGATGTCAGTCAAATCAGTCAAATAATAAGTTCGCGTTAATATACACGTTCGATTTTTGAAAAGCTTGTTCAATTTAATAAGAGTTTTGGTAACAGGCTTATGTTTTTAGACCTAATTGGTTGTTTTCATTTACAAGTACCTCGTGTTAAAGTACTCATAAAATGACATTAAAATCAGAAAACTAATAACTGAAAGATTATCATTTTTCCTCTGTGGTAGTTTACATATAACATAATGCAACTAACATGTCACGATTAATGCAAAATAAATAAATTACTAATATAGACATTTTTTTAGTAATTTGTATAATCGTGAAACGAATTGGACTTTCTAAAGGCAAATATTAAAGGAAACATGGAATTGATGCCAAATCTATCACAAATATTATTTATACTACTTATTTGCGCAGTTTGAAGCGAATCAAATTGATGAAGGTTTCTTTGTTACATGTTAATTTACATTTTAAAAGACATAACAGGCACGCTAATTAGTTTGCTTAAGATACTTTCGAGATACCAAGTTAGACGCGTTTCCATGAAATCATATCAATTTTACGATGATATTTTTCTATCAAGCATGCAATTATAACCGTATCGTTGATTAGTGCATACAATTATCCATGTACATTCGTCTTTCCGAGTACCGCGCTTCAATATTGCTAATTTCAAATTAGTACATTAATGTTCGTAAATGCTTGAAAATGCTATATAACTGTATCAGCTTCTGTTAAAGACATGTTATAGTAAAATCTCTATAAATTTGTAATATTTTTTAGACAATTTGAATTCATTATATTATACATCATACATTCTAGTCATTTCTAATTAAGTTACTTTTGCGATGTTTAATTACATTTTATGTATATTCTTATAACTCTCTCTGTTACGGCGCGTACGATGGTCCGTGCGCCGTCTGAAACTTTATACTATATACTGATCTACTACATACTATATCCTATAAACTGAATCCTTTGACGTAATCTTAATAGCTTGAAGGAATCTCTAACCCTGTAAGTGTTTTCGGTTTATGGATGGTCCTTAGAACAATGCTTAGGTTTATTGCGCACTCTTACAAATAACGGAGAAAGCGGGTAGTTATTTTTCCAATAAACAATGTCACCCACGAGCCACGTTGGTAGGAGGCTTCCTCCTCCTATCTTCATTCATTAACGTTGGCTATAATCAATGGGCGCCCTCACTTTCCTAACGAAAAGTGTGAACAACGAATCCGCGTTCTTCGTTCAGAAAGCACACCCACACTGAGATTTCCTCTCGTGGCGGCACACGAGAACGCAAATCTCACCACTCGAAACCAACTAGTGTCGGACGACGGCAGCGCAGTGGTTAGCGCCATAGAGTACAAACGTTCGGATCTCGGGTTCAAATCCCGGCGCCTCGTACTTTTCCAAAGTCCGATTTTTCTTCCACGACATCTAAATAAGAAGGAAATACAGCAGTACTACACCCCGGCAAGCGACATCTACAGCCAGCAGGCTACAATTATCACGGATATATGAAGGAAGACGGAGAAAAAGAAGAAAAAAAGTGTGTTTCGTCCAGAGCCTGCTAGTGGACTCATCAGTAAGGCTTACCTAGCAGGCTCATGCCTTAGACACAATGGAAGGAGGGGGAAACAAAGCTATGTACATGGCAGAGACATTGAAGACGGATTCCTCCCTCCCACGGCCGGACACTGTATCCAAGGCCGGTCGGATCTCCTACCCTCTCTTGCGACGTATCCCAGTGGAGCGGCCCCACTCTTAATCTAGTTTGGTGGGAAAGGTTCGCGTACACACCGTGTGTAAGAACTATTAAAAACCACACAGTGTATCGCGACTACCTTTCTACTACTTAACCCAAGTCCTATATTATCAGTCTTAGGTCCGAGGCGGCTCCTGTCACGTAAAGTTGGTACTTGGGTGGTAGTAAGAAGGCTGAGTCGTAACCCAACTACTTATTTTCCTTTATAAAACTTTATTATAAACACTTACAAAATAACACCGAACCGGAGAATAGGGGTTGTATGAGTACAGCAACTAGAAGAGGAACAAGAACTGCCGGAGCTGGGTGAAGTCTCGGTTTATATACGTTTTGGTTTTAGGATGTTGAGGGGCTAGGTGTAGGTTATGATGTAGAAAAGTGTCCGAAGGTCGGGGGTCCATATCCTATCTCTGATGTGGACGGAGGTGCGCCACAGCCTTGGTGTATGCTATGATGATAAGGTGGTGATGTGTCCAAAAGTGTTCGAAAGTCGACCGTCGATGTATTATCACTGATGTAGGTTGAGATGTGATTGATGTCACATACCCCCCTCTTTAGATTGATTTTGGTCCTCCAAAATCTTATTGTTTCCTCAGTATGGAGCGATGGAATTGGACTCTGACTGGCTCGACTTGTACTTGTTCTTCTTCGTCGTGGTATATGCTTTTGCTATTTCAACCTGTGAAGGTTGTTGGCTGGTTAAATTTCGACTACGATTAATAGGGATAATTTGCTAAGTTTGACGAAATGCCGCAGTATCACGTGTTGAATCTTTTGTAGACTTTCTAACAGCCTGTGATATAGAATGAGTTAGTGGTCTTTGAGTAATGGTTTTATACTATCTTGTTGTTTCTTTATAGTTTGATTGTTATCCAGTTGTTCCTTTGATACTTGCATTTCTTTGTTTTGTTTAGCAACTTCTAAAGCCTTTTCAGCATCTACAACTGGTTCTTTTTCCATGCATGTAATTTCTTCTTCAACCAGTACAACTGTGCTTTCCTCTATAGTTCGTGTTTTTGTGTCATTTAGTAAACTTTTCAATTCAATTTCCACAGTATCTGGAGCTTTGGATAGCGACTGACTGTCATCTTCTGCATTTTCAATGCCCCAATCATCAAAGATATCCTGAATGACACTTCTTTTGTTAGTTATGCGCACTTTATCTGCTTCACTTATAGATTTATTCCTTCCTTCTGTATTAGCAACATGTATAAGTACGACAATTTTATTATGAATAATTTTCTTTTCTACATTAATTTTATGTGAACTATCAAAAGATCAATCTTGCCATTTCCATTTGTTGTTTCTTGTTATTCTTTTCTTTAATATCAATGTCATCTGCAGTTTCTAGATCACTAATTACTCCTGAGGTAATAGGAGTTATAGAATCGTTTCTTGTCTTTGTATGATTTAATATGTCATAATTGTATTTCTGGCTACAATTTTCAGAAACTTCTTGGGCCACAATTTCTGTTGAAATTACTTCTATAATTGTTCCATCACTTTCTCGTGCTTAACCTATCGAATTAAATTCTTCATTTACAATTTCAGCGTTCTTCATTCCTTTTTGTTCTGCAGAAACATTTTTTTTTCTTCATTGGAATTTACAACAGCATCCTTTTCATGTACAGTTAAAACAATATTTTCTTCTGTACTTTCATTCATATCATTAATATATAGTAGTTTCTACAGTCAGTACCATTACTTCTGAACTACTATCAACTAGTTTAGACAAATCTGTGTCTGTATCCGTGACATGCAATGTTTGGGCTTTATCATCAAAAGTTTCACTAAGTGTTTTAATTAATGCTTGACACTGAGCATTAGTAACACTAACTGTATCTATATTTAACACTGTACAAACGTTGTGTTTCTCAATGTTTTGTTCACCCTCATTTGTATTAAATATTTCAACATCGTTCGTACTTTCTTTATCTAAAGATGTGTCACCTGCATATCTTGAATGATCTCCAATCTCAGTTGTATTCTCTGCTTGCTCTTCTTGAAATTTCTCATCTTTTTTTTTTTTTATATTGATCATTAATTTGTGGGTCCTTATTTATTATTTCTTGTTCTACTTCATTAATCGCAGCGTTCTTTATGCTCTCTGTCTCACTACTTTCCTTACTTTAAAAATTTTTTTTTGTTTTTATTTAAATCTGTTACATCACATTTATTTACTACTAAACCATCTTGAATTGTATTATCTGTACATTCCTGTGACTTATTTTTTTTTTGATTTTCTGGAATATCATGCACATTCTTTATAATATCAGTCGTTGATTCTGATATTAATGAAGAAGATACATCTACTTTTATCGATGATTCTACTTTATTAATGTCACTGTGCACTTCATCTAGTTGTTCCATAGTAAAACATCAAGATTGTTACAATTACTTAAGAAGTCATGGATTGTTATTTAAATATTTACTGCACTTTTCCATCAATGTAACCCTTTATGGCAGTTTGACATTCTACAGAACACCAATGCTGTATCAGTTTATATTTTTCTTCATCATGAAGTTTTATTATATCACCTAATTCTTCCTGATGTTTTTTTTTCTTTTTTTTCAATTTTCAAATAAGAGTGTGTTTTCTATGTGAATCTTTTAATTCTTGGTTCGCCTCAAGTAAGCGATTATTAACATCTTTGGAAAGTTTTTGGACGTTTTCCAGTTCTTTTCTAAGAAAATTATTTTGTTCGTTCATATCTTTTACTTTACCTTCAATTTCTACCCTACGCAATATTTCAAATTTATTTTCATTGACAAGGATCATTTTTCTTATTTTTCAAAATCCAGTTTCAATTTATTAGTTTCTTCTTCATATTTATATCCAAAATCACCCACTTTTTCATATTCACCCTTTAGTTCGTTTAGTTCACATTGAAGGGCAGATTATTTGTCCTTGTGGTTCAAGAACTACATTTTATCTCTTTTGCATCTTTAGCTCCAGCTTCACGTTCCTCCATTGAATTACTAACACATGAATTAAGTTTGGCCTTTTTTTTTTGTTCCAGCAAGTCAACTTCATATTTGTGACTTATGTTATTTCTTCTAATTTTATTGTTAGTTCTTCAATTTGTATTCCAAAAGATTGAACTCTTTTTACGTGCGTGTGTGTGTGTGTTTTTTTTTTTTTTGTAACTCGTCGAGTTGCAATTCTAATTTTTGCACTTCCTCCTTCATGTCCTCTATGTGCTTCTCGAACTCTTGTGTCGTCCTGTCTTTGTCGGAACATTCTACTTGAAGATCAGCGAGTTGATGCTCGGGATCGTAATTCAATTTTTGGTCGTTAGCAGTAATAAGCTCACGTAACTTCACTTTTGAACTTGATCTTGTTTGGTCTTGATTGTGTTTTCGTGGTGTTTGTGGTGTTCTAAAAGTAATCGTCACGTTGCTTGCATTTTTAGTGCACATTGATACACTGCACTCTGCACAGGCAATGCTTTTGTTGTCATGAAATTTCTCTAACTTTTCAGTAACAAAACCTTTTATTTTATTATTTAATTTTGGATCATGCGACCCTGGTGAAGATACATTATGTGTTCTCTTTACCTTTATTATGCACACGTTTTCCTTTTGCTCTCAATTTTTCGATCATCTTGTGCTGTTCTATATATTGTGTTCTTATGTTCTTCGCATATAAATCCTGTCGATTGATTTTATCTTTCAGTTGAGGTACATGTTTAATTCTTTACCTTTTTTTTTTTTTTTTATGAATTTCTTGATAATCTTTTAGAAGTTGCTCGTTATATTTGGAAAGCTTTCTCACTTCGTCTTCAGCTGTTTCCTAACGGGATTTTTCTTCTTCAAGTTTTTCTGTAATCATTTTTTCTAAACTTCTCCATTTATTCTGTTCTTCTTCGAGTAATTCATTACGTTTCGGTATCTGGCTATCTTTTCCTTTAAAACATTTTATTTTATCAGAGAGTTCTCCTATTTTCAAACTTGCTTCATTTAAGGTAACTTTATGAATTTCCGATTGATGCTTTAACATTTGATGTAAGTCTTCTATTGCTGTTTCACGTTCTTTCAACTGTTCATTAAATTCGTTGTTTAGCATATCCACTCGAGAAATTTCGAGTTCTTGAGCATCGTTTCTTCTTTTAGAAATTTGGCTTATTTTCTCTCGCTTGCTGCTACATGTTGCTGTCATTTTATCAACTTCTTTCTTCTTTTTTTTTCTTTTTTTTTTTTGAACTTAAAATCTTGATTTAAGGTTTGTGTTTCACTATATGATTTATTATTATTAACTAGTTCAACATTTTTTTTCGCGTGATTTTTATACTTATTTAAATAGTTTAACATGAGCAAATGCATCGTACGTCAGATATACCATTTTTAATAAATTGTCGCCTTTACAATTCGAGTTACCTCTGAACGAGTCGCATGATTGATCAATAAGCCATGAGTAATTATGCAAATTCAGTTTTTTTCATCTATTTATTTGAATATTATAACAAAGACTTTACATTGAATATTTTATTAAAATTGTAAGTTTTTCATAAACGCTTCAAAATCCACAGTCTATTGATCAACTCCTCTATCCTTTCTCTTTCTTCTCACTAAAATAGATAAATTCCTAATGTAGTTTGTGGATAATATTTTTTTTTTTCCTAAAGCAAATCACATTTATCATCTGATATATTTTTTGAAATAATTTCTGTCTGTACATTTTCTTCTTTTTCCTTACTCCTCTTTCTCCTTCTAATGAATTCTTTTTATTCCGTAAAATAGTTTTTGTATATTCAATTTTGTTAAGTGCAATCCTTATTTCTGATAACTTAGTTTTATTAGATAATTCTTGTGAATCTTCTACTACATCTTCCATATCATTTTGAGTGCGGCTTCTACCTTCAGTAAATTTAATATCTTGAACCGTATCATTAATTTCAATAGCTCTTTCGGTATCAAGTAAATCGCACTTATTATTTAATATACCTTTTGAATTGACTTCTGTCTCTGCAGTTTCTTCTTTTGTATCTTCTTCGAGTTTTCTTTGTTCTTCTAATCCACCCTTCTCATTTTGTAGGATCTTCCTTGTATCTTTATCTTTTTTAACTTCGACTTTATCCGATCTCCTGGTCTGCCTCTATGTTTCGCTTCATCAGTTGCTATTACACCCGTTACTGCATTATCATCTTCTACAGATTTATCGCTAACCTATCGTTAACCTATCGCTATCACTAGCTGTGTTCGTTAAAAGAACTTCCCTTCGTTGACGAGTATCAGTTGTTTCGTTTTCACTATCTGAAATTGATTTTTGTTTAACACCTCTTTTTTCTTCTTTGGCAAATTTATTTTCTACATTTTCCGATGCCTTTTGTTTATTAATTATTTCACACTTGTCTTCGATTAATTTCGTCTTTAAAGCGCTTCGCAAAATTTTATTTGTGTTTGATTGTCTGGTTTGATTATAAACAATTTCTTCAAATTTTGGCGAAGTAGCAGGCTTTGCAGCAACATTATAACGACTGCTCCGTTTACTACTATCTAACATAGATGGAGATGGATTCTTGTCATCTTTATTCTCTAAAGACTTCTCTTGTGTATTAGCATCTAAATTTCTCGACATAAGATCTGCTGAAGTTTTTGATTCTGTAGTGTCACACGCATTTTTCGCTGTCATCATTTGGTCTTCTTCTATAAGCAAATGTTCATTATTGTAAGCATTATCTCTTGCTTTTTGTATGGATTCTAATGATATATTTTGTTCAACGTTGTCTATTGATTTTGTATCATTTTCAGCAGTTGATTTACTAACTGCTTCTAATTCCTTCGTTTCAATTTGGTTTTCTTTATTTGTATCGCCGTCCAAAATATTTCTCATTGAAATATTATCCTTCTTGTTATGATCTTTTTCTGCTTCTCCTAAACTTTTACTTTTTTTGTCAAACCATTCTTGTAAATTTTGAGTATCTTGTGACGAAGATGGTAACAAATCATTATACAATACTGCAATATCTTCTTTCCTTCGTTTCACAGACTCTTTCTGGTATTCTGTTGAGCTATTGACATCAAACATTAAGTCTGTTTTAATGAAAATATAATCCTGTGAAGCGGTGTCAATTGATACTTTCTTTTCATAAGAATTTTCTACATTAGACTGCAATTCTTTTGAAAATTCTTTCAAAACCATTTCTTCATTTCCTACAGTAACGTCTGTTTTCTCCAAGCTTTTGTTCAAATTATTAGAAACTAAACTACCCTGATAACTCCGACTAGTCGCTGCTTTAATAGTCTCCTTTAACAGTTTTCTTAACTTGATTTCGTTCTGCTTCTGCATAGCGTCTAGTATGGCCCGAATACTTGGATCCACACCAGTAGCCATAGGGCTAACAGAAGATGTGTCTTCTGATTTTTTGCTCATAGTGGTTATTGTACTGTTGTTGGAGTCTGTACTAGCGAAGCTATTGTGACGAGTACGATAATATTTAAAAGAATCCAGTTCTTTACCTGAATATTCTTCTTTTCGTGACCAGTTACAGTTTTGGTGATGACCGTAGTCCGCTTTCCGTAGAAGTCGTTTTCACGCAAAGTGAGCTGATCTGCAGTCGATCGCATCCGAAATGCGTAATTTCGTTTTCTTGAAGTTGATGGATCCTGGCACGGATCGCCAAAATGTCACGTAAAATGGATACTTGGGTTGCGAGAGAAAAGAAAGCTGAGTCGTAGCCCAACTATTAATTCTCTTTTATCGAACTTTATTATGACTTTGGCACTTACAGTAGAATAACGTTGAACAGAGAAAGGGGTGTTGTACAAGAACAGCAACTAGAACGAGAACTCCCCGGGCTGGGTGAAGTCTCGGCTTATATACACCCTGGCTTGGGGATGTTGGGGGGTTTGGTGTGGATTCCAAGGAGTCCGAAAGTCGGGGTTGGGGCCTTATCTCTGATGGGGACTAAGATGCGTCGCGGCGTTGGCGTCCGACAGTCGGGAGTCGATGTCTTTTCTCTGAGAGGTAATTGGTGTCACACGGTCAACGGGACGAACTCTCCATCTAACAAAGGCATTAAGTAATCCTATAGCTCTCCTTAAAAGAAAGATTTGTAGCGGCACATGGCAGTAAACATTCCAACGGTTTCTGTCCCGTAGCTCGCCACACGCAGATCCTATTCTCCGGGCAGGATGTTTACCAGATGTCGACGCGTCTCCACAGTACGTGATTGGCTAGCCCGAGGACCGTCATAAACACTAATATCTAGTTACCTAAAATCCTTCAACAGATACACAATCTTTGTCCCAGTTACGGGAAGACAGGAGAGACCTATTTTTCCACGAACGACGTCTCCCACTAGCAACCCTCCCTCAAGGGCGGCTAGCATCCTTTTCTAACTACCGATATGGAGATTGGCCAATTAGCAGCAACGTCAATTTCCCTTACTTTCCGAACGTAGGATGTCCCCGACGAATCCGATGATCTCGTGTCCTTAGACACACCCCGTCATATTTTTCCTCTGGGGTATCACCGGGTCGGAAAGTCTCTCTCTCTTGCGGTCTCATCGACAAAAAAGGATTAACTCCTTACGGTCAGCGAATATTAACACAGAATCCGACTTAGATTTTTTGCGAGTGCGTACGACTACCGTCCCGTTGTCCGCGGATTCGTTATTGAACCTAGGATCATTGTCATTAGTCTCTCGAATATCTAATAACCACGGTTACTTGTCCGGTTCTATGGTAATCGTATTTGCACTAGTCAATGTCTTCTCTATTGCATAACGACAACGTGTAACCCAAACGAAGATTCGTTTCACGCCCCTAACCCTAATTCTAATGTAAACCCGACGTATATATATATATATAAATAAATAAATAATTATAAATTAATATTACCTATTATTAATAATAATTTAATTATATATCTCAAGATAATAAAACATTTATAATTTATATTAATTTTTATATATAAATATTTAATTATATATAATGCATTTTTTTCAATTTAAAGTTAAAATATTTATATTTATATTTTAATTTTTTTATAAAATTAAATATATGTATAAAGATTTTAAAATTAATATATTTAAAATTAATAATTATATATTAATATATACTTATATACAAGATAATTCAATTTTTATCAATTTTATTAAAAAATTTTATTTTATTACGTTAAATATTTATAAATTATTTTAATTTAATTAACTAATTAAATTATTATTAATTAATTATAATAGCAATATTTATAATAGTAGTGTTAATTTTTTATTTTTATATTTTAAAATATATATATAATGTACGTATCCATTATGTATTTCCAATGTACGTACAGCAGATACTCACAGGAAAAACCAACGAGACTAATAATGAAATCAACGAATTAGAAAAAAAGAGCTATAGACAAATATCTTATAATATACCGTGGCATAATCTGCAATTTATTATAAAATAATTGATCCGAGCAGTATCAATTATAAAAGAAGATGGCTGAATATGATAGACACTGTCGAATACTAATCAAATATAATCATTTAGTTAATCTTTAAGATTTAAGTTAAGATACATCTTGGAGGAATCAATAAGTCTTTCGCTAATAGCCTAATAGATCTCTTGATAGATCAAACGAAGAAATACCTAACCGCGATTACAGCCAATTGGTACATATTATTCGATACATAATTAATATTTGTATCACGTACAGCGATGCAAGTGGTATTGAAGAAAATAGCCATTTTATGTTACAACTATAACGAGTAAATTTACTCGTTTAACTTGAGAGAAATTAAAAAGGTACCTGACTTTTAAATAAGCATTAAATAAGAAATTTAAATATCGCAGACGGTGATGTAGGTGTTATTCAAGAAAAGAGAACATTTTATTTTGTAATTAGCACGAGTAAATGAACGAATATCGATAATATAATATAATGATTAATATGAATTTTATCTGGCTGATTATTTAAATACCATAACATATTTCACAGTAACGTCATCGACTGCCGTTAGGCTCTTTTCCCTTTTTGTTCAAACTAATTGATAGTCGAAAACTAGTATCAAGGAGGTGTGAATTTAGTCTTAGTTTGTAGAAACTATTAAAATGATAAAAATGGATAGCGTATTAAATCGTCGAAGGCGCCAATTTACGATAAAAATTAAGAAATTGTTCAATTTGATTTTGTTATCATGGAAAACCCGTCCTTTGCTATGTCAAGAGATCGTTAACGTTTGATTGACATCTCGACACCTTGTCAAGATATATAAGGAACGCGGAAGTCGCGCGCGAGCTCTTTCGTGCCTGAAATTCCGGACAGTGAACATCCAAGAAGAATTTAAATATAAGGTAAATAAAAAAAAATATCAAATAACAACATTGTAACTAGAAATTTATAACGTCTAAGCCATTAATTTACAATACTTGAGAAATTAATTTATAATATTTAAGCTATTAATTTATAACATTTAAGCCATTAATATATAACATATAAGCAATTAATTTATAACGTCTAAACTATTAATTTATAACATTTGTTGAGATATGTATAATTTTCTGTGTTGGACTGGGTTAAATGTGTAGTAGAGATACTTGTATGTGAATATCAGCGTGTGGATGTATGTGTGTGCGCGGCGTCTCGAAAACAGATGAATGTAAACTGTTCAGTCGGTTAACAGTCGGGTATAGAAGAAAGTGCTGAGACGCGTGCAAGTGTGTATCGATGAATATATAAGAAATCGTCCATGAAATAAATATATTACTATTTTAAAATTAATCCTCAGTATAAATTTAGTGTTCTTATAACATTATTTCGACTTCAAAGATCCACAATTCTCAACAACATTTGTGCTATTAATTTATAACATTTAAGTTATTAATTTACAACATCTAAGCCATTAATTTACAACATTTGAACTGTTATTTTATACATTTAAGTTATTAATTTATAACATTTAGGCTATTAATTTACAACATCTTAGCCATTAATTTACAATACTTGAACTATTATTTTATACATTTAAGCCATTAATTTATAACATTTAAACTATTAATTTATAACATTTAAGCCATTAATTTATAACATTTAAGCTATTAATTTTCAACATCTAAGCCAATAATGTACAACATTTAAACTGTTATTTTACACATTTAAACTATTAATTTATAACATTTAAGCTATTCATTTATACCTTCTAAGCCATTAATTTATAACATTTAAGCCATTAATCTAAAACAATTACATCATTAATTCTTAACAGTTATACCAATAATTTATAACAACATTTTCCCATTAATTCAATGTAATTATGCTCTTAATTTATAACAGTTGTACCCTTAATCGGAAGTAACTCTACATTCATTGATTTTAATCAATACCATAAATTCGTAGTGAGTGAATTAAAGATTTATTTTGCTTTATTTTATTAACGAAATCTATCAAGTCTTTGAAGTGCTATTTCATTTCCATATAGCATTATATTTTAACTCTGAATACAGTATTCAATTTCCAATTTCACTATTTCGTATAAAATCTGTGGTAACACAGAGTGTCGATGTATGTGTCACGTAAAATAACAAAATAAAAAAGGAATTTGAGGTAAAAAATAAAAAAAGAAAACTTTATTTTTTTTCTAACATCAATACACTTTACAATCTACTTCCGAACTCTAGGCGTGACTTTCTAAGACGTCAGACTTTCGATCGGATCCGATTACTTTCTTTTGTCATCCCTCAATATCCCCACCGTCCATGCATTTGCTAGGCGTCCGCGATCGTTGCCACGTGCTCTTTCTTCTAGAACCTTCGGTGGAAGGACCGTTGGGATGTTGATGGTTCATTAGGCACTTCAGCGATATACATTGTCGCCGAGTGCTTTATCTCTATCGTCAGTCCGTCGGATTTGAAGTACGCCGGTCGTGACATATGTAACGATATATGGTATAACGTTATAACGTATTACTTTACATGATATAACTTTATAACGTATTACGTTATATGGTATGACGTTATAACGTATTACGTTATATGAGATGACGTTATAACGTATTACGTTATATGTTATAACGTTATAACGCATTACGTTATATGTTATAACGTTATAACGTAATACGTTATATGGTATGACGTTATAAAGTATTACGTTATATGGGATGATGTTATATCGTAATACATCATATGGTATGCCGTTATAACGTATTAGGTTAAATGGTATGACGTTATAACGTATTACGTTTTATGGGATGACGTTATAACGTATTACGTTATATGGTATAACGTTATAACGTAATACGTTATATGGTATGACGGTATAACGTATTACGTTATATGGGACGACTTGTTTCTGTCTGGAGATTGATTCCTAATACAACGTGTGTCCCATTATATCAGCATCTCCAAAGTACAATTCTATGTGATTTCTAGGGAGAACAATACAACCGATCCACACCTTCGTCAGGCAAAACGTTTATCCCGTGACCGTGGCTACGTTCGGCGACCAGTTGTCACCTCGAACCCACTTTCGCTTTCACAAATGTCAAACAATTACAAATGACAATTGCTTAATTACAGTTATGATAAAATCTAGGCTAAAGCATTAGAAGGCTTCCTCAAAATTGCAAAGGGAAGGCTCCGGTTTTCCTTTCATCTCCGACATATATAATAATCTGTTAATAGCAGCGTTCTCTTCAAGTTAACTACCCTCATTATCCCAAAAGAAATAAGGGATTGAACGATTCGTGGCGTCGATTAGTCAATCGTAACGGGAATTTACGATTCCCGTTGGCGCACTTTCTCGAGATCGCGTCTCCCCACGAACGTGCGAATTTACATATTTAACAATATATATATGGCGGGTTAATGTTGAAATTTTGGGTGTTTGGGCGTTAATTTTAGTTTCTTTACATTTTTTTTCCTTTAGGAATACCTGCACTTTATCATTTATGGAAGTTTTGTTAACAGAAACGAAAAATTTAGAAAAGATATGTATAATCAAGGAATCTCAGGATAGCACACTTAGACTGCAGATTTTTCTGTATGCAAAAGTAAGTCAAAGGAAGAGGATGAAGTTTTCTTGTATAAGGCTTTGTTTCTGCTTGAGCTAGCTTACAATGAAATACGTTCAGTGTGACAGAGTATCGACAACTATTTCAAACTTTAGCTTTAAATACAAAAAGTTTACGCGCAAAAATAAGCTGAAGAAAAGAAAAATGTTTTTTTTCTTGTTTGACGTCTTATCCTGTCTGGCGGTATGGAATTATTCTGGAAAAGCCTGTATATGTACAGAGTATATAAAAAATACACTTATTTGACCGGACCACCCTAATTCTACAACTCTGGATGATACAGTTTTACAAACGTCTACTTATCGCGAGGACCAACTTGCCAACTTTTCAAAATAAGCTATGAGTCGCAATTGAACCGTTTTCTGGAGAAATGACGTTGAAATTTCATTGGGTCTTACATCGAGATTATTCGCAACAAGTTTATATTTCGCAGTCAGGTAGAAAGTAAGCAATGTGACATCAACGAGAAAACAACAAGTTTTCGTTAGCAGGTGGGATAGCCCGTGATAAACAGAATGGAGCAATCAGCGTGATTTCACATTATTACAGAATTATCTACTGCGTGAAAAAAGACGTTCAAACAAAGATTCTGATTTTATTAGCTTTCTTTTAGAATAAATAGAAAATAAAATTTGTAAATAACAATTAATCTCATTATTTTAAATAATATATCTAAACTTGTTGAAATTGCAAATAATTTATTTCTGTCTTTTAACATTTAAACAATTATTTAAATGAAAATTTATTTAATAGTGCCCAGTATTGCGCGCAACACATTTTTGGAACAACGAACAATTCGATAGTCGGTAATAGAGATAGATGGCAAAATAATTGGATTTATTGATAAAATGAGGATTAAATTGATTAAAAAAAGTAAATTGATTAAAATGTATACAAATCCTACATATACAAGAATAATATCTTGCACATCATGGTATCCAAATATACTTTCCCAGTAAAGTTCCATTTGATCCTCGTGCTAAGTAGCATACGGTGCCAGCAAACGTCAATTTTTACAAAATTTTGCGTGAATCAATCGATCCAGAGGCTCCGATCCTCCGAAATCACGCTAGTGGACACTTATACGCCCTGACACTTTTTATACATGCTGTACATAAAAATATATGTATCGAAACTGTTGTTATTTCTATACTCAGAGGTAAGATCAGAGTAGTTATTATTTTATTGAATGGATAAATCTATTACACCGTTCTGAGCCAAAAAAAGCCTTTATTGCACACGCTTACAAAAACTAGGGATAAAAACAAAAAAGCATCTTAAGCCTATCGATTAAATCTATCGATTGTAACTAGCATCATCCTCTAGTTACTATTTCTTATCACTAACGCATCTGCATATGGATGGCGAGCACGAACTCACGTTGTCATTTTCAACAGAAACTTTGATACAAAGTACTCAGATTTGTGTATAAATACATTACGGTTGAAAAATTGTTGAATATTTACTACTGTATCTGTTATACTTGATCGTTAACACCTATTTTTTGCGCCTGCCTAACTTACTATCCTCAAAACGTTATCAGATTATACATTTTGTTCGGCTGATAAAATGGAATTTCTTGGAATTTAGAGCTCCCTTTACATTCACTTGTTATACGAGTATTTTGCTCGTTCACCAGCCGTTCACTCATTTTATTTTGCAATCGTGACAATTTGATGCTGCTTCTCCACTCTGTATAACGTGTTACCTACAAACACCGATATGTATATAATCTGATGCATTAATTACTATACGATACACCATGAGAACGTTAATACACGCAAAACGAAATAGATAAACAGTATCTGCTAAAATTATAGCTATAATATATAATATAATATATAATATAATATAATATAATATAATATAATATATTTTTGTTACAGTCGACTTCTCCAAAAGTCAATAGCTTGTCTTGTTATTGGCACGTACCGTAAACACTCGACTAATTGCGTATTTCTTAAAGCTATATTTCCCCTCTTTACAACTTTTTTACGAGATTAGTTTGAAATCAGCCCAATTGATAAACCATTTCAATTTTCAATCTCCTATATTCAAAATTTATTATAATCAATTCTATTTTAGTTTTTGCTATCAAAGGAACATAAATTGGAAGTTGAAACAAAAAACATGGGTTCTAATTAAATATTACTATCTGCTTCTATTCTTAATCGTTACGAATTATTTATACATTATTACCAATTATCAATTGTTTATTATACATTGCTCGTTGCATTCACCCTATTACCCCTACACTTCCGTATCATCAACCATATTGCTATCTTCGAATAATTTTCCTCAAACGCAAAATCTCCCACGTACCTAACCTTTTAATTTCAAAGCTAATTAATTCACGGACATCTTCGATCTTTAACAAGCGTGTATCCTACCAATGATTAGCAGTTACTCTTCATTAATTCATTAATTCATTGATTCAATCTGTAACGTTTCGAGTATGTACATCGCATGTCGTATCATTGTATCGGTATTGTATCTGTTGATTCGAAAGATAGCTGGTTACTCAGGTGGCTAAATTGATCTCGCCATAGACGAAACTTATTTGTGTATCCATCTATGTATATATAAAAGATATACACAAGCAAACAGATAAGGCAATCGAGAATCAATGGATTCAATAGCCGGTAAATATTTACAAAAAAAGGAGATACCGCCGATTTTGACATTTTTTAAATATTTTGTTAATGTTATCAGTTTGAGTAAGATTTTATTCGAGGATTGCCGTTCATTAAAAAGTTAATATCAAAAAAGTTCAATGAGTCATTTGCATTTAAGAGAGTGTACTTAGTCAGATTCTTAGTAAACACTTATCCAACAGCCGATCGTTTAGTAATTTTCGATTCGATTATTCGTGTTCGTTTTTTCGTGTTCGATAACGTTTTGCAGAAGAAGATTCGATTCAATGTTTGTAATATGTCGTGTATACAATTTTAATAATTACATTCGATAATTGCACAAAAATCGGGACTGAAACGTTACAATTATGGAGACGTAGGAACGACTCTATTCCTCAAAATTGACAACGCGAATGAAAGAGAAAGAGAGCCTCGTTAAAGACTGGCGATAAGTTGAAAGATTCTTATTTGCGATTTTTGATCAATGAAATTTTTGCTAATATGTTTCTCGCGTTTTACTGGTTAAAATGACACCAAACACGATAAAATTTGGAACATATTTGCTTACTTAATAATTGATAATTAAATATTATTCATATTATATCATGTTTGATCTTATTTTAGTCGGGGAAATCCTACAAATGCGTTAGTGGAAATTTAATTTTAAAAAGCCTAAAATAAGGCAATTTTCAGTTTTGAATGATTACTCGGACACATTGTCTCAACGATAACTGATAATATTGGATCATGTTACACTGCTCGATCGCAATGGACCGCCAAATTTCCGCGATACCTCAGGGAAATCTGTCCTTCTCAAAGTGGACACGACGGCTGTGTAACTACGTAGAGGACTTTTTCGTGCAATTATCGAATGTTTGTACTAACCGTTTAATTTTTTGTTCCAAAATTCTTATTCTTTATATTAGATGAATAATTCAAATATCTCACTGTGAAGTACCTGTGTTATTATTGATTGGTGTTTTATAATTATATTAAACAACGAATACTGAATAACGAAGTATTTTTCGGTTAAGGATTTCTTTCGTTATTCATAATTAATAATTATTATACATAGCAATTTCGACAAAGTAACGAAGATGTAGAGTCGAATTCGAATACGATAAGTAGTCACAGAAAATTTATCTTTTCTCCAATTGATTGCGTCTCCTAGTTTAATGGTGTTTTATAAACGGGCCGCTTATCTTGAAAATGGTAAATCCATTTTCCTTTGTTTCGGAATATTGAAACATTACGTTCGATTGGACTATTTTACTACGTTTTATGACCTTGAGTGACCTTAAATGACCGCGATATTTAAATCCGTCTTCAAAAGAGCAACAATGGGACAAATAGGTATTCAAAACTACACGGCTACACTTTAAAAAAAAAAACGAAGCCTATTAAAGTGTTCTTTAAAACTCGTAAACGCGTCCATCTGAGAAAAACTTTTTCCATCGCGTAATAGCCTCCTCGAAACCAAACAACTTTTGTTTCAAACATTTCCCTGCGTCTCAAAAAATTGAAAGAATTATTCAGGTGGTTTGCTGTTGAAGACTCAGCCTGTATATCCCCAAAATTCCATGTAGTTCTGATTGTTAGGCAAACTGATATTGTAATCTAACACGAGTCAACCTCATCAAGGGGCGAGAGGGAGGGGGTGTCAATAGACTAAACACAGAAGTATTCGCCTCTATATGTACCTCTATTCGCTATTTTGAACATGAACAGAAAGATAACAGTACGGAGTGGGTGAGAAAAGCATTAAGAATTTTGATCCAGCATTTTTTAATCTCTTTATTGTGACATGAAAACTACGGAAAAAGTAATTTAAAAAAGCGACCAGATATCAATGACCTACGAAAAAGATAAAATTCATCCGGACAGAAAGAAGGAAGAAAACTATTTAACGTTTCATCAGAGAAAAAGAATCGAGGAAAAGGCTTGGTTATTGATCTTGTGAGACAGGAACGTCATAAATGCTAGTATAGGTAATCTTGCAGAAGTTGTTAAGAATCTTTATCGTAGTTTGGTATGAAAAATATCGAATAATTTGGATTTCGAATCACATACAAATTAAGATGCAGGGGAGAGTCGCACGGTACCTTGTGCTAGAGTTGATAAAAGTGAAAATTTACAAAGTGACTTTATAGCACAAATGGAACTTGATAAAAGTAGGAAAATTAATTTTATGAAATTCAATAATACGAATTGACGAATTAACAATGTGCAAGAATAGTAATGTCGGAATTTGTAGGAAACGAAAAATTGTCGTCCAGTACCGATCAATTATTTAATTATTTGATCTTTTGCTCTAAATGGTTAATAATGTTTTAAAAAGTCCTCTAGATGTCAGTATACATATTCTTATTCAAATTTGATTATTATGTATATCGTATGGAAAATACTTAATATTTTCTTGATCTGCGCATTCGACGTGTGCCCAGACTTCACATTCGTCGTTTTTGAAACATTGAAAGCTTCAGTGACCTGTCTTTGGGCCATTTTATTTTTGAAGAGTAGCTTCGAAGCCCCCATTCATGTTCTCCTCTGACCATTTCTCTCTTTTCTGTTTTGGACTTTCAAACATTTTTCTATGGGAAAAGGTAGAAGAAAAATTAAACGGACACCTTCTAATTTAGTCTCAGTTGCCAAAATATTGAACTTACAGGTAAAAGAAATTCGGTCTATGACTAAATCATCGGTATTGGACGACAAATACGTTGAACAAATACGTTTTAGATTATAATGTATATAATATACAAAGGAAATTATAAAAGTGGGGCAAATAACTAGTAATTACACTTAATAAATTAGATATAGTATACATTAAAAAACATTTTACTTACCTGAAAAACAACATGTCAACTCTAGAAAATAATTTTTAATTTTCGAAATATCAATGTATATGTTTGACATATCAGATCAATATGGCTCCGAAATATGTTACACGGAATTGTTCATTTTCATTTGTTTGTTCCCATAAAAGCGCTAATATCTGGTGAAAAATCCTATGTATTTAGAAATTAACAGAAGTGTTAAGTGAGCTGTTATTTTGCCCGCATCGTATTTCTTACATGTAATGCCTGTTACACGTTTTATCTTTAAAATAGCAAACTCATTATTTACTCGAGATTTATTCCTAGCGCACGAATATTTTTCAATAGAGCGATGCAAAGTTTTACTGTATCTCGGATCATCACAAGTTAATCAAAATCTTGAGGATTCGATTTCACCTGCTCAAAGTGACTTTTGCAGGCAAAAGAAATTGTTCCTCGGATACTTTAATATTTTTTACTAAATTTCATCAAAAATAGAATTTTATTTGCTAATAGAAGATAACTATGTTTTGGTACTCCTACAGAACAATATCACGACATTCGCTAAAATTACAAATATTGTACAGTATATTCACTACAAGGCTAATTGAAATAGCTTGTAATCCAACATATAAGAATGCTACTTGCAAAGTATTTTTGCTAGTAACAGTTTAAAGTAGAGAGATATTCCTAAAAAATCATATATTTTATACATATATGTACGTAGTATATACAGTGGATATAACTATGTTTCTGAATTTATAAAATAACAATTGTCTTGTAATACGTAAAAATCTCGAGAAGATTTAAATAAAAATTTTGATTATTTGTTTGAAAATAATTTATTATTTGCACTGAAATGTTACATCTCGAATGCACTGTACTTTGTTACGCGATTCGTTCCTGCACAATTTTTTCAGCAAGCTATCTACATAAACAATACATGATAAAAACGAAATTAGGTATATTAGTTCCACCAGTATTTTAATTCAAATTAATAATTTACTGAAGAACATTTATTAACACGTTGACTACCACGACACCCGCATTCGGGTGTCAGCAAAGTTTCTGGTCAGGCCGCGTAACCCATATTCGGGTGTCGCTTATTTGACTACTTGCTAAGGATCGTCGTAGGTATTTGAAAAGATATTTCATAATAATAAAACTGTTGAATTGTTATAAAATAAAAATACGTTGTAATACGTTGTAAATAAAAATTGTTATAAAATAAAAAATATAAAATAAAAATAAAATAAAAAAAAACATTCTATACATAGCTGAGGTTGGTCGGGACAATTTGGACAAGAAGTTGTTGTTTTCTTCAAATTCTTTTGTGCCTTTGTTCGGTCCATTCGACGTCTTTTACTTGCATAACATAGTTTGCACGCGCGTCTAATGCTTCTTCCGGAATCATTTTTCCGAACGGCGATATTGTGCTGACTCTGTCGAAGACAAGGATTCTTCGTATTTTTAGACAACCCTAATAATTTTGCAACTAGTAATTGTCTAAATATTCCAATATTTATATTTTTCCTTGTTGCAATTTTGTGAACCGTCAAAGCGTTTACAACAGAAATTCCCAGAAGGAATTGAATGCCACGTTTTCTGTACCATTTGATTCCTTTTCTAATTGTGGTGGCATAAGAAACCATTTGATCGGAATAATCTATACCACACTTTCCTTCATTATATTCAACGATAGATAGTGGTTTTAATGTTGCGAACAAATGAAACGAAGGATCATTCTTGAGATCACCACTTGAGCGACTCGTATTACTAAAACATCGATGGGGAGCACCTAGCAGAAAACGCTCGGTACTGCTGTACGCGTGGCCTGACGCAGTTTTTTTTGAAAACACGCGTGGCAGTCAATGTGTTAATAAACTATTAAACTACATGTCGTGAAGAAGTATCCCCTTTATGAACATTTATTAATAGCTCTAGAGTTGATAATATTAGCTTGAGGAAGTTCTGTATGTACGTGTAATTGATAGTACTCGCGTACACCTGTGCGTGTAAAACGTTTCAAGTTAATAAAGAGAACATGATACACGTGGAATAGGTATGAATAAAAATTACAAGAAGCCGGAGAATATTCTAAAACATATGCCATGATAAAATATAAATTGTAAAGAGTTATAGATCATGTTATTATATATTAAAATTATGCTTAACAAGCAGATATTAGCGTAAATATGACGCTGCGTTAATTAAATCCAACAATATTGAGAAAAGAACAAATTGAACAATACCTAGAAATAATTTAGAAAAACAATGTTAGATCAATTTCAAATTGGGTTTTCTTTACTCGATGTCAAACTTAACTCTTATTCGTCTTTTGCATAAACTCTTTTCGTGATATGAAACTTTAGAGTTGACATGCTGCTGGTATTAATTGCACACGCAGAATAAGATTTTCCAAATTGAACCGAAACGATTTAGACAGAAAAATGTAATACTTTCAATATTCATAACAATTATTTATGCATTCCGCATATAAACCTACCGAATATTTATTACTTACTTTTAGCTCAAAAATATTTGATATACTACTACCAAGCAAATATTAGATTGAAGAGGAAATCATACATGAAAGATGTCACTTTTTTTAATAAAAAGTTCGTTCTCATCAAAGTTTCTGGCAATTTATTACATACCTGTATACAAAGTGGATTACTTTGTAACACAACTGGAAAGTAACTTTCTTTAGTAATGATTTGCGTAATAAATTACGCAAAAAGTAAAAAGAAGATTATATTTTAAATCATATTCTAAGAATAACTGTATTTTAAACGTGATTTCAAAAGAATTTTGAATTTAAAAATTCGTCAAAAGTACATACGTACTTACTACTTCGACACGATCTAGGCTAATTATGTGTTCTAATGTTTATACATCTTGATAGTAGCTGTATTCAAAGAGCGCGTCGAATCTTTTTATAGTATTTGCCTTTTGATGTATTAAAAGTATCATTAGAGATATTCTTCTTATTATCGCAAATATGTATAGTTCTGCTCATTGCATCGACAAGTGAACGGATTTTAAGCTTCCTATTCTTTTACATTTTCAATATTTCCAGAGTTATTTGTTTTCAGAATAAAAAAATATTAATTCCTGCCACTTTTGAGAGAAATTGTTTAGAAGTGTATCCTGTTTATCTCGAATCGCTCAAATATATCGGGGAAAAAATGAATGATACAAAAATCGAATGACATCGAAAGGGATATACTATTATATTCGTGTGTATTTACTTTGCGTGTATTGTCTTAACATGAAATCTCTTGCGTGTTAAAATATTTCAGTGGATATCTCCATTTTTTGTTACATAATCACGCAGCTGACGTTCAGACATCTCTAAAATACTAGAAACTTGCGTCTTTCGCACCATCCGCTATCGTAATAGAAACTTTCAAATTCGACAGAGCAATACAAAGCACGCGAAAAGTGACTGACCAAAAAAGAACTGAATGTTTTGACGACATTACGAAACTGCAGCCTTGTATTTCAGCAATATCATACCAGCAATAACAAATTTTGAGAAATATCTTTATGTTCTATTCCCGTGGCGTACTTTGGATAACGCTAATCCCGGCGACACACTAAATTTTGAAATCCATACGACTGATTCTACAGAAGCGGGGATTCTACAGCAGCGATTTCGCTTGCACAGTTGTTCATTTAATTTGTGAATTGTAAGAAACCTCAAGTATGTCAGAGGACATAGTGATATTGCTACAAAAGCGACTAGACAAATAGAGAGCTACATGTGATTTTATCGTATTTTTTTAACCCTTTCGCTTCGGCAATCCAGTCCGCCGAAGTACTGTCACTGAACGGAAACGCGCGCCAGAAATACGCACAGTGTGCGTGGCTACTGTATATACGTTTTCCTAAGTCTTAAATAATAATAATTCTTGTAAGAACCGTATACGAAATATCGTTTCACTGTCAATGGATTTAGTAGATTTTTTAGCACGAAACAATATACGATTTTGATGTTGTTTCAAGAACGAGTAACTTAAAGAAGTGATTAATCCAGTATGTCAATAAAATCAAGGGAAAATGTTCTGTCGATAACGAAAAAATATATTAATGACCACAGATAGCATTTGTATATGCATCATTTTTGTCAAATTTTGTCTTCCAAACACAACTTTTTAATATTCCTATTTTATCTACTTTTGCTAAAATACATTAAACACATTTCAATACTAAACTAAAGATCTTTAAACTTAAAAATGACTTTTGCTTATTCCCATGTCACAAACAATTGGCTTTAATAATTATCGATCAATACTCTCTTATTCGTAAGCACATCAGCATATTCGATCCATGCAAATTCACGTAAAATGTTACTACTTCCTGCCTTTCGTTACATGTATCTTAATAAATTGTATCTTATTAAATCTTAATAAATAGGAGTCTTAATAAAAAGAAGTTACTTTTTACGTAGACCAAACCTAGTTCTATTATTAAGCGCGTAAGCAGATAAGATGAAGATCAAATAGAGGCAAAGCTAAAAAATAACGACTATATATTTTCATGTTTCAGCGTTGAAAACTTATGTGGGTGAAACGCTAGAATTGACTGGAGTTCTTCGACAAGAAATGGGCACTTGTCTTTGCCTAGACAGCAACAATGTGCCTCCGACAGTCAGCAAACGTTACTCTCTACAAGTTCACTGTATGTATTATTAAGCGCTTGTCATAGAGTTATTATACAAATATATTTGCAATTATCATTCTTATATATTATACAAGGTGAATCAGAACACGTGGAAAATATGGCAGAGGTTGATTCTGAATACTGAAATAAGAAGAAAATTTTATATAACATAATATGCCTAATATGCCCATACGTTCCGCTTATAGCTTATTTTGCGATGCTAAACATTACACAGATGAACGATTTCTTGGAAAATAGATAAATCGTGCTGGCCTTATTTCCGGACCAATACGCTCTTCGGATCCGAATCCGTTCGATTATTAAATACGGGGGCGTTTAAAATCTCTTACTTATAAAACGTTAGTTGACGTGACGATCAAAATTTTCGACAAATTCGTGTAAGCTGTTCGAACAAGATGGACGATCTATGACGCGACGCATTCGCGTTTCCGTAGAAACTGGAACTGGTCGATTCGAGTAATTTCTCTAAAGATAGGTAAGAAAGTACTGTGACACAAAGCAAGCGTCTACTCGAAAACGTTTATACGAAATTTTCTTCTTATTTTAATGCGCTGAATCAGCCCCTGCTTGCCTGGAAGCCGTACTTTCCACATGTCTCGAACTCTATCATACCGATCCACTAGGTAAACAAAATAAAAGCCTGCCAAGCACTGTGGCGGCACGGGCCACGGAACTTTTCAACGGCTCCGGATGCAAAGCGCGACGCCGCCAAAGCGCAACACCGACGTGCCCAATGTACCATCGATATCTTCACACTCTTTCCGCCGAATTCTCGGAAGAGCATACGCGTGCCAGCACTGGGCTACGATATCGATGGGCTACGAAGGGAAGAATCTGCGCGATCCGAAACAAAAGCACAGGCAGTCTGTCTTACGCCATTAAATGTGTAACTCCTCGGTATTATTTGCATAGCAACGCGTCGAATGATCTCTCGGTGTCTATCGTTATTTGTTAGTTGTTACCAATTGTCTGTTAAGTGTAATTGTTAATTGTTAATTGTTAACTCTGATTGTTGATTAGTTCTAAATAAACTATTGTTCGTTAAAAACACCAAGAGTAGTTCCTTACGCACCTATCACCATACCACCTCAGCACGAACGCCGTATAGATTGTTTTCACCTGTTCGATTCGTGCTAGATTTGACTAAAATACTCATGCGAAGTTATTGAAAATATAAAATCCGAATTAACATCCAGTTTTCAACAACCTGTCTAAAGATACCGCTCACAAACAAGCTATCATTTCTTGAAACAAATATATAAGATTTATTTACGTTATCAATTTTGTCGTGTGTCGAAATACAGCCCACTCAAAACATTCTATGGACCAAACGAAAAAATTGTTGACATTGATTGTCAACAAGTCCTACAAACTAGGATCTTTCATATTTCTTTCGCTTTTGATAATTAGGCACAACCTCCCGCTAGCCGATGAGTCATTCTGCTATATTTGGCTTATCCTTTGTTATTATACAAATTACTGCCATTGTTCACGGCTGATCTACTAATTCGTTTGGTGACTAGACACTACGTTAGATATTTTAATCAAATAAACTCATAATTGTATCGATAAAATACTTCCTATCAGTACAATATATGATCCAAAATTTAAACATCCTGCTTCAGGGCGACATATCCAGTGAATTAACGGCGCCTGAACAATCCCTTAAAACGGGTAAATCTATAACTTTATTATCTAATTTCAACCTAATATCCACAAACTGATCAACATAATTTCACTATGCCCAAAAAGAATCGCCTTGCAAATGATATCGATATTTACGACATTTTTTTGCTATATTAATATAGTATTATTTGTTATAGATCCAGACCACCGACCTCGACCAGGGCTATCAAAATTCGCCTTCGTCATGGCCAATAACCAATATAATATTAACTACGATAGAAACTGTCATTGTTAATTTAACACTAGCTATCGCTGCTATAATACGAATAGCCTGTATACATATTAAATAAACTGTAATAAATAACTTATTATTTTTAAATACACCCTGTCTTATTTATCTACACCTTCCTTTGTCTTACGTCCACCTTGACCTACGCATTGTCACGTAAAATTCGTGATAAAAAAGGATTTTTGCAATCCACTAGCGATAAAAAGTTCGCGTACAAGGTAAATAGCGGGCAAAAGAACGGTATAAAGCATAGAGTGTAGAGTATAGTAGCATTGCAGAAAAAGAAAAATCAACAGCTTGCTCGGTCATTGCGCAGCAACAGATCGAGCAACGATACAAATGATCATGGAAGTGCGTTTCTGCTTCCCGGTCTGTTCGAACTATGATGATTTGTCTTTCTGATCTTTCCGACTCGACCGTTGCACCGTTCACTCGACCATCGACCATAAATTGTTTCGAATTTTCTAGAGAACGGACACTTGAAACTACGTGCTTGCGGTACATTCGATAGCCAGAACAGAGGGATCCTTCGTGAGCCTGTTTTCGTCCTGCGAGACGAGCAAATTATTAGAAATTTCCTGATGCAATTGTACGCGGTTTTATGCAACTTTGATTATACACGTGAACGATATTTGGCACAGAGGAGTAACATTTTCGGGGTAACATTTGCGCACTAATAGGTTCCCACGTAGCTAAAATAAAGCAAAAGTTGCGCGAAATTAACGGATGACAATTGAGAAATTTCTTGGGTGATCTACGTTTATTACGAAATGGTTGAATGCGAGAATCGATATCTGGTAGCATCTAAGTTGTCCGAGATAGTTTCACGATAAAGGAACAGATCTCTGCCGATACTCTCTATCCGACTATCGTAGCAGATTTGCGTACTTTTGCAAGGTTCTCCAAATTAATACAAATTTCTAACTACCGTAACATCGAGATATTATACATCGTAAGGCAAAGTTAAGGAGAGTGGCGATGACCTCGGAAACGCGAAAAATATCTCAGAAGATAGAATTTTGGTGGCGCGAAGGACAAATGTTCGTGATGGTTTTTGCCAATAGCGATTCTGATTCTCCCTTGACGTGTCTGCTCGGCGCCACTTTCGGCATCGTGACAACCACCGTAAGCCGTAGGACACCCTTACAGCCTCCTTTACATCGCATATGCCCTTCTCGCTGTTGATGAAAATCCAATTTGTGAAATTAGACGTTTGCTCGCTTTGAGACAAAGTAAACCGCGTTTCTCACAGGTGTTCGGCAGATGGCGATGATGAGATATATAGTGCAACAAAGTGAAATTTTACGCGCGTAAATCTAACAGGATTATAATGTAACAGAAGCACAACAAAGAGGAAACTTGTGATGAAAAAGGAAGAATATATTACCAACGAAACTCTTTTGCTCCATTTTCTTTCGTAGAATTATATTTCACTTGCGAGTATTATAGCAGGTCTGCCTTTGATACAAAAATCATAAAAGGTTTACGTATCTGCACGTATATTTACGCTGTATGAACGACACTCGAGTATTACACGCATGCATTATCGACAAATAGATCCACGTTCGAGATAAGAGTTCCTCTTTGATACTTTCTTATGGTATAAATAACGAGAAATTATCAGGAAGTATGTTACAGTGAAACTGCTCGTACTTCGTTACTTTTACTCGCATGTATGACACCTACAACGATATTCTTTGTTGAATCAATAAATAAAAGCGCTCCCCAGCGTACATACAAGACTAGATCTTGAAATATAAGAATCGACGTAACAATAAGACTAAAAAAGTTCGAAATGAAAGTAATTATGTATATTCGATATATCTTTGGTAATCATTTCTTTAATCTCCTTCTTTGATCCAGTATCCATATTTAAAATCTACGAATAAATGATATATATTTAATATATACATTAAACTATACTTTTTAATAATACATACCATAATTTAATATTATGGTTGAAATTATGACCTATATAGCAATTAATACATACACATGTGTTTAGTTCTATTAACTTAGAAGCACATGTAAATTAAAAAAAAATATATATATATGAAACAATAATAAAAGAATGAAGTAACATTGAGAATAGAATCTAGTTTAATTACACATATATACCCTTTTAATAATTCCGTTCTTATAAATTTTATTAAATTTACAGTGAAGCTTACAATTACACTAATGCCAATGAATATTAACGTATGCGTTTATTATTACACTAAATAACAATGAAAGTAATGCAATGAAAAATACAATATACCTTAATGGAAATAAAATAAGTAAATAGCGAAGTATTTATTAATATTATTATATAGCATTATATTATATTATTATAATATTTATTAATATTTACTTACCTTTTACGTTTGCACAAAAACTATAAAATTTTAAATATAAAGAGAGATTTATAACAGAGATAAAGCAAGTCACAGAAATTAGTGTCTTTCAATGGCAAAAATGCGTTAAAGGAAGTGAAACGATAATCTCCGTCTCGCGTCACAAGCGGAACTGTGTCAGTTTTGCTCCTTGAAAGTACACGTAGCGGTACATGAGCTAGAGAACATTTCAAATCATGTTGTTGTTTATTTGCTTCGGAGTATCAAGATCGTGAGGACATACATAATATATTAATAAATAAACTCCGGGCAAAACAATGTCGCCGTTACGTTACCGTCGAACCGTCGAACAAAGACGAATTTGAATTCTCCGACTCTCCCCCGATCTGTTTATACTATACCAGTTTAAACGGACGCAATCGTAAAGAGTTCACGAGAGTTATGGATCAGTATCTACGAGTATCTACCGTCTTTGCGAACATTATCTATAATTATTTATTTAATCATTTGAAAATATACTTGAAGGTTTCAACAACGAGCAATCTTGTCTAATAAATCTCACGATCAACCATCCTCTACACACAAGTCCTCTGAAAACATAACGACTTTTCAGTTCAATTTGAATCGTTGCGTTCAACGCCATCAGGGTGTCCTGCATAACGCGGGCATCCGACTAGGTGCTGATACCACATACAAGAACAAGTCGAATATGTGAAATAAAGCTTTTTAGCTTAAGGTCCCGTTTTGAAAAAAATACAGTTTGAACATGTTCGGTTGGCAATTGGCTTAATACACGCGTATGATAAATAATAAGATTTATTACATGATTTTACAAAATTTGTTAAAATTGATTAAGAAGTTACTTTCAAGAAGTAATATTTACATAATTGTAAATTGAACCCTATGTTTAACAAAATTAGGCATTCTTAAGTATTTGTTATTGTAAATTACTATTATGCTTCGCCAAGTGTGATTGGCTATTTCTGGAACACAGCGTCCATCGATGTCTTCAATGAAAGAACATAAGTTTAATAACCTAACTTATCGACGAAATAAATCCCTGGCCCCCGGGTAGCGTGTTAGGAAGCTTCCGTGGTAATTCTTTTAAAAGCAATTAACGAGTGATCTGTTCGCGAATTATTGTATTGTATTATATATTATGTGGCATCATGATATCATAAGGAATACAAGTCACTATGATTTCTTCGTACTATTTCACAGATGGAGTGTGCAAATTTGACTTTACAATGAACAAAGTCAAACGTGACAATGACAAAATTGTATGTGGCAAAACTGGATACCTCAATGTTATACAGTGTGTCAAGAAAGTGTTTGTTGTCATCTTATGTCTTTGGGAGGTAATTCTACACCTTCGGATTTGCGAAGATCTGTTGAAAAAGAGGATCACAAAATTGACCTCGAGCATTCTATTGCACGTATTGCGTGTTTGTGCGCGTATTTATCCATCGATGTATTGCAAAGAACAGTTTGTCCAATAGGGGTTTCACACGCAGCAGTGGGAAAAATAATACTCTCACCCTGAGAGAATTGACCGGCGAGGGCGCGGCAGAGGCCATGCAAGCGCTTCGGTGAGGTGCGCTAGGTCTGTCGCAAATCTGCCCGGCAGGGGAACCGGCACGGCGGCTCCGGCGACGAGGCGCGGTGTAACGTGGCCGCATATCGCTCCATTAGGGGGTGTATTGAGCGCGGAGGGGGTGTATCCCTCACACCAGTTCCCGGGCCCCTCTAGATCGCTGCCGGGACGGTCATCGTGGAGGTTTTAGTCCGTTGGCGTCTGCCACTACCACGCCGCTTTTTCCCAGAAGCGACCTGGTGTCCGTGTGGATTTCCTCCACGTTAATAAAAAAAAAAAAAAAAAAAAGTGGGAAAAATAATACGCCAAAAAGGTGTACGTTATAAGGTTCGCCGTGTGCGAAATTATGTCGTTTGACGAATATTCGATGGTTAGCCGCTAAGAAAATTATAACGCAATCCTTGGAAATATCTTGTTTACGGATGAGAGCGATTCTTCCGATAGCAATATTCTCGATCGTCAGACTGCCAGGATTTAGGCTTGTGAAAGTTCTCACATTATGATACAATGATACAGAGATTCAAGCAGGCTCGAGCAAGTTTGATTTATTATTATATTATTTATATATATATATATAAATAATATATATATATGTAGTATCGTGGACGAAAGGCCTGGGAAATATCGGACGAACTATGAACAGTGTCGCGAGAGCCGGGGCGCCGTCGGGCCCATCAATGTGTCATCGGTCTTTTCAAGTGCATAGTTTCGTGGAAAAGACCTACGTGACCCTGGCCACGAGCGTCTGCAGAACACGTGTGCGGTGGGCCTAGGAAAAGGGCAATGGAATGCGACAACAGTGAGTCGAAAAGCAGAGTGCGAGTCGAGAACGAGAGTGCGAGCGGAGGAGCCGAGTGCGAGTTGAGCGGAGACGGAGGTTGCGAGTGGCGTTGCCGAGAGAGTGTGGATTGCGCTGTATTCTGTACGTTTGGTATGAATAGTTCAAGTTAAGCCACAATCGTCTTATCTGTCTGATTAACATCTCTATTGTCCACGTTTTGTAAACATATTACATCACGATATTACATATTTTTGGGGGCTCAGCCGGGATTGGACAAGACAGAAAACGAAACGGTTTAACAGAGCTGTTCGAGCTAGTTGTGAATTTACCGGTACGCGGTGCGGTAAAAGACGATATCGTTGACTGTTTAAGTTTGTGTTGTGTGAAAAATGGCCAACGTCGGGGACGAACGATTGTCGGGTGAAGAGGGTTCGACGCTGGAGGAGCTGAGGAATAAGCTCGCGCGAATGAACCTCCCTATATCGGGTGCGAGGTCAGTGCTGATTGCAAGGCTGAATCGGGCGTGTAGGGCTGGACAATCGTATCGTAAGGGATCGACGGGCGGTGAAGAGCTAACCGGTCAACGAGATTTAGAAAATGTACAGAGAGCTGAGCGTGATTGCAACGAAGATGAGGATGTTGAGAAAATGAATACGAAGGAGTTGAAGGAGCGCCTCGCTAGTTTGGGTTTAAAAACGACGGGAAGAAAAGTAGAGTTACGCGCACGGCTACGAGCGGCCATGGATGGTAATGACATATCGTCGGAAGAAGAAAGCGACGACGAAAGTGAGGATGAAGATGGCAAGAAAAACGCAAGAGAATACAAGAGAGATACGCGAAGGGTGTATCAGGACCGTGACGAATGTTGTCGAAGGGCATGTGTTGGTTCGACACTGAGTTTTAGAGACGTCGAAGATGCATTAGAGTCGTTTAGTGGCAACAGAGGTGAAAATGTCGAACGATGGTTCGAGTCGTTCGAGGAAGTCGCTGATACGTGCATGTGGTCGGATGGGCAGAAGGCAGTCTACGCAAGGAAGCTGCTGAAGGGATCAGCGAAAATATTTGCGAGCTTCGAGTGTCATGCCAGGACCTGGCATGAGTTGAAGAGGGGGCTAGTGAAAGAATTTTCGAGGAAAGTCAACAGTAGGCAAGTTCATCAGAAACTTGAAGAAATAAAAAAGGAGAGTGATGAAGCATGTTTGGCGTACATGTACCGTATGCTCGAGATAGCCAGCCATGTGGACATGGAGGAGGAAGCAAAGGTAGAATACATAGTGGATGGAATAATAGACGACGAGAACAATAAGGCTGTATTGTATGGCGCTACGTCAATCAAAGGGTTGAGGAAGAGGTTAGTGATGTACGAAGAGCAGAAGAGTCGCAGAGCAAAGTCGATTGTGAAGCCGGCTAAAACCCAGAAGAACGGCGGGAGGCCCAGACAATCTGTAGACGCAATGAAGAAAAGAAGATGCTCCATTTGCGGTAGTGAGGATCATCTAAGAGTTAAGTGCCCGGAGAAAGGAAAAGGTATGAAGTGTTTCAAATGCAACAGGCTTGGACACGTGGCGGCGAATTGTACAGCGCGACAAGTAAAGACTTACGTAATCTCAAGACCGGAGAGGAAAAAGTACGTGAAGGACGTGTCGATAGATGGCTGCAGGTTTGTCTCGTTAGTGGATACAGGTAGTGACCTTACGTTCATACGAGCGGATGAGTATGTGAGGTTAGGATCACCACCTCTGGGAAACTGCAAACTTAAGTTTGATGGTTTTGGTTCCGCTGGCAATAGTACCTGGGGCGAGTTCACAAGGGTAATGACGGTCGACGGGTGCGACTTTACTGTCACTCTGCATGTTGTCTCGGATAAGGTAATGACAAGACACAGTCTACTCTTAGGTACCGACTTTTTAGACCAGGTAGAGTTGCGAGTCAAACGGGGCGAGGTGACATTTTTACGACTCGACGATCAGACCGACGGTCACGAGGACGCGCCGGATGTACTGAGGGTAAACGCGATAGAACAATCCGACGAGATCGATTTGTCACATGTACGAGAATCTCATTACCGTGAAGCCATTCGGGATATTATTAAAGGGTATAGGCCGGAGAAGAAGAGAGACGCCGGGATAACCGCGAAAATAGTTCTGAAAAGCGACAAACCGGTAGCGCGAAGACCGCGAAGACTGGCGCCGTCGGAAAGAAAGGAAGTAGATGATCTGATGGAAGCGTGGATAAACGAGGGTGTCATCAAACCGTCAGACTCGGAGTACGCGAGTCCGATAGTGGTAGTCCGAAAGAAAGATGGCTCCATCAGGGTTTGCGTCGATTTTCGCGAGCTTAACGAACTCATTGAGTGTCCACATTTCCCGTTGCCGTTAATTGAAGACGTTTTAGACGCGTTGCAGGGCGCCCAGCTGTTTACAACAATAGATCTGAAAAACGGGTTTTTCCACGTAAGTCTAGACAAGGATAGCCAGAGGTACACCTCTTTTGTTACGCCCACGGGGCAATACGAATTTCTGAAGTTGCCGTTTGGTCTGAAAATTTCTCCTATTGTCTTCCAAAAGTACATATCGAAGATCTACAAAGAACTGATGGATAAGGGTATTGTCATCGTGTACATGGACGATATCATTGTCCTTGCAAAGAATTTAGAGGAGGCATGGGAACGCCTGCAAATGGTCGTAGAATTAACTGGGCAGTATGGGCTAGTCATAAATTGGAAAAAATGTCGTTTTATGCAGAGGGAAATCGAGTATTTGGGACACATAGTCTCGGGAAACACCATAAAGCCGTCCGCTCATAAAACCAAGGCCGTTGCAAACTTTCCCAAGCCAACATCGGTTAGAAAAGTCCAGAGTTTTTTGGGACTTACAGGATATTTCCGAAAATTCATTAGAGGTTACGCGAAGATTGCCAAACCCTTAACCGATCTGTTGAAAAAGGAGATAGACTTCAAGTTCGGGGATCGGGAATCAGAAGCTTTCGAAACCTTGAAAGCAGCGCTTACCAGCGGGCCTGTCTTAACACTCTATAGAATAGGCGCAGAGACCGAGTTGCATACTGACGCGTCCGCAGAGGGTTACGGAGCAATATTAATGCAACTGGATCTGAACGACGGTAAATTCCATCCGGTCTACTTTGCCAGCGGAAAAACAACTCCCACAGAAGCGAGGTACACCAGCTACGAACTAGAGGTGCTAGCGATAGTAAAAGCGTTG